>NC_063052.1:20570579-21206413 GCF_018812025.1 Megalobrama amblycephala | reverse complement strand
AATTAAATGTATATTATGAGAAACGAAAGTGTTTCTTGACCTTGCATGCATGTAAACCTGTTTTAGGAGACTCCCAAAACAATATTAGGAACCTTAAAAAAGGCATAACAGGGTAATAAACCCTGATTTTTGACATGCAGAACAGCACAACAGTGCTTCTCTGATCCCTGTAGCTAGATAAACGCATTTAAGTGCAACATTAGTCTGTCCCTGAATGATTGTGTTCTCTCTTAAAGGGTGAATGGGCAGTACATCATGGAGGGGTTGGCATCCAGTTTTCTCTTCACCATGGGAGGCCTTGGCTTCATAATTCTGGATCGCTCTAATGCACCCAACATTCCCAAGCTCAACCGTTTCCTCCTGCTCTTCATCGGCTTTGTCAGTGTGCTACTGAGCTTTTTCATGGCCAGAGTCTTCATGAGAATGAAACTGCCGTAAGTCACTACACTTTACATTAGCTTTTTAAACATTTAGATGTTTATATTATATTACACTGGAAACACCTACTCATTCTTTAATATTGCTAGGGGCCAAGCACTCAAGGTCATTGTTTATTGTGTAAGACTGATACCAGAATGTCTGGACCAAGAGGGGGCTATTCTCTGAGAAAACAAAGGAAATTAACATTTGAACTACCTCTTGCAAAACTAGCAACCCATCCGAGTTGATCACACCTTAGTATTGTCTTAATCTACATTTCCTTTTCTTCTCCCCCTCTTCCCAATCTTTTCTCTCTTCATGTGGAGATTACGTGAAATTCACCCATAAATATAGTTTAACGTGAACAATTATCATACAGCACTATACATGTTTGGTATCATTTGAAATGTCTGTGTGACTGATAAAATGGTACCATCCCCACAGAAGTAAACCAAAAGGTAAATATAGCTGCGAGCAGCGATGGCAGGACCAAGCCCGGTGGCACCGCCACCCCAGTGGCTTCAGGGAAACTGTACACGGCAGGCAATAGGCAGTTAAAACGGTTAAACATCGAAGGACTATGTCAAATTCACTCTACATTTACTGCAATATAAGGTGGCGCTATTGAGCCCCTCCTCCCTGCACATTTCTAAGGCTTTGCCCATGTCTACTGGCTAACAATCCTGATGTGTGTGTGGAGTTTCAAACAATTTGAAGCATGCTAAGAGTCTCAAAAGCATCCAAAAACAAATATTAAAATTTGATGCGTTGCTAAGGCAACAGTGTTTGAAACATCACAGTTCTTTTCAAAAGGACTACATCTGCCTTGTTTTAACTTTATTCTGATGATGTTTGAAGCAAATCGGGTAAAAATAAGATGGTGATCTCAAAGCATGCTGAAAGTAACACATTTCCTGCTGCCAGTTGGTGGTGCTATAACTTTGACTCACAATAGTCACATCTATGTGATCAGCCTTGTACAACGAACACACAGCTGAAGATTCATCAAAATCAATTAATGTATGCAGAAGTTATAACACTGTTTCCCTTTTCTTGCTATAAATTCGTTGCCTCGCCACGGCCAAACCGTTTGAGATATCCAAAATCCGTTTGCAATTAAACAACTTCAGTGTGTTAGCAACAAATTAAAAAAGTTTGGTGTAAATTGTATAAACCCTGTTGGAGTAGTAGTATTAAATTCAAAGCCTGTTTTTTCAAAAAATTAACATTCAAACCAAAATAGCAGACTTCCTGTTGGTCGGAGCTAATGACTGTAAATTAGAAAATTATCCGGCTTAATGAGAACAATAAGTGTACCGAGTTTGGTTACTGTAGGTTAAACTAACCCCCCCACTTTTGTCAAAAGGTGGCGCTATAGAGGCCCTGCTCCCCGCCCGTTTCTACGGTTTTGCCCATGTCTGCTGGTTGATATCTCTGATGTGTGCATTGAGTTTCATGCAATTTGAAGCATGTTAAGAGTCTCAAAAGCTTCCAAAACTAATATTAAAGTTTGATGCGTTGCCATGGCAACAGTGTTTGTGATATCACTATTCTTTTCAAAGGTCTACATTCACCATGTCTTGACATTATTCTGGTGAAGTTTGAAGCAAATCGGATAAAAATAAGATGGTGATCTCAAAGCATTTTGAAAGTGACACACTTCCTGCTATCAGTTGGTGGCGCTATAACTTTGACTCACAATAGTCACATCCATGTGATCGGACTACTACAACCAACACACTCGTGAAGTTTCATAAACTTCAATTAATGTATGTAGACGTTATAACACATTTCGTGTTTCCCTTTTCTCGCCATAAATTCGTTGCTTCGCCACGGCCAAACCGTTCGAGATATCAAAAATCCGCTGGCAATTTTTCATCATCAATGTCTTGACTTCATGCTGACCAAGTTTGGTGGTGATCGGAATAATCTCCTAGGAGGAGTATATCAAATTCCAGAGCATGCGTTTTTCAAACAACCCTTAATAGCTGACTTCCTGTTGGCGTGGTGTTTAACTTAGAGCACGAAAGTTGTTCGGCCCGATGAGGTCTATATGTGTACTGAGTTTCATACTAATACGTGCAAGCGTGTTTAATATATGGACCAAATTTTCAGACTTTTTTCAAGGGGCGCTGTCGAGCCCCCTGCCACGCCCGGGTACCAGCCTCTCCGGCGTCTAATGGCCGCATTCCAATGTGTGTGCAATTTTCAAGAGTTTTTGAGCATGTTAAGGCCCCAAAAAGCCCCAGAAGACGGAAAAAAAATAAAAAAATATAGCTGCGAGCAGCGATGGCGGGCCCAAGCCCGGTGGCACCGCCACCCCGGTGGCTTCAGGGCAACTGTGCACAGCGGGCAATAGGCACTTAAAACGGTTAAACATCAAAGGACTATGTCAAATTCACTCCACATTTACTGCACTACAAGGTGCCACTATAGAGCCCCTCCTCCCTGCCCATTTTCAAAGGATTACATGTGCCAAGTTTTAACATTATTCTGATGAATTTTGAAGCAAATCAGGTAAAAATAAGAGGGTGATCTCAATGTATGCTGAAAGTGACACATTTTCTGCTTCCAGTTGGTGGCGCTATGACTTTGAATCACAATAGTCACATCCATGTGATCAGCCTTGTACAACGAAGACTAAGCCGAAGTTTCATCAAAATCAATTAATGTATGCAGGAGTTAAACACTTTGTTCCCTTTTCTTGCCATAAATTCGTTGCCTCGCCACGGCCAAACCGTTTGAGATATCCAAAATCCGTTTGCAATTAAACAACTTCAATGTGTTAGCAACAAGTTAAAAAAAGCTTTGGTGTAAATTGGATAAACCCTGTAGGAGTAGTATTATAAAATTCATAGCCTGTTTTTTCAAAAAATTAACATTCAAACCAAAATAGCTGACTTCCTGTTGGTCGGAGCTAATGAATGTAAATTAGAAAATTGTCCGGCTTGATGAGAACAATATGTGTACCGAGTTTGGTGACTGTAGGAAAAACAAACCCCCCCACTTTTGTCAAAAGGTGGCGCTACTGAGCCCCTCCACCACGCCCATTTCTATGGCTTTGTCCATGTCTACTGGTTGACAATATTGATGTGTGTGTCGAGTTTCATGCAATTTGAAGCATGTTAAGAGCCTCAAAAACACTCAAGAATATTATTACATTTTGACCTGTTGCCATGGCAACAATATTTCAAATATCAAAAATCCTGTCATAGGTCTACATCTGCTGTGTATTGACATTACACTGATGAAGTTTGAAGCAAATCAGGTAAAAATAAGAGGGTGATCTCAAAACATTTCAAAAAGTGATACACTTCCTGCTGCCAGTTGGTGGCGCTATAACTTTGACTCACAATAGTCACATCCATGTGATCAGACTCCTATAACGAACACACTCGTGAAGTTTCATAAAGATCAATACATGTATGCAGACGTTATAACACATTTCCTGTTTCATTTTCTCGCCATAAATTCGTTGCCTCGCCACGGCCAAACCGTTCGAGATATCAAAAATCCGCTGGCAATTTTTAATCATCAATGTCTTGTCTTCATGCTGACCGAGTTTGGTGGTGATCGGATTAATCGCCTAGGAGGAGTATATCAAATTCCAGAGCATGCGTTTTTCAAACAACCCTTAATAGCTGACTTCCTGTTGGTGTGGCGTTTAACTTAGAGTACGAAAGTTGTTCGGCCCGATGAGGTCTATATGTGTACCGAGTTTCATACTAATACGTGCAAGCGTGTTTAATATATGGACCAAATTTTCAGACTTTTTTCAAGGGGGCGCTGTCGAGCCCCCCTGCCACGCCCGGGTACCAGCCTCTGCGGCGTCCTAATGGCCGCAGATTCCAATGTGTGTGCAAATTTTCAGGAGTTTTTGAGCATGTTAAGGCCCCCAAAAAGCCCCAGAAGACGGAAAAAAAAATAAAAATAAATAAATAAATAAATAATAATCCTTAGAAGAACAAGAGGGCCCTTCGCCATTTCATTGGCTTGGGCCCTAATAATAATAATCCTTAGAAGAACAAGAGGGCCCTGCGCGAATTTTCGCTTGGGCCCTAATAATAATCCTTAGAAGAACAAGAGGGCCCTGCGCGAATTTTCGCTTGGGCCCTAATAATCCTTAGAAGAACAAGAGGGCCCTGCGCGCTTAATTCGCTTGGGCCCTAATAATCCTAAAGAAAACAAAAGGGCCTTCAGCCCCTTACAGGGCTTTGGCCCTAATAATAATCCTAAAGAAAACAAAAGGGCCTTCAGCCCCTTACAGGGCTTTGGCCCTAATAATAATCCTTAGAAGAACAAGAGGGCCCTGCGCGAATTTTCGCTTGGGCCCTAATAATAATCCTTAGAAGAACAAGAGGGCCCTGCGCGAATTTTCGCTTGGGCCCTAATAAGTGGCATCTAAATACATTTTTTTTTTAAATACAGAGATAGTATATTAAAAGCACATTTTAGTTTATATTCATACTGTCTCAAAATAGCACAGTCAAGTACACTTAGATGTTCTTAAGATTATCTTAAGTACTAAAGATGATTTTTTTTAGTATATTAAAAAACAAAATTAGTGCACGAAAATAGAGCACTTTAAGTATATTACAGAAATGTACTTTTTTTTTCACCTGGGTTGTACTCCTTGTAGTCACTTTGGATAAAATGTAATCATATGTATAAAATAACAGCAATATTACAGTTTAAAAGTATACAGAAATTGTCTTTTAATGTAGATGTTCTATATACTAAGCTTGTATTTCCTATAATTTAAGTAACTTGACATACAATGTCTTACATACAATGACTAATACCGTGCATGTGCATGTTCCTTTGATTAAATGTATTCTGTACTATATTTTGTTAATTTAACAGAAATTGGTCATAAAGTTTTTTTATTTTTATGCGTTTCTAAGTAATTAATTTATAGACTGATTGAAGTTGTGAGTGGTTCTGTAAAAATAAAAATTAATACTGTAAAATGCAAACATTTGTTTTTGAATTTATGTGCTAATTGCATTTTTATAAATATTTTTTTAGTTATTGTACATGGAAAAATCTATATTTTAAAAGTAAATAACTGTAGATTGACAGAGCAGCTTGATAAAATAACTCATAAAAACCTTCAATTTGCAGAGATTAACCTGAAAGTTAGTCGTTTTCTATGTAATCTGACATAATTATCAGTTTTTCCACGTTTTAATAAATTATTATCAACAGTAATATACTGTAATTTAATGAATTTTGACTGTAAAGTCTGTTCTGTATTTTTACAGTTTTTGCATGTAATTTTGTGAAATGGTTATTTGCTGTAATTTAATGGGATTTCTCTGGAAACTCTGCTGCCAGACTTTTTACCGTTTTTTTACAGGATTTTTTTTTACAGTGTTCATCAGAGCACAAAGTTTCTAATACGTTCCCTTTAATTCTATGTGACATAATGGCAGTCCCAGCCGAGTGGTTACTACCATGGCTAAAGAAAATTGAGTTCACCCATTGCATCCTCCAAAACTTAACATCGTTTTCCCCTGAATGAATTTCTTGAAGAAAGATAAGATCAGCTAAACTTCTTTTACAGAACAAAAGAAAACGCTTTTCTTTTCAGATTGTCAAGCAAACCTCGAACATTTAAAGTTACAACCGACAAGGATTTAAACACATACTGCATAACAAGAGCTCCGAACAAAGTGAATAAAAATAAACAAAAGATTACCTTCCCTAGACTTAACCTAAATGTAAAAGGAGAGGTGGATGATAATCCATAAAGCACATCGTTGTCAAGGTGATAAGCAAATAAAGAGATTAATAGTACATGTAACAATTATAGAAAAACAAATATAACTTACACATTTTAGGTCTATGTGCAGATTAATAGTTTTTTTTTCTTCAGTTATATTGTTCATCAATTTACATCTTTTGCATGAGAAAAGTTAAGTGCAAACAGCATCTTAGGTTACATGACGTCCGAATAGAAGACTCGTTTAAACCAATCAATCAGAGCAAAGGAATTACGAAAGGTAGCTTTTTTGCCCTCCTCCCATGCTTTCTTCATGAGAGGCCACAGCTTGTCCTGCGATGCTCTATCTTCAGGAGACAGAGGTTCAGAGAGTCACAGTTTATTGTCAAGTAGAAACTTGCAACCTTTTGCAGGACCCCAAATAATGTCACGTATGCGGCGCTGCGATAAAAGAATTATGATTGATTCTGGCCTTTTCATCCGCCCTTTTTGGACCCAGACGATGAACAATGTCAACACTGTCCTGGAGCCCGTCTCCGACTCCAGGAGCAATTTTCTCTAAGACGTTGAGAACCACATTTCGAACATCTTCGTTGTCTTTTCCCGCAACGCCGTGCAATTTTAGGAACCATCTCCAACTGTAATGTCTCTACTCCTGTACACTTGCTTTCAGCATTTTGTTTTTTCCTCTCTCAGAGTGCGGACATCAGATTCCAGGTGATCAAGAGCCTCTTTATGAACGCCGACATCCAAGATAAGCCGTTGCACCGTCGCTGTCAGACTCTTGATTTGTTTAGAGGTTGCCTCAGTGGTAGTTTCAATCGCCGAAATCTTTTGGAAAGTTTTGTCGTGTTTTAAAGCAAGCTCAGGGATAGCCGCCAATACATCCTCATTCCCATTTCCACTAGATTCAGTGCGTTTAGTTTTTTTTTTTTTGCAGCTGGCTTCTGAGGAGTATCCAAGAGGGATGCAATAACAACCTCATTGTCAAAATTCAGACATGTGTCAAACCATTGTGATTCCGTATCTTTCTGAAGTTTCAATCCCGAGCTACTCGAGGCTGATGCTGAATCCTCAAACTGGTCGGCTGTGTCAGAGGCGTTGGAAGACATGGTGTCAAGCCAAAGTTGTTTAACTTTTTTTTTTTGCCTCTTTTTCCCATGCATAAAGATGTAAGGCAAAGTTATATACTTTTTCACTTAATTTTTAGTGTTATCACCAGTCTAAATAACAGGTTACATCACCACTTCACCTTTAATTCCCTGAAGGGCAAAAACGCACTACTACCTACACATCCGCCATCTTGGCCCCTGACAGCATTGGTTGCTGTCACTTTAAGATCTGCCGCACATGACGCAGATCTCACGCGCCTCCCACTTTCTCGCAACTATTTACTTTAGTTGAAGACTTTATTGAACTCATTCAAGGCATTTTTGGCATAATGTGTTATTGTTTGTTCAAGCGTGACATTCAGGCGCACGTCTTTCTGTGCGTCGTGTCGTGTATTTTTGGCATAGCGCCTTCCATGTTCAGTCATGACTGCATGCTCTGTCCATGAAAGAGCTCACGATAGCTCTCCCTGCTTGCCTGCTACGTCACGTGGTTAGGTTGCGGTGCATTTAAAAACAGATATTTATTAAAAAAAAGACAAGTTGTTTTGAGTCATTCAACTCAAGTCCGAGTCAAGTCTCAAGTCATGAATGTCAAGTCAAGTCTTTTGTTAATATTTGTCAAGCAAGTCTTAAGTCCTTTAAATGTGCAACTTAAAGGTGCGTTCACGCGACCTCGTAATTCCTGTAGTTATGAGATTCTAGCTTGTAAAAAGCGTCCATTACGTAATAATCTCGTAATTACAGTTTGTAAGCTGGGAGTTTTCTGAAAGCTCCCAGATGTACCACATGGCCGCTGTACCACCTGACCGGTGTAGATTCATTTAGAAGTTGATAGTGGTGCCATGGAAACACATAATTCCCAGTCAAAGGACGTGAACAGCTCCGAATATAAAGTCACGTGTTGTCATTTCAAGATTCCAGTAAATACGAGGTGGCATGAACGCAGCATAAGTGACTCGAGTCCCCCACCTCTGGTATTTAGAATATACACTAACAAGAAGCGACACTTAATAGAACGTTCCATTGCAACACCGGGTCCCAGGAGCGGCCCTGCGGATTCCTCGACTCTGAATAGCCCCAGAGTTGGGGTCGACTCTGTTGCTGTGTCCGTAATCTCTCACTTGTTTACTGATTCTGGAATCCATAGCCTACATAATGCATGGCAGTTAAGTGCATAATGTCTATGGTTAAGTGCACTAAGCAAGGAGTGAATGAAATGAAGCGAGGAATTTGGACACTGACGAATCGTGTCAGAGAGCTGTCGCAGAATCTTTGTCACATATATTTATGTAGCTTACTTTAGAAATAGATAACAGTCATAGTGACTTTAGTTTGTAATTATACATACCTCCGTGTCAGCTTTAGTATTAATGGTAGCTTATATTATTGCAATAAATATAGATTTGATTTTCCATAGTTAACCTTGTTCATTAAACTAACCATACATAAAAATAATAAAAAACTCACATCAACAATAAACACATTAATAAGTGTACATTATTGTATGCAGTTTTTATGTATTGTATTAATTTTAGTATCTTTAACTCATGTCCAAGCACTTTTAAGACAATGATCATGTGCATTTAGCGCCATCCCCTGACCATTATAATGAGATGAATTCATTAAAGAAACCCTGCTTTCTCGTTTATTTAATTCTGGCATAATATTCGACCACAGATGTTTTTTGTGACTTTTCTCTCTGTAAAATTAGGTATCGGCAATCGGAGTCGACTCCAAAAAACATGGAATCAAACACCCCTAATCAGCTGCTTTGTTAAAAAAAAACGTACATCTGAAATCCAACCTGAATGATGACAACACAGAATAAAATGCTATCACTAGTCATCATCAAATCCTTTTTACAGTTTATTTTACACACCTGTGTTTAAGTCTTCCACTTTTTCACAAAACCTCTAGAAACCCAGTCAGTTTGGGTTAAAATTCTTTAAAAGGCTTATAAACACTGAATTATTACCAACATATGAAATTAAATTAAGGACATGCATCAGAAAAATTGGGAATGTTGGACAATAAATATATGAATATCAGCTTGTTCCCTTTCAAAGGGAACTTAAACTCTGCATTCAAAAATCACATTGGGGAATGTCACACGTGAGCTGATGTCTGAAAGCCAAGTATCAAAAAACTCCAATCATATTGGCCGCCGACTGCCTATGACATCATCATAGCGCGACCCGGAAGTATATAAGGAGTGCCTAGAGAACCAGTCAGTATCTTATCGTCTTTCGGGACTGTTCCGGTAAGGGATTTTATAATATGCCTTACAAACATTCAAGAGAGTGTGTTCATCCGTGTCCCAGGTTTTGACACTTGATATACACATTTCTAGGCTTTTTCTGTCTGGGAGAGGAGCACGCATAGACAGTGTTTGAGGGTGCTGTCTGTGTTTTTCTGTTATTTACTGTGAGCGTCTCCCTATCGGCAGCACACGCTCCTCTGGCTGCTGTGTATGCGGAGCTGCTGGTGTTTGTGGGGCGCGCTTCTGGCAGGCTGCATCTGCCGTGAGAGTGCGTTAAGAAAGGGGCTGCGCGCGGACGGCTCAATGAGCGGTTCCTTTCTGTCAATGAACGCTGCAGCTCCCATAAGCTTTCCATTCCTTCCTGATCTCCACGTTTGAGATCGGGAGGGCATGGAAAAACCCCTAGCCATTCAGATTTGTATCTGAGCCCAGACAGATGGGAGGAGGAAGAAGCATGAGTGAGATGGGTGATCGATTGCAAACACCGTTGCTTCTGTAATCAATCCCCCAGCTACATAAGGGAAAACGATTATATCTACCCTCTCCTCTTCTTCTTTCACCTCCTATATATGTATGTATATATAGGGTTGTTTTTTTTGGGCAAACTGAAGTTTGATAGGTTGGCTAGAATGATATATTGTGCAGGCCACAAAATGGCCACCTCCTAGCCACCTATTGTTTAGAGTAGCTTCTCATCTGCTGGTTGCTAGAGTAGTTTGAGCACTTGTCACTTCAGTTAGTATCTGTTTAGGTTGGCCTTAATCGGCCACCTGACATTGTTTGCTTGTGAGCTTCGCTTTCTTTCTCTTATCTATGAGATTTGGAGGTGAAGCCCAGGCTTTACTAGGCATGTGGCCCTGTAGGCCCGCAGCTTAGTGGCCAGGCTAGAGCTAGGTTAGGTGTGTTTGTTAACTACCCTATGTATGACTATCCCTCGTCAGGTTGTATAGTTCCTAGTTTTGGCCTCCTCCTGAGGGAGTTGTTAGGCTGTATGCCCATTTCCCCTTGTTCATGTATTTGCAATTAGTTGAGTTTAACAGCTAAGGTTATAGACTGTTATTAGCCTCCCTGGTGCTGTTTTTCTCAGGTGGTAGGCCCTTATCTTTGCGTAGATAAGTTATGCAGTGTACGCTAGGCCCCACTCTCTAGAACTTCATTCATGCTATGAATTTGTCTTTCCCCTGAGCCACTTGATTTAACATTCAAGTTTGAGTTGACGGTGCTAGCTTTTTAGCCTCCATCCTCTAGGGCTTAGCACAGATTTACTAAATCTTTTTGGTGAGAGCATTTATCCTCTTTAGGATGGCATGTATTTCAAAGCATTGTGTTTGTTTTGAGTTCTAGCTTTTTGCCCTACATTTGTTTATGTGAGCTTCACTCTAGTGCTGCCACAGGTTGGCACCTGTTATCATAATAGTAGGCTTGTGAAATAAGCCTCTATTTAAGAGCATGGTGACTATTATGCTCCCCAGTTAGGGTTTATTGTGTGTCACTGAGTGCATCACCTGTTGGATTGCATACTCAGGGTAGTGTTAGAACCGCTTTCGCAGTCTGGTTTCTATTAGCTCCCTTTGGTGATCTTGACAACAGCTATATTGCATATAACTTTGGAGTTGTAGGCTCTAGTGCTTTTAGCCTCCTTCTAGTTTAGCAGCTCGAGTTTCTCAAGTGCTGTTGTTATGTGATCATAGTTTGCTCACGTGATTTTACACTGCCACAGGCTTTTGCTACGTGTCTGTTTAGGGTAGTAGGCCTTGGTAGGCCTCCCTTAGACCATGTAGGCATTTATTGGTTCCCTTTAGGCACTGGCGTAGGGTACATTGCCTGTTGGAATGTGTAACCATAGCTCAGGTTGTAGTTAGCTTCCCACAGCTTTGCTGGGTTAGAGTTGGTTCCCTGTAAGCTTGGTTCCCTTATATTCACGAGCTGGCACCACGTGTCACTGAAATGGTAATAGGCCTCCTTTTTAGTTTACTTGTTGGCACAGTTGGTGTTTTTATGTTTCAAACGGGTTGAAAGCCACTTGTTGCTGGACTTGAAGGCCCCATAAGGCCTCCTTTTTAGCTGACATGCTGACAGGATGCTTGTGAATCCAATACCACCATCGGCCATGCCCCACCTCTGTTGAGTAGGCCTTAAGCAGGCCTCTCGTGGAGTATGGTTGCGTAATATGCATTCCTTCTCACAGTATGATGCGTGAAAGGTTTTCCACTGATTGCCTGATGGTTGGTATGTATATAAAAAATGTATATAAAAAATATGACCGCACACTCAACTTGCGAATAGTTTATTTACCAACATTTCGGCAAAAAGCCTTTTGTCAGCCTTTGTATACCTTGACAAAGGCTTTTTGCTGAAACGTTGGTAAATAAACTATTCGCAAGTTGAGTGTGCGGTTATATTTTTTATATACATTTGAATTTATCTCTCCTGACTGACACCTCAGACGGTAGTGCGTTTGTTTCCTTTTTCTAAAATCTGATGGTTAGTATGGTCATGGACTGGCTGATGCCACGTGTTTACTAGGGTAGGCCCTAATAAGGCCTCCTTTTTAGTTTACATGTTGGCACAGTTTATGTTTATATAGACAAACGGGCTGAACTTTTCTGAGTGGCTGACCTCTCAGGGGTGAGTTTCTGTGGTAAAACCTTACTGAGGTTTGGTTTTAACTACATCAGCCTCCTTGAGTCTGGGTTTCTACTCTAGTTGAGCTAAATAGCTACCTAGTATCTAGGTTGGTTCTATTTTTTGCTCCTAGAACCCTAATGGCCACTAGACTAACGCTGTATGTCTTAAAGGTTTTAGGCCCTCTGGGCCGCCTTTTTTGAACATACTAGCGTATGTTGTAGTGTAATCCTCTTACTAGAGAGCTATCAGTATCCTACTGAATACACTTCTGGTTGGCCAGGGCCCCAGGTGATAATTTAACCTCCTTATGGTTCAGTTATTTATCCTTCCTGGTGCTTTAAACACTGCCACGAGCTGATGCCACGTTTCTGCTAAGGTCATAGGCCCATCAAAGGCCTTCCTTAGTGCGTGTTGGTGTACATTGTACTCCTCTTGCTTTAAAGAGTAAAAAGGTTCTTTTACCAAGTACACTGCTTGTTGGATTGAGTTATGTGGTCACTTTACAATTTAACTACTGTTACTAAGTCATATGTCCTGCTCCCAGCAAGACAGGTGTTCAAGGTGGCCCTCACAGGCCACCATTGAATATCCTTCTAATATGGCGAAATGCTTTTCGTATGTGAGTCATGCTCCATATAAAGCTATTATCATGATGAAGGCCCCTTTCTGTCCTCCATGATTATGTGTCCACAGTATGGTCTACCTGTTAGTTTGAGCTCTGTACTTCCCTGCTAGGGTTGTCTGTGTAATAGTGCTTAGCTCCCTAAGCTGATCATGGTTTGCAGGCCTCCATGAGGCCTCCTCCTGAGGTTTAGCCCTAGGCTAGTTTGTGCTCCCCTGTATCAGGGTTTCTAGCACACAGCCTCCTCAGTGCTAGTAATCAAGCGCTGAGTAGATCCTAGGATGAGCGGATTATACTCCCCTCAATACGAAGGTTTATAGCACTCAGCTGAGTTCTGCACTCCAGGATGCCGTCTCTTTGAGCCACTAGACTAACGCCGTATGTTTTACAGGTATTAGGCCCTCTTGGCCACCTTTTTGAACATACTGGTGTATGTAATAGTTTACTCCTCTCACTGAGAGAGTTACAAGTGTTTTATTGAGTACATTTCTGGTTGGCCAGGGCCCCAGGTGATAATTTAACCTCCTTATGGTTCGGTTATTTGTCCTTCCTGGTGCTTGAAACACTGCTACGAGCTGACGTCACGTGTCTGCTGAGGTCATAGGCCCGTCTTTGGGGCCTTCCTTAGTGTGTGATGGCGTATGTTGTACTCCTCTTGCTTTAAAGAGTAAAAAGGGTTCCTTTTACCGAGTGCACTGCTTGTTGGATTGTGTTAGGTGGACTGTTATGTGGGCACTTCACAGTCTCAGTTTGCTGTATACTGAAGTCATGTTTCTTGCTTCCAGCAAGATAGGTGTTCAAGGTTGCCTTCGCAGGCCACCATTGAATGTCCTACTGTTGTGACAAAGCACACTAGCTTATGTGAGTCTTACTCAACATAGAACTACTATCATGATGTAGGCCCTTTCTGGCCTCCATGGTTATATGCCCGCAGTATGGTCTACCTGTTAGGTCGAGCTTTGTACTTCCCTTCTAGGGTTGTCTGTGTAATAGTGCTTAGCTCCCTAAGCTGATCATTGGTGAAGGCTCCAAAAGTGTGAATTATGCGATAACGGACACAGCAATGTATCATAAGATCATTATGTTTGTAGCGTGATCCATTAAAATGTACAATATAGCCTATTTCAATTCAGACCTAGATATTATTACTATTACTCCACTAGGTCTAAAATATATTGTTCGCTGTAAACATGATAATCTTAAATGTATTAATTATTATAGGCTAACTAGGTTACCTCAGATGGTTGAATGGTTGGATTCCACAACTGGTAAAATAAAACATATATAAGACAATACAACATTTACTGTGGGAGCCATACAATTTACTGGTGACTTAATTTAAAAAAAACTGTTCTACTGCGCTTCTGATTTGGCAGTGATAATCGCCGATTTTGGGTGCATAAAATGTGAAGGATTCTATGGTCCAGTTAGAATTTTCAGCCCATAATGGCAGCCGCGCTACTGGAGCGTCATCTAGTGGCCGTTACCAAAAAAGTATCAAAGTGTCGCCTCTTGGGTTCTAAGCTCTTTGATTTAGTCTATAAATTCTAAAAATTCTAAGTTTGCATTTTACTGTTTTTATTCATTTTGAGGAATACTGAATGTTTTCATGCAAGTGAGATGAGTAAATGGATGTTCACATTTAGTCTAGAACTACAATAACCATCATGTTTACACAGCAAACACAACGCCTCTGCACTTTATTCTCTCAACATGGGGACAGGAGAGCTGCCAGTCAATAAATGTGAAAAAGTAACTTAGATATTTTGTTGTAAATTGAAAAAGTAATGCGTTGAAAAAAGTAATCTGATTACGTAACTCAAGTTACTTGCAATGTGTTACCCCCAACACTGTTAACACTACTGAGACCACCAAAGCGTTTTTAAAATAAGATGGGACCAGCCCCTCTATAAAACTCTGATTCACTATAGACGTGATCGAGGAACCCACCACATCTGAGACCTGAATTAACAGATGTGGTGGAATAACACTGAGAGAGCAGCAGGCTGGTTTTAGGTGATGAATAATCTCTAACAGATAAGAGGATGTAAACAGGCTCAAACAGTTATTTGGCCAACAGTAAATAAGTCAGGAGGGGCTAAAGGACAGCCATGATCCAGGACAGGATTAGAGATACTAGCTCTAATGTTTGTAATCTTATCCATGAAAATTTTCAAGAAGTTTTTACAAGCTTTCCCTGAATATTTAAGACAAAATGTATTACACTGAATAAGACTTTCGGACTATGGTGGTTCTTTGAGATTAGGTCAGAAAAATACTGTGCCTTGGCCGATTTAATATACTGTTGATAATTGACCATACAATCAATAAGAATCTCATATGAGACATGGAGCTTATCTTTTTTCCATTTCCTCTCTGCTTTTTTCCATTTTTGTCTGATTGACCAACTCTCTGTGTTAATCCAGGGCTGAGATACAGCTTTAGATTTTACCTTTTTAAATGGAGATATACAGTCCAGAATAATGTTACACTCACTCAGTGTTAAAATCAGCCAACAACTCCTCTAAACCCATAGACTAGATAGAGATGGATCCCATTGATCCCTAGTGACTGTGTATGGGAGTTAAACGCCTCTGAAAACTTAGAGACCACCAGAGCATTAATGGTCCTGACACAACGATTAACTGGCTCAGGGCCTGTAGTTGGCCCAGTGAGCATTGCATTAAAAATAATTAAAAAAATGGCCTAAGAGCACAAAGTTTTCTATAGCCAGTTCACACACCGGAACCCCCCAGGACAGTACCAAATCCAGTGTGTGACCCTGCATGTGTGTAGAGCCCACTACAGATTGAGTGAGGTTAAAAGATTCAAGCAAGGATGAGAAATCTTGTACTAGAAGCTTATCTGGGCAACAAATATGGATATTAAAATCTCTTAATATGACAAGGCTATCACAACTTGATATCAAGGAAGATAACAGTTCAGAGAATTCACAAATAAATTCTATGTTATGGTTAGGAGGTCTGTATATAAGTGTACAATTAACCGGCCTAATTAAGTCCACTTTAAATACTTGCTTCTCGAAACTAACAAATCTATCCACCGATACAGTCTTGCATTTAAAACAGTTCTTGAAAATAGTGGCAATTCCCCCACCCCGACCCGTTGTCCTTGAAGAGTTCCAAAAATTAAAGTCACAGGGAGAGGCAATAAATTCTGCAGCTATAAATGTGTGGGTCAATGTGTGTTTTTTTGTCTATACTATAAAAAAAATGTAAGTAATGTTTGAGAGAGAGAAAGAGAGTGAGAGAAATTATACTGTACTGCAAATCACAAATCTCACCAGGTAAGCTTTGCTGGCATCTAATGGAAAAAGTTTAGTATTGCACCCAAACAAAATCTTACTGAAAGGTTTTTTTGTTTGTTTGTTTGTTTGTTTGTTTGTTTTTTGAGACAACCTCAAATTTAGAACACAACTTGTTTAAATTAATGGCTTTGATTTTCTTAGAATTTTTGAGTTCAACATGTTTTATGAAATATATATTTTATATTAAAAATGTTCATAAATATTTTTCATAAACTAAAACCTCTATCCCCAGTTTCACAGACAAGGCTTAAACCTAGTCCCAGACTAAATTGCATGTTTGAGCTGTTTGAAATGAAAGCAACTTGCACTGACATATCTTAACCCTCTAATGTTCACATTTTGATGGTACGTGATAAAAACGATACCACATCATCAGGGACGGATTACGAACCGGGCCAGCGGGGCCGCTGCCCAGGGGCCCTAGGGGTGCAGGGGGCCCGTGGGGCCCCTAGCCCAAAACAATTTGCAACGCTTATCAACAATGTATTTTCGTTTGTCTATTTTAGAGGGCCTACATTCTTTGATCCTCTGCCTACAAGGGCCCCTGACCCTATAGGGAGGGCATTTGGCTGCCAAGGGCCCTTGAATTGTGGTGGTTGTGGTGGTGGTGCTGGTGGTGGTGGGGGGGGAGGTCGGTGCTTTCAGGGGGCCCCCGGCCCTGCTATAGGAACTTTAAAGGGAAATGGGTGCATGGGAGCCTACTTTTAGAAGGCCCTCTTAGGCCCTCCTATTATGGTCCTGGCTTCTGGCTACCAGGGGGCCATAGGGAGGATGGGGGCTTTTAGAGGGCCCTCTGATTATGAGGGCCCTACTAGGAGGCCCTAGGCTAGGGAGGAGGGTGTAGTGTACCTTTAGAGGGCCATCTGATTACAAGGGCCCCTACCATGGGGCCCCTGGCTTCTGGGGGGAGGGGAGGGGGGCGTGTTAACAGCCTTACAGAAGGCCCTCTGACTAGGGAGCGGTAGCATGGTGGGATGGAGGCGGTTAACCTGCCCGCTGAGTGGCCCCCAGACCAGTGTAGCAGTGTAAGAGTTTGACCGGTGTAATCACTCCCAGGGCTGTAGTGGAGGCTAAACGCAAGTAAACACGGTTTACCCACCTCTGAAATTTCAGAATTAGAGTTTACCCACTTCTCAATTGATCTAAATGCACATCATAGTATAGTTTATGCACAAAATGTGATCACAGAATTCTTATTTTACCACTACATCCCTGATCACTCCGTTCTGTACGGGGATATGGTACACAGGTGGATTCTGGCATGGTTCAGCTGGACACGGTACACATGTAGTGTGATCACTAACCGTGCCCCAACATGGCTCTCACTGTACGTTCACACCAGGAGAGACCAAAGCGAACACGTCGCCAAGGTCCTTGAAGAAGCTTCGTTGTTGAATTTGCTTTATTCACTTTGTTCGCTCATTGGAATGTTTGATTTAGCCTGTTACCGTGGGGCGTTGGTAAATCTATATATTAGAATTGGTTTTCACCGAACCGCGTCATAACACATTACATAAGGTTAACTGACTTTTAACTTCTCTTTTTCGCTCTGGCCCGCCCAATTCGCTTCGCTGCCAGTGAATTTGCTTTGTTCGGCCAATTCGCCGAGAAATAATGACTTTCGTCGCTCTGGTCTCTTCTGATGTGAATGTACGTGACATCAATAATGACACTACAAATAATAAATATTTGAATTAATTTGAGAAAGTTGGTGTTAATAACAGTTTTTTTCACATTGGACTCCCATGTACAGTGTGCAAATTGAACAAAGAAACAGCATTGACTTGTACCTGGACATTAAAAAGGGTTCAAACATCTTTTTTACAATACTTTTGTACGATTTCTTTTTAAAAGATAAATCCTTAAGCTTTTATTTTGATCACCAGATCACCAGCCGATCGCGTGCGCAGATGTGCGCACTTCTCTTTAAAACACGCAGCACAGACAGAGTGTATATATAATTAATCGCTGTATTTTGCTGTTTTATATAGGCACAAAGCCATATCACGGTTTCGATTTTAGCTCGTTGTAAAACGTAGTATGTTTTAAATGTTCAGTTCATTATGAAACGGTGGCGGCAGTACAGGGTCATTAATGGGAAACACTGAATGAATGTATAGCTGATAAATGTGCTAAAGTTGTCATATCGGTTGTTATATAACAAAAACCCTTCCACTGGACCAAGAGAGAGTCTCGAGGCCTGCCGCTGCTCTGAGTGAGTGACAGGAGGCGTGGCTCTGTACAACTGCGGTGTCAACATCATTCTGCTTTTACAACACGGTACGCGTACGCCGCACTAGTTTGGACCCACAAGTGGCATGATGACGTAACAGCTAGCTATCCCAGACAATGCTGCCCTTTTTTTTTTTTTTTTTTTAAGGGGGGGGGCCCACACAACCCATAATCCGTCCCTGCACATCATTTCTTGGATCATTTGGGAACATTTTATTGATAAAACATTTTTTTTCTTCTTCTGTTCTTTGATTAATTTTTGACCATTCTAATTGGTTGCATTCATTTAAAGAAACATGTACTGAACATGGGGCTTAAGAAAACTTTCTGTTGCCCGAGGGCAACGCTGTGCTGTAGGGTTAAAATATGTCAGATTAGAAAACAAGCCAGGCTTATTTTAGTTAGTCAGATTTATTGTCCTTATTGCCCTTAAATTTTTCACTTTTTGTTATATTGCAGCCATTTGCTATATTGCAGCCATTTGAACAAAATCATTTGTTCATTTTTTTTCCTCATTAATGTACACACAGCACCCCATATTGACAGAAAAACACAGAATTATTGCCATTTTTGCAGATTTATTAAAAAAGAAAAACTGAAATATCACATGGTCCTAAGTATTCAGACCCTTTGCTCAGTATTTAGTAGAAGCACCCTTTTGATCTAATACAGCCATGAGTCTTTTTGGGAAAGATGCAACAAGTTTTTCACACCTGGATTTGGGGATCCTCTGCCATTCCTCCTTGCAGATCCTCTCCAGTTCTATCAGGTTGGATGGTAAACGTTGGTGGACAGCCATTTTTAGGTCTCTCCAGAGATGCTCAATTGGGTTTAAGTCAGGGCTCTGGCTGGGCCATTCAAGAACAGTCACGGAGTTGTTGTGAAGCCAATCCTTCGTTATTGTAGCTGTGTGCTTAGGGTCATTGTCTTGTTGGAAGGTAAACCTTCGGCCCAGTCTGAGGTCCTGAGCACTCTGGAGAAGGTTTTCATCCAGGATATCCCTGTACTTGGCCGCATTCATCTTTTCCTCGATTGCAACCAGTCGTCCTGTCCCTGCAGCTGAAAAACACCCCCACAGCATGATGCTGCCACCACCATGCTTCACTTTTGGGACTGTATTGGACAGGTGATGAGCAGTGCCTGGTTTTCTCCACACATACCGCTTAGAATTAAAGCCAAAAAGTTCTATTTTGGTCTCATCAGACCAGAGAATCTTATTTCTTACCATCTCGGAGTCCTTCAGGTGTTTTTTCGCAAACTCCATGCAGGCTTTCATGTGTCTTGCACTGAGGAGAGGCTTCCGTCGGGCCTCTCTGCCATAAAGCCCCGACTGGTGGAGGGCTGCAGTGATGGTTGACTTTCTACAACTTTCTCCCATCTCCAGACTGCATCTCTGGAGCTCAGCCACAGTGATCTTTGGGTTCTTCTTTACCTCTCTCACCAAGGCTCTTCTCCCCCGATAGCTCAGTTTGGCCGGACGGCCAGCTCTAGGAAGGGTTCTGATCGTCCCAAACGTCTTCCATTTAAGGATTATGAAGGCCACTGTGCTCTTAGGAACCTTAAGTGCAGCAGAAATTTTTTTGTAACCTTGGCCAGATCTGTGCCTTGCCACAATTCTGTCTCTGAGCTCTTCAGGCAGTTCCTTTGCCCTCATGATTCTCATTTGCTCTGACATGCACTGTGAGCTGTAAGGTCTTATATAGACAGGTGTGTGGCTTTCCTAATCAAGTCCAATCAGTATAACCAAACACAGCTGGACTCAAATAAAGGTGTAGAGCCATCTCAAGGATGATCAGAAGAAATGGACAGCACCTGAGTTAAATATATGAGTGTCACAGCAAAGGGTCTGAATAGTTAGGACCATGTGATATTTCAGTTTTTCTTTTTTAATAAATCTGCAAAAAATGTTAACAATTCTGTGTTTTTCTGTCAATATGGGGTGCTGTGTGTACATTAATGAGGAAAAAAATGAACTTAAATGATTTTAGCAAATGGCTGCAATATAACAAAGAGTGAAAAAATTAAGGGGGTCTAAATACTTTCCGTACCCACTGTATATACACATTTACTAAATAGAGCGAAATAAATTAAAAAAATGGTGTAAATTTAAGACAATTTTTTATTAAAAGGTATGAATAATGAACCAAAACATTTAAAGAGAAGTAATTTCTTAAAAATTAAGTGTTATGTAGCCCACTGAATCATTCTCAGACTTAATACTGACAAAAATGTAACCACTTGGGAGAGAACTGTCAGGAGACTTATTTCTTAGCACAAAAGAGGACAGTGGTACAAGAGGATTACCAAATCATTGTTTTAAGTGTGAAAATATAACAAAAGTAACGTCTCGGTTACAAAGGTAACCCTTGTTCCCTGAAGGGGAACATACGTCGGACAGACCGACGAATAGGAATCTCGCTAGAGAGGCCAATCTACTTCAAGTGTAACTAAAAGGAGCCAATGCACATTGGCATGCAATCATATGCATCAGCAGGTGTGTTGCATCTTCAGGTTTTCGCTGAGGAGCCGAACCGGTTAGGTGGCAGCATCAGTGGGGTACAGCGACTGTGGCGATGGGACATACATCTCCGTTCCCTAAGTACCTTGGGGGGTAAGTCACCTAGAACCTCCGCGTCCCATCCAGGGACCAGACATGGAGTTTCCAGAGGTACCAAATTATGCCCTGTTTCTGAGAAAGAAGGTCCTTCCTCAGAGGAATGGGCCAGGGAGGGGCTGTCACGAGGAGTGAGAGTTCCAGGAACCAGGTCCGGTTGGGCCAATAGGGCACAACTAGCAGGACCTGCTCCTCGTCCTCCCTGACTTTGCACAATGTCTGTGCAAGTAGGCTCACTGGGGGAAACGCATATTTGTGAAGGCCCCGGGCCAGCTGTGTGCCAGTGCATCTGTCCCGAGTGTTCCCTCGGACAGGGAGTAAAACAACTGGCAGTGGGAGGTTTCTGGTGAGGCAAACAGGTCTACCTGAGCCTCTCCGAACTCTCTGCAGATCAGCTGGACCACCTGGGGGTGGAGTTGCCACTCTCCCGGCAGCGCCACTCATGAGAGCTCGTCGGCCGCACGGTTGAGCATACCGGGGACATGAATGGCTCGAGGTGACCTCAGATGCTTCTGACTCCAGAGGAGGAGATGCCGGGCGAGTTGCGACATGCGTCGGGAGCGCAGACCATCTTGACGGTTGATGTACGCAATGGTCGCAGTGTTGTCCATACGGACCAGTACATGCTTGCCCCGTAGCAGCCCTTTGAGGCGGCTCAGGGCAAGGCATACCGCTAGCAACTCGAGGCAGTTGATGTGCCAGTGCAGTTGGGGGCCTGTCCACACCCCTGACACTGTATGCCCATTGTACGTGGCACCCCAGCCGGTGGCAGAGGCATCCGTGAAGACCACAGCATGCCGGGACACCTGCTCTAGGGGCACTCCAGCCCAAAGAAACAAGGGGTCCGACCACGGGCTGAAGGCTTGGCAGCACTCCGGAGTGATTGCCACCCGGAAAGTGCCACGTTGCCACGCCCATCTCAGGACTCGGCCGTGAAGGCAGTGTTGAAGCGGTTTCATATGAAGCAAACTGAGCAGGGTTACTGCCGCTGCGGCTGCCATATGCCCCAGGAGCCTCTGAAAGAATTTCAGTGGGACCGCTATCCTGCCTTTGAATGTATTCATCACATGATCATGTTCTGATACGAAAACATGAAACACCCACGAACATCGTTTCAGCACACGCCAAGACATGTGAAACAGTGATCGTGGCCGTCAGTGAGGACAGGAAACGACCGCATCCAGAAACATACAAATAGAATGGCATCTTTAAAAAGACGCAAGCTCTACTTGTGTAAGCTCTTTTAGGGACTTTACTCTTTTAAAAGGGGAACGGCAAAAAAGCCAGCAAAAGCTATGAAAAGAGTGACAGAGTAATATGCAGCCTGCAGAAGTGACATGGATGGTTGTGAACTACCCACTGTAGTCAAAGCACAATAAAGTCAGCTAGCCTTTTCCAAGGCCCATATTTACTAAAATATAGACCTCTATACTCTGGTCTCTCATATATATATATATATATATATATATATATATATATATGTGTGTATTTGTATGTATGTGTGTGTGTTTGGTGTGTGTGTGTGTGTGTGAGTGTGTAACCTATAGGTTTTCTTTTCTTACTGGCTAAATGTTTTGTGCCCAAGATTAGATTGTTTTAAAATATATGTAAACATTTCTCTCTGGATTTGTTTGGCAGCTGTAGTACCTTGTATGGTTATTAGAAGAGCAGAAATTAAATAAAATAAAATAAAATCACAAAATTAAAAATTAAAATAAATATGCACAGACTAAATTTTAATTGGTAAACTTAATCTAAACTCAGTAATTGGCCTAAAGTATATTGATTAACCCCATTATAATTGTCCATTTACAGTTACTATCATAAAAAATACACTTACTTGTAGGTTTAAAATTGTACATAAGGCACATTTAATGTCCAACATCAAATATTTTAGCAAAATGTATATTTTAGTCAGAATTATTGCGCTTCTATTGCGTTCCGTCTGTTTAGTGCACATGCGCGCAGCAGCGCTTGTTCACTGTGAAGTTTAGCAGCAAAATGTAAATATTTGCATGACTTTATAACATTTTCAGATGGAGAATAAACTTGTGAAAAGTAAGTTATGCACTGAGGAAAACACCACGTCTCAAATGCATAAAATAGCACAAAATGTATGCTTTTACCTATGGTGGATCAATTTGATCCATGATCGACCTCTAGGGCTGCTTAAGAAAAGCGTGTACGCGCAATTATCTTGACTAGGTAAACTTGGATCAAATTAGCGGGACTGTGTGAACTTTAAAGGTGCCGTAGAATATCTTTTCAAAAGATGTAATATAAGTCTAAGGTGTCCCCTTAATGTGTCTGTGAAGTTTCAGCTCAAAATACCCCATAGATTTTATTTAATTAATTTTTTTATCTGCCTATTTTGGGGCATCATTAACTATGTGTCAATTCAGGCTGCGTAGTCCCTTTAAATCTCTCGCTCCCTGCTTTCCCGAGCTTTCGACTATAAGTGCAGTTATACAGTGCATAAACAAAGTTCACACAGCTAATATAACCCTCAAATGGATCTTTACAAGATGTTCGTCATTCATGCTGCATGCATGCATTGATTCCTGTGAGTATAGTATTTATTTGGATGTTTAACATTTGATTCTGAATGAGTTTGAGGCTATATGCTCTGTGGCTAACAGGCTAATGCCACACTGTTGGAGAGATTTACAAAGAATATAGTTGTGTTTATGAATTATACAGACTGCAAGTGTTTAAAAATGAAAATAGCGATGGCTCTTGTCTCCACGAATACAGTAATAAATGATGGTAACTTTAACCACATTTAACAGTACATTAGCAACATGCTAACAAAACATTTAGAAAGACAATTTACAAATATCACTAAAAATATCATGTAATCATGGATCATGTCAGTTATTATTGCTCCATCTGCCATTTTTCGCTATTGTCCTTGCTTGCTTACCTAGTCTGATGATTCTGCTGTTGTTACGAATGGAGACTCAGGCTGGAGATCCAAGTGCAGCGTTTTATTTACAGTGAGAATGGTCGTACAGGCAGAGTCAATCAGGAACAAACGGAAGCAGCAAAGGACAGGCAGGGTCGTAGTCAGGGTACAGGCGGTAGGTCAAAAGGCAGGCAGATATCACTCACAGAACAGTATACGAGGCAAGGATCAGGACAGGCAGCAATGGGACGAAAACAAGAAACAGGCAGGAACGATAACAAGTAGGCAGACAGGATAGAAACGCTCAGAAATTGCAACAACAGTTAAACAATACTTCGCGGTGAGGTGGTGTGTTTGGAAGTCCTTTATAGTCCTGTTAATGAGCTGCAGCTGGGTGTGGTAATCAGTGTGGTGTGCTAGGGTGGATGTGGCAACAGGTGATTGGTGTGAAGTGAACATGTGACTGACAGGGAGAATTGTGGGAAGTGTAGTCCGGGGAGTGACAGGAACAGACGGTGATCGTTACATAACGCCCCCCTCCCGGAAGGCGCGTCCTCGCGACGTAAAGGAACAGCTAGGGAGGGGGGGGTGGGTGCATTGGAGATCTAACAGCAGCCGGGAACGGGATCTCCAATGCAGCCCCAGGGACTCAGGCAGCCACGGTGGGTCAGGTGGCTCGGGCGGCCACGGCAGGTCAGGTGGCCTGGGCGGCCACGGCAGGTCGGGTGGTTCAGGCAACCACGGCAGGTCAGGTGGTTCGGACAGCCACGGCAGGTCAGGTGGCTCGGGCGGCCACGGCAGGTCAGGTGGTTCGGACAGCCACGGCAGGTCAGGTGGCTTGGACGGCCACGGCAGGTCAGGTGGCTTGGACGGCCACGGCAGGACAGAGTCCATACATGGCCCTAGTGGCCTACAGTCCATGAATGGCCATAGTAGTTCAGAGGCCCTTAAAGGCCATGGTTGAGCAGGGTCCCCACCCACAAGCTCCCCACCCCTAGGTATACTGCCCCCCCCCAAAAAGTTCTTGGGGAAATCAACGGAGTATGTAGCGGGTTGATGGGCAAGGAGCTTGGATGATGCCGGCAGGGCAAGGCGTTTGGGCGGCGCCGGCAGGGCGAGGAGCTCAGGCGGCGCCGGCAGGGCGAGGAGCTCAGGCGGCGCCGGCAGGGCGAGGAGCTCAGGCGGCGCCGGCAGGGCGAGGAGCTCAGGCGGCGCCGCAGGGCGAGGAGCTCAGGCGGCGCCGGCAGGGCGAGGAGCTCAGGCGGCGCCGGCAGGGCGAGGAGCTCAGGCGGCGCCGGCAGGGCGAGGAGCACAGGTGGCGCCGGCAGGGCAAGGCGCTTGGGCGGAGCAGAAGAGACCTCTGGAATGGTCTCCAGGCCCACAGCGGCCTCTTGAAGGGCGTCTGGGTCTTGAGGAGAGAAGGACGCCTTCTTCCTCCTCCTCCTCCTCCTCCTCTTCTGAGGGTGAGGCGATGGTTCACTGGTTGGAGCGGATTCTGGAGCGGACTCAGTGGCTGGAACGCCCCCTGCATCCTTACGCACCGCAGGGGTGGCCATCTTGCCCGAGGGCACTGGCAAAGCAGCCCTTTTGTCCATCGTGTCCAGAGCGTCTGAACGCGTCGCAACCGGCGAGCTTGAGAGCGTTGCAACCGGCGAGCTTGAGAGCGTTGCAACCGGCGAGCTTGAGAGCGTTGCAACAGGCGAACTTGCTTGCGAAGCATCCGGCGAGCTTGAGAGCGTTGCGACCGGCGGGCTTGAGAGCGTTGCGACCGCCGGGCTTGAGTGCGAAGCGACCGCCGGGCTTGAGTGCGAAGCGGCCGCCGGGCTTGAGTGCGAAGCGGCCGCCGGGCTTGAGTGCGAAGCGGCCGGCTGACTTGAGAGCGAAGCGGCCACCGGGCTTGAGAGCGAAGCGGCCGACTTTTAGGAATTCCAGCCGCACGCGTTGAACAGCGGTGGATCCCACACTGGAACGTTCCTCGTTCTCTGAATGCGTGACGTTTGGGCGATCAGCGGCGACGTGACATGCTCTGGGCGAAGACGTGATGTTGGGCGATAGCGAAGGCGTACGTTGCTCTGGGCGAAGCGAGCTACTCTCTGGGCGAAAAGGCGTGTCCTAAAAGGCGTCGTTGCTCTGGGCGAGCGAAGGCGTGACGTTGCTCTGGGCGATCAGCGGAGACATGATGGCTTCCCGCCAATGTGCAGCTTAGCGGCCGCCATTATGTGGTTCAGCGTGCCGTTCCTCCGCGACCCCCACAGTAAAAGTTGAACCCTGTGAGCCTCCAAGAACTCCACGAACGACCCTTGGACCATTTTACATAGTCCTTAAGTGGTTCGTTTAATCCATAAATAAAAAAGAAAGGGCAATATTCAGATTGGGCAATATCCAGCTTTTGAATATGTGCTCCAGGGTACAGTTACCTTGACGAAGGCTGCAAGACATATGGCTGGGTCCATCACTGGACACTGTAGAAGCTTTTGTTGGCGAAAGTTACGAATCTCAGGCTATGCTTTTATTTACAGTGAGAATGGTCCAAGGCTGCAAACGGAAGCAGCAAAGGACAGGCAGGGTTTAGGGTACAGGCGGTAGGTCAAAAGGCAGGCAGATATCACTCACAGAACAGTATACGAGGCAAGGATCAGGACAGGCAGCAACGGGACGAAAACAAGAAACAGGCAGGAACGATAACAAGTAGGCAGACAGGATACAGTAAACATACAATACTTCGTAGGTGGTGTGTTTGGAACATTCCTGTTAATATGCAGCTGTTAAATGTGGTGTGCTATTTCAATTTGGTGTGAATGAACATTAACAGGGAGAATTTGGGAAGTTTTCAGGAACAGACGGTATTTGCTGTGCAATGTTTTGGCTGCCCTTGTGTAACATGGGCTGGCACAATTTGGGGTCATTATTAATGATCATGTAATGGTGAAGTTTTTCCGGACAAACAAATTTTCAGAAGGAGGAAGCAATATTTGAAACTGTCTTTTCCACAACTCTTGAATCCGAGGTATTCAATTTTTGATTCTAGACCTTTAATTACCTTTCATGAAACCGCTTTAGCCCCAACTCATTTGAGGTTCTCAAGTGGTTTTGGAGTTTAATCCTCGCTTTTCTTAGCGTCTTTTAAAACAGCCCTGAGTTTAAGACATTAACAAAATGTCAACAGTGGCTTCCACACTGCCAGCCCCCTTTTTTTTCGAGAAAAATATTTTCAAGCCTCCACCCCTGCCGATCACCACTGTTTTTGAAAGTTTCGCTCACCAAGCAATTTACAGTAAACATACAGTAAACATTAATATTGTTAAATATTTCAATTTAATTTAACATTTTTTTCTATTTGAATGTTTGAACATACAATTTATTCATGTAATGGTGAAGTTACATTTTCAGTCCAAACAATGGGAATGAGTTTATTAACAAACAACACACAAGACACAATGCGGCAAGGGAAGAGAGGAACACAGTCCAAACAATGGGCAGGTAAATAGATCAAGATGACGGTAGGCTGGAGAGCAGTTATGGCAGAGCAGAATGAGACCAGAGGTTATCTGCGATGGCCAGGCAGGTACACTAAGCCCAACAGGCAATGCACTCGGGTTTCTCAGGCTCTGCACTAGGCTTGCTGCAAGGCAATAATCTTATTCGCAGTAGAGAAAGCAGCTTACATGCAGTCTATACACAGGGAAAGTCATCGTGAAGACATCTAATTAAACATGAACACAGTTTGTGTCTTTATCAGCTTTTCTGCATATATTCTAGCCCTGATAATCACACTTACCATTTGCTCTATTTCTGTAAATCCATTTTTGTGAATGAATGAAGACGACTAAAGCCGGGGACACACCTAACGATTGTAAGGCCGATTATGAGTGTAATTTGATACTTACGACTGATCATGTCCAATCGCGCCGAGTCAGAGCCAGTTGCGTTCAGTCGGTGTTTACAGTTGGTGCTTAAAATCGTGCAGTGTGCTGCGTCTAACGATTCTAGTCTTAGAATTTTTAGAAACAGTCATTGCCAGTCCTCCTCACAAAGATTCTTCTCAAATTTGATAATTCCCACTTCTGAAGTAGTGATTACGAGCAAATCGCATTCAAGTTTCGAAAGGAAAGTCATTTTTACAATAGCGCTGAGAGCACGTGAAGGCAGCATAATATTTGCGACCGATGACGTCTCTGTTTCCTTGGAGACTGTGTCAGGCGATTGTAAACAAGCGGCGAAATGGCGTCAAAAAACATTTGCAACATAAATACACATTGGACAACCGGTATGGAAGAAAAACTGGTTGAACTCTGGCAAGAGTACGAATACAACATATCTTCGAAGGAATAACGTACCATAATAGAAGTGATAAGGAAAGAAGCTGGGCTGCTATTGCGGAAGCTTTGAACGTATCAGGTACAGGACCGGATTATCCATAGACGGGATTGGGCGAGTGTCCTGGGGCACCAGCCAATAGGGGGGCAACAAGTGATAAAGATAATGACTAACGTTAGACTTTTTTTTATCATGTTTTGTATATATATTATTTATCTGGAAAGATACGGATACAAAATTAACAGTTAATGATACAATATATACAGAGAGAATATAAAGAGCCCTGCCCCTTTGATCGCGAAAGTGAAAGTGCCCTTTGAGGTCGCATTGTGGTAGTATAATTTACTTCTGTGGTAATTTAATGGTCTGTACAGTGCCGTTTCAAGTCGAACAAGCTTCATTGAGGATCGCAGCTTATCATTGCTTAACAACGGCGACACCACCGGAGTGCAAGCTCTAAAAATAGATTAATTTACCAAAGTTTACTCACCTCAAATTCTCTCTGTTGAAAACAAAGTGCGCGTTTTCCTCTTTTTTTTTGTTATTTTCCGCACAAATATAGCTGCAGATGAAGAGCGCCAGCTGTTTGTTTACATCCATTTTCAAGATCCCGCGCACAGTGTGTTGCTTAGCAGCGGTCTCAATCGTAAACGTTTGTGTTCTTCTCCGACTGTCAACGATTAAAATCGGCTCCAGTTGAAGGAAACAATCGGTATGTGTGTTCTGTTCAGTCTTAGAATGTTTCAGCTAATTGTTAGGTGTGTCCCCGGCTTAACAGCAGTTGGAGATCATGTATCGGCAATCTACTGTTATTCCTGCAGTCCCCGGATGTCCAATTTTAAATTTGAACCACTGAACTTGTGGAAGCGAATTTGTAAAGCGAAATAAAATGGACCGAAAATTGCCTGTTAAATATTTTTGGTTGTATTTTTAAACAGACTGAATATGTTAGAAGTGAAATCTGAAAGGTGAATGTGAATCTTCAAATTTTTAATAATGAAAATGTGGGTGAAATGTTTTGAATTGAAATATTCACAGTATAAATATGACCATGTTGAATTTCAGCCCACATAAATGCAAGCCCTAAAAATACAATGCATAAAAAAAAAAAATAAATAAATAAAAAAAAAAAAAAAAAAAAAAAAAATATATATATATATATATATATATATATATATATATATATATATATATATATATATTATTAATGCAATGCACATTTTTTTAATTAGTGCAATTCAACAGGCTTTTTGGTAACACTTTACAATAAGGTTCATTAGTTAATGTATTAACTAACATGAACTAACCATGAACAATACATACTGTATTTACTAATCTTTGTTAACGTTAGTTAATGAAGATACAGTTGTTCATTGTTTGTTCATGTTAATTAACAGTGCATTAACTAATGTTAACAAGATTTTAATTATGTATTAGTAAATGTTGAAATGAACATTAACAAAGATTAATAAATAGTGTATAAGTGCAGTTCATTATCAGACTCAGTATCGGCGTGTGTTAACCAGGCCGATTGTGGCCCGCAGCTCGCTCTGGCACAAGTATATTTGTTACAGCTGTAAAGCACTGGGCCGATTCCTGTTTACCGTAACTGGCCCAACTCTGGCTATAGAGATCTGGGCCACTTCTGGCAATGTTCACTCACGAATGGTATAATGTAGCAATAATTATCATAACATTTTCATAAAATTTACTAAAATGTCTTGATAGTTCCTGTTGTGTGTTAACTACACGTTTTAACTAGCAAATTTGTCAAAAACATATTTGCGGTAAAACTTAAAATAAGTGCCGTATAAGACATTCTCTAATATGTATAATATCAAATCTATTTATAAGTAATTCAGCAATTCATTTTATATGCTGTTATGTATTTTAAACACGCTTCACTGTGCTCTCAGGTGATTCATTCATCCTCACTTGCGCAGCGGTGGGAGGGGTCTCGTACCTGTGGTATATGAGCTAATGTTAAAGCTGCTGTCTGTAAGTTTTGCCTCTTTGTCTCCTTCTCTGTTTGAAACCTACAGTTGCGGTTATATGCAGAATTATTATCGTTGTGCGTTGTGCATTGGCACGACTCCTCAGCGCGGATGAATGTCTGTCACCCCATCAGTGGATAATGTTCAGAATCACAGATTCAACATCTTGGAAGTATGATCAAAATAAGAATTTTTACCAGAAAATGTCTGAACAAGTAACAAATCTGCCACTTTTGTTCTGACCAACTGAGGAAAAAAGCATTAGCCTACAATAAATTGCACTGCCAATCATGATTAAAGGCAGGGTAGGTAAAAAATGTATAAAAAAAACGTTTTTTTCAAAATTTGTTTAAACTTTATTTATATATCAATACATATTTAAAATGTAAGTACTCTGAAAAAGAAAGTATAAAAATCGAGTGTCTGTAGACCTCTCACGACTGTTTTAAAGACAGCTCATTATTTCCATTCACTCCACCCCCTCCCTTCTGGGCTCCTTCTAAAGCCACGCCCCCAAAACGCATGAACGTGCGACTCCGACCACTGAGCTGGAAGACGCATTATTTACCTGAGACGAGCGGAGAGAAAGGAGCACAGTGCATGTAGTGACATCATGTCAGAATCACATGTAATAAAAATAACTTTATAATTATGAAGATAAACATAATTTAATTCGCTAACGAGTTAGTTATCTATAAGGCAAAGCTAAAAACAGGTTGCATGATACACGTTTTTCCATTACCATCATTTACACTGTGATGAAGATGAATTTCGTGTAAGATTCATAACATGTACGTTGTTCTACAGATAAACAGAGTAACATACACTCAAATATCAACTCACAACTGCATTGCAGACACAAAATAATAACACACACATACAACAAAGTGTGTACGACACACACAGATACAAGATAAAGACATCAGTAAACATAGGTAGAGAATATAAAAACAAAACAAAGGCGAAAAAAAACGTGCAGGTAAACTTACAGGTGAACATGGTAAAAGAGTTAGACAGAGGGTAAATATAGTTCTAAGAAAAGTTCCTAGATGCGGAGTAACGTTAGGCCTACTATCTGTTAAACATGTATTTAGTTATCTAAAGCAAAATTATGCACAATTCAACACTATAGCTATCATCTTGAGCTAGGCCTATAGATTATTTATCGTCTCTACTATGGCTCGCTAAGTAATGTTATGTTAGCTATATTACGCAGCTACGTGTGCTAATGACACATGCTTCATGAAAAAATAAACAAAAAAATATGTATGATCAAAATACAAAAAGAAAGATTTACCTGTCCAGCAGAAATAAAGCCATCAAGGAGTCACTTTTCAGCCCCTTGAGTTCCCTCAGTTCTCGCCATCGCTGGAGAGCCACGCCGATATTAACTCGCGTTTTATTTCTTTGTTTATCCAAAGACTTTTTGTTCATTGCCTTTTCTTGTACTGTTACTGTCTTCCTTTTTTGCCTGGTTTGCCTTCACTAACTGCATAGGCCGGTACTGTGAATTTTGCTTGCTGTTTCTCTGCCATTGTTTTGGTATTCCTAGGATGGTATTCCTCTTGAATTCCCCAAATCAAACGTGCGCGCGCAAGTGGGCAGGTCATGTGTGTCAAAAGGGTGGTTGCCATGGTTGTGAGAGAGTGACAGCCGCCTAAGCCAATCCTATGTTTCGTCCCAGATGGAAATAATGAGCTGTGTTTAATACAGATTAAACGGTCTAGAGTCACTCGATTTGTATACTCTTTTTATCAGAGTTCTTACATTTTAATTATGCATGTGTATATATATGGAAAGTTTGGAACAAAATTTATTACCTACCCTGCCTTTAAATCGAACAAACGCTTAGCTCATATCACATCAAACCATGCAAATTATTATTGTTGTTATACTTTGTTCTCAAATTGTTAATGTAAACGACATCAGCATTGTGTGACTATGTATTTAGTGTGTATTAGCGTTGCCTGTAGATTTCAATTTCTGTAGCCACTCCACAGTCCGAAGTCTTTTGCTTTTGACTATGGGTGAATCTCCAGTTGTCACTGATGATTGTCATTTGGACCATTCTGGATTAAAATCTCCCATCAAAATGTTAAGTTTAATTATTTCAGCTGCTGTGAGAAAAGGCTATAAATGATCCGCTACCAGCAGCATCCTATATGTATAGTCTACTTGCTAGAACTCCTTCCTTTCAGTTTACAGACGTGACGTAATGACGCATACTTGCCAAAAAAAGTTACGGACTGTAGCTTTAAATAATTAACCTTATTGTAATGTGTTACTGGCTTTTTTATTTCAAACACTTTTGGCATTAATAAACTTCCATATAAGAGCGGCTTAAATTTTATTGATTTTGACTTCCTTAATACCCTAAAAATGTATTGGCTTAAATGCTTCCTCTACAGTCAATCTTCTATTTGTAGTGTAATCCCACAATATGTCTCTCAATTAAAGGTATAGATTTCCTTTTAATGTGCAGTTATTCTATTAGTAAACTTCCTATGAAACTCTCCAGTTATCATCAGCAAATGATTTTGGCTTGGGGACTTATTTACAAGCATTATTTCTCACCAGTTTTTTTTATTTTTTTGTATTTGGAATAACTGTAATATTCTACATAAGAGGAAATCCTTGTTTCTTGAAAACAGGTTCAGTAATGGAGTGATGTTAGTAAACCAGATTTCTAATAATGATAATGATGGTAATTTATTTAACTACTCTGATTTTGTTTTGAGTACCAATTTCCAGTATCTAGGACATAATTTTATATAGTTTTCAAGGCCATCTCCTTGGAAAATTGTATGCTCTTCAGAAACAATAATAGTGGCTCAATAATATATGTTTGTGATTGAAGGTTGAAGGTCAAAATTACAGTTTCAGTGCAGCTTCAAAGCGCTCTACACAATCCCAGACAAGGAATAAGGGTCTTATCTAGAGAAACCATTGCTCATTTCCTATGAAAAGGTCAAAGTTTTAACTAATTGTTATATACTTGCACTAGCATATTGTATATGACAATGAAACTGTAGCTGCAGTGAAACTGTAATTTTGACCTTCAACCATTTGGAGGCCACTGAAGTCCACTATATGGAGAAAAATCCTGGAATTTTTTCATAAAAAACCTTAATTTATTTTCGACTGAAGACAGAAAGACATGAACATCTTGGATGACATGGGGGTGAGTAAATTATAAGAAAATTTTAATTTGAAAGTGAACTAATCCTTTAAGGACTTATTCCAAAAACACACAAAACCTATTCTGAACGATAGTGGATGTCTATCTATTAGACTTCACTTGTCTTTCTCTTTACATAAGTGTCCTTACAAATGGATGCAAAAATAACCAAATACATGGGGAGAAAGAGATCAGCATTTATCTGTTTATTTTCTTATTTATATGCATTTAATTCTCTATATATATCCAATATATATATCTAGCTTACAATGCTTTCACAGAAGAAAACGGACAGACTGGATTATGGCAACACAACGCAGACAATGAGTGAGCCACAGGCTGAACAATGAGACGGGAACACCAACACCAAACCTAACTGAAGATACTTCTTTAATTAACTATTCACATACAGCAGCTTTGATATCAGATCCGACCCGAGAAGAGTTGATGCCCAGAGATAGCAGGGAGAGAGGCATTGCCAGTGTTCCTTGATGGAGTTTTGGGCCATGTCCAGTTTCCTTTTCCTGTCTGGTCCAACATTGCTCAAGTATGTGCACTATCTGCTTACTGCAGCTAATCACAGACACAATAATTCTACAAGAACTGTCACTCAACAGACTTGCCAAAAAAAAAAAAAAAAAAACATTCAAAAAAGAGAAATGAACAGAATTGCATTTATATGAAGTGGAGCGTTTCCTCCCAAACCATGTCAAAAAATTAATCATAAATATTCAGCCTGAAATGATCACCCATACAGATGCATCAAATCGGCAGGTGTCAGTTAGGATGTGGCCTCAGCTATAATCAGACATTATGACATCACTAGATGGCTTTGTGTCCCATCAGTACTGGGAGGAGCATGCATTCTTATAGACATAAAACGCATGTCCTCCTTTTGTCATTCAGCATCATGAAACATTGTGTCATTACTAAAAGCCCTACGAATCAAAACATATACACAGAATGCACCATTATGCAAGTCTAAAGTCAGAAACATACTCTATGCAAGAACACAAATGCTTGGCCAAGCCTGCGGTCTAGTTGAATACTGGTGGTAACAAACACTTAAGCTGGCAAAGGAGTCACCTTCAAATGTTTGTACCAATAAACCAAATGTGTCATTATTCAGGTAGCTATCTATAAACTTGTCAACAGCTAAACTAACTTTAACTTTCTTAGCTAGATTCTTTTCAAATTATTGCACCACCAAGGCTGACCTGAAGGACAAAACTGACTGTTAATGTCTCCTACAATGTCGGCAAGCCATGCATGGCTGGAACTTGCGGTCCTTTACCATAAAATTGAGCTTGTATAACAAGAGGCATTTGCGTTCACAAACTTGAGTAATGTTTCAGGCCTAAGGATAGAGTGGCTTCCTTTGCACATAACGACAATTTTTAAAATGGAAACAAACTACAAAAATAGATCTATCCATTAAACATTCTTGTGTCTTTCTGCCAGAAAGCTCTGATTAGCAGCTTGTTCCACATTCTTCTATTACATAGTTGGTGCTTTTTGTCTTTTCTTGTCTTCAAATTATAGAAAGGACATCAAACTGTGCTTGTGTACTAGTTTCTCGTTTGTTTTAAGCTTATGTGTTGGACTATCCCTTCATATCCCCTCCCGTTAACAACACACAGCTTTCATACAGCCACAAGATACCTTACTTCCTCTTCTCTGAAAGTATTATAAGACCAACAAGGAACAATCCAAAAACAGTGAACGTGTCACTTATTGCACAGGCAGTATAAATCTAAAAACAAATTCAAGGTGCCTCTGCTTACACACAAACCCCGTAATCATACAAACTCTCGTAAGCATCTACAACGAAACCCCTCCAGTTTGTGTCTGCGGGTCTTGTGCATTAGCACGAACAGAGGCGTTTTACAGTACAATGACTTCTTAAGTACCCCCCCCCCCCACTACCTCCATATTACCCAGAAGTCCTCATGGGGAGAAATGTCAACTAAGGGGCTTTGAATGAGAACAGGCTCCCCATTGGCTTAGTGGGTGACAGAAATGGGCCTGGAGGCTCTGGAAGTGGATGGGAGGGGGCGTGGTCCACAGTTATGGGGGTTGGTAGGTGGTCAGGGTTGGACCTTGAAGGCCAAGAGCTGCTCAGAGTGCATGTTGTTGAGGGAGCGCAGGTCTGGAAGTTTGAGAAGCAGTTTAGTAAAGATGGCAATCTCGTTGGGGTGATTCTTGGTGATCAAGCTGCGCAGAGCTCGAATTAGAGTTTCCTGAAGTGCCTCAACTGAGTTGACATTCTCGAGACCAGAACGATCTGTGGGGAACACAGAAGGGGAATTAATTTCACAAGTTTTCATTGGCTCGAGGCATACAGTGGTCTGAAAATAAAAGTTTATTTTTGTACTATATAATCATTATGACCTTCCTGACATCACTTCTTGTTCCTGCGTGGTCTAAGTTTGGAGCTGAATCAATTTTAAACCTTTAATCATTCATTTTATTTCTTCAAGACCCCCTGTGGTGAAAATCAAGCTTTTAATGTTGTTTATATGTCTGTGTGGTGTTTTTAATATGCTTTAAGACAAACCATGTTCAAATTCATCAGTCAACACCATTGCTGTGTATTTTCTCCTTAAAACTGCAGTGAGCCAAAGAAGCCGAAGAAATTTTTTTTCACAGGAAAAAAAAAACTGTTTAAATGTGTGATTTTTTTTTTTGTTTTTTTCTCCATTTTGTTACCTTTTGGAGTTTGGGTTCCTTGCTGCTGTCGCTTTTTGGCTTGCTTAGTTGGGGACACTTGATATTCAACGTTTTTGATCTGTCTGCATTGACACCATTGTATGCGAACTGAACTGAACTGGACGATGACATCACTGTTTTCTCCAGAGCCAATGTATAGATTAATTGACTAAACTAATCCTTAGCTTTTAAATTTAAGTGAGATCTAATTGTAACTTTATCTTGAAATCTTTATCCTTAAAGGGTCATGAAACCTCAGAACACATTTTCTGAGCTGTGAACAGATATGTATAGACTGCACATCACTGAAAACACTAAAGGTACTCATTAATTTTATTTATAAGTTGAAATTAGTTATTTTTGCATTTTTCAGAGCGATTTCTGTCTTCGAGGTTGGAAAAGCAAAGTTGGAGCAACGTCACAAAATCTGATGTCATCGTGTAATACCGGCAAGATCCGGAGTGCTGGTTGACTCCAGTATGAGCTGGTCCAACATGCTGATGTCAACCGTTTCTGCATTTATTCATGACAAAAATCTCATTCAATCAAATTACTGCACTGTGGTATGTATAAGATTATATTTGCAGTATTATGCATGAGATATCACTTGTCTTGCCTCTGTCTCTATTGTTGTCATTCAGAGACATGGGTCATAGGTGCTTGTTTCCTCAGTGCTACAACACAAAAATGCGTTTTCCTACGACACGACCAGAGCAGAAGTTTGGGTGCATGTGGTTTGTTTTGCTGTAATCTACCAGCACAAATGGAAAATATGTTCGCATGAGATTGCAGTACAGCGGATAATTAAAATGTCACAAAAGTGCTGTTCATTCAACTCTGCCTGCTCTGCGTTTGGACACGCGAGCAATGTGTATGTTTCCCCCAGCACAGAAGCACGAGTGTTGTTTGTATTTTGCCCGCGATGCGGTCAGAACTGGAGTTTGAATACGAACACATAATATAATACATAGACGGATTCAGCGCGGAGCCACGTGGATCAAAGACCATATACCGAATAAAGTATCCACGTTTAAAGTTTTTATAGACATTATTTCACACATTCTCCTGCACCAAACATGAACCAGCATGGTGTATGAACACATATTTCATCAAGTCTTCTTCAAAAGAAATATATGTGCAAACTGGACACAGTGGTGTATCTGAACGCGATGACACGATTATTCTGATGGACAAAAGACTTAGAGAATGGACAATTAAACTATGTCTTTATTCTTTCTGTGTTAAACTACGTGTCGTTTATAATGAGACTAGTGCTCGTAAATGTAATGAAAGTATTATTAGCCCTTTTAAATATTCTTTTGCATTTCTCCCTTGTGCTTGGGAGTTTGTTGTCATTTTTCTTCGTGCTCATATTCATTATTTTATATAATGAGTGTGTTGTATGTCTGTGTTTCATTGGTTGTTCTCTCCCCTCTTCCCCCACCTCTACACATGCCCATTTTTACAGAGTTTTTCCAGCTCAGAGGTGTGAACGACCAGGCTAAAACAGGGGGGTTTCATGACCCTTTAATTGCAAATATTTAATATTTAAAGCCTTAAACTGTCATTTGAATTTGCAAAGAGTCATTTCATCATCTTAGATACAAAACTATAGAGTGTATGGTCTGAGAACGGTATGACACAACAAGAAGTGATAAATACCTGCAGACACCAGCACTACAGCCGTAAAGAGGCTCATTTCCTCCTCACTGAGGTTGAGAGCTTGCAGCTTCTCAGTGAAGTCAAACATTGAGTTGAGGAGATCTCCAGCTCCCAAAGACCGCAGAGCCTCCACGCTATACTTCTTGCCACTCAGAAATGTAACCGTCCGCTCCTTCATATCGAACAGGGATGTAAAGCGCACCACCAGCACCTACAGACCAAACAGGAAACCTCAGATCTTTTTACAGTTTAAATGAAATTTATTACTTGCTATAGGATTCAGCGTAGAGATTGTGTTGTGTTTTGTTCATACCTCAAAGGTACCAGCCTTGAGCAGGCTGACCTGGTCATGCTGGGATAGATCTTTGAATCCTGGGATACGCTTTGCAAATTCCACCACCTCCCTGACAGCTGGGGTGAAGCTCATGGAGAACTCCTCCCAAATACTGTGACCCGACTTCTGAGGATCCACATAGGGTGATGTATTCATGGGGCAAACCTGTGAAAGAGGATCATGTAATTTCCTGAGTATTTGTATGGACTACTGAAATTTTGGAATTGCCATTTTTTGCATTAGTACTCTGTATAACTCACCAGGTGCATCCTGTTAACCCTTGTGAATGTTGGGACATTATAGCTGCCATGGGCATGGGTTTCATTGTCATTATGAGCTCTCAGACAAACGTTCTGCAGAGATGGTCCACTGGAGATGCAGTTGGGCAATCTGACAGGACAGCTGCTCTGAGTACTGCAATGTCGGCCAGAGTCTTCAGTGCCCTGTGGACCACAGCTCGACTGTGGATTCTGTTCGCTCACTGAGGATATATTGTTCTCACGGTTCCAGACATTCTGAGTCTTCTCTGTGCAATGGCTGAAGTTGTTAGGGGCCTCTGAAGGCATGCTGCCCTGCTCCTGATTGTACATGAATGTCTCCTGGTGTGCCCTGGTAACTGTGCCGATAACCTCCTCCTCCCCGCTGTCAGTGGCACTGGAGGAGTCTGAGCTTGGGCTCGTATCCATGGCGATCGGCAGCTCTGGGTCAGGGCTGGTTTCGGATCGGTTGCTCCTGGGGGAGGTGGAGGGGGAACGAGAGGAAGGGCCAGAGCTGTCCTCTGAAGCTCCATCGGTGACTGAAATCTGGTTGCTAAGAGGCAGGGGCTGATTGCCATGGCTGTTGTTCATCATGTTGTTCATTGCGTTCTGCATCTCGAGCAGCATGCGCTGCTTTTCTCGTTTAGGAATCCGGCCAAAACGCACAGCTGAGGACCACAGACAGTGTCAGTTAACAGACTTTAACAGATTGACACTTATGTTTAGAGATAGATAGATAGATAGACATCTCCAATACACATTGATCAAATTATATATCATCTAGCTAAGTGCAAATAACATTTACTTTATATATTTATTTATTTATTTATTTATTTGTATTTTAAAGGTGCAATATGTAATATTTTTGCAGTAAAATATCCAAAAACCACTAGGACAGTGTTATACATTTTGTTCACTTGAGTACTTATGATATCCCAAATGTTTCCAACTATTTGTAAATTGTGAAAAAATTGCAATTTTAACCAACGCTCCGGGACGTGTGAGGAGTCGGCTGTCAATTGCGTCATACCCGCTTTACCCTCGGTTTCCGGATTTATTTTGTACAAACACCAAAGATGCTTTAATATATTACACGGTTTTAATAAACAAGGGAACAACTGTTTCGATATATTTATAGACAGAAAACTAATTGTTGTTATATAGCTCAACACGTTTAGTCTTATTGTTTAAATCTAGTTTTCTTGATTTTTTTGCGAGTACCATGCTTTACCATGCCTCAGAGAAAAACACTTTTTTGTCAAGTAGCTAACGTAGCATAATCAGATGCAGCTTTATTTTTAGTAACATTAATACAGAATTTTCTCCATCATACAATACGTTTTAAAATTAATTGGATGCCATTTATCAACACAAGCCATCCAGCATTTAATATATTCTAAAATTGATCTATCTTACTACAGTGTGTCTCAAACAAGTGTCTCACAGCAGCCGCCGAACGAACGCACAGAGTAACGTTATAACATAATTTTTAACACACTCAAATGTATCTATTATGATATGTAACTAATATAAACAGAGCTGCGTTACCTCATACTCATGACCGGAATAGCGGAAGCGGCGCCAGCAACTATGTCATAATAAAAGTTCCGCTGCTCGCGGCGTGTGTTGCGCAAACTACGCCTTTGTTTTGAATAGGCATCTAGCGACCTCTAGCGGACAGAATAATTACATACTGCACCTTTAAAGGCACAATTTGTAAGATTCGCAGTTAGAGAGAGGTCACTTATTCAAAAGCTGTGAATGAGTGTCATGGGAGTTGTCATCTTCACCTCCACAGCCAGCTGATGGAAAGCAATCCGACGTGACTCGTGCAGAAATCATGTTCATTCATGGGTGAGCTAATGTATTAAAGTTTTATTAACATTACTGTGGTATGAAGCAGGGCGCGGCCAAGAGCCTGAGACATTTTACATTACTGTTTTTATTATGCTGTAATGCTTCAGCCGGCCACTGCCACTCCTTTCATTTTATTGTTTGCTTATTTTACGATTAAAGTTATGTTTAACGTCTGCCTCCTCCTTCCCTGAACTTAAACTTTGTTACAGTTACATCTGATCACTTAAATTCGCATTATTTTATTCAATTCTAATAAAACAGCTGCAAGTGCTGAATCACTACTCATACAGGTCACTTTATCTGATGAATTACAATTGTTGAGTAATGCAGCGCTGTTTTATCTAGTCAAAACAAACCATACTAAAAATATGTTTGAGTGTGTTGAAAGTTATGTTAATGTTAGTCTGTGCATTCGCTCGGTGGCTAATATGAGACACTTGTTGCACACTGCAGTAAGCTAGATCGATATTAGAATATCATAATAATAAAAGCTGGATGACTTGTGTTGCTAAAGGGCATGCAATTGGAGAAAATGCTGTATTACGGTTACTATAAATAAAGCTCTTTCTGATTATGTTATGTTAGCCACTTGACAAAATAGTATTGTCTCTGAGGCATGATACAAACATGTTACTCGCGGTAAATCAAGAAAACAAGACATTCAAACAATACTAACCATGTTGAACTACATAACAATGATTTGTTTTCTGTCAATAAAGGTATCCAAACAGTTGCTCACCTGTCTAATCAAACACATAATATATTTAAAGCATCTTTGGTGTTTCCATAGTTTCTACAGAAGTAAAACTACAGAAATCAAGGGTAGCGTGAATATGACGTCATTGAAAGGAGATTACACTGGTTAAAATAACTGATTTCTTTGGATTTAAACATTGTTGGAAACATTTGGGATAATATAAGTACACATGTCAACAATATAACATTGTTTTAGTGGTTTTTGGATATTTTGCCTTTAAGGTTTAAACGCTGAGGTCACATATGTTGGCCTGTAACAGACTCCACTGATTGAATCTAGGACACAATGTCAGCTGAAGCTCACCATCTCTGGACATGCCCACAAGCAAACATTTCTTAAAACGGCACTGCTGGCACCGGTTCCTGTTGATGCGCATAATGGGACAGGTTTCGTTCTTAAGGCACTTCTTATATTGAATGTTCTGCTGAATGCTCCTCCTGAAGAAACCCTGCAGGTGGTAAAATGAAAGAGATAGAGAGAGGTGTCAGGGTCACAGAGCCCACACAGAGAGTAACAGGTGTCGAGTTTGGAGTTGGTATGGAAAGCAGGTGTCCTTCTCAGGACTCATGACACCGTTCTGTCACAGAGCTTTGCTCTGATGGTTAAACAGGCTGCTGAGTAGGAGGCTTTCTGGATATAAATAAAGCAAAGTGACATCTCCCTTCATGGAGATGCACAGGTAGATGTGATCCAGATAAAGCATGACAGCCATGTCACATCAACCCTATTGAAATCAACCAAAGTGACACCAGGAACAGTTTACCATGAAAACAAACACTATACAGCACAATCACCTCCACTGAGAAACCATGATAGTAATAAAATACAGATTTTCAGACATCCCTTCTGAGCTTTTGACTTAAAGATACTTTGTACCTCAGAAATAACAAAATGAAACCTCTAATGCTTATAAGTTCACACTGAAATGTGGCTGTAGATTCACACTAATATTTTCTCACCTTACATCCCTCACAAGCGTGAACGCCGTAGTGAAATCCTGACGCCACATCTCCACACACTTTACATAGCAGCACCAGACCGTTAATCTCTGCAGGAGCAGAAATACAGAGGGTCAGATGAACAAGGCTCTGTGCTCAGTTTGGCTTTCTCCTTAGAACAGCTGCTTTCTGTTTCCTCAAACAGCCAGAAGACCATTACTTCATGATGAAGCCAATATAATAAATTGTGCAATGTTGACAAATATCAGATCACTACTATCAATTATATAATTATTCTGAAGAATCAACAATACTTTTTTGCTTTTTCAATTCCATTTTGAGCTCCCTAACATTAAGCAGAGATGGACAACTTTCACACTAATGCCTGGTTTCACAGACAGGGCTTAGATTAAGCCAGGATTAAGTCTTAAGTAGCTTTTATAAACATACCTCAGGAAAAAAAAAAAGACATTACTGGTGTGCATCTTGAGACAAAACAATGGTAGTGACATATTTTAAAATATGTCAGTGCAAGTTGCTTTCAGTTAAAACATCAAACATGCATTTTAGTCTGGGACTAGGCTTAAGCCTTGTCTGTGAAACTGGGGGTCAATATGTTGGATTTAATTTGTAGAAGATCATATTTAACAAAGTGTGTAGAACATGTGGTTGCAACATGAAAACATTTCTGGTTCTCTTTAACTTTATTTTTTATTTAGATCAGTCTCTCACTTGTAATGCCACTTTTGGTGGTGGAGGGCGATCGTGCCTTCCCTCCGCTGTTCCTTGGTGGGCGGGACTGAGAGGCCACAGGAAGGGCCTCGCCCTGTTGGCCCTGTCCTGCATGAGACGGAGAGCAGGACTGATAGCTGCTGTTGGAGGAGTCACTGTGGCACGACTCTGGACTGGAGGCAGAGCTCGAGGAGCTAATGTAAGCTATTACTCCACCTGGTGGATGACACACAGAAGACCAACACAAGACAACTTCAGTTAGGAAGACATCAAATTATTTATCTAGCTTCATTTTACAAATCATATATATATGATGTCTCAGACTCATATGAAGCATATGAGTATGAAATATGGCCTAGTGGTTGATTCTAGCTTTTACGTGTATCTGTTGACAACTGTCTCTATCATTAATAATAATAAAATAAAGATATAAACATAGAGAGAGGACATGCAATCCATATAGGTGGCTATTTACTAATGAAGATACAAATGTTTTTGTTGTCATTATGTTTTATTTTGAGCTGCAAAATGTTCTTCTTGTCAGAAAGCAGAACAGGCTTTGTGTGCTCTCTCTGTATGGGTTGACCTGATTTCTGCTGTTCCACTCTCAATGGTTAGGTAACACACTTACATAATACTTTCAGGGTGTAGGCTTTACCGACAACCAACTCAACTCAACTCAACTCAAATTAAATACTGAGAACTAACAGAAGTTGTATTTTTTTTCAAACGCTAATATGCTATTATATTTTAATGCATACATGCTAACTTATGCAAAATTTATTTATATAAAATTAAATAATAATTGAATGCTGGTGAGTTGAATGGAGCAAATGGTATTAAATATATTATTTCCCTTTAATAAAGAATGAAGATAAAAAAAAAAAAAAAAAAAAAAAAAACTTATAACTTGAATAATATATATTTATATATTACATATATATAAAATTCAATTAAAATATTTAATTTTTAAATAACTTTTTTTTTCTTTACGAAGAACAAAACTGATGGACGTCATAAGTATCCCAGTCTGAGCTGTTGATTGACATGTTCTTAGCCCCGCCCCCACGTGTACTCGGCATGTCTTGTTCGGAGTGTAAAAGCCGAAAAGTGGGTCAGACCGCAGCCGCCTCACGTGTATCTGCAGCTGCAGACGCATCCATCCTGCCATGCAAATTATGCAACAAGCACGTCACGACATCTCTCAACCAATCAGAGTAGACGCACAGGACGCGTAAACACAGATGCACATGGCTAGGCAGAGAGGTCCATGTGAGTTGGGAGACTGCAGTTCAATAGTAACCCACAATCTATGGCATAACAACAAGCCTGACGCTATTAACCTACTTAGAGTTTTCATGCTGCAAATAAAGTAATAAAAGCCCAAACTACACTTTAATGCACAATGCACATTCACAGCATCACGTGAAACTACATGTTTCGGTGTTATTTATTAAAATAAGAGTGCACTGAAGATATAAAGTTATATTCAAAAGTAAAAGTAAAACAGACTGATCTTACCAGCCTTTGTGGATTCCATATCCTCCGACAGCTTTGGGCCCCAGTCACCTGTATGTTAGTGCCGTTTTTACACAGTTTACACAGCAACTGTCTAGTCGCTGTGAGATCCTATAAACCGAGTATCTCTACCTATACACTACCTGAGAAACATTTCTAACTAAACCAACAAGATAATCTGGGATATATTAGCTCCGCGTTGCTTAGGAAAACAAAAAACTCGCATACGTCTTAGAAAACTATAAATACATACATATATCTGTTTTAGTTAGAATAATTAGACTCTTCCAGACCGGACAGTCAGGAGACCAAATCCACACGATTTCACGTCTAATAAAGAGACTATAATAGCTGTCGACACGAGTTGCTATAGTTCAGAGTTGTGAATAAATCAAGGTTTAACGCAGAGAAAGGGCGCGTGTAGAGTGAGCGAAACTGAGCGTCAGTGCTGCCGCGGCTGCTGTCTCCAGATCATGTGACCCACTTCACGGCAGCTCCTCCTCCTCCTGCATTAGTGTCATTATAACCCACTGACACACTTTCACTGCTCCTGCAGGGGCCTCCTGTGCACCCTCATCCCACACCCCAGAGTGCCCTGATGACCCCAGCAGACATCAAACTGACATTTTGACAGTTTTAGTAGTGCTCCCCTAAGGAAGCCAAAAACGTAATGAGAAATATAAGCAGGGCATAAAGTATGATAAGGATAAGTGCACTTGCTTGTGTACAATGAGAATAGTAAGTCACAGTGGCAAAAAAATGTTACATTTTTTTGACAACAATATTTTTATCCAATTCTCATTACTACAAACTGGCATTTAAAAGAACACTACACTTTTTGTAAGTGTAGTGTACTCTGAGGTTTTTGAAAATAGGCTCATTTTCCAACTCCCCTAAAGTTAATCTGTTGAGTTTTACCGTTTACCGAGGTTCTAATCTGATTAGACCGTTAGCATCTCGCTCAAAAATGACCAAAGATATTAGATATTTTTCCTATTTAAAACTTGACTCTTCTGTAGTTACATTGTGTACTAAGACCGACGGAAAATGGAAAGTTGCTATTTTATAGGCCGATATGGCTTGGAACTACACTTTCATTCTGGCGTAATAATCCAAGAACTTTGTTGCCGCACCATGGGTGTAGCAGGCGCAATGATATTACGCAGCGGCTGTGACCCCAGTTGTGAGACAGTTGTGAGAAACTGTGCATAATATCATTGCGCCTGCTGCACCCATGGTATGACAACAAAGTTCCTTGATTTTGGTTTTTAATAAATGTAAAGGGTGGAGTGTGGCAGATGCATGATGCAGAATGATCAATGAAACCAGAGACTTTTATAAACAGAGAAAGCAATCGAACATAACACTTGGGGTACAACAGAGCTAAAGGCACACCTTAAGAAAAATGAGCTTTTCACTACTCCCATAGTGTATGATTGCAGAAAAATTATGTTTTTATTGAACATTGATGGAGCAATAGATTTTGTGTTAAAATAAATCATAAAAGTTGCTTGTTTGTTTAAAAATCCTATAAATGTTTGATGTGGTAAACATTTTATTTGTTTATCTGAATGTCATGTGACCATTAACCAACATCAGAGGACCATGAGTTGTATTATTATTACTGACTTAATTTTATTATTGGCCTAACTTATTAAAGGTTCTCTAAGCGATCCTGAGCGGAGTAACTTCCTGTTGACGTTCGAAGTGTTGTCAAACAAAACAGAGGCTAGCTAGACCTTTCCTCCTCCTCCTCCTCTCCTCCCATCCCTGCTTCCTGAAACAGTCATGAACGCGCATTTAAAATCATTCTTGTCGGTTATTGGCTGGAGCATGTTTATTATGTTTCGTGGTCCAGGCTGCACCAGTTTGTTTTTGTTGCCGTTTTTGGAGCTTGTGGCGACTACAGAGACCGCGTTTTTTTACAGTGTGTTCAGGGGACATGCAGCTAGCGGACAGCTAGCGGATAGTGAGGAGATGTTTGCTGTATGTGACAAAAAATGTTTTGGCCTAAAAAACGTGTTACATCGCTTAGAGGACCTTTAACTGACAATCTCAGGAGGTCCTTCAAGTAAATATATTAGGTCAAAGAGGTTCAGCTGACAAAAAAGTTGGGGAATTCCTGCATTGCATGCAGTGTTGGGGAAAGTTACTTTTAAAAGTAATACAGAATATTTTCGTGCAAATGAGATGAGTAAATGCCTGTTCACATTTACGCCCCTTTACACTAGTCATTTTCATTTTAAAATGCCGATCCTCTTCTACACTGGCATTTCCACAGCGTTTTAGAAACAATCTCCGACCGTTTGACCGTTCATGCACACTGGGTATGCGCGCACAAGTGTAAACAGTTGTTTCTTGCATGTAGGTAGCTGTTGTATTAAAAAATGCAGATTTTAACTGCATAATGGCTGCTAAAAAATGACAACAAAGCCATTAAAAATGGCAGTTCAGTCTCCATTTTACTGTTTAAACGGTTGTCAAGGATACGCAGAGCAAATGTGGGCAGCCATGCCATCGTTTTCAAAAGCCTCAGTTTTGGTCTATTTACACTGAAACACAACCCCAGCATTTTCAAACTAAAACGGGCTCTGCAGAATTTTTAAAAGTCTCAGTTTTCAAGGGGCGAAAACGCCGGAGTAGTGTAACGAACAGGCGTAATCGTAGCATAAGTTATACGTTTTAAAACGAAAAGTGTAAACGCTAACGGGCGTTTCGTCTAGGACAGCGCACACAACGCCTCTGTACTTTGTTTCTCTTAACATGGCAACAGGAGAGCTGGCAGTCAATAAATGTGTAAAAGTAATGCCTTACTTATTTGAAAAAGTAACTAAGATATTTTGTTGTAAATTGAAAAAGTAATGTGTTACTTTACTAGTTACTTGAAAAAGTAATCTGATTATGTAACTCACGTTACTTGTGATGTGTTACCCCCAACACTGATTGCATGTAAATTTGAAATGACGTGAATGTGTACATTTTAATGTTTTTGAAAAGCAAAAGCCTTCCAAAAGACAGTAATACATTGTTAAATGACTCACTGATAATTCAAATAATAATTAATGTGTTAGTCAGAAGCTGATTATGATACTGCATACCAGGAGCTGATATGAAATGTTGCAATGTTGAGAAAACACTTCTTAAAAGTGAAATGATTTCTTTACATTCATTGATGAAATGCTGTGTGGGTCTCAGTTTTCAGTGATAGTCACATGACTATCGGCTGGTCTGTGTGTGCAATTCCACAATCCTGGAAGACCTTCTGAATGTATATAAGCAGTAGGTTTTTTTTTTTTTTTTTTTTAAGTAATATGATTACGAGTATTTTAAAATGTAATATAATCTAATTACAATTATTCATTCTGATTATGTAATGCAGATTACATGCAATCAGTTACTACCCAGCACTGGACTTTCGACAAGTTTTCACTTTATGATCAAATAATCAACATTATAGCTACTTGACTACCTGACTAAGAGACTGGACATAAATGCAAAATAATAATAATGCACAGCAAATTATTTTGTTTAAATGTTTTGATACTTGCCTTCTTACTGAATAATTTGATGTCTGAACTGTAAGACTGGACATAAATTTCTGAAATACTACGTCACTATAAGCTTCATCTAATCATAAAAAAAAAGAAAACAAAAAAAAACGAAAGACAGTCAGTAAACTTTGAAACTGTTATAAAAAATATGAGCCTAAATTTAAAAAAAGGATATTTATTATTATTACATTTCTGTCTATAGCTAATTCAGTAGTCACTTTATGGCCCAAAGACACAACAGGCTCTAGAAACCTTTAAGAAACTGATGAGCATGCGAAATGGTTCTCATACCAAACACTAAACTTTTCCATTCCGTTTTAAGCTCTGGCTACAAAGGTTAGGGGTCAGATTATGACCTCCAGCTAAATATGTTTACACAAAAATTTTATTCAAAGCCTAGAGATGCCACGAGGAAGCATTTTAAAAGACTTGCAGGCTGTTCCTGAATCAGAAAATACCCTTCATGTGATAATCTTTTAGTGTTGGGTTTAACACAATTGCATTCACATATAGACATAGTCAGGGTAGCACCATTTTAAACTGACAGGAATAAAAACAAGGCTGTGAGGGAGATAGAAATACAGTGTTCAATGGATTGTACTGTTGTTTAACAACATACTGACTGTTTGCTGTTTCCAAAAAACTTTCAGGGGACAAAAATTCAATAAAACAATTTTGAAAGATGTCATCTAGGACCTTTATACAGTGTGTGCCATTGTAAAGACTGAGTCTCGTTTTCATCCACATGAAATTCAATATGGCACCTGTCCTTGCAAAGGTTTATTGAATAGCTATAGGATACTATGACAGAAGAACAATGGTTCTAAAACACTTGAGCCACACCAAAAATCTCTAGATGTTGCTGAAAAACATTATAAGCATTTTAAAGAAAGATAGCACAAGCACATTTTTCGTCCAAAACATTTTACATTAAGTTTAAAATGATAAAATAGAAAATAAAATAAAAAATAAAATAGAATACAATTAGTGCTGCAAATGAAGATAAAAAGTAATGATACGTGTCAAAGGTTAGTGGAACATGTTCATAGTTACTCTGCTAGCACACCTGTGTTAAAGTTAACATTGCTGTGAGGGTGTTTCTAATACAGAGGGGGAGACTGTAAATTTGACTTTAAGTCTTTAAGTGTGACTTGGATTTATAAATACTATAAATTACTAAATACTAAAATATGGGACCTATGGGATCAATGTACATGACATTTTGATAGTTGTAGTTCAGTAATAAAAATCTAAATTGTATTCACAGTTTAGTTTTGTGATACAGTGCTCCAGTCTGGAAGAAAATAACACAATTGGCCTCAGGAGACTGTCCTTATAACCAACACACCACAAGTTCATTTGAAGAAGAGAGTATTCTTGTTTATGGTAAATAGTTAATATGTGGGCAGTGTATATTTTTATGTTAGATGAATTAATAAATTAAAACTAATTTTATGTTTTAAAAAATGCCAAATTATATACTCAAAATAGATCATACTCACTAGTTAAGTTTACACATTCTACATAAACTGATGCTGTTTTGTTTTTTGTTCATGTATGGTGTGGATGTACCTGCACATATTTTCATATTAATTTTGATATAAAGCTTTTACAACTTTATAAATGTCTATGCTGTCACTTTTGATCAATTTAATGCATCCTTGCTGAATAAAAGTATTAATTTACTTTATTTAAAAAAAAAATAAAAAAAAATAAAAAATAAAAAAACTGACCCCAAACTTTTGAATGGTAGTGACGTTACAAAAGCTTTCCATTTCAGATAAATGCTGTTCTTTGAACTTTCTATTCATCAAATAATCCTGAAAAAAAGTGTACACATCCATTTTTAACAGATTTTATGCAAATCTGCATATTAGAATGATTTCTGAAGGAAACACAAATAAATTGCATTTTAAAATGTATTCATTTATATATATATATATATTTTTTTTTAATTATAAATATAAATATTTCCCAATATTACCTTTGGGAAAAAGCAGATAAACATCAATATATAATATATAAATAAATATTTCCCAATATTACCTTTTCTGTATTTTGGATCAAAGAAATGAAGCCATGGCAAGCAGAAGTCTTACAATCATCTCCATAGCCCAAAGACAAGCATTCCAGCATTAATAAAAACACCTTGAAATGTAACTTTTTTTTGATGTGCCCTTTAAACACAACATCCTGTGGCCTATTATGAGATGCTTATTCCAACTGGAGAGTAAAATATCAATAACTGCAGATGCAGTTTCCATATACCAATCTGACATGTTCAACTGTTCAAAAGTAATTTGATCAGATTTCAGCTTGGATCAAATCTTCAATATGTGTTGGAGGAAAAAAAAAAAAAAAAAAAAAAAAAAAATTCTGAAATCAGGTTAGATCACAAAATCCAATCTTAGTTTTGATCAAACCTTTGGTATGCATTCAAAACTCTTTAGTAAGTTTGGGATACTTTTGACCCCCTATTAAAAAAAACCCCTGCAATGCTGAACAGAACACAAAACTAATAGCGTAAATAACCAAAAACACTTTCTATCACCTTGAGAACTGAAGTATTACAGATTCTGTTCATCTCCAACCTCAAAATAAAGACACATCACATGACCATAAAAAGGTACTTTATTTGGATAAATGTACAGTTGTAGCACACATTGTTTAGCGGTAACGGTGCAGCTGCAGGGTGTTGCGTCTCTTCCAGGCTGCACGTCGAGAGCCACCGATGGTGAGGTGGAACTTGTGGCCCTTGCCCAGACCACGGCTCTTCTTGCCAGCAGATGTGAGCCCACGCATTTCCCTGTGCTTGTGCACAGCCTTGGTGATCCATTGCGTGTCGGGGTTACGTCTGATGGCTTTGTGGAAGGTGTCAATGAGGATCACTTCAAAGAACTTGTATGTGGAATCTTCACCCACCCAGTAGGAGTTTAGTACCCGCAGACCTCCGCAATGACGACCGGCACGCTCCTGAAAACAAGACAAACAGAGGGGTTAGACCACCACCACCATAAGAAAATAAATGACCATCAAATAGTGATAGTCTGTACGTCTTGTTTGTGAGAACTTTGACCCACTTGTAAACTGCACCGATGTTGCCCAACCCAACCATAACAGTTTGCCAAATCGGTCATAAGGGTGTAGTGTTTACTCTATGCAGAAATCACCCCACAAAGGGACTAACACTTCCCTGCTGCATTTATGCTGCAGCATAAAAAATATAAAAAAGAATGCTAAAAAATTTATCCAAATTGTCAACAGATTAAATGTGAAAGCGAGTAAAGTGCGCTGCCTTTAATATAATCATTATAGCTGTCAGTCACAGCGCAATTGGCTACAATGCTCAATTCAATCTCAACACTGCCTTTAACAGTTTTCAGACAGAGCATGAACACATAAGCATGAGACAGTTTGAAATCAGCTGTCAAATGTACCAAATTGAGTCGAAATAGTGTTGGTTGCAGTCCACCCGTCCAACCAGACACCAGACACGTAAATATTATTCCACCCTTTACATCAAATATTAACAGGTCAGGACTCTGACCGAGTAAGCTGCTGTGGGAAAAGCAATAATTCTGATATAATATACATTTTTCTAAAATGTTTGTTGTTGGACATTAAACGTGACATATGTAGAATTTTAAATCTACAAGTGTAAAGTGACAACTGCAATGCAGGATAATATAATTACTAAGCTCAGATGAGTGGATGTGTTCCTTACCAGTTAACGTTTAGTCTGCTTTTGTTCTTATTTTTGTTTATAAAGTGAATTTAACTTATGCTTTATGTCCATACCATCCAGCTCTACCTGCTGCATTACAAGAGTTTGCCCAGTCAACATCAATCCAAAGTAGTAATAAATTACCATTCATTTACGCTACTGATTCTTAAAGAGAACTTGTAAACCGATAAAGAAAAATCTACCGTTAGCTTACAGTGAGTTGTTAATTTAGGGTATATGCTTTTGTTAGAGCCATCAGTCCATCTCTTTTTAAACTTTTTAAATCTTGTTTAACAGCTAAATTCCTGGAAAAACTAGGTTACCCATGATTCTGCACAAAAAACAAAAATAACGACTTTATTCAACAATATTCTCTCTTCTGTGTCATTCTCTTACGCTGTTTACGTTCAACGCTTCCAGGTTCTAACTGAGAGCATATTGTTGAATAAAGTATTTTTGTTTTTGCGCACAAAAAGTATTCTCCTCGCTTCATAAAATTAAGGTTGAACCACTGCAGTCATGTGGACTATTTTAACAATGTCTTTAGTACCTTTCTGGACCTTGAAAGTGGTATTTAAATTGCTGTCTATGGAGGAGTCAGATACCTCAGATTATCAAAAATATCTTAATTTATGTTCAGAAGATTAACGAAGGTCTTACGGGTGTGGAACGACATGAGGGTGAGTAATTAACGACAGAATTTTCATTTTTGGGTGAACTAACCCTTTAAGCACACAGTCCTGTACCCTTACATTTTAGTCAGATTTTTAAATACTTTGATTCAAATCAAAGCTTGTAATTTGTTGATGGTGCCCAGGGGGCTCAATGTTTCCACTTTTGGGGGAGATAAACCTATCAATTGCAAACTAATAGTAGTCAATGAGCTATAAACTGGGTTAAGAGAAACTTTAAAACTTTAACAAAGACTTCAAATCCAAACAAAAAAACATCAGAAAATACTGCCAAAAACAAATCACTAGGGCTGTTTATATGCAGAAAGAGTTATAGCTTGATGGTAGAGATCACAGAAGTACCTGTACTTTGCTACCAATTCAACAAAGAATGATATCAGTCACACTATAGTACTAACCAACTCAGTAACTGGACACTGTGATGCACAGCCATTTTCTGTGCAAATGCACTCTGTGAAGAACGCTCACAATATTACAGACGTCTGTAGCTCATCTTCGGAACATTTACACTGGAACCGATTCTAGCGTACATTGACATGGACAATGGGTTGTAAAATTCAAAGTATCTAACCATAAATAAATGTCAGATACTTAGATACCCACTATTCTAAACACATGCCTGATTTTTAAGACTGTTGAAGTATGTACAGCATATAGATTTTAGCAAATCCAATCTGTCTGACTGAACAAAATATGTCAAGGTGTGTCATTGTGTCTAACTGTGGATCACCTCATAGGCTGAGATGCTGCTCACATACCTCAGCTACTGACTGCAGACTGCGTGCAAACTTGATCTGGTTGACACCATGGTGCACAGGTTTGCCGTAGGTTGCACCTTTGGGCACGGGGCGCTTGCGACCTCCACGACGCACACGTATACGGTAGATGACGTAGCCTGTTTGGTCAAGAGCACAGAGCGTTCAGTTACACAGACTTGAGACAGAACAAGAACATGAGGCTGAAACTACAGTTACAGAACATTCAAGTGGTTAAACACCTGATCGACAAAACAGATCAATGATAAATCAGATGAATGAATATAAGACGTCACTATGTGTCATCACTATGTGCTAGAGGTATTGTCACACATCACTTCCTAGAGTGCCTCATTTTGCTCGAGTTTGAGTTATTGCTGATAATACAGTAGGAAAAAAAAAGTGTCAGATTTAGGAATGACTTATAACAGTATTGTTACGCAGTGCATTTAATTAAACATTTGATTCTGAATCGATATAAAATTCATAGGCACAGGCTACATTTAAAGGGATAGTTCACCCAAAAATGAAAATTTGATGTTTATCTGCTTACCCCCAGGGCATCCAAAATGTAGGCGAACACAAATGATGATTTTTAACTCCAACGGTTGCGATCTGTCAGTCGTATAATGCATTGAAACGCTAACACCATCTGTAAGAATCAAATAAACACTACAGACAAATCCAAATTAAACCCTACGGCTCGTGACGACACACTGATGTCCTAAGACACTAAACGATCGGTTTGAGCAAGAAACCGAACAGTATTTATATCACTTTTTACCTCTAAAACACCACTATGTCCAACTGCCCTCCAAATCTGGTTAGTGAGGTCTGATCACACTCTAACAGAAGTGATGTCTCGCTCTCATTGAAGCACGAGAGATCACTTCCTTCATCAGAGCGCGTTTTTTGACCTCACTAACCGGATGCCGAACGCAGTTGGACATGGTGGTGTATTGGAGGTAAAAAATTATATATACATATATTGTTCAGTTTCTCACACAAACCAATCGTTTCGTGTCTTAGGACATCAATGTGTCGTCACGAGCCGCAGGGTTTAATTTGGATTTGTCTGTGCGTGTTTGATTCTTATAGATGGTGTTACCGTTTCAATGCATTATATGACTGATAGACCACAGTGGTTGGAGTTAAAAAAATCATCATTTGTGTTCTACTGAAGAAACAAAGTCACCTACATCTTGGATGCCCAGGGGGTAAGCAGATAAAAATCTCATTTTCATTTTTGGGTAAACTACACCTTTAACAAAGGAATAGGAAGTCAAAAAAGCATTATGGGTAATGCTAAACAGTGTGGTTAATTCATTTAGACCTCAACCTCTCTCTCTAAAGACAGCAAAAGTGTCTGAAAAGTGCTGTGTGTAACATACAGCTCATTAGAAAAATCATACGCAACCAGTAAACTATCAGACACTGATCAGCTCACATCACTTACCCTGTTTGGCCTTGTATCCCAGTCTGCGGGCTTTATCGGGTCTAGTGGGTCTCGGAGCCCGGTGAAGGGAGGACAGCTGACGGTACTGCCAGCACCGCACACGGAGCAGAAATCTCATCACATCCGACTGCTTCTTCCTCCATAACTCCTGCATGTACTTGTACGCTCCCATGATGCCTCACCTTGCGACACCAAAAAATAGAGACCGGTCAAGAAAACAATTTATGAAAAATACATCAATATATCCAAGTTACATGCATGCGTAAAATGGTAGTTTTTTTTCAGAAGTTGACATGATGCTCCATCTAAAACTATTACAAACACCATTTTACTCACCTGCATGTGCAGCTTATGAGCTCACTGATTGAAACTACATGGAACACTTACATTAATACTTCATTAGAAGTCTTACAAATTAATTAATACAGGCAAAAGTTAAAAGAAACCTTTAAGACATACTTCATTTTAATCTTGATGTGTCTTTATAGTTGGACATTTTAATCAACCACAATACGACAGGTCACAGATCTGCTATCTAACGAGCAAGTATATATGCATTCACATTATCAGGAGTAACAGTTATTTGAGCTCATAATTCAGATTAATACAGTTGCTTTAAGCGGGAATTATATAATAATCTACTGTAATATAAGCCCATAAGCGGTGTCTGTTGTGTAGAGCTTTGGCATGGCAACTGTTAGCGTTACATGCAGTCATGTAAAAAAAAATCCAACAAAGTCAAACACAACGATTACAGTAAGCATATAAAATGCAATTCCCGAAAATGACGTTTGATATAATAAAATGTGTGTAACCGAATTCTGATAGAAAAGGGAAGAAACGTGCAAACTCCGGCATGACATTAGCTACCTTACTCCTCACAATTTAGCATCAAAATTAACGTTCAACATCGTTATTGGAGAAAAATAACGGTTAGATAGTATAACTAAGATGTTCGGCATTAAATACTTTCATTGTGTGATTTGGATGACATTAAACGCATTGAGATATTTGATGGATTCTACATTCAGAAAAATGAGAAAGTCTCGCTTACTTGATGGCGTACTAACCGGAAAGAGAGAAGCAAATTACCCATAGTGCTTTATTGGACTATTCCTTGCGTATTTCCGGTTCCGTTGTTTAAGATTTCTGGGAAATGTAGTCTGTGTCTAAGAATTCTATTTTATAAATCACAATCAAATGTATTTAACCGATTAGATACATTAGAAACATTGTTGTAACACAGTTATTATTAAATCTCAGACCAAATAATAAGATTTTTGCCACCGTTCTCTTATCAGCAATGGTTCAGACCCAGAGCAAAAAGAGGCGAGCAAACGACTCCCGGAAGTGACGTTTGACAACACCTCTAGCACGTAGTAATGACACTAAAAGTCTTGTATTCACATTCATCTGATTTTACATTGATCGTTTTCTTTGATCATATGGTGATTGTCAACCAATCCGTATAAGGTAAGTGATTTTTTATCAGTCTAGTAACAGTTAGCCTAACTGTCATGAATGAATGCATGTCTGGTTTCAATTTAAGACAACTGGTTAATGTCTTTGCTTTGACAATGATCATATAACAAAACTAAACTGAGCGTTGTGTTTATTTTATTTAAGCTACGCAATATCTAACTTAAGATGATATAAATACATATCAAGCACAATGGGGTCCAAAAGTCTGAGACTACATTGAAAATAATTTTTCCATTTAAATCTAAAAAATAAAAATGTAAACATTTAAAATAAAGATTGCATCGAGGTCACTTATCAGTTGTGTTAAGGTCCGAAATTTTTGCTTGCGTTTTTTCGTATTCGTAATCCTAAAAATTCGTCACGCACAGAGACCTTGCACACACCGATGCGTATTATAATGAATGCGTTGCGGAAAAAAGCAAAACAATACAAAATGAAGTCTTCAAGCAGTGAGCATGATTTAGTTGTCCCCTCTCTCCTTAAAAAGAGGAAATATTGGGTCCATCCAATTTCGAGATTGCATAGAGAGAAATGAGAATACTACTATGGAGTCAAATTAATGCCTTAAAGTTTTGCACAAAAATAAAGTTTTGCAAAAAAAAAAAAAAGAATTGAGCAATAAAAAAATGTTTTGCAAACAAAAATAAAGAATTGCAAAGGAAAAATAAAGTATTGAGCAGAAAAAAATAAGTTTTGCAAACAAAAATAATAAATTGCAAACTAAAATAACGTAGTGCAAAAATAAAAATATAATCAATTACAAAAATCAATGACAGCTGTAATCCTATTTTATCTTTGCCACATTTTTCATGCTCAAAACAACTAAATCATTTGCAACGCTCATTTTATTCTGCGTTTCAGTCAAGCATGCGCTCACGGTACCGGCTTTCTTTTGCGCTGCACTTTTCTGTGCGGTTCTCTTTATGGCACTGGTTTGACGTGAGGGTGGAGTCAAGAAACGGGGGCACGCCCCCGCGAAACACGTCATCGGCAGGAGACGCAGATCTCAACAGAACAGATCAAGGCTGCGTCCGAAAACCTAGGTAGCTGTCTTGCTGCCTCGCTGTCTTATAAGAGAATGACTTGTACGGCAGCGTTTGTGCATGAAGGCACCTCACAAAATTGATTTCAGACAGACTTCTGAGGCAGCGTAACAGTTTAATGATCTACAGCAATATAGCACGCACTTTGGTGAGAACTAAACAAATATTTAATTACTACAGTAGTAATTTCTCGATAGAAATGATATCAAAATTGAAATATGTTGGTCAAAATCGTACATTTATATACAAACTGAGCAGCAAACGCAACTTTCGGACGCCATCTTTATTTTTCTAGCTCAACTGTCACAGAATGGAAAGCACAGGATTGTGGGATATCAAAGGCAGCTAAGGATACATCTATGCTTCCTTCAAAAATCGATCTGAGGAAGGTATCTCATGTGACAGGAAGTGAAGCTAACATTGGATTCGGACGTGCCTTGATGCCTTACTACCTTGAAATGTGTCCTCAGAAGGCAGCATTTTCCAGTTTTCGGACGCAGCCCAAGCATAGAGACAGCGCATTTATTATAATCTGAAAACCACGCCCACCGGGGGGAAAACAATCCAACCGTCTCCATTGACTTTGTATTGCGTGAGGCTGCCTTCTCGTCTTTTCTGACTCATTACAAAAAAAAACAGAACAATGCCTAAAGCTGCTGTGTGACAAGGTGTACAGCTAACAAGCTAAAAAACCCAAAAATACGTTTTTATAGGCTGTTGACCCCAAAAAAGGAATGTTTAAGGACACAAAAGTGGATACAGGCAGTGAAACAGAGCGCAACGGGTCATATTACTATTAAGAAATGCATTGGAGGGGGTCGTAATCGGCGACAACATATGCTAAACAAACCAACAAAAACAAACCATTCATTATTTTTAACCATGTCAAAGAATTATTTCACCTGTCGCCGATTACGTTCCCCTCCAATGCATTTCGCAGAGGCGTGCTCCCGTTTCTTGACTCCACCCCCACGTCAAACCAGTGCCATAAAGAGAACCGCACAGAAAAGTGCAGCACAAAGGAATTTCGGTATCGTGCGCGCACGCTTGACTGAAACGCAGAATAAAATGAGCGTTGCAAATGATTTAGTAGGTTTGAGCATGAAAAATATGTGGCAAAGATAAAATAGGATTACAGCTGTCATTGATTTTTGTAATTGATTATATTTTTATTTTTGCACTACTTTATTTTATTTAGCAATTTATTAGTTTTGTTTGCAAAACTTATTTTTTTCCGCTCAATACTTTATTTTTCCTTTGCAATTCTTTATTTTTGTTTGCAAAACATTTTTTTATTGCTCAATTGTTTTTTTTTTTTTTTTTTGTTTTTTTTGCAAAACTTTATTTTTGTGCAAAACTTTAAGGCATTAATTTGACTCCAAATATTGACATATAATTCACCACATCAAGAAGCTGCGAGATTATACCGAGCAATTCAAAGTTTACTTCAGGATGTCAGTGGCTCAGTTTGATGCTTTGCTACTGGCACAATCTGTCTTTATATTCTGTCTCTTTGTATTCCGCACGTTGTTTGTCATTCAGTGCTGCTGTTTTGTGCTGTAGGATCAACTTGATCAACGTGGATCAACTCAGATGGCATTCGGGATTTTTGCGTACGGTGGCTCTGAATTGTCAAAACGTCTCTCAAAATGCGTGCCACGGATGCGAAAAACGCAGAAAATCGAACCTGATCCGAATTTTTTTTTTGACGGATGAAAGTTTCGGAGGCAGTGTGCAAACGTGATTGACATAACGTGAGGTCGAATTAATTTTTTAACGTGCGAAAATTTCGCATGCGAATTTCGGACTCGGTGTGCAGAGGCCTTTACTGAAAATTTCTTGCTTCCATTGAAAGACAAGATGCTCTTTGGAACATCCTCAATCATGCTAGTCTAGAGAACATCATGAGCTTCAGGATTTGTCCATTCATAGAAGTTTGATAGTAACGTATGTCCAATTAATATATGTTTTTTTTGTTCCCAATTTAAATAGTCAAATTATTATGTGAATACTAAAATTTGTGGGGAAACAGTGAGAAAAACTAGAAGCATTTTTGCTCATTTTCACATTTGCCTATCATGCTTTTTACACTGCTGCCCTTCTGGTTGGTTCTGGATGTGTTGTTTGTTTGTGTGTTTCAGGGCAGGTAACTATGGGTAAGGGTTGTAAGGTTGTGGTTTGTGGTATGGCATCTGTGGGGAAAACAGCCATCCTGGAGCAGTTACTGTATGGCACTCACACTGCAGGTAAAATTCATATCAAAAACACCCACTTTTATAGTTCACATGACTCAAAAATTGAGTGAGTATGGCAGCTGCTGCTCATCAGCTTAAACAGACACTCTAGCAAAGGGTAACAGTAAAGTATGAATATGACTTTATGGTATGAATGTGACTTGAACTAGATACATAAAAACTGGATTCCATGTGGATATTTACTGTATCATAATTAGCGGTAAATTAGATATACAAAAATCAACATGCTCTTTGTAAATTCTGAACGATATGGGTAATAAAATTCAAATATGTGTAATAAATTATTGTCTGCCTTTGGTTTGCTCAGTTGGGACTTCATAAAAGACATCTAACATTCTCATATATTATTGATTTGACTGCTGAACAAAAGTTCAACTGAATTGAGCTGATTAATGACATTATTGTCTTTACAGCTGAAATTATTATATTAAAGGTGCCGTAGAATGTGTTTTCAAAAGATGTAATATAAGTCTAAGGTGTACCTGAATGTGTCTGTGAAGTTTCAGCTCAAAATACCCCATCGATTTTTTTTATTTATTTATTTTTATTCATTTTTTTAACTGCCTATTTTGGGGCATTATTAAATATGCGCCGATTCAGGCTGCGGCCCCTTTAAATTCTCGTGCCCCCTGCCCCCGAGCTTGCGACTGCCTTAACTCTTTGACACGTACGATCACACCGGTGTGATCAGTCTTGGCTGGCCCCAGGAGCGTACGATCACACCGGTGTGATTAGAACGTTCAGTGCAACTGCCAAATTCAAATGTGCGTGCGCGCTTTAACTGGCGCTAAACCAGAGATGGACGCGCGCAGCGCTTTTCATATATCACATATATGCAGTGTTTTCAACCAAATAATGTTCATTTCAGGTTTCAGACATTTAAATACACATGAGTACTAACAAAACAATATATTTAGAGTTTGTAAAATACACAATGATGTCTATAGAAGTGGAAATAACAACCCTTTCCATTATAACTTGACAACACGTTTAATTCATATCATATACACATTGTGAAAGTAACTTAAAAGCTTAGTCTATTCTTCCCCAGTTCCCCGGCACACTTACTTTCATGTATTTCGGGAGAAGTGGATAAATTCACGGGTTGTAAATCCAACAGATCCGATTCTCTGCGCAGTGCAAACTAACATGGCGGCGCCCATCGCTCATATGGCTCAACTAACACGATCGTTATGAAGGTGTTTAAACAGCAAAACACATCCACTTGCACATATTTGGCAATCGGAATATTAGATATTTCATGCTATAGTTAACAAATTTGTGAATATTTTGAATAAAAAAGGAAAAATTAAATGAAAGCAGATCATCATTCATACAGCGCTGCGGTGTGTCACGTAACAAGCAATGACGCGTCACCATGGAAACCATAAAGTGATACGTTCTAAATAACGGTCACCTTAAAAAAAACTCACGCTGGGGGATCAGCCAGAATATTTGAAACTTACGTGCGAAAGGGTTAAACAGCATAAACAAAGTTCACACAGCTAATATAACCCTCAAAATGGATCTTTTCTAAGTGTTCATCATGCAGCATGTCTAATCACATAAGTACAGTATTTATTTGGATGTTTACATTTCATTCTGAATGAGTTTGAGGCTGTGTTCCGTGGCTAACAGGCTAAAGCTAACATTATACACTGTTGGAGAGATTTATAAAGAATGAAGTTGTGTTTATGAATTATACATACTGCAAGTGTTTAATAATGAAAATAATGACGGCTCTTGTCTCCGTGAATACGGTAAGAAATGATGGTAATTTTAACCACATTTAACAGTACATTAGCAACATGCTAACGAAACATTTAGAAAGACAATTTACAAATATCACTAAAAATATCATGTTATCATGGATCATGTCAGTTATTATTGCTCCATCTGCCATTTTTCGCTATTGTTCTTGCTTGCTTACCTAGTCTGATGATTCAGCTGTGCACAGATACAGACGTTAATACTGGCTGCCCTTGTGTAATGGCTTGAACATGGGCTGGTATATGAAAATATTGGGGGCGTACATATTAATGATATCGACTGTTACGTAACAGTCAGTGTTATGTTGAGATTCGCCTGTTCTTCGGAGGTCTTTTAAACAAATCAAATTTACATAAGAAGGAGGAAACAATGGTGTTTGAGACTCACTGTATGTCATTTCCATGTACTGAACTCTTGTTATTCAACTATGTCAAGGTAAATTCAATTTTCTATTCTACGGCACCTTTAACTGTTATTTTCCTGTTTATTTCTGTGAAGCATCTTTGAAACAATTTGTATTGCATATAAATAAATATGTTATGAATTTACATAATCAGAAGAAACATTTTATGTTAATTTATGTTATCTTCCAGAAACATCTGGAAGCTTTATTGTGGCGTTATTTGCTGCCCCTCACTCTTTATGCAGGTCTCTTTCTCTTTTAAAGGGATAGTTCACCCAAAAATGAATATTCTGTCATCATTTACTCACCCTCAAATTGTTCCAAACTTGTATGAATTTCTTTCTGCTGAACACAAAAGAAGATATTTTAAAGATATTTTTCATTTTTGGGTGAACTATCCCTTTAAATCACAATTTTTTTGGTGATTTTAATTTTTGCATCTTTAGATGTTAGAGGATCTTACAATATTTGTTTTGTATGCATGTGCTTTAATCATTTAACATTTTGATAAACTAGTAAATAAACTATGAATTTGTAATTTACTGAAAAATTCATTTCTTTGTTTTTAATAAATTATTGTTTGCTAATTAATTATACTTCATAAATAGAACAACTAATAGATTGTATGTCTTTTTAACATATGCATGGGTTGCAGTGAAATTTTGAGTAATAGTTTGAGTAATTTTGAGTAATATCATTTTTGTTTAAAAAATACTAACATAATTTATATAAAATATTAATTATTTGCACTTTTCTGCATGACACTTGTGCGTAAGGGTGGACGGGTTACTATGACAGTTTGAAGTAGACCAAGAGATTAATTCCTGTATGCTGCCATTTTAATTAGGAACATATTAAAATAATAATAATCATAAATCCATGTCATGAACCCTTTAAATTGTCCAGAATGTATGAATTATGCATTTATTAGTCAGTGAATCAACTCATGAATGATCCTGGGTTGTGCATCATTCATGAAAGAATGAAAAGTGTATGAAGAAACATGTTTAATTAGACATTTAAATGAAACAGGACTGTCCTGTTTCAGGTGGAGAAACAAACGACACTCAGGAGGATATATATGTGGCCTCTGTCGAGACGGACCGTGGTGTGAGAGAGCAGTTACGTCTCTATGACACAAGAGGGCTGCGTGAGGGACTGGATTTACCCAAACACTTCTTCTCTGTGGCGGACGGCTTTGTGCTGGTCTATAGTGTGGACAGTCTGGAGTCATTCAAAAAAGTCGAGCTCTTGAAGAAGGAAATAGACAAGTCCAGAGACAAAAAAGAGGCATGAAAATAAAACAAAGTATTAAAAATGTCTTATTGACAGGAGAGCCACATTATACAAATAACATGTCCGACTTATATTTCACCCCATATAATCAAAAGAAACAAATATAAGAAACAGAATATTGTGTATAAAGAAAATGAAGCATGGTGATATATATGTAGCCTGTATATATATATATATATATATATATATATATATATATATATATATATATATATATATATATATATGTAAAAATATGAAAAGTAATATATGTATGTGGGTGTGTGTATGTATGTATGTGTATATATATATATGAATGTATATAGGTATAAATTTATTTATATACATGTATGCGAGTGTTTGTTTGTATATATATATATATATATATATATATATATATATATATATATATATATATATATATATATATATATATATATATATATACATATGTATGTATATATGTATTATTATTTATATGTGCTGTCAAATTGATAAACTGCATCTATCAGTTTGTAAATATGTTTGTGTGTGTGTATGTATATATATATATATATATATATACACACACACACCGTGATCAATAGATTTGACAGCACACACATACATATATATTCATACATTATGATTTTATTCACTTCAAGCTGACTTAAACTTTTATTACAGTAATGAGAATCTAAAAACATTTGAAAAACTTGAGAATTACAAACATACTTCAATATTATTATTATATAGATATTTATATATTTCTTTTATTATGGAAAGATTTCCATAAAAATGATGTCCCTGAACAATTCTTTTGATTTTTGGAGTGAAATAGGACTTGGCCATGTTTTCATGAGATTGACCCATGATAATTTGCTATGATCTGGTGTAACCTGTGAATATGTTCTCACACTGACTGTATTTGCATGTGCAGGTGATGGTGATCGTGTTGGGGAACAAGTTTGACCTGCGGGAACGTCGACAGGTGGACCAAGATGCTGCCCAGCAGTGGGCACGTGGGGAGAAGGTCAAACTTTGGGAGGTGACCGTGACAGACAGAAGCTCATTAATCGAACCCTTCACCAGCCTCACCAGCCGCCTCACACAGCCACAGAGCAAGTCTGCCTTTCCTCTGCCTGGCCGCAAGAGCAAGGGAACCCCCTCCAACGACATCTGAACACCACACACTGCCACAGTTTTAGCACTATGTTTGGTTGTCTATACTTCTTTCAGGGTACTTAAGACGTTTAAGGACTTTTAGAGAAAGAGCTAGGACTAGATCTATTTAAACACAAATAAATGCACTGATTTTTTAGGTTGTGTTTGTGCTCACTGATGGGAAAAGGGTAGAACATAGATGCAGTACTTGGAAAAGTTGTTTTTTTGTTTTGGAACAAATTTTGGGAAATGCCTAGGAGTCAGGTGAATCTCATGGAAAAAAAAAACATTGAAAAAATTAATTAGAAACAATATTGCATAAAGTAGAATCTATATTTAAATCAATAAGATTTTTTGGGTATCACTTTACAATAATGTTTGTTAAAATTAGTTAACTACATCAGTTAACGAACTAACAATGAAAAATATTTGTAAAGCGTTTATTATTCTCAGTTAATGTAAATCTCAACATATATGAATACATAATTAAAATCAAAATTTATATCTGAACCTGAGCTATACATGAACTAACAATGAACAGTTGTATTTGTATTATTGTTAACTAAGATTAATAAGTACAGTACAAAGGTACAGTATAGAGTTCATTTTAATGCATAAAATAACCTCAACTAATGGAACCTTATTGTTAATGATTTTTTTTTTTTTTTAATTATTAGGATCCCAAACTGTAAATCAAAACATTTCATTCATATTACTGCAAGTCTTCCAAATTTTTAACATTGAGTTGTTGTAATTATTCTGAATTATGATTATACTTCATTTATTAAAAAAAAAAATACTGTAATGATTTATTTTATTTTTTTTTTCAGTTGAATCTGGCAGTACAACAAATACTACTATGATGTTTTTTACATTATAATGAATTAAGCTTCAGTTCTTTGTGCAAAATATAATGCATACATTTTATAAAATAATTTAATTTTTTTATTATTTTATTTTGGGGTGGAATCTGACCTGGACATGAGAATCACCAGTTGCATTTATACAAAATGGTATAATGACATCCGTATAAAGAAAATGGACCGTTTCACTGCTTCTTCCATGTCCTTCAGATGTGAACTTCAACTTCATTTCAGCCAAGAACTGCCATCAAGTGCTTTAAAATGACAGTTGATAAACACGTTTTGTATTAAAGTCATATAACATGAAATCTTCCAGTATTATTTACAAATATAACTATAATCTTAGCTTTACAATCACAAAGCTACGAATCTTATAATCATGTAGCTAGTGAGATAAAGTTGTGTAGGCTATCGTTTTAAATAGCAAAAATAACATGTTAAGGAAGCTGCCTTTGTTGCTATAGAAAGCAGTGGAAAATTCCAGCAGTTATCAATCAAAAATTGTGAAATTCTTGTCTTAGCACATTCTAATTTATTTAACAGATATTTAAATAAATACACATATGTCTTATGCACTATGTAATGTGTTGATTCAACAAAATAAATATTTATTGACCGGCTACACTGTTTTTTTTTCTTGTTTTTTTTTTTTCTACTTCAGTTCATTTTAAAATTTGCACATCAATAAAGGTCATGTTGCTTTAACAAAAGAGCCTGTAAACTCTTAAGAGTCTTCTGTAAGATAAGATCAATGAACAATGTGTGTTTTGAAGATTTCATTTCACTTTTCACTGTCCTATATTCAACACAGTCCTAAATCACCAGTTAGGAGTCTTGTCACATTTTGTTCTAAAATCAAAAGAAATCGATTTATAATTTTCCTTATATAATTTGCCCATTTTAGGACCACTGCATCACGACACGATTTTCACAACAATGAAAAACACCCCACTACTCCCAATCCAATTCTCATTACCATAATGTATAGGAAAATCTCATTCTCATTAGAATCAGGATCAATTAAAATCAACACAACAAATGTAATGAGAATGAGATTTCACAATGCAGAAAAGTCTTAAACGTATGTTTCTTTGATTTTGGAGTGACATGCTCTTGGCAGGCTTTGTGACATTCCCACTGTACCAGAAATATAAAATAAACATTTCCACCTGAATCATTGCATTGTTGTTGGCATGAAAGATACTGAACGATTGTGTACATCAACTTCAACTTTAATATTGGTGGGGAAAATACATACATGGAACAATCTTGCTATAGGCTCATGCTGTGACTTCATTTGACAAGAATGATGAAGCTCCAAAAAAAGATCAATTTACAACAAGGCGGCAAAGAAAACACACATTAAGATCCATTTTTGTCAAATCATGATGCTACTTGAGCCAAGGGAAACAAACACAACAAAATAAAAAGTATGCAGAGAAAGACAAAAAAATTCAAATGGGAATTTAAATTTCATCATAAAATCCACCCTGTATCTCTACCCTATGGATCCCCACCTCCCCCCCCCGATTTCCTCTAATAGTTCCTCCCCCACCCGTTCCCACAGATGTCTGACAGGCAGTGCTCTGCAGTTGGAGGAAATTATGTGGCGTAGCGTTTGGTCCACTGTTTGGCTATCCTGTCGTGCTCTGGTCTGTTGGTTGTGTACTGCGTGGCGATGCTTCCTACCAGAGGATCAGCTGTAGAAAAACAAGCACATGTTTCTTCAGGTTAAAAACAATCAAATTAGCTTTGTTTCAAATCCTAGTGAGTCAAACAAGCAAGCATGTGCAAAGAGCACACATTTGGATGTGTGTCAAATTAAGTCACGGTCACACTAGACTTTAAGCACGCAGAAATAGTTTGGACACCGCAATGGCTGTCTCACTGTGTAGCCTCTTTTTTTTTTTAAAAACAAAACAAAATAAAACAAAAAAACAAAACAAAAAACAATTCAACATACAGTACAGTCCAAAAGTTTGGAACCACTAAGATTTTTAATGTTTTTAAAATAAATTTCGTCTGCTCACCAAGGCTACATTTATTTAATTAAAAATACAGTAAAAAACAGTAATATTGTGAAATATTATTACAATTTAAAATAACTGTGTACTATTTAAATATATTTGACAAAGTAATTTATTCCTGTGATGCAAAGCTGAATTTTCAGCATCATTACTCCAGTCTTCAGTGTCACATGATCCTTCAGAAATCATTCTAATATGCTGATCTGTTGCTCAAGAAACATTTAATGTGTACAATTGTACAAAATATTTGTGTACAATATATTTTTTCAGGATTATTTGATGAATAGAAAGTTCAAAAGAACACTGTTTATCTGAAATCTAATCTTTTGTAACATTATAAATGTCTTTACTGCCACTTTTGATTGATTTAATGCATCCTTGCTGAATAAAAGTATTCATTTCTTTAATTTCTTTTCAAAAAAATAAAAATAAAAATTCTTACTGACCCCAAACTTTTGAACGGTAGTGTATAATGCTACAGAAGCTTTGTATTTCAGATAAATGCTGTTCTTTTGAACTTTCTATTCATCAAGGAATCCTGAAAAAAAAAGAAAAAAAAAGTGCACAACTGTTTTCAACATTGAAAATAATCATAAATGTTTATTGAGCAGCAAATCAGCATATTAGAATGATTTGTGAAGGATCATGTGACACTGAAGACTGGAGTAACGATGCTGAAAATTCAGCTTTGCATCACAGGAATAAATTACTTTGTCAAATATATTTAAATAGTACACAGTTATTTTAAATTGTAAGAATATTTCACAATATTACGGTTTTTTACTGTATTTTTAATTAAATAAATGTAGCCTTGGTGAGCAGATGAAACTTCTTTTAAAAACATTAAAAATCTTAGTGGTTCCAAACTTTTGGACTGTACTGTATAATACTTCCGAAATGTAAAACTATTTCACCAAACTTGTACTTTGGTGTCCGCCCCTTAAGAGAGGTACGTGAGCCCTACCTTAATTATATAATGTATTTCCCACACGCTCTATCCTTGGCATTAATAAGTGTTGCTCATTCACGTTATTTTTAACACAAGAGAGGGTGCAGCCATTTTTAACTAGAATGTGCTTGGCTTTCGGTGTCAAACACTTCCAGTTATCTTAGCAGTATAAAAATGTTATGCTGCTTAATTTTGCAAACATGTTATTTTAATTTATTATCATCAAACAAACTGATTTGTTTTGCTGTTTAGTCTGCTTAAAGGGTTAGTTCACCCAAAAATGAGAATTCTGTCATTAATTACTCACCCTCATGTCGTTCCACACCTGTTCTGACCTTCGTTCATCTTCAGAACACAAATTAAGATATTTTTGATAAAATCTGATGGCTCAGTGAGGCCTCCATTGCCAGCAAGATAATTAACACTTTCAGATGCCCAGAAAGCTACTAAAGCTATATTTAAAACATTGGTTCAACCTTAATGTTATGAAGTGACGAGAATACTTTTTGTGCTCCAAAAAAACTAAATAACGACTTCAACAGTATCTGGTGATGGGCGATTTCAAAACACTCCTTCACGAAGCTTCAAAGCTTTACAAATCTTTTGTTTTGAATCAGTGGTTTGGAGCGTGTATCAAACTGCCAAAGTTTTTTCAGTAAACAAGGCTTTGTTATGTCAAATTTCAATAGTTCACCACTGGGGGGCGTGACTTTGGCTCTTTGACACACGCTCTGAACCACTGATTTGAAACAAAAGATGTGTAAAGCTTCGAAGATTCATGAAGATTCTTTTTTTTTTTTTTTTGACGCACAAAAAGTATTCTTGTCGATTCATAACATTAAGGTTGAACCACTGTAGTCACATGAACTGTTTTAAATATGTTTTTAGTAGCTTTCTAAATTAACTTGCTATTATGAGGCCTCACTGAGCCATCGGATTTAAATCAAAAATACCTTAATTTATATTCCGAAGATGAACGAAGTTCTTATGGGTGTGGAACGACATGAAGGTGAGTAATTAATGACAGAATTTTCATTTTTGGGTGAACTAACCCTTTAATGTGCCAACATGAAATTTCTATGTAGTAGTATACTTGTTTCTGCTTGCAATAGCTCTACTGTGCTGTAACATGGTGTGGTATAGCCATTCTGGGCAACACTGGTAAAATGACGCTTCCCGCTTTTCACTGATCTGGTCCTCCCTACACTGCTTACACGCTCTGATAATAATAGCTTTGAAGGATTATACATTATTTGGTTAATAATCAGTCAAAATAAAAAAGTTAAATTGATTCTATGCATAAAACTGAATAAATAATATATTGATATTTAATATATTAATATGTTTTGTGTCTAACTTTGTCACTTTCAATGAAAGTGTTATTTTTAAATTAAAATTATTTTAATTAAAATCATTGAATTTCATTAAAAAGTATAATATTAATATAATTATAAAAAAAAAAAAAAAAAAAAAAAAAAAAAAAAATCTAACTTAAACTAAGAAACGATTTTTAAAAAGCATTCTCAGTTTTGGTTTTTGGCCAAGTGCATCCAGAATTTTCAGTTTTGGGTCATCCCTAATCGCGAACAGTGAGCTTGCTGTGTCTGCTACAGTATTTTCTCTGTTGGCACGTCTCTGTTCTGCTCTTTGCATCCATCTTCAGCGTGTTCTGTCTCTGGCTTGTGTTCACGTCCTGTTTACAGACTTTGTAATTTTCCCACACAAACTACATTTTGAGAAATGATTGCAATGCAGTTTGTGTGGATGTGCTCAAGTCTGGAATAGAGATGGGCCAAAATAAAATGAAAAACCGGTTGCCGAACTGTGTGTTTGGAGCAAAAAATCATCTGGTTCCGATTTGCATCTCTACTTTTTACTCATAAGGTAAAGGTTAAATGCAGAGAGCTCAGACATGAGATGAACTGAAAACGTGTACGCAGTTTTATACATGGGCATTAAGCAACTGCATATATGCCCACACCTGAAACTGCCTCTGATGTAGTCTAGGTCAAACAGGTGGAGCTCCAACATACTGATAAACACTGGAGTTTCAGCCCATGACCAGCTAACAAGGGCTCCTTAGCTCTTTCCAACCACCACTTCTTAGAAGTGTGTCACAAGGGTGTGTATCTTACCAGGGTTACAGTCTGTGAGTAGAGAGCAGATGGACAGCAGCACTTTGGAGATGGTGAGCGCTGGGCTCCAGTTGTCCTTCAGGATGTCCAGACAGATCACACCCTGACTGTTGATGTTGCAGTGGTAGATTCTCGTGCGAAACGTCACCTAAGAGATCAGAACAGGTCAAGATTCGTTAAGAAACCCACTTAATAAGTGACTCTGCAAATAACCTAATTAAACTGCTTGATTAATTTGTATTTCTTTTATGATCTCTTTATGAACTTTCTGTAGTGTCAGTTTTGAGTCAAATGACTTTCAATGTGAGGGACAGAATCTTTCAGGTGCAATAAAAAAATATCTTAATTTGTGTTTGAAAAATTAAAGCAAATCTTATGGTTGTGGAATGACATGAGGGTGAGTAAAAGACGATTTTCATTTTTGGGAGAACTATTCATTAATGTATAGATACTAAGATAGTATTTGCAGTGAAATGTACAGGGGTTGGATAATGTCTTTCCCACATCCGTGGGAGTTATGGTGTGGAGAATCCCTAAAGAGGCTTAACACCCAGACCGTTGCGCTCTCAGAGTGAAGCACAGGGGTGGATCAGTAATGGTTTGGGCTGCAATACCATGGCATTCCCTACAGTGCTACGGACTACTGAACCATTCTGGGGGACCATGTGCAGCTAATGGTACCTTGAAAGGGGGTGCCATGTATCAGCATGATAAAGAAGAACAATTACACACAGCAAGACTTGTAACAGAATGGTTTGATGAATGTGAAAGAGAACATCTCCCATGGCCTGCAGAATCACCAGATCTAAATATTTGAGCCAATTTGGGATATTTTAGAGGAGCAAGTCAGAAAATATTATCCTCTATCAGCATCACAGTGACCTGACCACTGTTCTGGAAGAGGAATGGCTCAAAATCCCTCTGGACACTATGAAGGACTTGTATGTGTCATTCCCAAGTCAAACTGATGCTGTATTGGCTGCAAAAGGACACAATACCAATAAACTATTGTATTTTTGTCCAACCCCTTTAAATTAGTCACTATAAACTTTATTGACAAACTGATAGCTCATTTAGTCCTAAACCAGACGCTTTTCTTATCATAAAAAAATGTTTGCACACCCCCTCACTTCCTTCCTCTTTACGGCCCCAGTTCCTGTCTGTCATGGACAGAAGCTCTATCATCTATTTCACAATATCATAAACACTGAAATCAGGTGAAAACTAAAAAGCTTCAGTGGAAGTAACTACAAGATTTTTTTTAAACAACATTCTTGCCAGCTCTTTTTAGTTGAATATGGCTGTCAGTCCTGTTTGACCTGCTAAATATGGTTCTGTTCATGCACTGGTATGTAATGAAAAGGTTATGTTGAGTGTGTTAACTGTCAGCTTGTGTTGTCTGTCGCATCAATGTATGGCATGAGATATGCACATTCTTTGCTGTCAAACACTAATATAAGTGTCTTTCACCTCTCTCAGGTTATGAATAATGCCAGAAAACAGCAGTATGATGCAGTCAGAAAGTCAGAAATCAGAAGTATAGAAATCCTCCTATAGTGTGGCAAGATATAGGAAAGAATACAGGGAAAAATGGAACCAGTGTTTATTATCATAATGAGACTGTCCTGGAATGTCAAACAGTTTAGAATAATGCAAGACAATATAAGAATATAGACTGTGGAGTGACAGTTGTGAGTTTATCTGCATTTGACAACAGCTTTCAACAAAGCACATTCAATCAGAATTTACAGTCAAAACTATCTGTCTTATAGTAACAATTCAATTATTAAAAGACATGTGGGTGGGGGTGAGGGGGATGCCACCAGAACCCCCTACACATTTCGAAGTACTTTGGTAAAATTTTTGAGAGGCCGAATAATCAAACTGTACAAATGCCCCTGATATACACTAACATTCAAAAGCTTGGGGTCAGTAAGATTTTTTTCAGCAGTCTTGACTGTCACGTGATCCTTCAGAAATCATTCTAATATGATTATTTGAGGCTCAAAAAACAGTTCTGTTGAAACTGTTGAAAACAGTTGTGCTGCTTAGTTATTTGTGGAAACTGATCAATTATTTTCAGGATTTTCTGAGGAATCGAAAGTTCTAAAGAATACCATTTATTTGAAATTGATTTTTTCGCAACAGTGTAAAAGTCTGTAACTTGATAAATTTAATACACTGTTGAATAAATTGATTAATTAATTTATTTATTTTAAAAAAAAAAAAATCTTACTGGCCCCAAACCTTTGAACTGTAGTTTATAATAAGAGAATATGTTTGTCCGTCCCAAACACTAACTGTGTGAACAAAGTCATTATGTTGTCAGATGTATAAGTGCATTATTAATATTGATTAAATTGATAGCAACAAGCAGCTGGAGAAGGCTCTGACCTTGGGTGGTTTGAAGGGGTAGTCTGGTGTGAAAGCGATGTCCAGGAAGAACACTCCTCCCTCATACACTGAACCTGGAGGACCCAGGATAGTGGACCTCCACTCATAAATGTTGTCTCCTTTGGGGCCGGCACTAAGGACAGAAGCAGAGAGGTTCATTTAGAATATTAACACAAAAGTGCTTTATATCTGTAGAATTTTAAGCAGCTTTGTCCAGAAATACATCGGAATAGTGCATATAAATTTTGTTTTAACCCCATGTAAGCCATTTTCTGTGAATGTGCAAGAACAACAACAGTTGTAAACGGAAAAGCTATTTGTGCCACAAACCAGTGTGTTTATAATTAAGACAATTCATTAAAATAATATGGGAAGAAATCCCAGTTTGCAAGATCAAGCAGCATAACGAGCCGTTTTGTACAGCTAAAACTAACTGGAAGCAGATGACACCAGAATCCAGACACACTGAATTTATAAATATCTGCGCCCACTCTTACGTGAAAAATAAGGTGCATACTTTGAGCTTTGGTAGCGTGCCTAAATGGTCAAATACATACAAATGTCAGGTTTGGCAAGTATTCACAAAAACACTGTCGGTTAATCTTAAAGATATAGTTCACTCTAAAAGGTTGTGTTTTTCTTAGTCTTGATTTCTCACAACTTGTGTGCTTTTTGACATGTGATGAATCAGACATGCTGTGATCTACGTCTTTTTTTAAAAGCTTGATGCTGGTCGCTATTAACTGCCATTATATAGATGACCACGAGTGGGACTTTTTTTTCTTTTTTCTAAATTCTCCTTTTGTGGTCTGAAATGATGACTTAATTTTCATTGTAGGGTGAACTAACCCTTTAAAGGAAACTGTAATTTTGACCTTCAACTGTCTGGAGACCATTGAAGTCCACTATAAGGAGAATAATCCTGGAATGTTTTCATCAAAAACCTTAATTTCTTTTTGACTGAAGAAAGAAAGACATGAACATATTGGATGACGTGGCGGTGAGTAAATCATCAGGAAAATTTTATTTAAAAGTGGACTAATACTTTAAGTGCAGGGGAGAGAGAAGGGGGGGAGGGAAAAAAAAAAAAAAAAAAAAATGTGTATCAGTATACTGTATTCGTGCATTAGGTCTTAAAGTGACAGCAGCCTAATATACCTGCTGCTGTCTGTGACATTGTTAATCAATAGTAGTCTTATTTCATCATAGTAACCTTATTTCCAGCTAAATATACTTCAAATATTCTGTGAAAATAATTACTCAGAAGATTTGGGTCATATCGCCCATTCCTAATCATGTTAATAATCATGATTACAAAATTGAGCAAAATGCGTCATTTTGGTCACCATAATGTGTGGCGTGGTTTCAGATCAGAGCTGCTACATAATTTTGCATAAATGTGCTTATATCTTAAAGACAATCAAGCACAGAACTAGAGGAAATTCCACTGACCATTTTACTTTTAGCAACAGAAGAATATTAACACAGGTGCAAGGCGACAAGCTGAAAGACTATTTTTAAAGGTTAAATTACGGATCTGAAACTTTATAGCAGGAACTTCATTTACAGCATGTATAAATGTTGGCTGAACATACCTGCCCCTCTGTGTTTTCAGAGCAGTGTAAATAATCTGACCTAAATAATTATCCTAAAAATAATCTGCAAGGCAAATTTAGGCTCAAGTTTATTTAGCAACAAAACTTGCCTTTGGGTGACCGTGCTTGGCAGTAAAGATTCACACAAACCTTTCCTGTGTCAACGCCTGACCATAACTCCCATGAGATGAGTGGATCAAACCGTCCCTGTGTCATTTCCACTTGGATTTTTGCTTCACAACAGAACCATCTCAACAGCTGAATACCACAGCACACAAGAGGCACTGTCTGTGCACACACAGAGTGTTTGGATGTGTCAGGGGTTCATCACACTGCTGCTACTGCCATTCAGTTCAGTAAAACAGGGCTCTTTTCTGCATGCAGTCAGTGAGACAGTTCACAATACAGACTCAATACAGGCTAATTTATGACTCATTTCACTACATGATTTACAATACACTACAATTCAAAAGTTAAGTCATTTCATTAAAAAAAAAAAAAAGAAATTTAGCAAGAATGTATTAAATTGATCAAAAGTGAATGTAAAACCATTTAGGTTACAAAAGATTCCCATCTGAAATAAATGCAGTGCCTTTGAACTTTCTATCCATCAAACAATCCTGAAAAAAAATGCATCACGGTTTTCACAAATACTAAGCAGCACAACTGTTTTCAACATTGATAATAATAAGAAAGGTTTAAGCACCAAATCAGCATATTAGAATGATTTCTGAAGGATCATGTGATAATATTTCTCTACAATATTGTTTGTACAGCCTTGGTGAGAATAGGAGACTTCAAAAAAGTGTCTATATATATAAACTGCTTGAAAGGTTGTGCATATTTTATTATAAAACGGTTAGTTCCCGATTCTGATTGTTCAATACGACTGGTTATTCACGATAAAACACGGCTATGACTGCTTCACCCGGCGGTTCTGTGTATCACTACACAACACCTTTAGCAACCACTCTTAGCAATGTAAACTGCATGTTCTCAATTGATATTGTTCATTGTAGCTTACTAGCTTATGTACTGATTGTAAAAGAGTATTGCGAGAAAGAGAGAGTGAGCGAGTTTACTGCCTGCATTCAGATTTAGCATTTTCCTACAGGTCTGTCCTATGTTCCTAATAACAAAATCTGTTTAAATGTCTAATGTATTATCCTGTCCTTTTAACAGTTAAGGGGTTTTCCGGTGACTAACAGCGCTAGTCAAAGCATTTGTCAGTTGCGTCTTGTTCCGTATTCACAACAATTCAGTCTTTTCGATGTAAAAGTCTTCGCTACTAGGGCTGGGTATTGACAATTTTCACGATTCGATTTATATTCACATGCTTGCGATTCGGATTTTGATTCAATTTTGATTATTTTGGATGTAGTATATCAGTATATCTCTCAACTAATGCAGTAAACTACACATGGGAGTCAGCTGGTACTACTTTACTATAATATTGAAGGTTAAAATGAACTTACTAGGTACAAATATGCCTAAAGATACGCTGTATATACGGCATCTAAACAAACACTTTGGTTTCCAGAACAAGGGAGCTAAATCTGATAACTAAAACCATTGAGTTAATCCATCCTGGTGTCTGTGAGCTCCACTCAGATAAATATGTAAACACTTAATGTATTTTTTTTTTAAATAATAAGGTTTAGAATTACATAATCATATATCTACTCCAATTCGTTTTTTTGAAATATAAACATTTAAATCATGGCTGTCATAACTGATTTATTCAAACATGCATTAAATATTGAAGAACATTATAATGAATATGTAACGGTGCATAGCTATATCAGAATACTGCATTCTAGAGTTCACTTTTCTAGCTGACTAATGAGTTTATAGTCACTGAATATGTTTTTCTGAGGTAAATGTGATGTTACGTGACATTGTTTACAAGCTTTTTTATTGACGTCTTTCTGAGGTTGAAACACTGATTGAGCTATTACAAGAGACATGATATGGATTTTGGTAAGTTTCACTGCATATTTTAACAAACCTTCAGATGTTTAGTCGTGTTTATTTCGGGCTGTAACTGGTATTAAAGCGGAAAAGGATGTTAACATGCGCATTTTGGGAATCTCATAAGATCCAAGACTTTGCTTTATATCAAAAGTAACAAAGCACAAAGACTATTGTTTTTTTATTGGATGGGAGGTGCTACATGTTCTGTTCATTCATCAACTGAAAACAGACTAGAGTAATCGATTCTTGGGATTTAAGAATCTATATAGGCTCATAAAAATGAGAATCGATTAAAATCGAGAAATCAATATTTTTTACCCAGCCCTATTCGCTACTGACTGACACACTCATAAAGGCAGTATTTGCTGCCATCTAATGGTGTAATAATGTAACTTCTGTTGCTGTTCACGGTCAAGGACTTTTTTCGGCGGAAGGAATGCTTTAGTGAAAGTTTACTTCATGAAAGTTGCATTGATACATATTATTGGCTTTAATATTTGTATTGTGTGGTAACTGTTTTATAAAAGCAGTAAGGTGCTCGAGGCTATTGCTGTATCGTGAATAAGTCACTGAATAAAATCCTCAGAATTTCACTTTACTTCATGTAAAAATATCCGTTGTGAAAACCACAAGTTCGTATTAGACTGCATGCAGTGCAAATTTATTTTGGTTCCCATATTAACAGATTACAGCATTCACAGTGTTTGTGTGAGCAGCATGGTTCTGTGTAGGTGCAAGCAGAGTTTTGCACTGAGTCTATTTTTGTTTGTAATACATAACACACTGAACAATAGTGTTAATATGCACTATAAAAATATTTATCAGCATGGTTTGAAAAAAAGGTGCAAAGACAGAAATCTACTGCTTGTATGATGTGAAACAGACCAACCACACAGTCTCATGTCCTGCTGTTGTATCAAACACCCATTTCATCTGAGCAATAATAACAGCAGCACTGACTGAAATTATGGTGACAAGCTATTTCATTGGGCCTGTTTACACCTGGTCACTTGATGCGTTTTTACTGATCAGATGGATATCTGATCCAAACGATTCCATTTACACTTGGCCACATGAATTTGTCTCTGCAAAACGGAAAATAAATCCAATGCTATATGTAGATTTAATAGAGTTCACTTCACCGAAGCAACAAATACGAGCTGCATTTTATTGATTGTCAGCTAATTTCAAAATCAAAGACTGCAATAGGAGAGAGTGCGGCAACAGCACTGGCAAGATCATTTAGTCTCATTACTTTTAATGAAGATGATTGTGTGTTGAGCGTCTGCAACTTAGCCTACTTTCAGTTTCATTTGCGGCAGTTTGCGTGTCAGCTTGCTGAAGAGATACTCAGCTGCAGTGATGCGTGATGCAGTAGCGCTGTCACATCTGGCTATAACATGTTATTTAGCCTATAACACGCTCTCACACGTTTATTTTTTAGCATTTTTGGGAGGAGCAAAATTTACATATGTGGTTACAACAACCAGATGCATTAGGCTTGTTCCGTTTTGAATGAACCATCGGATCGGCGATCGGATTTTAATAATTCTCAAATGCGTTTAGGAAGGCATTTACATCTGGTCTTTTCACAATCGAATAGCTATCCGATCAGAGAAAACGTATGAAGTGACCAGGTGTAAACAGGCCCATTATGTTCTTGCATCATTTCACACTGAACTGCAAACCTATGCAAAGAAAAAGTGTTCACCTCTTCACCAAACATCCCACTACATGACAACTAAACAAAGAGCAGCTTAACTTTATGTAATTTTACAGAGTATCTCTCTCTTCACGAGTCTGTAGTAGTGAGACCAGAAAACAACTTTTAAACTTCAGGGCCTTGGTATCTGTTCACAAGTAATACTGAGCTATTAGAATTCCTCAGTGTCTTCAGATGTAATGCAGCTGCTCTCTTTAAAGTGTTTTAAAGTTCGTGTGGCATAACAGACACAAACCCCTGAGCACAGCAGCTCTCAAACGGGTTCTGTTTGTCCTACAACAATCTCCAAGCTGACATCATCTATAAACACACACACACACACACACACACACACACACACACACACACACACACACACACACACACACACACACACACACACACACACACACACACACACTTGTGTGACAATACCAAAGGTCACAGGATCCACTGGAGAGTTTACATTTACTGGAGAGTTTATGCCTACTTTTGCCTTGAAACACACACACACACATTCATGTGAGAAGGCCAGAGGTCTGATGTCTGAGCAGAGCAAAACAAACAAAAAAATAATACAGCAATAAACACATTAACCACCAGAGGAAGAATATAGCACTTCCTGGCTGCTAAGGCACACTATTACTATTGCTTATACTATGGTTAGTGATATGATCAACTACAGACAAGAATGAAACCTCAAATCATGTGGTTTGTTCACCTCTGTGAAGCCGGCACCATTAAAAAAAAAAAAAAAAAATCCCCAAAACTGTCATTCGTTTGTGCTGTTTGTGCCACAAAAACGAAGGTTTGTGCTGGCTTGGTGTTTGAAATATTGAACATAATTGTTTTGGTTGTGTCACTCTCCACCCCATGTCAAATAGAAGTGATTTTAATTCATTTCGTTCATTTGTACTCGATTTGTGCCATTTAAACAAACACTCTACTATTTTCCTTTCCTTCTGGGAGCTGTGACATCACTCACCACCCAAGTTCATTCTAAAATCACACAAAATTGGTATTGTATGTTTGTGCTCAATTTGCATCAGTTTGTGCTGTTAAAATAAACAATGTATTTATTCGCCCTTCTTAGAAATGAATATAATTCGAGCAGTGACGTCACTCTCCACCCCATGCCGTCTGAATTACTCCAAAATGGTGCCGTTCGTTTGTGCCATAAAAAAACCCTAATGCCCATTTCACACTGCAAGCTTGAGCGGCGTGTGAGCAGTGTGTGAATGTAACTACATCGTCACCGCAGCTGCAGAGATGCGCAAGTTTTCACACTGGAAGTGTTTGTACAGTGTAACAGCAGCGGCTCCAAGCTACATATAAATTGAGCATCTCTTTACAAAGACAGCTATAAATTTGTTTTTATAAGTTGGTCATTTATAAACAAACTTTCAAGACTATTGAGTTAACATGGAAGGTGTACAACATTTGCATATAAATGTAAAATAAATAAATAAAAGCCATGTCATTCATTGCTGCACATGAATGAGGTAAGCTTTGTGTTTTACATCATCTACCATGTGCACTTTTACAAGACAGCAAACTCGGGTTTGATTTGGGTAGATTTGGGTAACACCTAAATATAAAAAAAGTGAGTAAGTAAAAGCAGCTAATAAGCTAATAAGCATATACCTGTCTGTGTAATAACTAAAAGAATGTTTATATATAATATTTTCTGGCTAGTTTACTTTAGTTTTTTTTTTTTTTTTTGAATACACCATAATTTAACCCAAACTGAATAATTAAAAACAAGTTTAAATGGGTAAATCTTCTATAAATATTTTTTATTCTTAATTTTCTGTTCTGACATACTCCAGTTCTTGTTAAAAACACACTAGACATGCTTATCCTGTGCATTTTGAGCACTTTTTAGTGACAACCACACTGTCCACCCCACGTCGTCTAAATCATTCCAAAATGGTGCCATTAGTTTGTGCTCAACTTTTCTATTTTTTTTTTTTCTCTCTCAATGTAGTACCCTAAACTGAAAACACTTTATAAGGCAAAGGTCTAAATCTGACTGGATGACATCTACAGGTTTTCCTAAATGCTAGATTTAAGTTTACGGCTTAAAAAAAAAAAAAAAACTTTAAGACATTCAAGCGTTTTGTTTGAGGCACTGAATTTAAAAGAAATGTGTTCACATGTTTACACACGAGATACAGGAAAAGTGCTGATTTCTGAGCTTGTCTGATGGACCCTTTGGATTCCTGAGTGATTTCATTTTATTTGTTGCTTGTCCTCTATCATCTATAAGATCAGGTGAAGTAAACATGAAAGAACCTAGACTCTGTTACAGCATGCTGATGTTATTATAGCAACATTTACTTGCCCCCAAAAAAACACTGAATAAAACAAAACTGTGACTGGTTACTGTACATGTCAGTGAGACAGCCTCTTCCTGACTAAGTGGGTGGTCCCTGGACAACTGCAGAAGCTATAGAGCCTAGACCTTATGTTGTGAGGCAAAGATCTGGCTTTGTGAGACACCCTAGCCAACAAACCAAACAATCTATTGGATTTTTTTTTTCCCTTTTTCCCCCCCTTCTAAATATCCATATCAAACATCAATTTTCAAAATCAATTTGAAATCTGTCGCATCTCACAAGTGCACTCACTAGACAAGTGTCATTAGCTAGAGCTGTAAGTTGTCTATCGTATGGAGCGCTTTGCTGCAAAGAGCAACAACCCTCAGTAATGTAGTGTGTGTTTGGCTTCAGCAAACATGCTAAAAATCAAGATAAGAGAGAAGAAAGCCACAGTGGAAATGGAAAGGCAGGGGAAGAGATGCGACTAACACCTAAATATAAAAAAGCGAGCAAGTAAAAGCAGCTAATAAGTATGGACACATGAGAGAACAAAAGAGCTAAAGTGTAAACACAAACAGATGCTAAAGATGATGAATCGTTTAAAGATGAGGTGTGTCAGCTGTGCAGTTCTGAGTCAGGTACAATTACCTTCAGATGCAATAACAAAAGACATACTGGAACACTGCTGTGAAGTTTGAGACATTAATATATAAAACAGCATTTGCACCCATCTACAATCTTTTTTTTCTACTTTATTAGACCAATGAGTTCAGAGGTCAAGGCCAAAGCTCTGAACAAAAGACCCATCAAAACATCTCACTAAATGACAAGAACATGAGACTTTCTCAGAATGACACTGATAATAATCATGCATCTTCTCATACAGATCATCCACAAAAGGAAACATTTCAAACAACAGGAAAACAATCCTCCCCAAAAATGATCAGATCTAATCTATGACTCAAAAAGTTTTCCATAGAGCATATTTCTAACCATGGAAACAATGAAATTTAGTTGTTTATTGTTGTCTTAGATACTTCTGAAGCTGAAACAGGGAAATGAATTATCTGATGGGGAAGAGACATTATGAGAGAGGTAAACATGTAAACATTAAATATACTTTTTTTTTTAAATTGCGTGCATGTCAAGTAAAACTACTGCCTATCTGGACTTGCAAAAAAATAAAAAAAAATACTTATTACTGAGCCTTCAATACACTAAACCATGGGTGTCACTAGGCCATTTTTACTGGGGCATTATCTCCCGTGAAAAAGACAATGAACTGCATTAAGGCTGTGACACACCAAGCTGATGTCAAAGAACTAGTGACGATTGAACACACCAAAAGGAGTACAGGTGACTGAAAACTAGCATGAGCGTTTTGCGCTTGCATGCAAGGACATAACTGTCTTTATCAGCAGGTATCAATAGTCTATATTCATCCTTCAAAGAGGGAAACCGAAACTAGGACTGCAGATATACAAACCGTAAACAAAAGTTGCGCTTAATTACTATTTTGAATATCAATCATGTTTATCACTTAATTCTAGGCATATCACGTTGTTATGGAAATATTTGCATATTGTAATGATCAGGTAAAAACGTAAAATTAGACCAGCTTCTTTGCTTGTTTTCACCAATTTAGCTTTTATTCTTGTGCACTGAATTGCTCACTAAACTGAACAGCCAATCAAAGTGATCTCTCTCACCGATGGCACATGCTGAATCGGCTTAACTCCAGCTGATGTGTGGTACACACCGCAACAACTAGCCCGGCAGACACTCACCAACATCCAAACGTCAGCATTATGTGTCACAGGCCTTACAGATAAATCTTTGTCTGACGATGGAATACTGAACTGAGTTATCATTGTCCTTAATATTTCCGCAATCATGATGTGTGTTTTCTATCAGCTGTTTAAAATCAGAACAATCAATGCTAGATTCACAAATAAATCACTCTTTTGACCAAAACAGTCAAATGGGTTTGCAAAAAGATCGGAAATTGTTAGCAAATCAGTTTGATTCATTCTGAAAGTTTACTCACGCACTGAATCATTTGCAGTGGTTTCACACACCGAAATAGTAACAGTAAAATTTATAGCAGTGTTTCTCAACTCCAGTCCTGGAGAGCCACCGACCAGAATGTTTTAGATGTCTCACCAATTAAAACACCTGATTCAACTCATCAGCTTCTTAGTGTGTTGAATAGGGAGACATCTGAAACATTCTGGGAGGAGGGTCCCAAGGACAGGAGTTGAGAAACACTGCTTTATAGGGTCAAGAAGAAAAAGAGCGCTAGAAGATTTTCAATCATTTGACAGCAATGAAGCAGCTCTTGTGTACTGTGCATGCAGATTGGGAACGCATAGTAGTATCGAAAAATCAAAATCAAAATATGGGAACACTTTTTTTTTTTTTTTAAATGGAGGGTCAGAGCTTGTGACTCTAATGAAAGGCTTATATATATAAAATCCACCTGCACTACCCAAAGCATCAAAGTTATAACAACACCTGCATTTTCTCTTAACTAGCAGTTCTCAAATTTTTCCAGCCCCCTTTGTGAAGGATCCATCGCTTTGGGGCCCCCCAAATAAAATTCATGAAACAAAACAGCCTCAAACTTACAATTTTAATCAAAGCAAAAGCATATTAAATTATTCAATGCTGGAACATCAATTCTGTTGGTTGGTAGCCTTATTTCTCTGATGTTTGATTACACAATTTATGATAAATTCTATTCATAAAATGGAAAATTCATGAAACTGTTTTGGCTGTTGGTATTGCGATGAAACTGATGGCTTACTTTCAGAAATTTCTGTTTTGGAAAAGTGCAACAAAATGACAGTGACATTTACACCCCCTACACCCCCCCCCACACCCCACCGCAGTGGTAAAGGGCCAACTACCGACGGTTATGCAGAAGTGAACAATGCAGAAATTACTCTTTTAATGTGACACGAACATTAAAACAATAGGCAAAGTTCTTGAAAATGGAAAGCAATAGAAATTACATGAAATTTTGGAAGTAAGCGTTGGACACGAGCGGGACAGAGCCCATCTCTTGTCTAATATCTGTGTTTTCTCCCAATGTTCGAAAAGCAATGGACACAAATTGTAAAAGTTCAGAAAAGCGAACTTTATTTTCCACATGAGCAAATATCTATTTGATGCTGCCGAAGAAAACAAAACTGAATTACTTGTGCATGTGAAATGCGATATACAAATAAACTTGACGTGCCTTACCATGCCCAACAAGCACAAGCTGTGTAAAATCTTAATTTGACGTCAGACAAAACTAACAGATTATCCTAGTAAAAGATGCGAATAGGCTTAGGGATTACAAACAAAAGAAAGAAACATTTATTATCCCCTCCAAAAGGAGACGTAAGTGAGGATTTGTGAAAATAAACGAGATTACATGTCCAGAGGAACAGGCTAATTCATGGAATAGGTTATTGTTAAATTTGGTAAAAATTGCTAAACAGAATACTAACAGACATATGGCTTAATTATTATTTATGAGCTCACATGTACCCCTCTCAATCGGCACAAATCCAAATGTTTCAATGGTCGCAATGTAACATTTGGTTGCTAACCTATCATTTCTTTTGTAAACAAACAAAGCTTTGTACTTCACTCGTGTCCTGATATCCAAGTTAAACAGCATCTGTGGGCCCCCAGTTTGAGATCCACTGCTCTTAATATTGCCAACACCATTTCAACATACAACAGAGATTTACATAGCAGATGCGGTTCCTAAGCGACTTACAAAAGTGGAACAAAAGCAATTTGTCAGAGCCAACAATATAATCAAAGATAATATAATCATACCATACTCTCTGTTATACTGTGCTTTCTGAAAAAGTCACATAAATAACAAAATAAAGAATTTTTTGCATTTCTTACCAATTAGATCCTATAAACACATCAGATCCTGCTATTCTGGTGAGCATATAATGCTCAATGGTTAGACTGGACCTCCATTCACATACACCACTGCTCTCAAATATATAACACTTTCTTTATATTCTAATTTTAGAAAAGTTTACAGGTTATCTAGAACATGACACAGCTACAACATCAACCACACTTTTACCTCTATGAATCAGTTGCATGAATGTATTTTGACATGCAACTGATGCAAACCACATAAAATTAAAGAGCGAGGATACACTGCAACAACTACAACCAAGACCAGAGTCAAAGACGGGCACATTACCACTGCTTGCTGACATTTCAATAGGAATGTGTAATTAGGAGTCTCGCTTGAAGGTGAAAAAGTACCCTGAGCAGATTTTTCTTGTGTTTAAGTTGGCCACGCAAATTCACCGCCTTCAACAAAAAGATGTTTGGTTTGAAAGTGACTTCTGTGTGAGCTGTGCTTCATACAAAGCTACACTACTGACAATAGACAATGGACCTTTTTTGGCCAACAAAACCTTGCTTATGTGACCGCACCTCTATTGCTGTAAGAAGTGTGTTTGTTGCATCTGGTTCTTAATCAAGCATGATCCACTAATGCAACCAGAGAATATCAAAGAAAGCCAAAGCATTTCCTTACCTGCAGTTTGGTGGGGGGTCCAACATGATGTCAGCCAGCTCTTTCTGAATCCTGAAAGAAGATATGAAGCACCAATTTATTCTAGAAGAGCATGATCATTGTTTATATGATCATATCAGTTTTGGAGTAAAGATCTATCAAAGTGAAAGCTGTTGTCTGAAATCTCAAACAAACAAAACAAAACAAAACAAAAAAAACACTGCCTGACAAGATGTGAAGGAGCCTCCAAATCCTGTCTACTAAAATGCCTTCATCTGGTCGCCTTTCGAAGACAGCATAATTGTATCACTGGCTTCCTATGATATCCCACAATCCTGTGTGCGCTGTTCCATGGTTGATGAAAGGATAAAAATGGCATCTGATGACAGGGCCATAACCACCACTGACAATAATAAATCAATGTCAAAATTATATCTTTCATATTTTAAGCATCCTAAAAAAATAACTCGCTCATCGAGTGGTGCATAAATGAGTGCAGCAGAGAGGCATCAAGAATATGGAATATTGAGGGGGATGATTTGGCCTTATCTTATTATTGTTTATGGTGGTTACTGGACTGTCATTTTATCCTTTTATCAACCAATCAAATCAAAAACGGCAGCTTTACTGTTCACATAAGTCAACCATGAGTTCCAGCATGGTGCTTTAGTTTTAATGGTAAAAGCTAAACATTTGAATGTTATGAAAGACAGCAATATACAGTGATGCAAAGTACTCAACTTTTTTTGTTTAAGTTTACCATTTTGAATTGAAATTATTGGCTAAATTTTAAGTCAACGGAGTCCAAACTCAGTTCTGGAGGGCCACTGTCCTGCTAGTTTAGCTACAACTTGCCTTAACACACCTGCCTGGAAGTTTCTAGTATGCCTAGTAAGACCTAGATTAGCTAATTGACCCTTTGTCTGAAGTTTGATTGACAAGCGATCTAACCAATCAAAACGTCGAATCTGCCATTTTGTCCGACAAAGCAGTCAGGAGTTAGAAGATTAACCTCGGTGGACTTGAACTTGAAAAATGGTGTGTACTGACGTCTTTGCGTGTTTGAAACAACATTCCTTCTGATGTTCATTCATGTTTATTTGATGGTATAAATGAACTAGTAGGAAGAGATGATCGGTTCACAAGCCGCTTAAGCACTACAGCAATCTGTCACAACACATTAAAGAGCCACAAAGCAGTTTTTATTGTTCGAATTTCTTTTAAAAAAATTACACAATGTGAAAGCTTTGTTTAATATCATAAGTAACCTGTTCGGCCTTGTCTTTCGACGTGTTGTCAGTGTCCTCTTTGCTCCACGATGTATTTTTCACTCTGTGTGGTGTGACAGCGTCAAGGCTTGTCGGACAAAGCAACAGTAACTAAGGGGTTTAATTGAGGTTTAAGCTGTGTTTAATTGAGGTTTAAGCTGAACTCTGTAGGACAGTGGCCATCCAGGAGCAGGATTGGACAGCCCTGTTTTAAGTGAGTTATGTAGTTCATAACTGAATGTGACAAGACAAGAAACATTACCGGAGACATTTTCACCATATTAGGAATATGATTAAGTGTTAATATGATTAAGATGTATATTTTGAAATTAATATATAATTATTTCACAGTATATTCAAGTCATTTCACAGTATTTTTTTTATTGAATTCCTTTAAATAGGGCCATTATCCAAAAAAAGGACAACACCCCCTTAACCCCTCCAACACTTTTTTTTTTTCAACTTAATGTTTTCATATATATTTTAAAATAATAGTTATTAAATATTTGTGTATCTTTAAGGCTCACTTAAATTCAATCTAAATCATTTGACATGGTGCTCGTGCCACGGAATTCTATCTGAATCCAGTATACTTGTACAAAACACGGCCCAATCTGTCCTGCGCTCATGGTGTCTCCTCACCTCTTGGCGCTGGTGGAGAGGAGTTTGGAAGTCTTGCTCATGTTGGCTTTGTTGTCTCTCTTTTTCCCAGGTGTGTCTTTCTCCTGCTGCTGATGGGTGGAGGAGGATGAAGAAGAGGAGGATGAACTAGAGCTGGCTCGCGAGTCCTCATCCGACATCCCGATCTATGAGAGAGAAACAAACATACACTTCAATGAGAAAAATGTAAAACACTGTATGAATATAACAGCGTATCTACGCAAAGATGTAACAATGTTTCGATGTAACGATACAATGGGGTGTAACAATGTATGAATGTAACCATGTATCAAGTGTTTCGACGCGGGTTTGACCTTTAACTCCAGATCAACAACACGGCGCGATCCTGCGTGTGATTACACCTCGTTTCATCTTATAAAAAAAACGTAAAACAGCCTCTGAACGGTCGGACGTTAATCCGTCGCTTGTGTTTGTGTTTGATCCGCTCAAATGTAACGCTGAATCTGATCGAACATAATCAGTACACACGCGATCAATGACAAGAGATTAAACCGAAATAAGTCAAGCACAAACACGCATCGATGTCGAGTTCACCAAACTCCAACTTTACCTCGTTCCACAAATCCGGTGAATAAATATGGTAAAACACAGTAAATGTGTCGTCATAACTATAGGATCGTAGTTGTCCGAGCTCAATCTTCATATAACATCGATGGATAACTGTTTCTGACCCTTACAATACAGACGACAATAAAGGCATCCTAACGCACCACCGATGTAAATATAATACAAATATGAAGTATATTGTAAGGTTTGAAGGGTTGTGTACCTCTCTTTGTGTCGGTGTGTGTCCGTGGACGCGCGTGTCTCTCAGAGCGGAAGTGCTGCTGCAGCAGACACACACACACACACACACCAGAGAGAGAGAGAGAGAGAGAGAGAGAGAGAGAGAGAGAGAGAGAGAGAGAGCGTTAACAAACGACTCTCAAACACGTAATTCATTCATATATATATATATATATATATATATATATATATATATATATATATATATATATATATATATATATTAGACTTAATATTAATATTATACATATTAATAACATTAATAATTTCAAGACAAGTATGTGAAATACTTTTTGCAATATTGCAAAAATTGCAATATTTTATATACATACATTTCAAAATATTTCATTGCCCACCCAAGGAAACTTATGTCTTAAAACAAGACTTTTGCCTTGCTGTTTGCCTTTCTAGTTTTTTAAAAAGATGATTTTATATATTATGTAAGTGTTTCTGTCATTTGCATAAACACAGTCACATGAACACATACAGTATAAGTTGCACACAAGCATGGAAACTTGTAGAGACATTTGTGTAGAGCTTTGGCACGTAATGTAAAATTACTTCTTCCATAAACTAAATAAAGTTATCTGTTTTCCAGTTTACTTTATTAGAAGTAATACAATATATGTATTGGATTGCATTTTCGATAATCTTCCCAAAACAGGTCAAGTCAGAGATTCTTAGCTGTTTGTGATTGATTCTGCTTTAGGATCCATATTTTATATTTACATCAAGTGATTGTTCAACACAGTACCACACTTGTTTATCATTCAACAGTAAACAAAAATATCCTTAAAATCCCAGTGTAGGCTATTCATATAGTAGTACCAATAATGGCATATAGGCCCAACAATTTGTAAATGTATTAATATGACAGAGGCTGAACAGAATAATGGACAACTTTGGTTTCTAACTGTCTCTTGAATATGGATGATTTCATGCTCTTGGCAGCCAAAAATTCAACAAAACACATTGTGGCTGAATAAAACGAATTTATCATGGCTGCCAGTGAAGGAGTAAAGTTATTTTCCATAGTTTGACCAGACAGATGGCCTGTTACATCAACAAAAAATATAAGTGATGAGCCTGTTTATTTTATGATTATGATTATATGGTTATGTTTTATTATTTGCTTTTGCCATGGTTCACGACCATCAGAACTGACCATTTTTCATCTATTTAGAGCCTTGTATCTTATGTATGCATGAAAAATGTTCCTCTCTGGTGTTATAAGATCTGAGGGTCACGCTTGTGATGCAATACTAGTCGAGTAAAATGTGCGGGCAAGTTCCTTCCTTTTTCCAGGCAACCCCGTTATATAGGAAACCCCCTATTATTCCATATTTGATCTTCGCATAAAAACACACCCTTCTCACATTTAGAAAGGGGAAGGTGAGCCGATCTACTTCCTGTCTGTCTGCTTTACAGACTCTCAATGTGATGTTGCATGGTGTATTCAGTGCAGCATGAGGTCATGTGGCATACAGGGAAACAGCAGCATGCAGCGAGAAATCTTTCTTGATGACTTTTATTGATGTGGGCAGATAGTCTGACTGCTGCTTGCTAGCAGACAATCGAGTTACACTCAACCAATGCCACATACACACTTAAAGTCAATAAGAGATTCTTTAATTGCCATTTAAAATGGTTGTTTTGACTCTAAAAAAAAACCCAGAAAGAGGGAATAACTTTATACATCGCTAATAGATGTTCTGGTTATGGTCAAATTGGAATATTAGGTCATATTGCAAACAGTGCGGTATACTTGCGTGTATTCATAATGTCAAGTAAAGACGCCTATAGTCTCTGAGTGCCTGGAAATGACAGGGAACTGTATAGATTTGGGAATAGCTGCGCAAAGAGAATAAATCTGAATGTGTTTTCAAGAGTACTTGAAAATCCATTTCAGTTCTGAAAGTTCTTGTATTTTTTTTCCATTTTCTTTTTTCCGTTATTTACTTTCAGAGGCAGAAATGACAGTGAGTGGAAAAAAGATGGCCCTTGTATTAGGATTTAAATTTTGTCATTTGAAAATGTAACTGTCAGTAATTATATTTTCTCTCTTCAAACCCTCAAATTTCAACAAAAGCCAAATTAAGCAGAATGTAATTTTTGTTCTATATCCTACTGAAATGTAATGGAGATGCAAATTGTCTGTAGGCTATATGATAGGCTATATGATATTAAAAGCAAAAAAAATTAAAAAAAAAAAAAGAAAAAGAAAAAAAAAGTGTAATGGTGATATTATGGACCATATACACATTACATACAATTGTTGCTTTGCAACAACTGCATTTGTGGTATGATGGTTGTGTCATGAACATTGACAAAGTTGCTCATAACAATAGCATTGTGGTTTTGATGCCCGTCATATCGAAAGGTTGATGGAAATTATTAACAAGCCACAGAGCACCACTGACAAGACTATTAGTCTGGTTAAATATGTGGTAAACCATTTATTTACTGAAGGAAAGCTTTAGCCGTGGTAATTAACAAGTTGAAACAGGCAGGCCTAACAGCAGTCAAACAGTACAAACACTTATTAGAATATGAACAATGTATTATCTCACAATGTGTGCTTACTATAAACAGCTTTGCATGAGATGAATGATTGGTTGCATTTGTCAATTTTAAAAGGAAAACGCAAAACACCACCACCACCACCCCCAACCAATTATACCAAAAGAAAAACAAAATGAGCATGTTTCAAGAAGTGAATGTCACAAAAAAAAGCCTATTTCACTACAAATTCCAGAAAATAGTTACATTTTGTTAAAAATGTAAAATAAGTCTTAGATTTTACACTATATTTTTTGCATAGGCACAATTTTAAAATCACAATAAGTACAACTCTACCGAATTCTCATTACACTAACGCATTTCAGACCTTTTATTCATTTTGTTTTTTTTTGTTAATGTTTAATGTTAATTAGAATTTGAAGTGGAAATGAGTGGTCACCAATATCACAAAGAAAAAAAAAGAAAAATCCTAAAAATGACCTGTTTAATGTCCTAAAAACAGGCTTCATGTTCATTAAGTAAGATGTCTCATTCTTTGTTTTTGTTAAAGGTTTATTTCACCGAAAATTAAAATTCTGTCATTACTCACCCTCATGTCGTTTCACACATGCAAGACCTTCGTTCGTCTTCAGAATACAAATTAAAATATTTTTGATAAAATCCGATGGCTCAGAGAGGCCTCCATTGCCAGCAATGTCACCAAACCTTTTAAGATCCAGAAAGGTATTAAAGACAGTTGACATGACTACAGTGGTTCTACAATAATTTTATGAAGCAACGAGAATACTTTTTGTGCGCAAAAGAAATAAAAATAACGACTTTGCTCAACACGACATTCGCTCACGAAAGCACCACGACGCATACGCGCGAAGATGACGTAGAAGCTGGCGTTCTCACATATGACCTGGAAGCACAGCACTGTGTTTGCAAGCAGAGGAAGACGCGCCATATGTAAACTATTGAATTCTACTTTGATTGTGCTTTAGGTCTTGGTGTAGTGTTTAAAATGGTGCGAGAGAAACGAATAAAAGTAGGTAAAAGTGCCTTAAAATTACCTTTCACCATTTCCCATCGAATGATTTTGAGTGACTGAATATATGGCCGCTGGCTGTTAATCAGGATGTTGATTTATCGCTTCGATACATCAAGCAAATGAAGTTGTGCAGTGAACATTTTTCACCAGATGACTTCAAACTGGGTCAAGGAAACACTCGACTTCTGAAATAAACAGTCTTCGACTGGGCACAGCTGTTGATGTAAAGAGCGCATCTTCCTCAGCTTGCAAACACAGTGCTGCACTTCCCGGTCATATGTCAGAACACCGGCTTCTACGTCACCTTCCTGAGCATGCGTCACGGTGCTTTTGTAAGCACACATCAGAGGACCAGATGGAAGAGAAGAACGTGTTGAACAAAGTTTGTTTGCGCACAAAAAGTATTCTCGTCAAAATTGTAGAACCACTATAGTCACGTTGACCGTTTTAACTACGTCTCTAGTACCTTTCTGGATCTTGAGAGGTTCAGTGACATTGCTGTTAATGGAGGCCTCTCTGAGCCATCGGATTTTATCAAAAATATCTTAATCTGTGTTCTGAAGAATTTTTATTTTTGGGTGAACTAACCCTTTAAATTCATCCAATAAACTGACAGTTCCAACTGGCGATTAACAAGTCAAGGCGGTACAGACAGAATGCTCTTCTAATTTTACATCACGTACCGGAGTGTTCCTGGGCGAATGTTTAATCTTAATGTGAGCCGTAGTGGAATATAGAAAGTGGTCAGCTTGAATGATATTCAAAAGGGTAAGCACACGCTGCTTTGTTTACTCATTTGTGTATGTGCCTGCAGTCTCCCATTCTGAATTACGAATATATATGCGCAGAACGTGCGTGCTTCCTTGCTGACAGTCAGCTGTAGTTCTCTTGGTGCGTTCACGTGCAGTTTTTTTTCCCCCTGACGCAGGTGACGCAAGACAACACAGTTGGCTTTTATCAGTGCTAGTTCCCACATAGCAAATGTTTTCTGGCCCAGCTCCGGGCCACACGATCACGTTTCCCTCGGCCCAAGTACCGCAAAGAATGACGGCCCTGAAGTGGCCCAGAACTGGATTAAAGACAGGGGTCACACATGGGCCATAACCGGCCCGAATCTCAGCCAGTTAATCACCCTTAACTGGCCCTGAAGTGGGCCAATACAGGTTTTATTATTGGTACCAATTCTCAGCCATATGTTAACCATATCACCACCACTCTTTAACCAGAAACCCCAAAAATGAGCCATAACCCAGCCTAATCTTACCCAAACCATGTGAACAAATGAGTCACAAGAAAATTCAATTCTCAAAATTAGTTTATTTAACAATATTGCACAAGCCAATAATAATAATAATAATAATAATAATAATAATAATAATAACCACATTCAGAATTGTGTAACTGTGTGAAGGCTATTTTATTTAGTACAATCAAAGCATATCTTATTACCACCTCATGAATATATGAATGAATCTAGCACTGAAATGTAAAGATATTATAATGTAATTTTACTCTCAACAAATATAGAGCAAATAAAAAAAAAAAAAAAAAAATACTTAAAACAAGTTTACACATCAGAATGTTTGTATGTGTGAGGGAGAACGTGATCCTATTTAGGACTGTCCTCAGGAAGTGAAGTACAGCTCTGCAGCCCCTCATTTCTCCACAAGTGCTCTCTCCTTATTCCAGCAGACTATTAGTCTTGTGGTGTCAGACAATTTTTTCCTCACAGCAGCTAAAAGACAAAATAATAATACAAAATTAATAAATACATATACAAACATTCATCCATCTACTGTAAATAAATGTAGGTAACAAATGAAAAATAAGGTTGCTTTGGTGTTTTTTTACAGGAAATGATTGCCAATAATATGGCACTATTGAATGACTAACTGGCTTGTCAGAGTTTGACAACAGTATTATGACAAATAAGACCATTTTAGCAAACAAAAACCTTAAAAATGTTGAGATATGGAAACTGTGGTGTAAACAGAGTAACCAATGCACTGTTGAAGTACTGATAATGTAACGCATTCAAAGCATAACATCTTATTTCCACCTCAAAAAAAGTGCATTTAATTTCAAAATGTACTGGTCTGTCTTAAACGGTTACTTATTGCATAGGTTAATGTAAACTAACAATGACCTCCTACAAATACCAAAAACATGTCTTTGTTTATGTGACACAATGATTATTCCAGATTTGATTCTACATGACTGATGCAAAATGCTTACGAAATAACAAATTGCTTTATTGTTTTAAGAATGTCTACTAGCTAAAACAAAAATATCAGACATAGACCTATCCTGATTATCAAAGTCAGAGATTAGATTTAGATAATTAAATCTGATTGTACAATCTTTGAATCACTTTCAGTTAAAAAAGTCAATTACTGTTGCGGATTTTGCTGTGATTTTTTAACAACAGTGGGCTACATTGTTCCGCACACTGGACAGGAAGCACCGCGCCTCGGACATCCCGCAGGCCGGTCTATCTCACCCCGGTCGCGTCAATCCTCATATCTGGGTTCTCAAGTTCAAGGGGCAGTGAATCAGCTACCTTATAGGCAAAATTCACTTCAATAAAGAACTAAGTGGCATCCGAGTTTCATCTAAAGCGCCAAAAATGGGTTGTTATTCTATTTTTAAAGATAGCTGTTACGAGTGATGGAATTCATTAATCATAATAACCAAAATAATCTGTGAGTTTAAACCGCATTTGGCGGCTTTTTTGTAAAAAAATTTAAGTTCAATTCTTTCCAAAAGGCCAAATATTGATTCAAAACATCTAACATAACATAACATCTAATGTTAGGTCGTACACAACATAACTTCACTTACCTAGAACAGCGGTTGTCCGACAGACGTCTTCACCCTTCAGTGGGAGAAATTTCAACCGACGCATCACGTGAACCTCATCCACCAACCAGAAAAGCTACTGTTACCGTGGAGATCGCGCCAAAATAAACAATAGTTGACCGCCCAGTTGTATAACTATACATATATTTTTAAATAAACTGTTATGTAGGGGAAATATATATATATATATATATATAGGGGGGGGGGGGGGGGGGGGGTAAATCTTGCCTTGAATATAGCAGGCCTAAATACTTACAATTGTCCAGTACACAGAGTATGCACATAATCGCTACACTGATCTGGGCCACACACCTCACATCCACAATCGGCCCAAATGTTGTCTGCCGTCATGCATGCAGTGCCATCATTGCCACACATGGCCCACGGTTGGCTGACATGATGCATGCCAGTGCCGGCAACACGCCAGCAGTGCCATTATGAGGCCACATTTGGGCCAAGTCGGTTTGCTATGTGGGTTCTTTGCTGTCGGTTTGGGGAGTCCCAGTTCGGCGTTTCGAGTGTCCAAGTCAAGGAAGGAGAGATGATAAAGTTGGTTGGGGCAATGGGTAGGGGTCAGCGTCTATGTAGCGTAGCGTTTGGTCCACTGTTTGGCTATACTGTCGTGCTCTGGTCTGTTGGTCAGGTACTGTGTGGCGATGCTTCCTACCAGAGGATCAGCTGTAAGGAAAAGGAATAGTGAGAGGAGTTAATAATAGTTTGGCCCCCTTCACACTATTGTCTGAACTGGTCTATTGTGTTTTCCTACTTTAGAAACACTCCCACAGTGAAGTAGCAAGACACATTAACGCAGATGTTCTGGACTCTGGGGCCTTATTTATAAAGATGTGCATAGAATGATCCTAAACGTGAAAGTACGACAGTTTCCAAAATGTTCCTATGAATTATTCATAAAATGTGTACAAGTGCATCAAGTCCATTTACAGATGCCCTTATGGTTCAGAAGTAGTACGGCACTCATCAGACTTTCTGTAAAATGGTGTGCGAAGGGACATTATTTTCAGAAAAACATTTATACATAATTTCAGCGAAATTGTTAAAGCATTTTAAAATTACATTTTCATAATGTTTAATTAATTGAATTACTGGTATACGAAGTGCCAAAAAGTCTGTAAACATGCTCATCAGCTGCCGTACGCATAACACTTTCATATCAGTTTCTGCCTATATAAATCATGACTTGTTCCTCACTTTTGACATAGGATAATAAAATCCATAGAATTCAGGTTCAAATCCGTTTGTGCATATATATATTATAAAAGAAGCCCCCTGGATCCTAAAAAAACAAACAAACAAAAGCCAGATTGAGAAAGCTCTTGCCATTTTCGGTAGATCAGGTGGTCTGTGGGCTCTCTTTTTGAGAATGAAACTGCACCCTTATGATTCCAGCATGTCTGATCACTTATTTAATGCAGGAAAGGAAAGTGTGTCAGGACTTCAGAGGGGTTAAAGGTTGTTACTCCAGAGACACATGTAGGAGATTGTGATTGGGATGAAAGCCTGTGAGAGGTTAAAGAACTGTCATTGGCTCTTGCCCCATGATAATGAGCTGAATCTCATAGATGTCACAAAGACTGGAGGGGATGGGCACACAACATGGGGGGAGGGTTGGATATCTTGATTCAGACCCAAAGCCTGAGCTCAACAGCAGGGAAACCGGGGGATGGGTGTGTGAGAGAAACATTTAAAAGAGTCAAAGTCTTGATAGGTTTTTTTTTTTTTTTGAGCAACGGTATAGTAGATTAGTGCTGCATGCTATTCTCTCAACACAAACATACAAATGAATGCGGTGAGAAAACAGCATATAAGAAAGCATCCAATTACAGGAATGCAGATATATTCAAACCAGCTCTTCAATTCAACACTCTGGTGTCTTCATGATTTTACTTGTGTCTGACCTCGACAGAATGAGAAGAAATTAAGATTTCCATGTAAAAGGCGTCTCTTTGTAGCACTCACAATTCATATACACAATTATGTCTTTCATGTCATTTCGACCAAGGTTTATTAATTAGAAAGTATGGTTAATATAAACCACTTTCCCTTTAACAATCAGCCAGGAGAAAATTTTGATTTTAACATGTAACATGTTTTGCTTCAAAAAAATAAAATAAATAATAATTCACTAGGACTGGACATTGACAAATTTCACAGTTGGATTTGATTTTGAGTCAGAAGCTTGCAATTTGATAACCTTCAAATTCAATTTTGATTAATTTGGTTAATTAACCAATAAACCATACAGGGAACCACAGCTGGTACATCATTATAATATTAATAGATTTGTACACCGTAAAATCCCCAAAGTTAAATCAACTCTGCTCAGAGTACATATGATCCCTCTCTAAATAGTGTTAAAGTAACACTGAATCAGAGTTAAAGTTAATGAGATAATTAAGCAATTAATAAGGCTGTGACTGAAGTCAGTTGTAGTTCTTGTGTTTCTTTTTTCTTCAGTGATTCTGCTTGTTAACAGCAGGCGTTCATCACTAATGCACAATCATCACTTAATTGCTTAATTATCTCATTAACTTTAACTCTCCTTTAGTGTTATTTTAACACTATTTAGAGAGGGACCATATGTACTCGGAGCAGAGTTGATTTGACTCTGGAGATTTTGCTGTGTAAGCTACTTACACATTACACTTAAGGAAGTTTTAATAATGTTATAATACTTTTTAACGACAATTAGGTTTCTACTCGTTTTTATATATGCCTAAACATTTAAATGGTGGCTGTCAAAACATTCAATATTGAAGCACATGTTAAGAACAAATACAACGCATATGCAATAGCCTATAGTGCATTTATCACAATGCTCTCGAATTTCTTTTTTTTTTAGCTGACTAATGAGTTTTTGGACATTGAACAGCTTTTCTGAGGTAAACGTGACGGTAAATGTAGAATTTTTACAAGTTGTTTTATTGATGCCTTTCCAGGGTTGAAACACTGATTGATCAATTACATGTGACACGATAGGGATTTCGATAACTGTACTGCATCTTTCAACATCCCTTCGGATGTACATGTTTATTTTGTATTGTAACTAGTAGACAGGGAGCTCTGTTTATTATATTATATATTATATATTATATTATATATTATATATTATATATTATATATTATATATTTTATATTATATTATAAAAATAGCCCAAGTTACAAAAACATTTTTATTAGGACTATTTAAAAAAAAAAAAAAAAAAAAAAATATAATAATAATAATAATAATAATAATAATAATTCTGCATCTATTTTTAGGTGTGCCAGCTGCCACTCCCGTGGCTATACCATTGCTTTATGTAGCAACTGTAGCAAATTTTTGGCCTTATTTCACCTCATGACACAGAAACAAGTAAGTCAGTCATCATTACAGTACAGTATGTACTTAATTTAATCTGGAGATAGACTCTTACCATCACATTAAAATATAACCAATGAAAAGGAACAATTAATTTGTAGCACCACTGTGTGAGAAGCAGGATGCCACATTTCCCCAACATATACTGATTACAGTGTTTGACAGATAGTGGGAAGACAAAAAAAAAAAAAAAAAAAAAAAAAAAAGGGTTAAATGATTCTCAAGCTGTATTTTATACCATAGTTGTGGAAAGAAAAGAATCTGAAACATGTATAAAAATAAGGCGTCTGATCTACATCATTTAGCAGCAGTGAAAGCAGCAATAATGGAGAATCTGTTATGCAATTAGACCAGAATATGCAAAATAATGCATGATTGCTTGTTTCTCCTGCAGCTCAATGACCTTGCTCATTTAAATGGAGTGAATGAGCACTGAGCTTATGTTCAGAGATATCTGTGATATAAAATTGAATGCCACTATGAGATACTCATCTACTGCACATTGTACATACTCTGGGGGAAAAACAAAAAACAAACAAACACCCATATCTACTGAATATTGAGTTATTGGCTTGAACAAATAACAGCACTGTAAACCATTATTTATATTGACAATGGGACAATTACTAGCCTTGATGAGCATTTAGAACATTCTATTTGTTTTAAGTTCATGAAACTTACATATAATATAAATTAACCAGGGGTGCATTTCCTAAAGCCAACTATGGTCACAAGTTCAGTCATTACCAACAGAGATCAATGGAACATGCAATCATAGTTGGCTAATGATGCTTTTGGGAAACACACCCCAGAATTGTTGAGTTTGAACTTTAAATTTTCATGGGCATAAATAGTTAAGCTCAAACAGTCACAATGTTACAAAAATGAATACAAAATCAATCTAAAAAGTTTGTTGAAAAATGAACCGATTACCTTAAACTTAAGTTATGCTAAGTTAGAGTTCACAGTTAGGCTGTATCGATCAGACATATTTTAGGCGGGCAACATATACTATACGGACACAAATTTATTTAAAATCATCAAGTGGTTTTTAATACTAAAACAAGACCACTGCATGCATTAATTCAAAGACTATAGAATAACACAAGACGTGTCACTCGTATTGTTTTGACTGGGAGAAAGTGTAACGCGCAATATGGCGGAATAAGTCCCGCCTTCTAAATAAGAGCCAATCGCCGACTGGTAAAGTCATCGCGTCACTTCAGCGGCCGTTAGAATCATCGGTTTCTATAGAAACAGTCAGACGCGCGCCTCCGAAGAGACGCGCATTTAGGTCTGCGCATGCGCATTAGCTTGATCCAGCCTGAAAAATAGTTTTTTTGTCATGATTCGAGCGTTTAGAAACTAAATTTATGAGCCGGTTGTTAGATTTCATTGGTGATTTCAAATATGAAATTTAATCGTAAGGTTGGCGAACAGTTTTGGAGAATTTGATGTTTCCCCATTCAAAGAGATTGCATGACGCCCAGGATGCCCGAGAGGCGTTTCAAAGATGGCCGCCGAGTGAAATGACTTGTCTTAAAGGGACTTTGATTAATTTCTACTTTAACAAGACACACAAGCTAATTAAAAAAAAAAAAAAAAAAAAAAAAAAAAAAAAAGGAAAAAGAAAAATCTGATTAAATGGAGATGCAATGCATTCTGGTATCACTAGTGGTCAATTTTGCACTCTTTAAAGGGATCGTTCACCCAAAAAATGAAAATGGTCATTTTCTCACCCACAGGTTGTTCCAAACCTGTATAAGTGTCTTTGTTCTGCTGAAAACAAAAGGAAGATATTTGGAAGAATGTCAGTAACCAAACAGATCTCATACTCCATTGACTACCATAGTATGTCTTTTCCTACTATGGTAGTCTATGGGGGATGAAATCTGTTTGGTTACTGACATTCTTCCAAATATCTTCCTTTGTTTTCAGCAGAACAAAGACACTTATACAGGTTTGGAACAAACTGAGGGCGAGTAAATGACAAAATTCTATCTCGCATAAAGGGTGAACTATCCCTTTATGCAAGTTTGAGAGCACTAGAAAGAAATATTAATGTCTCAAATTTAAACCTCAGCAAAAACTCCCTCTAGAGTTTCAGGGATTAATTACTTTCAAACTCTGTTTCATTTAATCTGTTTAAAACACTGATTCAATCATTTATCAATCACTTAATGTAAACTGAATTCCTAAAACTTGGTGCCTATGGTTGTTTTGTTAGGAAAACTGACTAAAAATATCTTTGAACATGTGTACGCAGTTTTATACATGAGCATTAAGCAACTGCATATATGCCCACACCTGTAACTGCCTCTGATGTAGTCTAGGTCAAACAGGTGGAGCTCCAACATACTGATAAACACTGGAGCTTCAGCCCATGACCAGCTAACAAGTGCTACTTAGCCCTTTCCAACCACCACTTCTCCTTAGACAAGTTAGAAGTGTGTCACATGGGTGTGTATCTTACCAGGGTTACAGTCTGTGAGTAGAGAGCAGATGGACAGCAGCACTTTGGAGATGGTGAATGCTGGGCTCCAGTTGTCCTTCAGGATGTCCAGACAGATCACACCCTGACTGTTGATGTTGCAGTGGTAGATTCTCATGCAAAACCTCACCTGAGAGATCAGAATAGGACAACAACCGTTGATGTAAACATAAAAATGAGAAACTGTGTCCATTAATTAGTGGTGAGAGAGTCCACAAACATGTTCAAGACAACATTATGAAAACAATTAATTTTGAGAGAAGTGAAACAGATTGTGGTTACTGTGATGGTGAGAAAAAGTTTTGAGGAAAGAAGTTTATGATAAACTAACTTGGTGAAGCAGTGTCGTGTCGTGTCGTGTCGTGTCGTGTCGTGTCGTGTCGTGTCGTGTCGTGTCGTGTCGGAGTAGAAACGAGAGCAAGAGGATCCAAAAACAAACAAAGCACAAAAACCAAGGCACAACAAACCATAGAAAAACAAAACCTGCATGACATATAAATACAAAGACACTAACAAGGTTAACAAGACACAGGTGGAAACAATCAAGGAGCAATGAGGGAATCACAGTAAACAGGAACTGAACTAGACTACAAACTAAAAGTCCAACAAGGAACACAAACACAGAATATGACACTATCCTTCTTTTGTTCACTCATTAGGCTATATCTTTGGTTTGATGTCATTTGAACTATTCATTTAAATTAACTATTTAATAAACTATTTAAATGCTTTTGTGATGAAATAGATGGTTTGGTCCTGAATTATACAACCCATCAGAGAATAAATATGAAATGTACAGTTTAAAAAATACTACACTTGATAAAATATTAATTAAAATTAAAATGAATTAATTTTTTAATATAAATTATTATTATATTATTTAAAGAAAAACAGCACATGCACAGCATTTCAAGCAAAATATTAAACAAAAAAAATAAGTGTAAAATAATGAAATTAAGATCTAGTGCTGAAAGTAAAGGGGGAAAAAACATTTGTGACACTCTGAGGTTGTCAAACGTTAGTGGAACATAAAGTGATGAACTACACCTGTGTTTGCTTCAGGGCACTTGTATAAACCTGAGGAGAACTGACTGTATCTTTATCATCATCAACAACATCATCATCAACAACAACAACCAACCAACAAACAAACAAACAAACAATAATAAAATAAAACCACCAAAACACCAGTTGATTAAACGTTATTGCAAAAATTCCAGTGAAGTGAAGTTCTGAGCTTCCCTAATAATATACAAATGCTGGAGCTCTATTGATTTTAGTTTGGGATATTTTAGGACAGCTTTGCAAGTTTACCCAAGGCTGGGTTCTCTCTGTCCAAATGGACACTTGGCCAGTATACCTGATAGTATACTGTTTGCAAACATCCCGACAGCGCCCACGCTGCTTGGAGCAGTGTTGAGATGAATATGTAAATATGAGGTTGTACGCTACCTCACGCTATTTTCTGTAACACAAAACAAAAATGATGAGAAAAATGCAAAACTGTTTCGAAACCCTGAAACAAACTCCAAATGAACTTTGTTTTGGCCAGTTTAGTTCTAAATTATCTCACACCCATTTATTTTTCGATTTCATATATCAGGGCCTTAACCATATCATCATTCTGAATAGTGGCATTTTGACAGTGAACAAATCTGAACAAAAAAAGAGACTTACTGTTTACCATATAATGGTGAAATGATGTAACCTAGAGAAATTTTTAAATTTGTGAACAAAAATGTCACACTTATGATTTAAAATTAAAGATTTACCACCACTAATTTTGTATCTGAATCAGCACTGACTTCAGCTGAACAACAGCTGAAATGCATCATTTTCCTGTTATCACTTAGGGCCGTTTCATAGTCAACGCATCTGTACGCATACGCGTCCCCGAGGCTACGCATCGTTACGCTTCGGCCGCCATTAGGGCCGTTACATAGTCAACGCGAGAAACGCGAGCAAGCAACGCGAGCGACGCGAGCGACGCGCTCCCTTTTACGCTGCATTCACACGGGGCGTCAGCGTCAACGCTTGACGGAGGGCGTGTCTGAAGCTTGTGTTGACGCGACCATTATAGTGATAACAGCCAATCACATTACATTCCGGTGTTGCACAAACGCAATTGGCTAGCAACTGCTCTAGGGTATTTGCATAGGGCGATCTGATTGGATGACGCCTGCGTTGGCGCTTGAAAAGTTGAGAAATCTTCAACTTCTGCCACTTGCAACGCGAGTGAAGCGACGCGACGGAACCCACAATTCAGTTCGGCAACGCATGACGTCACCCATTCAAAGTAAATGAGAAGCGTTAACGCCGGCGCCCCGTGTGAATGCAGCGTCATAGTCTAAACAGTGGACGCAAGCGTCACGGGCGATGCGTGTATGCAATACACCGCTCACGCAACAGGGGGTAGTAGAGTCGGGTGATATTCAGATCAAAATGGCAACTGAAGAGGAGTGTATTCTGTTGCTGATTTTACATCGGCGGCAACAAAGGCAACGCAGAGATAGACGGTGGTATGTTCGCCCTTTAAATCAAAAAAGAGATCAGGATGAATACGTATAAGTTCGCATAATTTTTCCTCTTCGCCCGCCATTGTATTCAAACCTTCTTCTTCTGTAAACACAATATACTTGAATTAATGTACAATACTTGCAATGTCGCCCCCACCGACAACGCATAGTATTGCGTGCATCGGCGCGTCGCGTATCAAAAACTAGGACGACACATTTGGCTACGCACCGACGCATAATGGCGGCTGAAGCGTAACGATGCGTAGCCTCGGGGACGCGTATGCGTACAGATGCGTACAGATGCGCCCTTATGCGTCGGTGCGTAGCCAAATGTGTCGTCCTAGTTTTTGATACGCGACGCGCCGATGCACGCAATACTATGCGTTGTCGGTGGGGGCGACATTGCAAGTATTGTACATTAATTCAAGTATATTGTGTTTACAGAAGAAGAAGGTTTGAATACAATGGCGGGCGAAGAGGAAAAATTATGCGAACTTATACGTATTCATCCTGATCTCTTTTTTGATTTAAAGGGCGAACATACCACCGTCTATCTCTGCGTTGCCTTTGTTGCCGCCATAGACTGTAAAAAAATATGGACGTAGCGTCCGTGACGTCACCCATAGAGGTTTTTTTTTTTTTTTTTTTTTTTTTTTTTGCAGAACTTTATTGAACAGAGAATTTAACAACCACAAATGGCCTGGTACAAAGTAGAACATTTCTTAGACAACAGACAAGCATCCGACAAAGAACAAATGATTATTAAAAAAAAACAAAAAAACATACCAAATATAACATTTTCTTTTGTTAATACAGGTAAATTTTCAATCTTTGGATATAACCAGTAATGCATATCCTCCCAAAAGGCACAGGCATAGTTACAGTCATAGAAAAGATGTTCTGTTGTTTCGATCTGATCATCACAAAAAGAGCAGTTGTTAACATCAAGACCAAATCGACATCTTAACAACTCTCTGGAAGGATATATACCATTAATAATTTTAAAGTGGACTTCCTTTGCTTTTGATGTAACTGGGTATTTAAGGTATTTTATTCTTAAGACCTTAACTTCAGCTTTAGAAAAGTTTTGAGAAATTGAAAGTTTATTTGAAGAAAAGGGATATAATTCCTTAACGAATGCTTTTCTAATTGTGGTATTAGGTAAATTTATATTAGTGAGAGAAACTCCATTCACCAAAAGCTTAGGAAGAGAAGGGGTTACATTACTTTGAGAAAAATTGAGAGACAACTGAATTATGGATTGTGGAATTGCTTTGATAATAGTATCATATTGTTTCCTGTCAGTTAAATTAAATCTTGAACAAAATATATCAAAAGAAATAATTCCAGTTTTATCTAAAATATGTATCACAGACCATATTCCTTTCTCCCACCAATTTTTGTAAAATAAAGACTTATTTCTAAAAATCACATATCTACAATTCCACAAAGGGATATTATGGGGACTAAAGTTATGCTTGTAGATCAATTTCCAATAAAGTAAAACCTGTTGATGAAACAATGACAATTTAACAGGGAGTCTTTTAAGGTCATAATCGCATCTAAGGAGAAAACTGATTCCTCCTAATTTCATAAAAATTTGACTAACCCATAGAGTTCTGAACAGCAGTTTTGACGCCTAAATGAGGCCGCGGCCATCTTAGCTGCGCGTCACAGCACGTCACTCCCGGATAACTGAAAATGGGCAAAGAGGCGGGGAGGTGGTTTGAGCTGATATGACTGGTTGCTGAAACCACGCCTGCCTAGCTCGACGTGACCATGTTAGCAGCAAAGGAGCTATATATCTATCTAAGATACGATCTAAAATATTAATGAAGATAAGTTTTATCATCAGAACGTTCTAAAGGTTTACTGTCAATCTACGGTGTTTTTTAAGATATAGATGCTCCAACACCAGTAGTGTTGGTTGTGCAAATAACAACATGGAAAATCAAATGGGACTTCATACCTTTATAATGAAATAGAGATCGCGAGATGAATCCAATCCGTGGCACTTGGGTAAAATATGAATGTCCATTGCAAAACAAAAAAACATGTCACATTTCTTCTGAATGATCTGCTCTCTGTCATCGTTCTTCAAGAAAGGATGCAATCTGAGCAGCGATCGTATCTAACAAACAAATGAGCCTGTGTCCAAAGTATATTTTTTTCAAAATAGTGCAGCAGTTTTTGTTATAATATCCAAGCAGTGCTGTCGGATTTTGATATCCTCCCGCCATTGTCATTGCAGTAAATCTCACAACCAAAACTTTCAGCCTGAGCCAATGCCACGATCCAACAACGTGTGTTCTGTGTCTCTTCTCCATGCATGCACATCTACACAGACACACATCAGTCTCGAATATTATGCAGCAAGCCATATTTTATAATTGTATAAAATAATCGAGCACAAATACGGCTGAGATGCCAAATTCAGCGGCAGCTGAGGTAACATGACGGCTCACAGACAGCAGCGCAATCTACCTGTCACTCAAGTGACCACGCCCTTAATTATGCAGAACTTTAAGGCTTAATATAATTTAAATGGATAAGTTATAAAAAAATTCACCCCCCTCAGAGTTGTCATGAAGGGCAAAAATAGCAGTATAGACCAAAACCACAATTTGAACCAACTTGTAAACATGTTTTTTTCTGCTATAAACTTGGCCAATTTAACATGGGACTCTATGAGATTCTGCTCTCTTTTGGAGCCTGTCCCTAGCAGCCAGTCGATGAATCGCAGTTTAAGTTACTTCCGTATTGGCTTCACGAGAGAAAGGGGGAGGTTGCCGCTTGGTTGCCGCCGATGTAAAATCAGCAACAGAATACACTCCTCTTCAGTTGCCATTTTGATCTGAATATCACGTGACCCGACTCTACTAATACCACCCGACTCTACTACCCCCTGTTGCGTGAGCGGTGTATTGCATACACGCATCGCCCGTGACGCTTGCGTCTGTAACGGAGACCAGCTAGTAGTTGCTGTGCGAGTAAACCTCCTCTGATCTCAAGAGATGCTCTAGCGACTAACGCTAGGGGTTGCAGCCTTTAGCCTCCTTGTTAGAGCGTCCGACTCCCACGCCGGAGACCCAGGTTCGAGACCCGCGCAGAGCGGGGTGGGAAGGACCTGGACTAGAGGGGTTACACGTCCACTGTTTAGACTATGAAAGGGAGTGCGTCGCTCGCATCGCTCGCGTTGCTTGCTCGCGTTTCTCGCGTTGACTATGTAACGGCCCTTAGCCTGACGTGGTCATTCTCAATTCTAGTTCGAATATGAGTCTGATACTGCTCCATTGGGCTTTGATTATGGGGGCGTATTTCAACCGATCCAGGAAAGACCTCAATTGGATAGACCTACAACCAATCAGAGTTACAGAGTAAGTGACGTATGTTGAGCGACGCATAGTTGTCAACAGAACTCTTCTTAGCGACCATCGGGGCCAGCTGATAAATCAAACTTTTGCCGAATCCTGTAGGAAGGACGGCAAAGACATCTTTCCCATCGACAAATGCCTTGATCGCGGTCCTCTGTTCCTTTTTTAAAATTAATGCGCTGTCGATATCTTCTATAACGGACGCGATGGCGGAATCTACACATCTCAGTTCTTCAACAGCCATCATTATTGTAAACTAATAGACCTTTCGCAAAGACCCGCCCCCCTTAGTTACTGTTGCTTTGTCCGACAAGCCGTGGCGCTGTCACGCCACACAGAGTGGAAAATACATCGCGGAGCAAAGAGGAAACTGACAACACATCGACAGACGAGACAGAGCAGGTTACTTATGATATTAAACAAAGTCCCAGCTTTCAAACTGTGTTATTACAAAAATTCAAACAATAAAAACCGTTTTGTGGCTCTTTAATGGGTTGTGACCATGACCGTGACAGATTGCTGTAGCGCCTCAGCTCAAGAGGCTCGTGAACCGATCATCTCTTCCTACTAGTCCATTTATAGCATCAAATAAACATGAATGAACATGAGAATGAATGTTGTTTCAAACGCGGAAAGACGTCAATATGCACAATTTTTCAAGTTTAACTCCACCGAGGTTAATCTTCTAACTCCTGACTGCTTTGTCGGACAAAATGGCGGATGCGGCGTTCTGATTGGTTAGATCGCTTGTCAATCAAACTCCCCAAGCGCTTTTTGATGACGTAGCTGATTACGTTTCTGGTGATAATAGACCCTGTCGGTACACGATCCGTTCCACCTGCACGATCCGTTTCACGCATGCGCGTAATTACGTACAGAAACCTACTAATGAAACACTTGAAGGCAAGGCGGCACATTTGTGTAACGTTAGTTGTATTGTGTTTAACATTTAACAGCGGGTCTATTTTGATGCTTTTAAATGTAGCTTAGGCTATGCATTACGTGGTTACCAATCCAAAATAATAAAGGAGTTGTGAGTCGTTACATGAACATACATGATCAGTTTCCTCATTGTTGGTATAAGGCTTAACTTACTTAACTTGCCGTGTTTTGGTCTGAGGTCAGTATTGTCAAAGACGGTTTGTGTCGTTTTTTTAATTAAAAGCTGCTAATAGTTAACTTTTAAGTTGAGTACTTTTGTATTAGTATGGGTCTATATAGGCTAATATATATAATCTAAATGAGGAAAATAACCCCTTCAATGTTGTTTACAGAAGACAATAAGGAACATAATATGCAATTCTGCCAAGACTATCTGCACTTACATGAAGAAAGAACTAAGAACTACAAACAAGTGTGGGGAAACGTTATAGAGTATTTCAAACTGACAATGGGAATGACTTGAAAGAAGCATGTGTGCACACATTTTACTTAAGAGTTTTATTCACACAAGTTTTATTTAAGAGTAAAAATTCTCTCTCTCTCTCACACACACACACACACACACACACACACACACACACACACACACACACACACACACACACTTTCTCTCTCCCTCTCACACACACACACACACACACACACACACACACACACACACAGAACGGATCGTGCAGGTCGTCGCAAAACAGAATTATCATTTGCGCATGTGCGTTTTCTAAAGAGTCTACTACGCATGCGTAGAACGGATCGTGCAGGTGGAACCATAGACAGTAAAAGAGGGTGGAACGGATCGTGTACCCACCATAGACAGTAAAAGAAATGGACACAGCGACCCCATTGGAACTCAATTGAGTCAAGTGAAGCCCATTTTTAGCGCTTTTTAGCACTTCCGTTTCTGACGCGCAGACTCACACTAGGCTTGATGACGTCAGCAACCTGTCTGACAGATGTAAATCTTCTAGTAGCTGTGCGTGCAAACTGCCATCGTTAATCTTGCAGAGACGGCGAGCTTGAGCGGGGAGTTCTTTGGCGTGAGTGAGCAGGAGTAAGTATTCTGATTAATTAGTTTGTATAGTATTTTAAAATGTAACGCCAGTACGCCATATTAAGATAATCTCCCCGACTGTCTGCGAGCTTCTCCTCATGTCTATACGGTAATTTCTGTACTGTGCGACAGAGAGTCGAGTGGTTATGACGCAATCGTTAGCCTATTTTTACAAAAACTGTTTCTGCGGGGCCATAATGTAACATAGAAGGTAATGGAGCCCTTTATACATTGTCGTGTATCTTTGGAAATAAATAATGGACAAATGGATTCTTTAAACGCCTCAGATGTAAAGTTATTCACTGTCAAAGTGACGCCAAAATGAATGGGAGTCAATGGGGATGCTAACGCAAGTGAAGTTCTGCTACAAGATGGCAGCACGCGGCCGACTTCAACTTCCGGTCGACTTCCTTGGGCACTGGTACCCACAGACCCTTTTCACATGACGTCACACAGCTTCCGTTAGGACTCGATTCAGCGTATTCTCACTTCCGTCAGCATAATACTAGCGCGACTCGAATGAAGTGCACTCAATAGTTGTACATATGCCACAAATGTGGTTAAAGGATGACTGTAGTCGCCTAATTTCATGTAAATTCAAGGTGAGGTATTTGGCAGCCGCAAATCTCAAACAAACTTACTGATCGGCGCGATTTGCTGCTTGAAGTCGGAGGAGTTGAATACGTACTGAAGCTATTCATACACTTTCTGCTGCCCGTACTAACGTGCAAACTTTGCTGTCTTTATTGCAGAAGCTGTTTATATATATTAGTGAAATAAACGCATGTTTCCAACATTTACGTGCATTAAAAAAAACCTCTCATTCAAAGCATAATGTACTACTTATTGCAGTGCCTACCCAGCTAACAAAAAAAGGTCCCCAGAACGTCCCCTGAATGGCCTCTGCGATGGTCCCCCGAACGTCCATGTGTAGGGTCCCCTGGCTGTCCCGGGGACGTCCGCAAAGACGTCCTCCGGACGTTCACGGGGACGTTCACAGGACGTTCAGCGGCCATTCGGGACGTTTAGGGGACTTTCGATTAAGTCCTCTTATTGTTTTTTATTTTACTTCTAGGTTAACAAAAGAACACAAACACGTTGTAAGGAGAAAAATACATTTATTTATTTATAATAAATGACCAGTTTCATAATTGTTGTGCTCTTTCCGTGTGTGTGTGTGTGTGTGTGTGTGTGTGTGTGTGTGTGTGTGTGTGTGTGTTATGCAGTTGTGCACGCGCGTCTCTCGTTGTCAGCTGTGGTAGTCCGATGGCAGTTTTTTCGATGGCTTCTAACCTAAAACGACAAAATGAACACATTCAATAATGTTTCAGGTATCGTTTGTCTATTAAGAAACATTTGTTACTGACAATTTGGATTCGTGAGACCAAGATTAGCGTACATTTGAAGATAGGCCGTAACGGTCAGCCGCGACGGACAACAACTTCAGCAAACGTTTGTAAATGTAATCTTGTCATATAATTTAAACTTTACAAGATAAACAGTGGTTATGGTAGCTAATGTCTGCTAAACTAAAATTTAAAATACCTTTTTGACCGACGAAAGAGAAAACTCAAGGCCTCATCTGAGAAAATCACCGGCAGGACCGTTAACTGTCGAAGCAGCCGAGCGTTGCCATGGATACATGCGCGTAACCTAAATAATGACGTCACTCGATCGTCACTTGCTTGTATCTCACAGTGTGGCTATATTACACTTTTTGCCACATGCTATACCTTTCTTATGTGTAAAAATTAAAGTAATTTTTTTTAAATAACTTTTCTTTAATAAAACCATGTTTGACAGGTATTTATGGGTATAGGAATTGTCTTACCTGTGTTATTTTCCAATTTCTTTGCCAGCAAAGTGCTTTTCCATTCTTCATCTTTTCTTTGGCTGCATTCATCAGTTGAAGTCAATAACATTATTTTAGAGCTCCAGTTCAGGGTGATTGGGACACTTTTTACCATTGAGATGACTTGGATAAAATGTCCCATTCTTATATTATCCCACATCTTATATTCAGTAGCCTACTATTGGGGGGCATCATGATTTTGATGTTTAAAATGATAACTGCTGAAAGCACACATGATCTGATGACATCTTTAATTAGTTAGTAGGTTGAAGTTACTCCATTATTTTTTTCCCATAGGCTAACATGAAAGTTGTTCATTTTTAATATTTACTTCATTTTACAATGAATGGGTAATTCTACAGAAAAGTCAACTTTTCTGTCCCTTTACAGAAATATTACACTTGAAAACACTTTTTTTATATTGAAAACATTTTTTTTTAATATATTTTAATATGAAACAATATTTGAACAATTAAACCTTCTTGTGCATCAATGTGGCAGTATTTGTTTTTTAATTATAAAAATTCCAAACAGCACAGAAGTGCTCGTCCCCACAGTCATGTGGGAAAGTGCTTTATTTTGAGCTCAGAAACAGGGTTTAAATACAATAATGTATGCATAACTGTCAAATATATTATGTAAATTACATAAAAAAACAAAAACAAATGCTGAATAAATATTATAAAATATATATATATAAAAAAACCCTGGTGTTGTGTCACCGGTGTTACCTTTAACAAAAATCTCTTATTTTGAAATAAAAATCACACTGTTGACATCAATTGACTACCTTCTTCCTATTTCCTGAAGATCCATGAAGAAAGACACATGGAAAGTCCACTATCTCTTTTCAGTTATCAGAAATTTTAATTAGAAAATCATAATTTCATATGAAGCTTAGTTGAAGTCACTGGTGTGACCTACTTTATTATTAGGGAATTTTAAAAAACTAGAATACAAATGGATTAAACTACTTAATTTAGTGAATATACCATGATTGACAACATGTGGATTGATACCTTGCAGCAGCCATAAAATGCATTTTTCATGAAAAATGTCACTGGTGTTACTGTCACTGGTGTTGTTTATAGAAAAAAAAAACTTTATTCAAAGCTATTTATTTAGTTATTTTGCATAAAATAGCACTAAATAATGTGATTCTAACTTTTTTTCTTATTGTTAATCCTCCTTTGGTCAGATATGGCTAAATTGAGGGTATTTGGCTAAACTGAGAAGCTGAGAAGCAGCGATTTTACAGACAGCGTATTTTACAGACATTTTTAAAATGTTGTTTATGATCTTTTACTGACTGCTTTCACTAAGTGTCAATGAAAAGTCTTTGATTGTATAAAAAATGTAAAAAATTTAGTCTCCTCTCCTTGATTATAGTTGAAGAATAAGTAGGCTATCTTTGGTCGTATCTGTCACTGGTGATTCATTGTGTCACTGTTGTTACTGTTTTTTGTCTGTCTCATTAAATAAAATGTGTCATATGTGACATGATAATACTTTTACATTCATTGAATTCTGCTAAACTCAAGAATTAAGATGTAAAGGATTGCATTACTTGTTTATAACTGTTTTTCAAATATTTCCATTGTTATAGCAAATACATGCATAATTAAATTAGCATAATTCAATCACTTTTAACTAACCTGATTGAAAAAAAAAAAAAAAACACACATAATCTCCTTATTTTTTTCATTATCTTTTTTTCTGTAACTCTGACTGCATGTGCTGAAAAAAAAAGAGAAATATCATTTTATAAAAATGTTTAAAATGCCAGAGAAGTATGGTAACACCAGTGACAAAAAAATGGTAGGCCTACATGCTGTCTTTAAATGCACAAAATAATAATAATAATAATAAATCATAAAGCTGTCATTTGTATTCATAAAGTCAATGTGTAATATAATAATGTGGTCTAAGTTTAAAACTTAGCAAAAGAAATACATTTTAAGACATTTTGTCATACCAAAAGTGGACTTTTCTGTAGAATGACCCGAATTCGACTACTATTTTTACTTGAAGTAAAACCATAATATCAACCTGCACAACAAAACAATCATGGTTTCTGTAAATCCATTATCATGTTTAAAGGGATTTTTAAGGAACACAACCTCCTTTAAATCCAGTAGGTTTAGTTTCATTTGCCCTTTGTCTGAGTTTCAAGGTGTAAGGTCTGTTGATAAAAGGCAACGCTGTTTTTTTTTTTTACAAGTGTTGTTATGGAAATACCAGATGAGGGACGTCAGTAGGACTTTCGCAAACTGGCAAGGACTTGAATGTCCTCCGAACGTCCGTCAGCGAACGTTACAAAGCGGACCAAACGCGGACGTCCCCCGAACGTCCGCCAGCGGACGTTAAAAAGAGGACCAAACGCGGACGTCCCCCGAACGTCCGTCAGCGAACGTTACAAAGCGGACCAAACGCGGACGTCCTCCGAACGTCCGTCAGCGAACGTTACAAAGCGGACCAAACGCGGACCTTAACGGACGTTCACAACGTCCGGGGGACGTCCCTTGTTTGCTGGGTACAGGCCTATGTAAAATGAGATCAACATAAGCTTATTCTTTTTAAATATCAAAGTCTATTTTTCCACTTTTATTTCTATAAATATAATAATACAAATTGTATTTAATATAATACCATTTCTACATGAAGACTGTTAATGTAAAAACGGACTCAAGTACATGTCATTTTTACCATAGTAAAAAAACAACAAAAAAAAACAAAAAACATCGTCATCATTCATCGCTTTATTGCAGAACAAAACTGTCGCATACAAAAATATATAGAGGATTTACAACAGTTATTGTTATAGCAGCATTAACGAAATCAAATTATTTCTCAAGGGATTAACTTTAAATGAACACATCCGTTTTGTATTTTCAATACACTTCTTACAAATTATACAGTCTTAATATATTGCACCAGTTCAGTTTAAACTGGTATGATGTAAAATTATCTAAAATCTTCACACCATTAATTCTTCTGAGTATGTGGATGTGCTGCTTTCAAGTGTCCATTACTCGTGAATAAATCTCACAAGAACAATATCCATTATCATAGCCTACCAATTTCTAAAAAATAAAGATTTGTTTTAAAAGACAATATTCTTGTTATTCCAAATAGGCTAACAGATTTGTGTGGACACACAATCGTTGTGATAAAACTCAATTCAATGACAATATTGCTAAAATTTCTGCTCGTGGAAACCCTAACCAAGGCAGTTACAGAAAGGAAATAATAAATATCATTACCAGAAGAAGCCGACTATGTAAATCCTTGACATAAACAGTTCGCATTTAAAGTTATTAAAACATTTTCCCGAGAAGTCGCCGGCGCGAAGGTAAGACGGAACAACTGATACACTGCTTTGCGGGTAGGCGGAAGTTAACTGACGTCATTGTGAAAAGGGTCTATTGGCTTGTTTGAGATGTGCCTAGCCTCGCCTGAAGTTCAGCCGAGAGTAGGCGGCTGCAGTTAGGGGAGGAGTGAAAAAAGTGCAGGCAAGACGAACAGTTCTCTGTTCTCGTAGTGGATCAGAACCTACGAGATCAAAGGCGGATATCGCGGGATTCACACTCGTGCGCTATGTTGCTGATAAACTGGATGTAATTTAAGTTCTGTTGCTTTTATATGAAAATAAACATAATGAACAACACACCCAAAGTAGGCTACTTGTTATTTATTTCCATTCGAAAGATGTGTGTATCAATCATTTTTACTTTAATTATAGACATGTTATATATATTTTTTTATAAATGACAACGTTCGCATAACCCATAAAGAGATCACTGTTTCAGAGAGTTTGGGAATATTCACACATTATTTTTACAAATAAAAACATGATATTAGAGTTTTAAAATCAAACATTTTAAATCAGATCAATACATCACGGTTGTTTAAACCAATAAGCTTTAAGCTGTGTCCTCAGCAAGTCGTTTCCCATCGTGCTTTTGGTCAGCGCAGTCGGTGGAGAGCAACTGCGCTCGACTGCAGAATCCGACACGTCCGCCTCGCACTCGCGAGAGGTTTTTGTTTTTGACACAGGTCGGCATGACATCAGAGCAAGGCGGCCCACCCTCGGACACATTTCTAACTGGCATGCATCTCGCGGTGATCACCGGTGATCGGTTCTGCGCAGAATTTGCTCATCTCAAACAAGCCTAATCTGTCAGTCATCGCCCTGACAATGTGATTGGTCCGAACAGTTTCTGTTCGGGTATAATTACTCCTCTACGGATCGAGTCCAGACCATAGACTGTAAAAAAAATATGGACGTAGCGTCCGTGACGTCACCCATAGAGTTCTGAACAGCAGTTTTGACGCATAAATGAGGCCGCGGCCATCTTAGCTGCGCGTCACCGCACGTCACACCCGGATAACTGAAAATGGGCAAAGAGGCAGGGAGGTATGGCAAGCCGTTTTAACATTTAACAGCTAGCCTGGATATGTGTTGCGGATATCTGTATTTTAGTTTTGCCTCGTCGAAAAGAACATTTCGGATCTCCGCAACTACATTCTTCCTATCCATAACTGTCATTTCAGATATCCACAAAGACATTCTTCCTAGGACAAATGACGTCACTTTTGCCATTCATTTGTATGGGGTTTATCATTACAGATATCTATAATTCAGTTGCAGATATCCACTATGTGAATTACGGATATCTGTAACTGAATTGTAGATATCTGTAATTCCAGTTTGAGATCTACAATTTGATTCTGACTAGTCACAACTCCAGTTCAAGATATCTTTAATTCAACTCAATTCAAGATATCTACATGTTCCTTCTCAGATATCTCAAATTAAGTTTTGACTAGGCGAAATGATGTTGTAGATATCTGTAACTGGAATTATGACTAGTCAAAATGGCGTTGTAGATATCTCAAACTGGAGTTAGGGATAGTCATAATTTAATTGTAGATATCTATTATCAAGTTATGGATATCTTGAAATGAATTTTGATTAGAGATATCTGAAATTTGAGATATCTGTAACTTTCATTCCGTCTAGTCAAAATGTAATTGCAGATATCTTGAATTAGAGTTTTGACTAGGCGAAATGACGTTGCAGATATCTTTATGCAAATTAGGCCGGCACTTTTAGGCGGGAGCAGAGCGTGTTATTGTTCTAATCATTCAAATCGCACCTGTTAACTCGTAATTAGCACTGATTGGCACCATGCCATCACTAGTCATAATGATGTTTGAGATATCTTTAACCTTCATTCTGCCTAGGCAAAACTGAATTACGGATATCTGCAATTGTCATTTAAGATGTGTGACGAGTTGAATGTCGTTTTCAATGACGTCATTGCAGATATCTGTAATTCAGTTTTGCCTAGTCAAAACTGCATTACAGATATCTCTATCTGTCGTTTCGACTAGTCACAATTACGTTACAGATATCTCGAATGACAATTCCAACTATCCAAAATGTAATTACGACTAGTCAGAAAGACGTTGGTGATATCTACAACGTTAATTCCGAATAGTCGAACTTAACTTTTAAATGTTAAAACGGCTTGCCATAGGGAGGTGGTTTGAGCTGATGTGACTGGTTGCTGAAACCACGCCCGCTTAGCTCGACGTGACCATGTTAGCAGCAAAGGAGCTATCTATCTTAGATACGATCTAAATTATTAATGAAGATAAGTTTTATCATCAGAACGTTCTAAAGGTTTACTGTCAATCTACGGTGTTTTTTAAGATATAGATGCTCCAACACCAGTAGTGTTGGGTGTGCAAATAACAACATGGAAAATCAAATGGGACTTCATACCTTTATAACGAAATAGAGATCGCGAGATGAATCCAATCTGTGGCACTTGGGTAAAATATGAGTGTCCATTGCAAAAAAAAATTTCACATTTCTTCTGAATGATCTGCTCTCTGTCATCGTTCTTCAAGAAAGGATGCAATCTGAGCAGCCTTTATGTTGTAAAACTGTATACGATCGTATCTAACAAAATGTGCCTGTGTCCAAAGTATATTTTTTTCAAAATAGTGCAGCAGTTTTAGTTATAATATCCAAGCAGTGCTGTCAGAGTTGTATATCCTCCTGGTATTGTCATTGTAGTAAATCTCACAATCAAAACTTTCAGCCAATGCCACGATCCAACAACGCGTGTTCTGTTTCTCTTCCCCATGCATGCACATCTACACAGACACACATCAGTCTCGAATATTATGCAGCAAGCCATATTTTATAATTGTATAAAATAATCGAGAAAAAAAGCACAAAAATGGCTGAGATGCCAAATTCAGCGGCAGCTGAGGTAACATGACGGCTCACAGACAGCAGCGCAATCTACCTGTCACTCAAGTGACCACGCCCTTAATTATGCAGAACTTTAAGGCTTAATATAATTTAAACGGATAAGTAATACAAAAATTCACCCCCCTCAGAGTTGTCATAAGGGGCAAAAATAGCAGTATAGACCAAAACCACAATTTGAACCAACTTGTAAACATGTTTTTTTCTGCTATATACTTGGCCAATTTAACATGGGACTCTATGAGATTCTGCTCTCTTTTGGAGCCTGTCCCTAGCGGCCAGTCGATGAATCGCAGTTTAAGTTACTTCCGTATTGGCTTCACGAGAGAAAGGGGGAGGTTGCCGCTTGGTCCAGACCGAACTCCCCGACCTCAAAATGTTGTGGGCGGGGCTAAGTTCGGCTGGCATTCAGGCTAGTTATCACTGTAAAGCTGCTTTGAATCAATCTCCATTGAGTAAAGGCTATATAAATAAAGGTGACTTATCCCACACAAAACAGACAGAGAAAAGCCCAGAGAAATATGTTTGTATTCTGCAGTTCATTTTTCTGATTCTCAAGCAAAATATATCTTGTTCTATGATGTTTAGATATTTTACTGGAAAAAATATTGATAGGATTTCTTTCAGAGATTACTCAATATATCACAGGGTACTTCAGCTTCATAAAGACTCATTAGGGCCCAGCTTACTGAATGTAAATTCATAGCAATTTTCTGCACATTTATTCAGCAAGCATATAGATTATGAACATTTTTGGTGAAGCAAATCATTATGAAATGTTTTTGAATCAGCCCTGAGGGTCACTCACAACACATTCTGTATCATGTCATCATCTGATCATTATATCTCATTAAATCACACATATTTCCCCTACTCTCTTCTCATATTATCACTTTAATGTGTTCTTTACGGCCACACAAGATGTTAACAGCTAACTAGCAGTGAGTAGAGTCAAAGTGAAAGCTGTGCTGATGGGGGTGATGGCCCATCTTTCTACAGAAGGCTGTCTGGGATAATTACGTCTGGGAAGTTTACTGATCTAAGATCAAGCTCTCTTTTGGACCAATTTCAGTCTCAAGGCTTTAATGATTAAATTAACTTTTTGAAAGACACAAAAAAATGCTTTCTTGAAAAAAATCTAGCCTATAACATAACACATCTATTTTTGTTCTTCAGTTAGAGATTTCAGAACCCGTTCAGCAGAGAGAATACGGCAAGTTATAGGACCATAAAAGCCACAGGACTGCTGTCACATCAGCAGATGAAATATAGCAGTGAGAGCAGTGAAACCTCATATCTTTAAAAGGACACCAGAGATTCCCTCCCATCATCAAAAGACAAGGGAGAGAGAGAGAGAGAGAGAGAGAAAAAGGAGATAGACCAGAACTTGACCTCAGGAAACTGGGTTTTCTAGTCTACATATATTAAGAGGCATGTGTAAATACTTGTGATACTGACATTGTATCAATAGGATCAATCCTCACATATAAATATTGATATGTTTCAATCAGTCATTTTTTAAATTATAGTGAAAATTAATGCACAAAATAAACTTAGTGGGGAAAAATGAACTGGCAGCTCTCATTCAAACAGAGAGAGCTGATATTGACAGAGACAAAATCATCACTATATTACAATATACACTATATTAAAGGGTTAGTTCACCCAAAAATGAAATTTCTGTCATTAAGTACTCACCCTCATGTTGTTTCACGCCCGTAAGACCTCTGTTCCGAGATCTTCGGAACACAAATTAAGATATTTTTGATGAAATTCGAGGGTATCTGATCCACACATAGGCAGCAACGTCATTGCACCTTTTGACATCCAGAAAGGTAGTTGAAAACATGGTTAAAATAGTCAATGTGACTAAAGTGGTTCAACCTTAATGTTATCAAGCGACGAGAATACTTTTTGTGCACAAAAACAAAACAAAAATAGCGACTTTATTCAACAATTTGAACCATTGTCATACGTAGTGAAGTGCAGGCTTCCTTGTTTATGTCCGAATGCTGGCTCATTATTGGCTGGATCCTGTGTCAGCATCACATGCATATGTCATGCTGCTCACGTGTTCAGATTCAGCCAATACTGAGTTGGTGTTCGGACGTAAACAAGGAAGCCTGCACTGAGTTCACTATGACAACGGTTCAAATTGTTGAATAAAGTCGTTACTTTTGTTTTGTTTTTGCACACAAAAAGTATTTTCGTCGCTTCATAACATTAAGGTTGAACCACTGTAGTCACTTTGACTATTTTAACCATGTTTTTAAATACCTTTCTGGACATCAAAAGGTGCAATGATGTTGCTGCCTATGTGTGGATCAGATACCCACGGATTTCATCAAAAAATATCTTAATTTGTGTTCTGAAGATGAACAAAGGTCTTACGGGTGTGGAACGACATGAGGGTGAGTAATTAATGACAGAAATTTCATTTTTGGGTGAACTAACACTTTAAAGGCACATGCAGCTAAATGTGACATTTATTATAATGGGTTTATGTGAAGGTTGTTTTAAGTTCACTTAAATTAAGGTTTTGAGAACAATCGAGAACAATTCATTCAAAGTAAAAAAAGAAATGCCATTAAACATATGCCATCTTTATGCTGTTTCAACATTAAAGAGATACTTCACACAAAAATGAAAATTTGATGTTTATCTGCTTACCCCCAAGGCATCCAAGATGTAGGTGACTTTGTTTCTTCAGTAGAACACAAATGATGATTTTTAACTCCAACCGTTGCGGTCTGTCAGTCGTATAATGCATGTCAATGGGAATTCCATCTATAAGAGTCAAAAAAACATGCACAGACAAATCCAAATTAAACCCTGCGGCTCGTGACGACACACTGATGTCCTAAGACACGAAACGATCAGTTTGTGCGAGAAACCGAAAACACCAACTCTAAAACACCACTATGTCCAACTGCCCTGCACATCTGGTTGGTGAGGTCAGAAAACGCGTTCTGATGATGGAAGTGATCTCTCGCACTTTGCTTCAATGATTGCGAGACATCACTTCCGTTGTCAGAGCGCGTTCAGACCTCACCAACCGGATGTGCAGAGCAGTTGGACATAGTGGTGTTTTAGAGGTAAAAAATTATATAAATACTGTTCGGTTTCTCGCACAAACTGATTGCTTTGTGTCTTAGGACATCAGTGTGTCGTCACAAGCCGCAGGGTTTAATTTGGATTTGTCTGTGCATGTTTTTTTTTTTACTCTTATAGATGGAATTCCCATTGACATGCATTATACGACTGACAGACCACAACGGTTGGAGTTAAAAATCATCATTTGTGTTCTACTGAAGAAACAAAGTCACCTACATCTTGGATGCCCTGGGGGTAAGCAGATAAACATCACATTTTCATTTTTGTGTGAACTATCCCTTTAATTTGGAGTTTTAATGTGAAAATATGTATTACAATATAACAATATTTTACAAATTTTAATGTGTGTAATTAATTGTGAAAAATTACAGAAAATGTGATTATATATTTTTTTTATCTATTGACAGCATAATACACAACATCCCTCCAAAAATGAAGATATATTGATTAAATAACTTAAACTATATAGTTCAAATCATTTACTCACCCTCCGGTCATTATAAACATGACTTTCTGTATTGATTTATACACTACACTCCAGAAAAGGGAAGAGTTTGTGTGAATTTCCTCAAAATAAAACTAACATGAACAAGAGTAAACAATGAAAGAATGTACTGTAATTACAGTCTGGGAGAAGGCTCTGACCTTGGGTGGTTTGAAGGGGTAGTCTCGTGTGAAAGCGTTGTCCAGGAAGAACACTCCTCCCTCATACACTGAACCTGGAGGACCCAGGATAGTGGACCTCCATCGTAGACATTGTCTATAGGGCCGGCACTGAAAATAAATGCAAAGAAAAGAGCTGCACTAAAACATTAGATTGATTCAAAAAGATGCAGATTATGCAATCATTTTTAGTGTGACATAATCTTTGAATATGAACTGAAAATGTGTGTTTGTGGTGAAAACTGCCAGGCACTACCATGTGTGGTAATGGGAAATTATGGGATAACATTACTGTGCCAAAATATTTGGCTACCAAAGCTTGCTGGAACTGAGGACAGCTATTCTATTAGGCTCATATGTGGATTTGGCTCTTGACAAAAAGCCTGAAGGAAAGCTAATAGAAAGCTATATCATAATTTTAGAAATCAGAATCAATCCCAATGGGAGCAAACATTATCCTATACTGGATCAGTAGAAATTCATTCATTCATTCAGGATTTTTAACTGCAGGGCACAGATGTATATACTGTAAGTCTGTGCATGTGTAAGCAACACAATCTAGGTTTACACTTCGTTTCTTGATCATGTAGCTAATATGAAGATACTGTGTATAAAACATTGAGGTCTCATTAAAGCAAACATTTATTTTACACATAAAAATGCACCGATCTTATTACTGAGAGTGTTTATGCATTAACAACAATTATTTAGTGCCAGCATCTGCCAATGAAATCCCATTTTTTTGTTAGTTTGACCAGAGGATCAAGAGTATCCACCTCACCATGCGCACAAAACAAGGTATTTCCTGGAGCTCTGTATAAATGCCAATATCACAACATGCAACAAACAAGAGATCGACTAGTCGGGACTGGGAGTCTGCTCACAAGCAATCTCCTCTCCAGAGATATTTCTGTCCACAGACACACATGGAGAGAAAAAAGAATAAAAATAGAGAGAAAAAAAACAGGAACTATTAGCAGCAGCCTCTGTTCAGAAACTATCTTTGGCTTCCTCTACTTCAATGTGTGTGCAGACAGGAAGTGTGAGAGAGGATTTCCTTGTCATCATCAGTTGTTCTATTTGAGTGCTTAAACACTCACGTTTCTTTTCTTTTTTTTCTCAAAAAATTAGATTGTCCTCCAGATGTTATTTTTGTTTTAAATCCACATGTAATTTTCACCAATTTTATTGAAGAAAACAAATGAATTAAATAATTAAAAATGAATAAAAACAGACTGATGTGCTCACTGACAATCATGCTCAGTATTTGACTTTGCACTTAACAGATTTGTACAAGGCAGCAGAAGTCTGGAAATTACCCATATCTCCAGGCAAGAAAAAAACAAACAAAAAAAAAAAGATTTGTGGCTTCGCTGAAGTCTTGTGTCAGCAAAAGTCTTATGTGTGAATGAGCAGAAATTAGGCTAGGAGCTCCATGACCCTGGTGTACATCACACATCCTCTGACCTTTCCATAAGCTCAAACTAATTGTAACAAGTCCCCATTGGTTCAGGCAATGTTGCCTAGCAACCTCTCCCAAGGGGATGAAAAATCCCTGTTTTACTGCAGGGGAGGATTTCCATGGTAACAACACCAATCCGTCACGACAGGATGGGAATTCTGGTGCTGTTTGGAATGACAGAGGGTGAATGGACCTGCAGTACTATTTGTCATTGAGAAAGCCACTGATAGATATAAGGCAATAGACTAGACCAGTTTAACAACATTGTCAATATGAAAATAAATTCATAAAGAAATCATTAACTATGATTATGTCACTCTTGGAGCAATGATCAATTATATGAAAATATTCGAACTCACACACTGACCAAATACTCATATCGCTCTGCACAACTCTTCTTCTCGCATTTTATTAAACTCAAATTAATGAATTAAACTCAAATTAATATTTTATGAATTTATTTAACTTATTTAAGAAGGTGTGCAATCTCTGCAAGCGCTGTGAGTTTGGATTGCTTAGAACGTAGATTTGAATATGCAACATATGACGACATCTTCCAAATTTGTAATAAGAATAGTTTACAAATCTGTTGTCAACAAAAGAGAAGCTCTCCCAGCAGTTTTCTGCCAAAATAAAAACTCTATATTTTAAACGTTCAAAAGCAAAAAAAAAAAAAAAAAAAAGAATTAAGAAAATTAAAATTTTGTATTTTAATTCTACTGTTTTTCTGTAATAGAGAGTAAAGAATGTGATGTAAAATGCATTTACAGCAAGAAGAACATATCTTGCTATATTAGTGCAAGTGAAAGTTGTGAAGTATAGTTGACAATATATAGATATACTGAGACATGTAAGCTCACATGTAAGCTCAGCTTTATCTACCGATTCCAAAGTGTATTTATATTTCATATTTGTATATATTTATGTTCATTGTTAAACTATTGTTTAACAATTATCAATTGTTAAACTAAAATTGCTCATGTGTAATGGATTGAGGGTATATAATAATTGTATAAATAATAAAACAATTATAATAAATAATTATAACTAATATCCAGACAATTTATGTAGTTTATGACAATTTAAACTATGTAGTGACCTTTAATTTAGAGCAAGAGAAACTTGTTTAAGGTCTCTTACCTAAAACATAACCTGTCCCGAAGTAGGTTAGCTGAAGAGCGCTAGTTAGTATGGTGATGAAAAAAGCCGAGCCACTTTCATGGTGCCTAAAACTCAGAGAGTGCTCAGAGTTTGGCGCAAACTAAAATGAAACATACCTAAACTGGCTTCATGGTATAGGCCCTATAAGAAAAACTATTTAAATCAATAATTAATTGACCTAAATTAAATAGTTCAGGAGCCAGACAGGAGTAAGCCAAATTACAATAAACCTAGATGTTGGTTTTTCATGTTTTATGGGGACATTCAAAATGATTTGCATACTGTACAAACTGTATATTATATCCCCAAATGATTTGCATACTGTACAAACTGTATATTATATCCCCTAACCTTAAACCTACCTCAGAAAACTTAATGTATTTTTAGGTTTTCAAAAAACATTGATTTGTAAGCTGTTTTCCACATGGGGACCAAAAAATTGTCCAAAGAATTTTGGATATTGCCATCTTTGTGGGGACATTTTGTTCTTTCTTTCTTTCTTTCTTTCTTTCTTTCTTTCTTTCTTTCTTTCTTTTTTTTTTTACTGTATTTCCTTCCGGTTTCCCTTTGCTGTAGTCACTAGTTTGTTTCCTTAGTAACTGATTATGTTGTACACCTGTTTCTAGTTTAGCTCTCAATATCCTGTGTATATGTGCCCTCAGTTTGTTCTGCCCTGTCTTCAGTATTGCCTTTGTGATGTGTGCAAAGCTCTTCAGTTTGTTTTCTCTCTGTGTTTGTTTTCTGTGCCTTTGCCTTTATTATTGTAAATAAAGTAAATGCTCAAGATTCAGATCTACATCTCCTCTCCTCACCTTGACCCAGCCATGACAAATTCATCATAACTCTATAGGACAATGAACGATTAGCTGCATTTCTGCTGTCAGGCCAAAAGTGTGTAGTAGTGCTAGTGCTAGTGTGTACCAGGGTCATCAGTCGCGTTGCCACTGTCACTTCCGGGGCTTGACTAGGGCCTCTTCGGGCTTCCTTGGGGTTAATGGACAAGGATTGTCAGCCCGCCGAATAGCTAGGTCCAAAGTGGGCCAATTGGGGCTTGATAAGTGGTCATGAACAAAGGGGGAGTCAGGAGAGGGTCGACACTCCTGCTCATTAGGGCTGAAATGATTAGTCGACATTATCGACAATGTCAACAATAAAAAATTGTTGACAGATATTTTTGTTGTCGAATAGTCTTTTGATCTCATACGACCTATTTGAAGGGCCTGCAATAACGCAGTTTGACCAGTGGGGCGCTGTAGCGCAATAATGCAGCCCTCCCGGATCCAATCCAATAAAAGAAGACAGCGCTTTGGAGTGCATAGTGCCAACAAAGTCGAACCCATAAAATGTGGGAGATTAACATAGCATAAACACAACCAACATAACACTCAGCATAACTACAAAAAAATACTGTCATGCACCAACTTTTATTCAAACTCACTGTTCTCACGCCACACGTCCATTTTCTCATGCAGTGAAAGATACACAGCAGAGCAAAGAGGACACAGACAACGTGCCGACAGATAAGACAGATCAGGTTACTTCTGATATAAAACAAAGTCGCAGCTTTTAAATTCTGTCAATTTTACTACGGGATTCAAACAATGAATGTGGTTTTGGCGCTCTTTTTAACGTTGTGTGACAGATCACTGTAGCGCCTTAGGTCAAGCGGCACGTGAACCTATTATCTCTTCCTCTCTGTTATTACAGCACGAAAAAAACATGAATGAACATCAAAAAGTATGTTGAAAGATACAGTATAACTTACTGAAATGAATCCATCTCTAATGTAATCACTTAATCAGAGTTTTAACCGCAGAAAGAAGTCAATAAAACAGCTCGCAAACAAATATGTCACAAAATGTTACATTTAGCTAGTTACATCAGAAGAAGAATAGCATCTACACTTATATTAGTCTCTCTGTTTATCCCGAGGTTTACCGTAGTCAACCGGATCCGGGTCATATCCAGGTGAGATCGAGGACCCGCGCCTTGACACGACCACAACCCAGCCCTGAAGTATCAGCAGAGATTGAGTCAACTAGATCATCCACTGTGAAGTCCTCATCAACACGACAGCCAGTGGCACAGTTCCTCAACAAACCGTCCATACCGGCGTGATGAATATGATCCTCAACTGGATGGAACTGAAATAAAAACTTTGAATGTTGCGATCCTATCGGACTTATGATAGCTACCTGAATTGTTACAAAGCACTGTTTGCCAAAGGAGAACTGGCCCCCCGACTAAGCCTGGTTTCTCCCAAGATTTTTTTCTCCATTTTAACACCTGTTTGCCACCTGATGTCACCTGTTGGAGTTTGGGTTCCTTGCCGCTGTCGCCTTTGGCTTGCTTAGTTGGGGACACTTGACATTTGATATTCAACAGTGCTTTGATCTGCCTGCATTGACACCATTTTCTTTAAGAGCTGCTGTGCAGCCAAAATTATATACCAGTTATCACTGCTTTGACACAATCTGCATTGTAAAAAGCGCTATATAAATAAAGGTGACTTGACTTGACTTCTGAGGAGGAAAGAAAACCTGAAGGAGATTGGTCTATTCAGTTGGCTTGAAAATCATTAAAAATACACTTTCAGAAGCTGAAGTGATTTCCTTGTTTTATTTACTAGTTAAAGTACAGTGTAACTCAATATTTTAACTAATTGCTAAAGTGGAATAATCGAACAAAGCCTACTGATTAATCAGTGTAATAATCGATGATTAGTCGATTAATCGTTTCAATAATCGTTAGATTAATCGATTATCAAATAATCGTTTGTTGCAGCCCTACCGCTCATTTCCCATACCAGGCTCTACCAGCTCACCATTTAAGACAAATTTCCAGTGAGAATTTGAAATTCCACTTGGTTCCAGGGGGCACCGCAATACGACTGAAAGGGCACTATACTATACTACTCAGGACAACCCCCCCACTCCCACTGCCTCTGGTGAATAACTGATTGAACTTGTTCTAGCTCAAACAAATAACCTGTTTTATAAAGCCGTGTCATTAAGAGTGTAGCCAAACATTCCTATTCAAACACACCACTGTGTGTACACATATCTGACGGCCATCACACACAGATTAGATTTAAAATAAAGGTCAAGAGTGTTTGTAACATATCAGTAAACACTAATAGTGAAAGTATGCAGTGGTGACTATGTTAAGTACTGTAGCATTTATTTACACAGTGCAGATATGGAGTATACGAGAACACACTGATACAAAGAGACTCCATGGCATGTTCTTTCACTCAGTAAAATAAACATGCCCTTTAATAACTGTTAAAAGTAATTTGGCCAGGGTTCCCACACGTTTTGCCCAGTGATTCAGATACTGCAGCTATGTACGGTACTGTCATTTCTTATCTATATCAAACTCACTATAATCACTTTGATTCCGTCTAGAAGTGTAATCTGGCAGTCACCAATCCAGAGGCTGATATCCATTCTTGTTGGGAAAGTGGCCAGAGTCAGTTTCGTTCAGCTCAGTCCGTGCCAGATCGGTAACGGAATCCCTGAACAGCCAGTGCTCGCTTTATGTCCTGACACATGCAGACCTTTAACCAGACGCCCTCCAAAATGCCTCATGGGAATCCAACAACAGCTGCCCTTGTGCTCATTTACACACAGCCATTAACTTCTGTTAAAACCACATTCATATATTTGCTGTTCATAAAGCGATTGAGAGATGAAAGGAGAGAATATGCCATTAACCGGGTGTAAGGGCAACGGTTTAGTGAAGAGACACACAAAAGGGCACATTAACAATTCAAGAGTGCTGGAAGCACATCTCACATGAGAGGTCTGGGAAACCTGGATGCCCGCTGAGACAATTACAGAGAGATTTGCAGTCTGTTATAGAGAAGTGGCCTTGCTCTTTCAGCTGTTGGTTTGAAACACCTGAATTTGCTGATTATAAGCTGTGGAGACAAGCTGCAGAAGACACAATACACAGCTTTCAATTTGCAGGGTCTTTATGCAGTGTTCACTGCTCCCTACACACTAATTTGTGCCAAGTTCACTTCACTTGACAAAATATGTCCATTCAAAATCCCTGCAAAGTCATCAACGGAGAACACACGCTAGCCCAGGATTTCTTCTCAGCCACCCACTGCAATCTGTGAAGCACGTCAGCTGATATTCCCACCTGCTATTTACTAGCTTGGTGACACCTCTGCTTATCTACACACACACACACAAAACAGGTTGACCTAGTGAGTCAGATAACTACAGCTAGTGAGCTCATTATAAATGACTGGAAAGGATTCAGCAGTGAGTCTATGAGGGATGTTTGAGATAATAGTTTGTCACGATTCACTGTCAGTATGGGTGCACTCAAGGGAAACATGCAAATGTAAAATAGATGTTTAAATAGATTTAATTCTATTGACCATCTATGACTATAGTTCAATTGTCTCTGTGTTTGACACACAACTAACTACCCCCGGAACTAACAATAGTTAAAAGATAAAACAGGATAAATTTGCCCCCAGAAAAAAAACAAAAAAACATCTGAAGACATCCTCATTTGGAAAAATTGGACTACATGTATTTATTTTTTATTTATATAGGAGATTTTGAAAGATATAGTCCCCCCCAAAATTAAAATTCAGCCATTTTTTACTCGTCCTAGTGTTGTGTTGTTCTTTTTCAGACTACAAAAGGAGAAAAAAATGTGGACTTGTCAGCCCATGGACGACTGATGCATATAAACATAATAAAACACAACATAAATTCTAGGCCTGGCACTCTCCCGTCCTTCATTGTCGTCACTCCTCCTTTTATCCTTCCAGAGCTCCTCCAGAGGACTCAAGACTGGCCTCGCTCTGTTCCCAAGATTTCATTAAGTTTCCAGAAGTTTGGGGGTGAATTACAGTTAGCAATATCTTGATGTTACTTATTTCACAGCTAGTTTGTCTTATTTTAAACCATTTTAAGTCATCTTAAAGGATTAATTCACTTCTGAATTAAAATTTCCTGATAATTTATTCACCCCCATGTCATCCAAGATGTTCATGTCTTTCTTTCTTCAATCAAAAATAAATTAAGGTTTTTGAGGAAAACATTCCAGAATTATTTTCCATATAGTGGACTTCACTGGGTTTCAATGGGTGGAGTGTCCAAATTGCAGTTTCAGTGCAGCTTTAAAGGGCTCTACACGATCCCAGACGAGGAATAAGGGTCTTATTTAGCGAAACGATCAGTAATTTTCTAAAAAAAAAAAATAAATTATATACATTTTAACCACAAATGCTTGTCTTGCATTGCTCTGCGATGCGCCACGCATTACGTTGAAAGGTTATGTGTGACGTAGGTGGAAGTACCGCGGTAGGGCGAAAAACTTAATATTAACTTAAAGTTAAATATCATTGTTTTTATTTTATTTTATTTTTTTAAATTTTTTTTTGTAAATGATGTTTAGCTTACATTTGCACATTTGCTTTGTATACACTAGATTGGTACACTACTTCTGCCTACATCACGCATGACCTTTGTAACGTGATTACGTCATGCATATGGATCACTAGTGCAAGACGAGCATTTGTGGTTAAAAAATATATGATTTTTAAATTTTTTTTTAGAAAATGACGATAGGTTCACTAGATAAGACCCTTATTTCTCGTCTGGGATTGCGTAGAACCCTTTGAAGCTGCACTGAAACTGCAATTTGGACCTTCAACCTGGTGAACCCCACTGAGCTTCAACCTGGTGAACCCCACTGAGGTCCACTATAAGAATCCTGGAATGTTTTCCTCAAAAACCTTAAAGGTGATAAAGAGGATCTTTTCGTCGACTGAGAAACCAGAGACTGTTACTGAGTTTTTGAAATGAGCGCATGCGTAAGAACAACCCCCCCTCCTTTCGAGGGAACGCCTCCCAAAACTCGTGCACGAGTATTGGAAAACGAGTGTTTACCACCGGCATTCGCTGTATCGTGTTAGGGGATTCATTATGTCGGACTCACCGCAGGTAACTCATAATCTGCTGTTGTTACTCCTGTCTCCGGACAAAAACATTGCATGCGGCACCTGTGGAGTGTAGAAAGTTACTGGAGCACGCAGCCGCGCTGGTCTCTCACAAGGAACGTCATGGCAGTGATTGACAAGCCAGAGGGCCAATCGTTTACGCGATGATCGCGTAAACGATTGGCTGATGTTTTTAAGGCCCTACCTCGTGCACAGATGATGTATATTAATATTATTTCTTTCAGTGCACCTAATAAATAGTCTTTTATCAGTTAGCAAAGACAGTTTCAAGTAATATTGCAAAAATGTATAAAACAAAACATCCTCTTTAGCACCTTTAATTACTTTTAGATTGAAGAAAGAAATACATGAACATCTTGGATGACATGGGGGTGAGTAAATTATCAGGAAATTTTTATTCAGAAGTGAACTAATCCTTTAAGGCCCCCCTGGAAGTGGAGTCCCCATAGTGGGCCCTGAACCCCTGTTTGAGAACCCCAAACCCCTGGTCAAATAAAAGCCCTGATATACTTCAAATAAAATTAAAGAACAAACTGATGTGACGTAATTTCGAACAAAATTAGGCCAAAACGAAGTTCAGTTTGTGTTAGTTTGGGGAGTTTGAAATGGCTTGCCAAAGTCAACTCTCAGGAAAAGTTTGCTTCAGTTTGCTTACTACCATTGGTCTGTGATGATAAAGTAATAGGAGGTGTGCGCTGAGGCTCTGCCTTCTTTCACAAAGAACTCTTCTCTGACTCTTTTCGTCTGTTTGAGTCCATCGAGGTAAGATCTCAGTGGGTGAAAACATGAACACACTGGATAGCCGCTTTATAGTAGAAAATGAAGTTGTGCTTCTGATGAAATGAGGCACTGACACTGTTTTTCATGTTTGATATTGTAAAGATGCTTGCTTTTAAGTGCAAATAGCATATTTTCTTAGTGATAGATGCTGTTTAAGTGCAAATAGTGATAGCCTATATTTTATTTATGTAAAAGTAACAGTTCTTTGCAGTAAGTGTAACTAGTAATTAGATGCTAATATACTTTATATTAGCAGATACATACATTTTGCATCTCAGTATTATTGTACATTAACAGGATAACAGTGTAAACGATTATATTTATTAAAATTATAAATACTTGTATCATTATTAAACACTCATTCGGCACTTTACTTCCACTTTTAGAACATTTTCTTCATTTTTATTGAAAATAAATGTTTTTTTTTTAATGTGATATGTGATGGGAAAAGGGAGAAGAGCGAGCTCGGCAAAAGATGGGCTCTATCCCGGGTCAATCGTGTCACAAATTCTAAGTGCCTTACGTGCTACTGCCTACAGTAAATGCCAGTAAATCTTACTGTCTTTTTTTTTAAACCTAAATATAAAGTCTAAATATATTTAAACATTGCTTATGCTTTAAAAAGGGGAAGGAGACTGAAAGAAATCCTGGGTTTACCGAAGAAAACCTGTTCCTGGTTAGGTTCACAGAGTAAGTTACCATGGTAACTGAGTGTAACGAGGTAACGGAGTATAAGTTACCTCCCTTTCAGAAACGGCCTTGACTTTCCCTGCTTTCTCTGGTTTGACATACCTCCCATTCTGAAATGGAAAACCCAGAGTTTCCCTCATTTCAGGGTAACATACTCAGAGTTTTCACTTAACCTCCTTTCTGAAACGGGCCTCTGGAGTGCTAATTTCTCCTTCTAATATACCCATGTTGGTATGATCAGATGCTTTTCTTATGCTTTCTATAAAAAAATGCTTGCTGTTTTCTGTCTTTTTTTGTTTATTTTGTTACTGAGAGGAAAGCGCACATCACATACATATTCATCTAAATGTTGCTCTCAGCAGTGGGTGGCGTCAGATGTTCGATAACAGCATACTGTACTATCCCTCACAACCTTGTTTTCATTCCTGTCAAATATATGTCAAATATTCTGTCAAATATGCTATTCTACCCAATGACTATTCTGACAAAAACCTTTAATTGGAAAATTCTGTAAATAAATAAATAAAGCTATTTTTAACTAATTAAACATGCTTGTACATACCTGCCATTGGTCATTTGTGTGTGTGTGTGTGTGGGCTTTGATTTGTGAGCTGCTGTGACTTCACAAGATAAAGTGCACACCATGGCTTGGCTGAGAAATAGAGTTGTGTGTGTATGAGACTGAGAGACATAAATAGAAATTTGTGGTTAGTAAACTGAAACACACTTTCGTGACCACTTTCATAGAAGCGTCTCTGAAAAAAAAGGTGTGTGTGTGTGTTTATGTGCAGATTTATAACATGGGGAAAGTAAGAGAGACAGAAAAACCATGACGTGGCCATAGCTCTGAGCCTTGACTTCATGTCCTCTTTCTGTATGAATTTAGCACTGTGCGAGTGGTTATGAGAAACAAAGGACAAGAACTATCATTTTTGGGTAAAGCACAATGGCTGGATTCAGATAACAGAACAGGTAAATGGAATGGTGTCTATTTTTAAGTAATCCATTTAAACTCATGACTAAATGTGATGAATGCTTGTCTGCATGTCTGTTTATGATTCCCATAAAAGTGGAGATGAGATCCTGGAGAGATGTACTTCTGATTCTGTGGACTATTGGCCTGTATGGATCATGTTTGGTGATGCAATCTCCAACTGCAAGTGGAAGTTTAAGTATGGATTAAATAACCATTTGTAAAGTGAAAAGACTGCTGGAGACAAATTCCAAGATGTCTCAAGAAATGATAAGCCACTACAAAAACATGTTGTTGAGAACATCCCACATGAGCTGATTAGAACAAAACTAAAGAAACAAAGAAGGATAGGTGGCACTCTGGACCGCCTACAACAGAGATTTAATCAGCCAACCTTGCCGTCCATTGTCTTCAGTAACCTCCATCATTGAATAACAAAGTGGATACGATATGATTGTATACAAGGTAATATAATCAATTCCGCAAGGAATTCCATTCTTTACGGAAAGCTGGCTACAATCTACAATGCCTGATTCTCTCTTTGAGGTCCCTGGATTTACCTTAGTAGGAGCAGACAGGGATAAAGATTCAGGGAAAAGTAAGGGGCCGGTAGTATGGATATTTTCTTACACAAAGGTATTGCTTCAAAAGGGCTGTGTAGAGTATGCTTATAATGGATGGATGCACTTTCTTGAGCTTTATACTCGTTGGTCCCATTCAGCACAGAAAGCAATTCACAAATGTACAGGTGGTGATTCACAAATAAATGCAGGTAGAGTTGTGCTTGTGACATAAAAATGTATTTGTTTTTTATTAGCAAATCTCATTTTATATATTTGTGAATTTAATTCATTTTTGCGAAACGCCTAACATATATTTGTGGATCTCATTCTATTCATTTGTGCATACGATTATTTTTTTGTGAATCTCTTCACATTTATTTGTGGATCATAATCTATTTATTTGGAATTTTGCTACAATTCTACCCCCATAGTTCATTGCCATTATAAAGCTTGAATGTGTCAGGATATTTATTAATATAACTCTGACTGTGTTCATCAGAAAGTAGAAAGCCATATACACCTAGGATGGCTTGAGGGTGAGTAAAGCTTGGGGTAATTTTCATTTTAAAGTGAACTAATCCTTTAATGGTGCCAGGTGCACTCAGTAAAATGCAGGATCTTGTGATCCCAATGTGAAAATTCTCTGCATGATTTTCAAGACAATTATCTGCCAATTGATGTATTTTACTGTTTGTGGTATATGTTTTGCCAACGGCAAATCATCACAGGCGGCCATTGTGATAGCTGACCATGCTGTCAGGTTACTGAAATGAAGTACTTTATTAGAAATAAATGAAGATGAGCCATCTGGCACCAGCCCAACTCAAGAAGGGGCAATCTGAAGCAGGGTCAAACAAGCAAGAAGGTCATAACCAGATGAACAGCAGCATAGACAGGGCAAATCAGTAGCAAGGTCAACAGTGGGTAGAGATCATGCACAGGCAGACAGTCCAACACAGCAATCAGAGCCAAGGTGTAATCCAATAACCAGAACCAAAGACGAGGATGAGAGTCAACACCGGGAAGGGCAATCTGTTGACTGGTGTGTTCTGGTGAGACAAAAACCACAGCACTCACTGGGCAGAGGAGAGCAAACAAGACAAACTAATCCAACAGACAAGATCAACAAAACTGGAATAAACCTAAAAGTAGAGGCATGTGTGAACGCGAGTAGCACTGAACACACTGGCAAGGAAAGAGGGCTGAAGGAAGAAAATATAAAGCTGGGAAATCAAGGAAAGAGTAGAAACAGCTGTGAGGCACAGATTGTGGAGTGCGGAGCAACTGCCATGTGGAAAAACATAAACAAAGACTTAGATTGAAGAGAAGGAGAGATCAAACCTGAGACCTGACAGATGCACCTGTGATAGTGCTTGGTGACATAAACCAGTGCAACTTGGAGACAAGGATTTGAACAGTATGTAAAAAAATAAAAATAAATAAATAAATAAATAATTCAGAAACGAAATATATATATATATATATATATATATATATATATATATATATATATATATATATATTAGACAAATGTTTTGTGGATGTCACAGATGCTTATGTATCTAGTCCACTGAAACTGAATTCTGATCATAATGTGGTATATACATTCTTTAAAAGACTTGCACTACATCCCCAGTGTGGCAACCAATTTTTCAGGCTTCTATAGACACACATACTGTTCCTATATGGAAACTTAATACATATTACCATTACCCAAATTTCCATGTCAAAAAGAATATAAAGATTAGACTAGTAGCCCTCACTTTAGTAATTATGATATACGTAGAAAGAATGTTATTTCAATATCTAGTAAGTACAGTTAAAGACAAACTTGATCCATGTCATTTTGCTTACAAGCAGGTTTGCAGTACAGAATATGGTCACACTTTAGTTTAGGGTCCAATTCTCACTATTAACTAACTATTAACTATAACTTTTGCCTCAATAAATCCTAATTAGTGCTTATTAATAGTTAGTAAGTTTAGGTATTGGTAGGATTAAGGAATGTAGAATATGGTCATGTGGAATAAGGCATTAATATGTGCTTTATAATTACTAATAAACAGCCAATATACTAGTAATATGCATGCTAATAAGCAACTAGTTAATATTGAGAACTGGACCCTAAACTAAGGGTATGTTTACACTACAACGATATGGTTAAAACTGAGAAGTTTTTCCTTTGAGTTTTCAGCGTACAGACAACACCATTGTCAAACGATCCCCATTCATACGAATCCGTGAAAATGACTAAAAACGCTGTATTCTGCTGGCAGGCCATTAGATGGCGATGAAACATAATAGACTGAACATATAATGCACATGTGCATGACATCCTTGTTTTCACAGATTCACGTTTTTGTTGTTTACACTGAGACCGTTTTCAAAAATTTGCACTTTGTAACCTGTTTTGAAAAATTTGCGTTCCCTTTCGAAAGGGAACTTCTACTCTGCGCTGACTGCGCTAGGGGAACGTCCTCCGTGACCCGTGCTCGAAATGCCAAAAATCACCACACTCCAATCCTATTGGCCGGCGACAGCCTATCACGTCAAACGGCGCGAACCGTGACGTATAAAGGGAGCGCCTGGGGAAACAGCCGGCATCCTCTTGTCTTTTCGCGACTGCTTTTTCACTCTGCCAAAGTTAGTATGTCTGTTAAATCGTTCAGGAAGTGTGCTGATCCCTGTCCCAGGTTTCTGACACCGGAGGACACACACAACTTGTGCGTTTTCTGTCTGGGCGAGGAGCACGCACGGACAGTACTCGAGGGTGCTGCCTGTGCTAACTGTGAGCGTTTTCCTATGAGAACGCTCCGTTCTCGTTTGGCCCTCTTCTCGAGGGGAGAGGTGTCATCACCGCTGCCTGGTGGTTCCGGCCCCGCTCGTGCTGAGGCTCAGCGGCGATTGAAATCATGGGGCTCGCAGGTGGAGCTCGCTGAGGAATTTGAGAGGGGTGTCAATCTTTCTCAAGCTGAAGCGGCTGACGAGGACGCGCTTCTGGCGGATGACAATGATGTTGTATCCTTAACATCCTCAGACCCAGGAGCGAGTGCTCTCTTCATGCTGAGATCAAGAAGGCATGGAAGAACCCGTACTCGGCCCGAATCCATCAGCATCAGTATCAGCGAGCTGACTTCGCTGATGTTGAGGGATTGGGCCAGCATGGGTACGTGTCGATGCCTCCTGTGGAAGAGACGTTTGCGAACTATCTCGCTACAGGGAGTGCACTGCCATCCAAAGCGTTGAAGGTGACATCACGTTTGAATGGCAGGGCTTACGCCGCTGCAGGTCAGGCTGGTGCGCCGTTGCACACTATGTCAGTGCTTCTGGCGTATCAGGCTGATCTGCTTACGGATTTTGATCAGGGTCAAGGTCTTTCCGCTGAGGCGGTCGCGGAGTTGCGTCGGACCACGGATCTCGCTCTGAGGGCCACCAAACAAACTGCCGCCTCGATCGGTCGATCTATGGCGGGCATGGTGGCCACTGAGCGGCATCTGTGGCTCAACTGTGCGGACATCGGGGAGAAAGAGAAACATTTTCTCCTCAATGCCCCGGTTTCGCCCACTGAACTTTTTGGCACCTCCGTGCAGGCGGTGGTTGAGAAGTTCAGGGAGGCGAAGACGCGCTCCGCGGCGTATAGATCTTGCATCCCGCTCAGATCCAGCTCTGGGCCCAGACAGCCGGGAGGTCCCGGGCCTTCTCGAGCCGAGGCTCAGAGGCAGGCCCAGAGGGAAAGTGTCGCCGCTCGTGCGCCTCCTCCTCCTCGGAGTAAGTCGCAGAGACGGCGAGACGCTAGAAGGAAGAAGCAAGATCTGAGGGAAGTGATCGAGGAGCGGCGCCAGCAGTGCCGGTAATCGATCCCCTCTCTCGCGAGGGCTTTTTGATGATGTAGTGGGCCTATGATGAATATTTTTCTGACGGCCCGCCATCTGGCTTGATAGTGAAAGTGCTTTTGGGCTTTGGAACTTTGGATTTTCCCCTCCGTGTGACGTATCGGGGAGGAATCTGTGTTCTACGAGCCGCAGGAGGTAAGCCAGGTCCATTTTTCATTCTTTATGTAGACCTTGCTTTGACTGTATAGCTTCCTGTGCATATAGTTGTCATCTGTTCATGTTTTATGGGGTTATTTGGGCAAATAACTGTATGTTAGGCTGACTGTGACAGGCAGGCCCTTTATGGCCGCTTTGTTGTTTTAGCGTTGATGTAGTTTCTCGGCTGATACTGTGTATAGCTAGAACTAGCTTTCGCTATTGTCAGTTATGTGTTGGCCAGTTTTTCGGCCGCCTAATGCTGTCGCTCGCGCTGCTTTCTCCGTGTGTTTAGGAATTTGTAGCCCAAGTGTAGCGCGGTCTACATACAGTCCTTAGCTAGTGGCTAGGCTAGAACTAGGTTAGGTGTATGTTTGTTTACATCCCCCTGTCATGACTATTCCCCTGTGGTTGTATAGTTCCTAGTTCTGGCCTCCTTCTGAGGAAGTTGCTGGCCGTATTTTTGCCCATATTTCCCCTTCATATGTTTATGCAGGCGTGTTATGTGAGTGTGTTTGTGCTGCCACAGGTTACACCTGTTCTCTGTGATAGCAGGCTTTTCTGGCCTCTATTTATGAATACGGTGTTGTTGTTGTGCTCCCCGGTTAGGGTTTGTGTTCCACTGAGTGCATCACCTGTTGGATCGCACACTCAGTATGAGTGTTGGGAGTTTTGTTTACCCGACTTCTCACGGTCGTTCGCACCACAGCATCTGGGATTCGTTGCTGTTTTATTGTTGGCTATTTGTTTTTAGCCTCTCTGTATGCAGCTTGTTTGGATACAGCGCTGTTGGTTTACGATGCTCGTTACGCTCACGCTGTTTAGCATGTTTGACATTGCCTGCTGGAATGTGTATGCCTAGTCTCAGGTTGTGTAGCTAGTTCCCTTAAATTTGTCATTTTAGGTTATACTGGCCCTTCCTGGTAGCTAGGGCCCTGTCATGACCACGGGCTAGTGCCACATGGTTCTTTAAATAGCAGGCCTCTCCAGGCCTCTTTTATAGCTTCCTGTTGGCCCAGCTACGCTGGTCATGTACGGGTATCATTCCATGATGAGTCATACGTCACTCTGTTGTTGCCAGGTGTTTATGGAAGTTGTTGGCCCCCGTTGGGGCCTCCTTTCATGTTTTATCTAGCATGTTGGCACTGCTGTATGGGTTTCTGTATGTCTCATACCCCTTGGGTGTTGTAAATTAACGCACTAGCTATCGCCGCACATTTTTAAGGTTACAGGCCGTTTCAGGCCTTCCTTTGCTAGCATGTCGGAGTTTAGCTTGGTACTCCTCTCGCTGAGAGTAAAAGATGTTTTTACTGAGTATTTTGTGCGTTTATTCCCTTTAGCCCTAGTCGAGCTAAAATAGTTTCTCTGTCTATTTAACAGGTTCTATTTTTGCTCCTAGAACTTTAGTGGCAGCTGGTCGCGTGTGACGGGTAGGCCGTAAGGGCCTCCTGTAGAGCATGCTGACCTTTGACAGCAAATAACACTTCCACGAGCTGATGCCACGTGCCTGCTGGGATTATAGGCCCACGGGGCCTTTCCTTAGCGCATGATGGCGTATGTTGTACTCCTCTTGCTTAAAGAGTAGAAGGTACTTCACCGAGTGCACTGCTCGTTGGTTTGTGTTGGACGGGCTGTCTCGTGGGCACTTGCAGCTGTTATGTCTTGGTGTTTGCTCCACCTTGATATGCAATAGGGTGTGGCCCTACAGGCCATCCTGGGCTACCGCCGTCTGCATTCAGTTCTAGTTCTCTAGTGAACTCTGGTTATGTTGTAGGCCCTTTTCCCGGCCTCCATGACTATGTGCCCGCTTTACGGTCTGTCTGTTAGGTTGAGCTTTGTACTTCCCTTCGGGGTTAACTGCGTAATTGTGCTTAGCTCCCTAAGCTGGTATGGTTGTAGACTTCTATGAAGTCTCCCGTTAGACCGGCCCCCAGGCTGGTTTGTGCTCCCCTGGGTCAGGGGTCTTCAGCGCACAGCCTCCTCAGCACCTTGTTAACGGCTGAGTAGATCCTTGGATGAGTGGTTGTACTCCCCTCATACGGGGGTCCAGAGCATTTAGCTGAGTTCCGCTCTCCAGGATGCCCATCTCTGCAAGTGGGTTTGAGTTGCTTACTGCCCTTTCGCAGTCGCTCTTTCCTGCTCTCCTCTCTGGAGTTTGCGCTTGGAGATTCTATATATCAGACAAGGCTGGCTAGGCCGGATTTAACTTCGCTGGATCTGGCTAGGCCTCCTTGGTGGCAGCGGGATGGATTTTTCCCACCGAGTGACTGGCCGAGGTTCCTGTGGTTCCTTGGCCACATTCCCTTAAAGGGACAACCCCCTCTCGGGCTGTTGGTTCCAGATGCTCGAGCAGCCTTGGTAGGCTTTTTTCGGAAGGCCTCTTTTAGGCTCAGCTTGGGCTGTTGGCCGTAGGGAATGCTGTCACTGACAGCCTTGGAGTTCTGCCCCCGGTTTTTCCCTGGAACTGCCAGATGTGTGTCCAGACATTTGGACTGGCATTCTCCTCTAGCATGGCGGCGTGGGTATATCGTTCCCCTAGCGCAGTCAGCGCAGAGTAGAAGTTCCCTTTCGAAAGGGAACGTCTCAGGTTACGTATGTAAGGGAACGAGACTCTGCGCTTTCATGACATGCTGCGGGATGCCTGCTACAGTCGCTCAAAGACAAGAAGATGCCGGCTGTTTCCCCAGGCGCTCCCTTTATACGTCACGGTTCGCGCCGTTTGACGTGATAGGCTGTCGCCGGCCAATAGGATTGGAGTGTGGTGATTTTTGGCATTTCGAGCACGGGTCACGGAGGACGTTCCCCTAGCGCAGTCAGCGCAGAGTCTCGTTCCCTGTTCTCAGGGAACCATGGTTACATACGTAACCTGAGACGTTTTCAGGCCACCAAAACACAGTTGTTGTGTAAATGAATGGCCAAAACGCATAAAAAGTTTTCCGTTTTTGGTGAAAATGGTGTTGTGTAAACGGCCCCTAAAGTGTTACCAAGAATATGCAGTAGCTAGTGCTCTGGTGCATATCATCTTTAAACATTTAGACAACCCACTTAATACCTATGTAAGAACTGAATGACGATTCTTTAAAATAATTCTTTAATATATACTGTATATAAAAGTTTGGGGTCAGTAATATTTTTTTTTTGAAAGAAATTAATCCTTTTACTCAGCAAGGACACATTAAATTGATCAAAAGTGACAGAAAAGACATTTAAAATGTTATAAAAGATTTATATTTCAAAATGAATGCTGTTCTTTTAAACGTTCTCTTCTCTGATTGTGTTCACCGGCGTGAGGACAAGACAACATGTCACTCACATGAGATCACAGCAATAGCAAACCACCACTACGACAGACAAAATCAAGTCCCGCTCACATTTTCTTCTTTTCTGAGAAGCTGTTTTACTCAGATATACATCACAACAAGGAAGAAAATACTATCAAAACTTCCTTTCATCCCGACTTTAAATGAGTTTTATATAAACTGTTTCTTTCCTTGTTCTCTCTCTCTTTTTAAATGAGCCAAAATATTCCTCTACTTCCTAAAGTGTTTACTTGCTCTTGTTCCGTTTAAAGGCATTAACTAGCAGAATCCAGGCCTGAACTCAGTCCAGGTCTAAAGGTCAGGCAGCATTTCCTCTGCCAGGACAAAAGGGGTTTAAACGAGAGCGAGAGAGAGAGAGAAAGAGAGAGTGTGTGTGTTCCTGTTGGCACAATTCGTGCCTGTCCTGTTCTCCTGGCATGACCAAAAACAACCCGCCATTAACCAGCTATTCAGAATGTCCATTAAACTACAGACAGATGTACACTGTAAACAGTAACTGTGAATTACAGTGAAAGACTTCTACTCTTCATGAATAACAGTCATTCGCAGAACTGCCTTTATTACTGATGATCACAGCAGCATTGAATTCATGACCAATTCACACAGAAATTACACACACAGAACATTTACATGAGAGAATCTCAGTCAGTTGGTTATGATCCCAATGTATCATTCTTAAAGTTTTATTTTGCAATAATAGCTGACTGTAGATTATCCCACTTATTACATGGCATAAATATGTGGACACGAAATACTAAGCTGTGAAATCTTAAAGTTTCCGAAAAGAATGAAAAATGAATCTATAAACTATATAAAATCTATAAAAGACTTTTCCTTTACCTTATTAGTTTATAGATTCTTATCATCAGAAGTGGCTGTGAACTTTTGTTCTGTTCTGTTAGTTCCTGTTTTGTTCCGATTTCATTGGTTATTTATCTCCTCGTTTGTGTCTGATTATGTATTATTTACACCTGTCAGTCATTGTGTTCATCTTGTATTTAAGTTCCGTTATATTCATTCCCTTGTCGGATCTCGTGGTTTGGCATTTCCCCGTTTATTCATCATGTTGTCGTTGTGTGCTTTAATACAGCCACAAACTGTGACATCTGCAACCAAAGTGACTTTTATGGACTACTTAGTTAACATATTTTACACATCTATTTTAAGTTTTTTTTTTTCCTCATTCAGCTCTTTGTGTCTAAACTGGTTCCTTTTTCTTCTAAATGATGCATTTATTTCATTGCTTTCACTAGACATCAAAATTTCATGCTCAGCATTAAAATTAAAGTCATTTTTAGTCATAAAATGCCATGACTGGTGCAAAATCAGAGAGAACGCTGCATGAAACATGAAGCTGGTCAGATATACAGTTCAGCCATCATTACACAGAAATATTTGATTGCTCAGTGCAGATATTTCCAGATAGCCATGCAATAATGAGAAGAAAATATAGAAGATAGACAGAGAAAAAAAAGAGCTTGGCCAACCCTGTCCCCTTGGGATCCAACATTGTTTTCCGTTGGCAGCTGGGGGATTTGTATCAAAATGTGATCTGGATTGTTATGAAAGGATATGGTAATTAAATAAAACTAGAGTGCAAAGGAGAGCAGCCACATACTGCATCTGTCGTGTGCCTCTTCCAGCACCACTGTCACATTTAATCAATTACACTCCATCAGGGTGACAAAAATCATTACATCTAGAGGATGATCCTCACAAAAGGATGCTGTGTTTTCGACAGAGGAAAATCATTTTCAAATAATCACTTTATTTACATTCTCCAAAAGACCTGATGGCTAGAAAATTCATCTCCTCATCTTACCCAAGAATTCAATTTGAGGATGACAGTGTTTGTTCACTAACACAGATTAGTGATGCTCATGGCAGGTCTTCATACATAAAGACACAGCTTTTAAATGACTTAGATTAACAATATGAATGAATAACTGACAAGATGAAAAATGTCCCAAGGGATATAGCTACATTTTGTAAAAATGAAATCTACTAAAATTAAATAATTTCTTTTTTCACTCTGTAATAACATACTTTAAATAATGATTTGAATGTTTGACATTCAATTTACATTACATTGACAAAAATTTTCATTAAGAAAACTTCATAAAGTGAGGTTCATATTTAACTTTTGCCCTTTTTAAAGACATGTACGCTTTCATTGCATGGACAAAAAGAGCATGAACATAGTACTAAACATCTCCTTTTGCACTCTACATGAGAAAAAGTAATGAGGGTTTGGAAGACATGAGGGTGAAATCAATCACGACAGAATTTCATTGAATTAACTATTCCTTTAACTACACTTTCTCTAAAATCTGTTTGTCTCAGAGACCGATAAAAGTTTCACTGTGACACATTCTTACATACTCAAGTGTCTGGCACAATACTGTCTCGCAGGTTTGAGCTGAAATCTGAGTAAAAGTTTAAAATGGTGAATTTATGGGCTGTGAAATTGGCAGCCCATCTTATGTCCCTTTTTTCAAATCAAATGTGTCTGGTGGAAAGCTTTTCCTGCACACTTGGCTGGAAGATGTTGGATGTGAATAGTAGCAGGTGAATATCAGAAAGATTACACACACACACAATTAATGTGAACACAGAGGCGCAGATACATGTTGACACTTGCGTGACCACTCCCAAACTGAGCCAACATTAGTCAAGGAGATTTTCCATCAATTCAATGTTCCACCAGCCTCTCAAGAACCTGCAAACATTTTTTTCTCTATCCCTTTGTTAAACAGACACAGATAAAAAAGAACATTATGGGTTAAATGCAACTTAAGCACTGTTGCTGCGGAAAATTAATTCCATGCTTTAGTTCATAAAAACAAATGAAAAACATAGTACAATTTCAATGGAATTTTTGGTAACACTTTACAATAAGGGTACATGATTAATGATGTACTAATATCTGAATTAATAGTTTATTAATCATGAACTAATTAATGGACCAATAAGGAATTAATGATGGACTAACCTTAGCTACGCCTGGAATCATGAGGATTCATGTGTTAACTACAGCCACCTTAACTACACGTTAACACACGTTTGTTAGTTAACATGTTAATTAACAACGAATGATCAGCTTCATCAAGTTGACTCTTTAAGAAGAAAGAAGAACAGCAGACATCGCTCAGAACTGTATCAACTTGATCAGCACTAATCTTGCACTGTTTTATTGCATTTCACACATACACCACGCTTCAGTATTACTCCTGACTTGTACACGTGACTGGTGCAGACAATTTTTAAGCATTTCAAAATGTACTTTTCACTATCCCTGGTTAACAACTTACCAGAAATGTTGTTCTTGACGACAGCTCTGATTATATTTATTTCCAGGAAGAATGTTGTTTCGTAAATGTGGAGTGTATTAAGGTGATGTGCTTCAGTTGGATTATTGCATTTCATTATCATTTACTGTACATCGTTCCCACATCATGGATAACTTCGTGAAAATTAATTCGGTTACAAATAAACCAAAATTCATTTTGTTTCAAGTGATTTTCCTTTATGTTACTCTGTTTCATCCAACCTCAAAGAATACATACCTCCATTCACTTATTTAAATAGCCTGGAAACTATACTGCATGTGTAACTGATCACTTAATTTATGACTTATGTTGAGATGCCTCGACAAATCATGAACTCATGCTAGTTAATGACTAGTTAATAATGAGTTAACCATCATGTGCCCCTTCAAGTAAAGTCATGACATAAAGATGCCTCAACAAATCATGAACTCATGCTAGTTAATGACTAGTTAATAATGAGTTAACCATCATGTGCACTTCAAGTAAAGTCATGACATAAAGATGCCTCAACAAATCATGAACTCATGCTAGTTAATGACCAGTTAATAATGAGTTAACCATCATGTGCCCCTTCAAGTAAAGTCGTGACATAAAGATGCCTCAACAAATCATGAACTCACGTTAGTTAATGACTAGTTAATGAGTTTGATGTTACAGATTATAAAGAAGTTTCCCCTTAAGTATTAAAGACTAAAGTTTGGAATCTTATTTAGCCTAGTACAACTACTAAAGATGAGTTAAAATGTTAAACAGAAGTACAAATCAACCATTATATAAGTACTAGATTTATTAAAGAAAAAACAAGCACTGTAAAAGTAGCACAAGAGTAAAGCACAACAAATAAAAATCAAATAAATTAAAATAAAACCTGAAAATAAACATTTCCAAATATCAATGCCCTTATAAAATTTACTATTAACCTAAAACAAATGCCTACATAAACACTGTTGTTCAATTTGCAGTGAACCCATGTAACATATGCATAAAAATGTGCAAACACACGTTTTATAATAAAAATTTATATATGAACATTATAACATTGTCAGGATTAAATGATTTAAACAAATTCCTAACACAAGAACAACCCCCTAACAACTATAATGTGTGCTTATCGTTCATTTTTTATTTATGTCAAGCAGGTCATTTGCCTCTTTCATTTGTTTAATCACATCCTCATTGGCCTTTTCTTTACAAAGACAAAGACAGCTTTCGGCAAATTTCAGGATGCTATCTCCCTTTTTAAACATCTGCCTTAGCTTGCGGAATGATTCTGGATTAGCTGCTGCTAACTCTGCAATTGGAGCCTGGATGACTATTGTGTTCCTGTCAACGTTTAGTCTGTTGTAGGCCTCTGCCTTACTCAGGCCCTGTTTTACAAGGTTTAATACCTTGTAGTACCTCTTCAGCGATTCTTCTGGGGTATGCACTGAAAAAATAAAATAAACAAACTTTTATAAGATGGGTGACTATGAAATTACTTATCCTAAGCAAAGGAAAAATTGTATAAAGTATCATTATTAAAATGACATACCTCTTTTGGAATAGTCAGAAGTCAATTTCTTTGATTTCTTATGTCTTTTCGCTCTGTGTTTCTCCTTAACCTTTCTTTTTTTGTGTTTTGGGGGCTCAGAATCAGAGGACTCGGAAGTTGAAAAATTTGAAGATTCAGAAGTACTGCTCTTTCTTGTAGTTGCAGTCTGTGTAGGTACCCCTTCTGAGGGACCCTTCTGAATTAAAGCTGTGACAGACAATAATAAATTAACTGAGAACAAAGTAAACTTAAACAAAATATGGATAAAACTGCAAATGTTCCAAACTGTACAAGCACAAAATTATGGACAAATATAATTCAACAGCACTGAAAGTGATTGCATACATTGGGCTCTCCCAGACTAATTTTTTTTTTAGTTGACAATAAACTGATTAAACTGATGATTATACAGTCTATAGAGGACCAGGAAGTTCTCGGATTACATCCAAAATATCTTAATTTGTGTCTAAAGATGAACAGAGGTCTTACGGGTTTAGAACGACATAAGGGTCATTAATGACAGAATTTTCATTTTTGGGTGAACTAACCCTTTAAGTTGCTTCATGTAGGGTACAATGTGACTGGCTGGAGGGTAACTTACCATCTTCAAGTCTTGCACGAAGATAATTTCTCTCCTCTGTCAGAGAGTTAACCTTATCCTCCAGGTGAAGGATTTTCTGTTTTTGAACTTCTATTGTTTGCTTTGCATTTTGGAATTGTATTTGTATGGTGGGTGCAACTTCTAAAAGTAAAGAAAATGACAAGAATTTTTAAACATTCATAAAAATGTTGGCATAAAAGAATAAATAAATACTTTTATGAAAGAGTTATTGTACATTGTAAAATTGCACAATAAAAATAAAAACTATTAAAAGTGCTCTGAGCACTTCTGCAAGCAGCGTTTTTTTTTTCTGTTAAGACACTATGAGTAAAGTGAGTAAAGACACAATGTGTAACATTTTTGCAATAAAATATCCAAAAACCACTTGCATAGTATTATATATTTTGTACAGCTGTGTACTTGTGTTATTTCAAACATTCTCAAAGATTTGTAAATATTCTGGGTTTAAGAAATGACTCATCCCTGGCCATAGTTGCCCAGCAATGATGCCATTTCTGCATGAATATGCTACACATACTTAACTAGACTGAGTGAAGGACTGAGCACGTGCATAGTTTCATGCTCAGTTATTGCATCATCAAACTTTGCCTCTGTTATTGTTTTGAAAATGTGATCTCTAGCGAAAAAAAATTCATATTGTGCCTTTAAAATGTACATAACAATGTTCTGTGAAAATATAAATAATCATTTAATCATATAATATAACAAAGTATTAATAGAATTGTTATTACTAAAACACCTTTCAAATTTTTGGAAAGATTAGTTATTTATGATTTTGAAAAATGTCTTCTGTTCACCAGGGCTGCATTTATCTGATCAAAAAAATTAAAACAATAATTTTGTGAAAAATTACAATAAAAAAAGTTCTCTATTTTAATGTATTATTCAAAGTACATGTAACGCAAGGTCATTTGCAATTTTAACTGACAAAAAGCTGTGTAAAGTATCACTTTTTTATGCGGCTCATCCAAATCTAAAATTATTATAGTATTTTGAAACATGATGTGCATTGACCAGAGTAGCCTACTTGCACACTTGCTGTGCAGTGTGCATACCTGTTCTTGCATTTTCCTGAACAGCAGACACAGGGACTGTAAATGTAAAGAAAGGGCTGGTAAGTTCACATTCTAATGTGATAACAGTAATACTATAAAGTACTATTAGAATTTTATACAATTTTGTTTTTTTAATTGTACATAATACAATTTATTGGTGTAATTAAAAAGCAGAATTTTACTTCACTTGGAAAAAAAAATACTCCAGTGCCACATGATCTTTAAGGAATCATTACAATTTGATTTGATACGCAAGAGACATTTAAGATTATTATCAATGTTAAAAGTAATCGTGCTGCTTTACATTTTCTGTGGACAAACTGGAATTTATGTTTTACTTTTCAGGATTCTTTAATAAATAGAAAGTTCAGTGAGCATTTATTTGTATTTATTAAATATTTTCACTACATTAATTAAAGCATTTATCAAATTACCATTTTGAAATAATCTAAATGTCTTCACTCTGTACTTTTTTTTTTACAATTAAAATCATTTCAAACATTTGTGGCAAGATTTGAAAAAGAGAGATCTATTATTGTGTTCACTAAAATGTTAAGGAGCAAAAACTGTTTTTAACAATGATAATAGTAAAAAGTAAACACTAAACAGTATATTTCTTGAGCAGTGTGAAAATGAAACTCTTTTTAAACAACAACAGATTTATGAACTATTTTAATGACTAATGTTGCATTCTTAAATGCAAAAGAACTCAAATGCAGTTAGAATTTACAGTTAATCAAAATGCATAACTGTTACAGCTGACATGTAATGTGTCAGACTATGACCTACTGTACGTTTATGTAATTATATCAGAAATGTTGCAGATTCTATGTTAGAACTATCTCAAATTCATTCAAAATCGTTAATCCGATATCCAGATGAATCCAAAAGAATGGCATCTCTGCACTTACAAAAAACTGTATATAGTATAACTTGTGTGTGCCTCATCTAAAATAAAAGCCTATGAAAGGTTAATAAAAACTATTAAAGATTTGATACATTATAAACATAAAAAGATGTGCATTTATAAGCCTACTTTGTCTGCACACTTGCTGTGCAGTCTGCATACTGGATCCTGCATTTTCCTGAACAGCAGACACAGGGACTGTAAATGTAAAGAAAAGGCTGGTTAGTTCACATTCTAATGAGTCCAGTACTCAAGTTCAAGTCTTAACTCAATGAAGCGGTCATGGTGGTTAAAACTACACCGTTGATTAACAATTTTATTTATATTAGGCGTTACATATTTAATATAAGACCTCAGTGGGTATTTCCCAAAATATATCAATGGCTTCAACTAACGTTACTTGAATATTTTGCTTACATTTGAACGTAATTGGTATGTTACCAATTCAAAGACAGATTTTTCTAGTTTACTCTAACGTAATGTAACACTTTAGTCACTCGTTATCATTATCATTTTAAACACTTACCATCTGTAGCTGCACCATACTTTGGATTTATCTTAATTGGCCTCCCACGTCTAGTCGCCATTGTGCTCTCCTTGTCACGTTTGCGTTCGATTTTGGGCGCAACAACCACTTCTTCTTCTTCGTCATCTGCCATTGGAGCGATTTTCAAAATACAAGTATGTCCACCTTTAATACTAACATGCAATTCTGATGGGTCTTGCACTTCTTTGGAGTTGTCCCAGCATGTAAAGACTTCAAACGAAGGTACCACTCCAAAAGTTTTAATTTTATTCAAAATGTTTATTATGTTATGGCTATGCTTCATGTTAACACCGAGCACTGAAATATTGGTCAATTTACTGGGACGGTCAGGTGATGAACGAAGAGACTCGAAAAACCAAAGACTCGTCCAAGGTCCATGGTCCAAACTAATCAATTCTTTTTCTTGCTCGGAATGTTCAAACTGCATTGGTTAAGCTTATTGGTCCATCATGTCATCAACGAACGACTCGAAAATGATTGGAAACAGGCGAATTAATTACAGACAGTGCAGAATCTATTGAATGTTATGCATATGCGCGACTCAACGAGTCACTCCCAGAGACGACGCGTTCTTGCCGATTCACATCAAAGATTTGTTCAAAAATAACGAATTGTTAAGGAAGGAACGACCCTTCACTATGGCGGGATTAATGACTAAATTGTTGCTAATGGCGGTTCAAAAGCCCTCAAAAAAGGGAAAGCTCAAAGTAATAAAATGGCTTCAAAAGAAAAAGCTACTCACAAGCAGAGTACTTTGTTCAAGATGTGGCCAAAAGATGAAACTGACCAGGAACAGTAAAATTTCTGATGGATATAACTGGTGAGTCGCGGTAGGAAACCGCATATCTTCTTCTTCTATTGGAATTAGCCTACACTTACTTTGCCTTGTTACAGAACAAGTTAGGAGTAGGTTTCATGACTGTTCAAAATGTTGCAAAGATATGACCATGAACAGTGGCCTATTTAGCCAAATTGTGTGAATCATACGTACAGTTGAAGTCAAAAGTTTACATACACCTTGGAGAAACTGCAAAATGTTAATTATTTTACCAAAATGAGTGGGATATTTTTTGTTTAGTAAAAGACATATGCATATAGTCCATAAGAGAAAACAATACGTTAGTTCAATTTACAAAAAAAATAGACCCTGTTCAAAAGTTTGCATACTCTGCTGTTACCTGAATGATCCACAGCTGTTTTTTGTTTGTTTGTTTAGTGATAATTGTTCATGAGTCAGTTCACTTGCTAAAATCAGTGATAGAACCTTCAAAATATGTTTAAAAAAGGTGAATGAAGAACACCTTATATTACAAATTTGACAAGCAGAGCATATACCTCTCCATAACATTAATTAGTATTTTCTTTTGAATCACAGGGTGTGCAGATCTAAAAATCATCGTGGAGTTAAAAGCAGCCGATCTGTAAGGACAGGATCTTTATTTGAAAAATCAAAAATAAGCTTGCCATCATGGTTAACATTTATTTACAGGTAAGCCATTCCCTTGTCTACCTTTACCTTAAATGTCTCTGAAATTTAGCATGAGAGTGTAGAATGTATAGAGTATATTAATTGTATACAGTACGAGGTGAGAAGTAAATAGACATTAAAAACACCTATCAGGACCAATGTATAAAAATCATGGCATTTACTTGTTGCAGAACAAGATCTCAAAACTTGCACATTTATAACCCTACATGCACATCATGCTAGAGCTCATTTTCTGTCAAACAGGTTTTATTGTAGTAGTACTATCCCTGCAAGGAAAAAGTTTGACTAACTTGATGTTTTTGCTACAGTATAACCATTCATTACTAATAGCACAAGCACTGTGCCAATTATAATAATAATATATCTACTACTGTATACCAGCCAGTCATCACAATTTGAAGTCTATTTGGTGTCATTTTATATCTTAGTTTAGAACACATGGGCTGTTTTGTGCTGTAATGGTTTGATATTTTTTTGTAAATTATTGATGTTTCATTGCACAGGTTCTCTCAAGGATTGCACCTGAGACAGATAGACATGATGCAGGACAGGATTGCTAGAAGTTCTAAAACTCTCTCCAGAATGGCTAAGGTCCTGAGAAAGATCTGTACCAAGGCTATGAAAGAGTACCAAAAAAGAAGAAGGCAGCAGATGGGAGGTCAACAAGAATTTGTTGTTATTGATGAAAGCAATTTCCGTCATAAACGAAAGGTAAGTTTTATTGAGTTTAGTGCTGTGGTTTGCAACAGAGATGAAGCAGCTGTGATGCACTCAATGTGAATTAAGGTCTAGTCAGCTTTATACAGTTAAGCTTTAGAATGATAGAAGGTAAATAATGCTATCATGACTTTTCTTCGTCCTAGTAAGCAATAATGAATAAAATTGTACAAAAGTACAATTTTAAATTATTATTTATGATTATTACTAAAGTCATTTATATAAGGAAAAGAACCGAAGAAAAGCAACATTGCTATGTGATTGCTGTGTAACCTTATTACAATAATTATTGTATAATTATTAGCTATTTGTATACAGAACATAATTGTAATTTTGCCTGACATTATCACCTTTTTTTCTTCTCAGTATATATTTCTTTCTTTTTTTTTTTCTTTCTTTTTTTTGCAGTATGGACGGGGTAGGGCATCTACCACATGGAGGCGAAGGAAGTGGGTTTTTGGAATGCTGGGTGTGAAACATAATCTGCGAAGGCCAATATTGCGTCTTGTCACTCGAAGATCAAGAAATCATCTAATTCCAATTATTGTCAAACATGTGCGTCCAGGTACAATCCTGATCTCAGATGAGTGGAGAGCTTACAGAGGTGTGCTGGCAAATATGGGCTACAGACATTTTACAGTCAATCACAGTCACTGGTTTGTAGACCCAAACACTGGAGCCCATTCACAGCATCTAGAACGAGCATGGCTGTCTTATAAAACAAGGGTGTGGAGACTAAGAGGAAACAGGACAGAGAAAATGTTAAAAGAACATCTCGCTCTCATTGAATGGACCAACTGGCTTGGTGAAAGGCACAGAAGAGGTGTCCTTGGACCGGTTATTCAGAGACATTTACCATCAATTTCCAGTCTAACAAATCCTATCTTCTTGTTACATGTGTGTTTAATGCTCAATGGCTGACTTCTTCTAAAACATTTGTATACATTACAAAATATATTCTAATAAAGATTATTTAGTTATTTTTATTATTATTAAGATTATTATTATTATTAGTAGTAGTGTATCAGTTAAATAAGGAAGTGAGTATTTGGACACAGGGAATTTTGAATGACAATGAAATGTGGCGAATTGATAATTGTTCTTACTTACAAATCAGAAAACCAATGTGACAAGTTGTGACAAGATCATTATTAACTAGTCATTAACTAATGTAAGTTCATGATTTGTTGAGGCATCTTTATGTCATGACTTTACTTGAAGGGGCACATGATGGTGAACTCATTGTTAACTAGTCATTAACTAGCATGAGTTCATGATTTGTTGAGACATCTTTATGTCATGACTTTACTTGAAGGGGCACATGATGGTTAACTCATTATTAACTAGTCATTAACTAGCATGAGTTCATGATTTGTTGAGGCATCTTTATGTCATGACTTTACTTGAAGGGGCACATGATGGTTAACTCATTATTAACTAGTCATTAACTAGCATGAGTTCATGATTTGTTGAGACATCTTTATGTCATGACTTTACTTGAAGGGGCACATGATGGTTAACTCATTATTAACTAGTCATTAACTAGCATGAGTTCATGATTTGTTGAGACATCTTTATGTCATGACTTTACTTGAAGGGGCACATGATGGTTAACTCATTATTAACTAGTCATTAACTAGCATGAGTTCATGATTTGTCGAGGCATCTCAACATAAGTCATAAATTAAGTGATCAGTTACACATGCAGTATAGTTTCCAGGCTATTTAAATAAGTGAATGGAGGTATGTATTCTTTGAGGTTGGATGAAACAGAGTAACATAAAGGAAAATCACTTGAAACAAAATGAATTTAGGTAAAGTATTTGTAACCGAATTAATTTTCACGAAGTTATCCATGATGTGGGAACGATGTACAGTAAATGATAATGAAATGCAATAATCCAACTGAAGCACATCACCTTAATACACTCCACATTTACGAAACAACATTCTTCCTGGAAATAAATATAATCAGAGCTGTCGTCAAGAACAACATTTCTGGTAAGTTGTTAACCAGGGATAGTGAAAAGTACATTTTGAAATGCTTAAAAATTGTCTGCACCAGTCACGTGTACAAGTCAGGAGTAATACTGAAGCGTGGTGTATGTGTGAAATGCAATAAAACAGTGCAAGATTAGTGCTGATCAAGTTGATACAGTTCTGAGCGATGTCTGCTGTTCTTCTTTCTTCTGATCATTCGTTGTTAATTAACATGTTAACTAACAAACGTGTGTTAACGTGTAGTTAAGGTGGCTGTAGTTAACACATGAATCCTCATGATTCCAGGCGTAGCTAAGGTTAGTCCATCATTAATTCCTTATTGGTCCATTAATTAGTTCATGATTAATAAACTATTAATTCAGATATTAGTACATCATTAATCATGTACCCTTATTGTAAAGTGTTACCGAATTTTTTAGTGCACGTGAAGAAGAAAATGTGGCAAAAATACATTAAAGTTTGTATTTTTGTAATTTATTTATTGTATTGTATTTCCTTTCAGTGATGCTTGCTCTGTACTAAAATATCCCATGTAATGACTCCTTTTTCATGCATTTCCTTGAAACAAGAAATCAGCATGTCACTTGTTTTATAGCCAGTAATCTTTAGTTTATGTTGATGATTAGTCAGTGGCAGCTGCTTTCAGGGCACTGGTCCAAGGCCCACTAGGGGCAGGCCCGCGTTATCCTAATGGGCAACATGGGCTGCAGCCCAGGGCCTCGAGCACTGGGGGGCCCCCGAGACAATCCTGTTTTGCGTTTAAAAACGCATCGTCGTCACACAGCCAAATACTTCAAAAGGCTCGCACGCGCGTCTGTTCGCGAGACAGAAGCCGTGTGCATGTTCATAAAAGTGAAGTATAATGGAAATAATGTTGTCAATAACTTGCTAAAGCCTATCTATGTTAAATGTTACTACTAAAATCATTAAGTTGAATAAATGGACAAAGAAAGGGTCCATTACCATGTCTTAACGATGATCTATAGCATTTGACCGTAATTTTTAAAGTGGGTTTCTGAAACTTGTACATGCAGTAATGTAAGTAGCACAGAATTTTAAATGAGTCATATTGATTTCTGAAAAAAAAAAAAAAAAAAAAAAAAACGGCTACGTCTGCACATTTTAAGATACTCCACAAGATGTGAATAAATGTAACTCGTACACTCACTTGAGTGGATACTTTTTATTCAACGAAATAAAATGCACATAAAACGTGATGGAAACTTAGAGAAGAAACTAATAGTAAAATTATTAGGAATAAAACATGCATTATAAAAGTCTGTGACAGAATAATCAATCAACTAGATTAATCTTCAGACACATTACATCTGAAATGATGATATGACCAATCTGAAATTCCAAAGCCAGAGTCGAATCGGTCGAATTTAAACTTGGACTTGTTAAAAAGCCTTTTTTTAATTTTAATTTTATGTTTTACAGATATTTTATTTTATAGATCAGCAATGCAAGTCATAATGATGGAGGGGCGCATATGAGCCTACTGTACTGTTGTTGTCAATCTTAGAAATGTTTTTACCGTTTTTAATGTTTTTGTTTTTTTGTCTGCATGTTTTAAATTGATAATATCTTATTCATATTAAAATCTTGGGACTCGTTCGCATAAGACACGCGATTATGGATGGGGGGGCCTTTGCGTTCGTTAGCCCAGGGCCCCGCGAAGGCTTAACCCGGCACTGACTGGGGGCTTCAGCAAACTTCCAAATGGGCCTCATGATGACAAAAATGTATTTACAATAAGACAAAAGAGGTATTAAAATAAGCCAAAACAACTAAAAATCAAGACATTTCTCACTCCCTCATGTAAATCATGTAAATTAATAAATCTTAAAACCTCATAGGCATTTTTATAAAGGATATAATTTTTTTTTTTAGTTATACCAGGCTCTAAAACATTCTGTTAACATTAGCTTATAGCAGCTTTAAGCCATATACAGTCAACAGTTAACATTAGCTTATAGCAGCTTTAAGCTATATATAACCCAGAATATTCCTGTCAACTCTCAACAGCTACAGAAAATAAACATTACATGGCAATCTTCAAAACAACAGGCCCTTTTACCTGACAGTGTTGAACCAGAGGGCATCACATTTCTGATTATTCAAACTGACCACTCTCCAACGTTTTTTTATCATAAAGAAATAAACACCAAGACCCCTAGATTATCCCAGTGATCTGTGATTGACACTATAACCACCTTCTTTCAGAGACACCATAAACAGACCTCTGCCAAAGGATCCATACAGCATTATTAGCACATGGAAAACTCCTAGACCTACCTGCAGTTTGGAGGGGGATCAAGGGTTATTTCTGCCAGAGAGAGGTTTCAGTACACTCATTAAATTCACCCATGCTGCCTTGTTGCTCAGAAAAAAATCAATCATCTTCTGCACTGCATTTAAAAGTGAACACCATTGATTTAAGTTCTCACAAACTCAAGAGAACAAGAAAAATACAAAAGGTCAGAATAACACCGTGAACAAACATTTGACATTTTATTATCTTATTAACATGAGTGTCGTGAATTACAGCCCTCATTCTTGCATACTAACAGGATACACATTGCAGACTGTGGTACCATGAACTAAAGAGCAGAAATTACATTTGTAGCTACTGATTTTATTTGATAAAACATGTCTGTGTTGAGCATTGAAACTCGGGTGCCTAAAGCCCTATTCAGACGAGACTAGTTTACTAAACAATGCTTGAGTTACAATTCTTATCACTTGATGTCTGTGTACTGGTTTGGACAGGACTAACATCTCCATGTTTATTACAGTGGTGTAAGTGTGTTTTCTAGATGTGGGTTTTACAGAAGTCCATGTCCTTTGCTTGCATGCATCATGTATGACGTCTATGTCTTTTAAATCAGATTAATTGTTTATTTATTGTTTTCGTTATTTGAATTGAATTGTTTATTGCTTCTGTTGTGGAGGAGGAAGTACAGGACTTCCTACTGCCAATACATACACAACTCACTGCTGTGAACAAGTAAGACATGCTGCTGCTGTACAATATAGCATACATGAATAACTCATAGCAGATCTATTCAGGTGGAGCTGGGGAAGATGGAGGTTTTTGAAACCACGCTACATCTGCTAACCGAGTTTGAAGGTTGAGCAGCAAGCTCATTGGTTACTGACACAGCAGCAACCAGTCCTATAGAGGGTATGCACATGATGTCACCGCCGACCGTTATGACTGCGGTTACGCCCACTGAGTGGCAAAAACGAATGAGTGGCAGTATTGGTTTTCAGCGTGAATGCCGCGAAAAACACACAAAACACATCCAAAACGTGAAAGAGCTTTGTGATTGACAGTACAAATAGCTTTGACACAAAATCTGAGGTATATTTTTACAGACTGCTGAAAGCTACAGAAAAAAACTGGACTCATGGATTTGCAGTTATCATTTTGTGTCAAAATGTTGGATTTTGAGGAAAATCATACTGTATATATTGTATAGTAATATATTGTGTTGACAACTCATCAATTATATATTTACCATCTTATATTCTGCATAAATGGGTGTTTTTAAATAAACACTGACAAAAACTATACAAGTTTTAGTGCTGGACGATATGACGATAAATATAACATTGATATAAGTGATTACTCGGATTTAAACCTACCTATATAGTAGTTATATAAAACAGGAAGATTTGCTTTATGTATTTCCCCGGCGTCAAAATCTGGCAAATATAAATGTCAGGAAACACGCTTCCTGGCTGCATGTCAGTATCCATGGATTAGGTTTATCTGACAAGTTGTAAGGAACACTTTCGAGCCCAACCTTTAGTGTAATCCTTTGTTTTATTCGCGTTTTCGCAGTTTCCCTTATTAAATCCAGTCATGCAGCAGGTTCTTTGGCCACTCAGTCCAGCTGAGGGAGCGCTTTCCGGTGGGAAAGTGATGTCAATGCATACCCTCCATAGAGAATTATGTGATTGCAAGCAGATTGAGTTAAAGGATTAGTTCATTTTGAAATTAAAATTAGCCCAAGCTTTACTCACCCTCAAGCCATCCTGGTGTATTTGACTTTATTCTTTCTGATGAACATAATCACAGAAATATTAATAAATATCCTGACGCATCCGAGCTTTATAATGGCGGTGATAGGGATCAATGAGTATGAGCTGAAGAAAGTGGTTCCATTCACATCCATCCATCATAAATATGTGCTCCACACGGCTCCGGGGGGTTAATAAAGGCCTTCTGAAGCAAAGCGATGCGTTTGTGGGGAAAAAAATCCATATTTAAGCAAGTTATGAAGTAAAGCAGCTTCCGCCAGACCGCCTTCCGTATTGATGTTACGAAGAAAGTGTAAACTGGCATCACTTTTTCCATAAGTTGAATAGGGAAGGCGTAGGACGTAGCGATAAGCTTTGTGAAGTGCAAGAGTTTTACACTTTCTGCGTATGTTGAATACGGCAGCCGGCTCGGAGATATAAGATATTTTACTTCATAAATATGGATTTTTTTTTTTTTTTTTACACAAACGCATCGCTTCACTTCAGAAGGCCTTTATTAACCCTCCGGAGCCATAGATGGAAGCAATTTCTTAAGCTCATCCTCATCCCTATCACGGCCATTATAAAGCTCGGATGCGCCAGGATATTTATTAATATTTCTACAATTATGTTCATCAGAAAGAAAAAAGTCATATACACCTAGGATGGCTTGAGGGTGAGTAAAGCATGGGCTAATTTTAATTTCAAAGTGAACTAATCCTTTAAGGACCTATCAGCCTGCGCAGTCTAGAGTTTCATGACAGAACTTTGTATTTTTTAAACTTCACATGAGTTTAAAGAAGTGGCTGTTTATAATAAACTTGTATAAGTAGCCTAAGTGAGCAGAGAAACATAGATCTTTCTTACCTGGCACCGATATTAAAATGGGTAGTCTTAGCAGTGTCTACAATTTGGCTCTATTTATTAATTTTATCATTTTAATACAATGGGTGCTTCTTAATCGGAGAGCTGCGTCCTATAAGGCTGTATCACCTGCCATGTCATCAAGCTCTGTAGAAGGATGTCTCAGTTTGAAGGATCCTTTGAAGGCTGTCTTTATTTCCCCGTCTTTCATTCGGCTCATTTTGAAGAATGCAATATCCTCCCAATACTTTGCACTCATTCCAATTCACAAAAAAGAATTAGGGCAATTCCATGCAAAGTTCTAAAGCTGGGCATACAACTGTGCGATTTTCGTCCGATTTTGAGCCGAATTCTGACTCGTGTGACTCTTTATTGAGTCGGGCCGATTTTCATCTTTGTCGTGCAGTTGTCGTGCAGTGTACATGGGGAAACGAGAGGCGATAAACCTCTCCCAACCGGCAATCGGATGGTCGGATTAACTTCTGGCATGTCAGAAATTTTGGTTGCCCCTCGTAAGGATATCGCACAGTTGAAGCAGAGCTACAAACCGATTGTATGAAGGTATATTTGGTGCACAACAACTGAGCATCTATGACAGTGGAATTTGTAGTTGTAGAGAATAGCCACACATGTGTAGGCCTATCAGTAAATTTGAAGTCACAGAGAAAAATGTTTTAAGAGTTGCAAATTTGTAGATTTGTTTTCTCTCCCACAAACACAACACAACAGTTACACCTTCTTAAATTCTTCACGGTAATATGCCTATAAAGTAGTGTTTATAATCGAAATGCTTCGTTGTTTACGGAGGTTACCGGGAAATGGCTCTATTTCTGCGGTGCCATAAGCGCCACCCAGTGTCAGAGAGTGGATTTACAGAGAGTTACATTTACATTACATTTTTGTCTGGTTGATGGAAAAACAAGCTTATGTAGATTCTACAATTTTAAACAATTTGGATAAGGCATCTAGAATTATTTATGGAGCAGATAAAATACCTATAATCATCATTTTGACTGGACCCTTTTCTTTATTTAAAGGCCGAAATGTGAGGTTTACCATTTTATGAAACGTTTTTCAGAGCTTTATTTGAACATTTCATATAAATAGTTGTCAATCATGTTGTCATTTGAAATCAGGACATCATTGATAATGTAATGTTTTTAGTGTTTTATTCAAATAAGATGTACTTGGTTAAATGATTCATGTGTCAGTACTTTTTGAACATTTCCAACACATTTTAACAATGTCATGATAATATTGAAAACTGTGGTAATTTTGGTTACTATAATCCTGATAAGAAATTTTCATACCATTTCATCCCTAGTTACGAATGAAGGAGGAGGAGGTATTTCAAAATACATATGGCAGAGAGGAACCATGGCTTTGAGAAATTCTGTGAACAATTACAAGCAAAGTTTTCATAAATGTGCTCACTTGTCTGTCAGATAAACATGGGCACCTAACATTTTTTAATCTCTTTTAGGGCTGTCAAACGATTAATCACGATTAATCACATACAAAATAAAAGTTTGAGTTTGCCTAATATATGTGAGTGTACTGTGTGTAATTATTATGTATATATAAATACAAACACATTCATGTATATATTTGAGAAATATTTGCAAGTATATGTATTTATTTATATTTTTATATGATTTATATTATATATAAATAAAAAATATTTTGTACATAAATAACATATTTCTCTTAAATATATAAATTAATTTGTATGTATTTATACATAATAATTACACACACCCACATATATTATGCAAACTCAAACTTTTATTTTGTATACAATTAATCGTGATTAATCGTTTGACAGCCCTAATCTCTTTATATATATATAAAAAAACATTCCTTCAAAAACCATAGTTGGAAATACAAGAGACCTTGAACATTTATATCACCCTATTTCTATGCTGGTGACACCATTGCTTTGTGTAGCCTATGACCAAGAGTGCTGTTTTCCTAAATACCATCACGATTTGAAAATGTGACACTGATTTCATAGAACAGTTCAAATAGTTAAAATCAAGTCACTTACATTTTAGGTGCAATATTGACTATTTTTGTTCTGTTTCAGAATAAAGGTATACTTTATGAAACAGAAGAGTGAAGTTTTCAGCAAATTCAAGGAATTTGAGAAAACATTCTCCAACGAGTGTGGACAGAAAGTAGCAAGACTAAAAACTGACAATGGTGGAGAATACACATCCAAGGAATTTCAAGAATACTTGAAAGTGCAAGGTATCCATCATGAGATAACTACTGTAAAATTAAGTGGGAGTGTTGTTATGTAGAAATTTTGCCGATAGGTGTTGCTATTTTACTGTGACACTGCAGTTCTGTTCTTTCTGCTTACTTGTTTTATTTATTTATTTATTGACATAAAAACGCACGTGAAATTCTAACAGTTTCTGCTGCACAAGTTTCTGAGCGATTAGTAAGAGCCCAAACCTCCAGCATATTACAACAGGTACAGCTGTCTTCGTGTGTTTGTGTGCTTCCAGACCTTTTTATATTGTACTTTTTTATCATATGACTTTTATTTTTATTATATTTTATTCATTTATAACTATAATTTGCATGTTTTTTTTACTAAAAAAATGTAATGCTTAAACTTTACTATATGAGTTTGTTTGTAACTAGAGACAATCATCATGCTTAATCTTGAATCTGTCATTCTGTAATTTCATATGTCCTGTTCCAGAGTCAGACGATCGAGCTCATTCCCATAACCAAAGTGAGCTACATGTGGAAAGGAAAATCCCATGTTTACTGTGTATGGAAATGAGTTTGAAGTGAACACTGATGGCTACTATTCTGCCACCTGCTGCTGTTCTCTCATGTAACATCTGATACACCTGACCTTACAGTATAAGTCCAATATAAATACTGCATATCCATTAAGATTAACAATGTAATAATTGTGGGATGTAAAGGAAAATATACATCAATAGTTGACAGACACAAAACAATTGGTCATTGAGTACACAGCTTCTGTCTATGTAGATTTTTGTAACATTTTGTCAATATGACCAAATGTGAATTACTAAACCTTTCTTAGATTAATGCACTTTTTAGACAACGTATATTGTACAGTCTTCAATATAGCCTGTCGTAAATCTATAAATAATAACAATATAATAAACTGAGCTGAGAAAGAATTGTCACCAAAAGTTTTGTACTGTACTGTGTTTTTTGATATGTGTTAAAGTAAGACTAGACATTCAGAGCTCAATATTAAGGATTTTATCAGATCAGTTCAGATTTTTATTTGACCTGGTGACACTGGCATTAAATAGTTGACTGATTAAATAATTGTTTGCATGTGTGTAGTATGTTGTCTATAACATTTAATGGAAAATGTTTAAATATATATATATATATATATATATATATATATATATATATATATATATATATATATATATATATGTTACGTGTATGGTGTAGCAGAGAAGAGGCGTTCACGGACTTCCACAATAAAGGGTATTTATTACACGAAGGAGAGAAAACAACCAATACACATCAAACTAACATTAAGAACAGACAGGGAGTGCTAGGAGTGAGTCCATTATAAAGGGTGAGTAGATGATGATGTCCACGTGCAGGTGATGAGTGATGATGAGGAGATGACGAGGAAGTGAGTGCAGGTGTGGAAACAGGAGGATTATGGGTAATGGAGTCTGGTAACAGAGGGAACTGTGACAGTACCTCGCCCTGGAGACCTTACGTAGGTGCAGGGAGAGGAGTAGGCAGGAACAGAGGTCCCCAGGGTGGGTCTAGGAGCTCGGGCAGCCATAGCAGGTCAGAGGCCGAGGGTGGCCATGGTTAGGAGCTGTGGGCGGCCATGGTGGGTCAGGAGCCTTAGCAGGCCATGGCGGGACTGGAGCCTTAGCAGGCCATGGCAAGGCCGAAACCCCGCCCATGAGGCCGCCATTTGACTTTTATTTACTTTTCATTATCTGATGATATTAAAATGTTCTTCTGAACTGGTCTGTTAAAGTGTTAGTTCACCCAAAAATAAAATTTCTGTCATTAAGATATTGATATTGTTGAATAAAGTCATTATTTTTGTTTTTGCACACAAAAAGTATTCACGTCGCTTCATAAAATTAAGGTTGAACCGCTGCAGTCACGTCGACTGTTTTAACAATGTCTTTAGTTACTTTCTGGACCTTGAAAGTGTTGATTGCTGTCTATGGATGAGTCATATACCTCTCAGATTTCATCAAAAAATATCTTAATTTATGTTCCGAAGATGAACAAAGATCTTACGGGTTGGGAATGACATGAGGGTGAGTAATTAATGACAGAAATTTCATTTTTGGGTGAACTAACCCTTTAATATTGATGAAGGGAACAGTGGTCGTATGGAGGTGGGCTTTAAACCACCAATTTGTGTTTTCAACTTCTTTAACCAGTAACCAGTTGCGCCTGAATGGTCAAATGCACACAGGTGTCAAAATGTCCATCGTGTGGAGTATCCCACGTAAATACAGTTGTCATGGTTTAAGTGGACATAATTAGGTGGGTGAAAACCGGATATGTTAACTGTCCCTTAATGGGACAGTAGCCTAATTAAATATTTGTCTGTCATTAATTCTAATCAAACAACAAAAGAGGTTAAATGTATACATGGTAAATAAACCTACTGTTTAACAAGTTTAAAACTCTGAATAACAAGTTTATTTAATTTGTATCTCTATAGTATTTGTCTTATTTTTTGCAATTTGTTCGTAAATTTCTTAAATTTAAAAGAAGTATCTTCTGCTCACCAAGCCTGCATTTATTTGATTAAAAATACAAACAAAAACAGTAATATTGTGAAATATTATTCCAATTTAAAACAGCTGTTTTCTATGTCAATATACAATAAAGTGTAATTTATTCCTGTGATCAAAGCTGAATTTTCAGCATCATTACTCCAGTCTTCAGTGTCACATGATCCTTCAGAAATCAATCTAATATGATTTGATGCTCAAGAAACATTTATGATTATTATCAATGTTGAAAACAGTTATTTACATTTTTATTTCATGATGCTATGATGAATAGAAAGTTCAAAAGAACAACATTTGTCTGAAATCTAAATCTTTTGTAACATTAAACACTACCGTTCCAAAGTTTGGGGTCAGTAAGAATTTTAATTTTATTTTTGGGGGATAGAAATAAAATTAATCAATACTTTTATTCATCAAGGATTAGTTAAACTGATCAAAAGTTACAGTATATATATATATATATATATATATATATATATATATATATATATATATATATATATATATAAATATATATATATATAGTAAATTTCTCATAGTTATATTGCCCACCCCTTGCTCACCCGTCCCATATTCCACTGTGAGAAATCTGGTCACCCTAGTCAGAATGTGCTTCTGTACAGCTGTATAATCTCCATCTGTCTACTCTGATTTAAGCAGCGGCTCTGAGAATAAGGTAAGTCTTTGATTATCTCTCTTAAAAAAGCTTATTTGGCTAATAATTTATAAATAAATGATTGCATGTTATGAATAATGCAAATGAATTGCTAAATAAACAATTATATTGAGCTATATTTAACATGCAAAAAGTATCCTATTTCTGAATGTGCTTTTTTCAGCTGTCGCAGATCTAATTTGTCATATTTATTACCCCCTGAGACTTGTTATAGATAGGATAAAAATCACCAAATACAATGGTTTCTTTTTAATAACAAAGTTCAGAATAATAATAATAATAATAAAAACAAAACAAAACAAAACAAAACAAAACAAAAAAGGTGGCCATGCACTCTACTGCAATGTTATATAGCAAGTTCAAACTGCAAAGCATAGGGTACATCTTTTTGTTGGTGGTAGCTGTTTGTGGTTTTTTCACCTTTCCATTTGCAAAGTGAGAAATACATAAACCTGCAAAGTGTGGTGCGGTATGAGAAAATATTGGTATAACTGTCTCTCTTAAATGTCTTTCTTAAATGTAAGTGTTGTTTGTTGTATGTTTCTTTTTTAATGGACCTTGAGTCTGGAAATAAAGTTGAATTAATGAATATAGGTTGCAGATGCAATGCTTAATATTACTAAAAGTGGGTGACCTTTATTCTAGTAAACTTCTGATTCCTTTTAACTACAATCAAATTTTCAGCCTGTGTTTTGCTCCAGCAGATTTAATATTTTGGCACAGCCTTTTATCCACCTTACCATATTTTGTATCATCCCTTCAAAACATCTCCACTGCCATCTTGTTACTGGCCTTCAAGGTGTATTTGACAGTCTGAATTGCACTGAATGTGGGGATGCTCATGTTGGTGCTCTTGGGGTTAATTATATCACCCATGCTATTAAATGATGACTCTACCAAAGGGCCATGAAATATGGACAGAGCACCTTTCACAACCTTGCATAATGCTGGGTACTTGGAAGATTCAAAGACATGGGCCCACCAATCCAACATGTCATCCCCTTCTCTGAAAGTGGCCAAGCAGGGATCCATATTGTACCTCACAATTTCAAGGTGTACATCACTCCCTGTTGCTGTGAGGTGTTGCAGCATGGTGCTCAGCTTCCTCAGGTGGATCCCAGCCTGTGAGTGGCCTCTTAGAGCGGGGTCCAGGGCAGACAGTGATCGCAAGACTGGGCTCTCTAAAGGCAACTTTTGCTGCAGGTAAAGCCCAGTGGTGACATATGCCTTTGATACCTGAACAAAGAAAGTCTGGAGCAGTCTTGGCCCTGAATGCGTCTGCCTCTCTTCCAACATAGATCTCTGTTGGAGGTAGCAACTTATCTTTGATCACCATTTTTGCCATTGCTTTTGGAGACGCATCCGTGAGGTGATCAGCTTTAATAAAGCAAGCCATGAAAAGCTGGAACATCTCAAGCTGCTTATCATGAAGCTTGTGCACCAATGTTTTGCTCCCCTGTGAATATTTCAACAAGCTTATGAAGTTAGGTCAACTTAATAATTAGTGAATGAAGTGCAGCTAATAGTCACAGATAATGTTTGACAAAATGTTGCATACCAACCTGGAAAACCATGACATACTCCTTCAGGATAGCGAGTACACCCAGGTACACGCTTAACTGCAGCTCAATTGTAGTACCATCAAAACACACCCTCTTCACCCTCTTCTTTCTATCCTTCCCTTGCTGTGTCATGGCTGGAAGTAGAGTTAATAGGGTAAAATTATTTGTCTTCATTAATACCCGTCATCACTATTTTTAGCCAGCAAATGAAATTAGTCTTTGGCCACCAAATGAAAACCACATTCAAAACATGTAGAGGTTAAAAGTGAAATAATTTGTCTCATAATAAAACTTTAAAGCAGGATGTTTTATTATATTAATTGATAATGTTAACAAGATATTGACCAATTCCTATAGTTTCTCTATAATTTTTTTAAAATGTATTTTTATGTTTACTGTCAAACATAAACCAATACACCCAAGCTACCAAGATCCATAGCATTACTCTACTGATTATTAAATTCAAATTGGAAGTGCTTTTGAAATGTTTTGTAACGTCTCGGTTACAAAGGTAACCCTCGTTCCCTGAAGGAGGGAACGGAGACGTACGTCGGACAGACCGACGAATAGGAATCTCGCTAGAGAGGCCAATCTACTTCGAGTGTAACTAAACAAGCCAATGCACATTGGCATGCAATCATATGCATCAGCTGCTTGCCTCGCAGCGCGGGTATATAATGAGCAGCAGGTGCGTTGCATCTTCAGGTTTTCGCTGAGGAGCCGAACCCAGCAGGCGGCAGCATCAGCAGGACAACGCCTGTGGCGACGGGACGTACGTCTCCGTTCCCTCCTTCAGGGAACGAGGGTTACCTTTGTAACCGAGACGTTCCCATTCAGTCGGTCACGTTCGACGTACGTCGGACAGACCAACGAATAGGAATCCCTACCAAAGCGCCACAGGAGCTGCCCTCTTCCAGCGCTCTGTTGTGAGCCACCTGAACCCCCTTGCCTAATTACGGTGGGACCGAGCTCACACAGAGAGGGTCGATCACTGTTGTTCCCAAAACCCACTCAGTGAGACTATTGGATAACACTGGGAAAGCGTAGCCTTACATCAGATAAGGAATGCTGCGGAAGCCATATCCTTCCCCGAAGGAGTTATATGGAGAAGTACATATGGACTAACCTTGTAGGTTGTACAACATATGGAAGAACTGGGGTGACTCCAACTCGGTGAGAGATGGGTTCTCCCAGAGGGAAAGACACGGGCTTCGTTTAGGAGCAACCGTGGAGAAAACCCATATGGGATCCCCGTAGGGTCACACATATGGAACCCAGCCTAAATCTGGTTCTCAAGGATACAACGGAGTATAGGCCTGGCGCCGGACGCTCCGCCACGTCGGCTGCCGAGGGGTAACCGGAGGACTCAACAGGGTCTGCCCGTAGGGACTCTCTGGAGAATAGAACGCTCATGTGGTGCAGCAAGCCGACACTAAGCCGGGGCCTCTCCGTGCCTCTGACCTGAGGCGAGAACACGGGAGGAGACCGGCTCCACACAAAGGCTATAGTATCTAGCGAACGTGTTAGGTGTCGCCCAGCCCGCAGCTCTACAAATGTCTGTTAGCGAGGCGCCACGAGCCAGCGCCCAGGAGGATGCTACACCTCTCGTGGAGTGAGCATGCAACCTGAGCGGGCAGGGCACGCCCTGAGCTTGGTAAGCCAGGGCGATGGCATCCACTATCCAGTGGGCCATCCTCTGCTTGGAGACAGCCTTTCCCTTCTGCTGGCCTCTGTAACAGACAAAGAGCTGGTCTGAGGTCCTGAAGCTTCGAGTTCTGTCTACGTACAGTCGCAAGGCGCGAACTGGACAGAGCAAAGCCAGGGCTGGGTCTGCCTCCTCCGAAGGCAGCGCTTGCAGGCTCACTACCTGGTCCCTGAAGGGAGTGGTAGGAACCTTGGGCACATAGCCAGGCCGGGGTCTCAGTACCACATGGCTGTCACCCGGCCCGAACTCTAGGCACGATTCGTCGACCGAAAATGACTGCAGGTCCCCTACCCTCTTGATGGAGGCCAATGCCACCAGCAGCAAAGTCTTCATAGACAGAAGTTTTAAGTCTGCCGATAGCAAAGGCTCAAAGGGAGCAATCTGAGGTGCTCTTAGCACCAGAGTGAGGTCCCAAGAGGGTATGGAGGGGGGACGAGGAGGATTTAACCGTCTCGCCCCCCTAAGGAACCTGATGACCAGGTCGTGCTGACCAACAGATTTGCCATCTATGTGGTCGTGGTAAGCGGAGATAGCAGCAGTATGGACTTTGAAGGTGGAGTGGGACAGCCTACGCTCCAGCCCTTGCTGCAAGAAGGAAAGCACGACTCCGATCGAGCATCTTCGGGGGTCTTCCCGGTGAGAAGAGCACCACTCGACGAACAGGTTCCACTTCGAGGCGTAAGCACGTCTCGTAGACAGTGCACGAGCTGAAGTGATGGTGTTAAGTACCTCGGGGGGTAAGTCACCTAGAACCTCTGCGTCCCGTCCAGGGACCAGACATGGAGTTTCCAGAGGTCTGGACGCGGGTGCCAAAGAGTGCCCCGTCTCTGAGAAAGAAGGTCTTTCCTCAGAGGGATGGGCCAGGGAGGGGCTGTCGCGAGGAGTGAGAGTTCTGGGAACCAGGTCCGGTTGGGCCAGTAAGGCGCAACTAACAAGACCTGCTCCTCGTCCTCCCTGACTTTGCACAGGGAAACGCATATTTGCGCAGGCCCCGGGGCCAGCTGTGTGCCAGTGCGTCTGTCCCGAGTGTTCCCCCGGTCAGAGAGTAAAACAACTGGCAGTGGGAGGTTTCTGGTGAGGCAAACAGGTCTACCTGAGCCTCTCCGAACTCTCTCCAGATCAGCTGAACCACCTCGGGGTGGAGTCGCCACTCTCCTGGCAGCGCAGCTCGTGATAGCTCGTCGGCCACACGGTTGAGCACACCGGGAACATGAATGGCGCGAAGCGACCTCAGATGCTTCCGACTCCACAGGAGGAGATGGCGGGCGAGTTGCGACATGCGACGGGAGCGTAGACCACCTTGACGGTTGATGTACGCAACGGTCGCAGTGTTGTCCGTACGGACCAGTACATGCTTGCCCCGTAGCGGGCCTTTGAGGCGGCTCAGAGCAAGGTGTACTGCCAGCAACTCGAGGCAATTGATGTGCCAATGCAGATGGGGTCCCGTCCAAACCCCTGACACTGCATGCCCGTTGTACGTGGCACCCCAGCCGGTGGCAGAAGCATCTGTGAATACCACAGCATGCTGGGACACTTGTTCTAGGGGCACTCCTGCCCGGAGAAACAAAGGGTCCGACCACGGACTGAAGGTTTGGCGGCACTCCTGAGTGACTGGCACCCGGAACGTGCCGCGTTGCCACGCCCATCTCGGGACTCGGCCGTGAAGCCAGTGCTGAAGCGGTCTCATATGAAGCAGACCGAGCGGTGTTACAGCCGCTGCAGCCGCCATATGCCCCAGGAGCCTCTGAAAGAATTTCAGTGGGACCGCTGTCCTGCCGTTGAATGTATTCAGGCAGTTCAACACCGACCGAGCACGTTCCTCTGTGAGGCGTGCTATCTGTTCGACCGAATCCAACTCCATACCGAGAAAAGAGATCCTCTGCACTGGGGCGAGTTTGCTCTTTTCCCAGTTGACCCGAAGCCCCAACTGGCTGAGGTGACTGAGCACCAAGTCCCTGTGTTCGCACAACTGATCCCGAGACTGTGCCAGAATGAGCCAGTCATCTAGGTAGTTGAGAATGCGAACACCCTGTTCTCTCATGGGAACGAGGGCTCGGGGAGACAGGGCCAGCCCGAAGGGTAGGACTCTGTACTGATATACTCGACCTTCGAACGCGAATCTCAGGAATGGCCTGTGTCGCGGAAGAATCGAAACATGGAAGTACGCGTCCTTCAGGTCGATCGCTGCAAACCAATCTCGGGGACGGATGCATTCGAAAATGCGTTTCTGCGTGAGCATTTTGAACGGTAGCTTGTGGAGGCTCCGATTCAAAACTCGCAGGTCCAAGATCGGTCGTAACCCGACGCTTTTCTTGGGTACAATGAAGTAGGGGCTGTAGAACCCCAACCTCAAATCGGCTGGGGGGACCGGCTCTATCGCGTCCTTCGCCAGTAGGACTGCGATCTCCGCACGCAGGACAGGGGCATCGGCATCTTTCACTGTAGTGAAGAGGATGTCCCTGAATCGCATAGCCGAGCCTGATGGTCCGAAGGAGCCAGCGAGACGGACTGGGGAGCACTAGCCAGGCTCCCAGAGAGAGTGGTGAGGTTCTTGCCCTCCCACTGCTCTCAGAGCCCTCTTCGGACCCGGAGATAGAGGAAACTGCTCTTTCATTGAAAATGTGGGTACCGCTGGCTGTTGAGCCAGCGGCGGAACAAAAAAGGGAAACAAAGGATTCTCCACCCGGCCCTCCTCCGGGGGAAGGAGCGGTGCGGTCACCACCTCCTGAAGAGCAGTCCCATCCATCTCCGGGTCGCCCGTCCTAGGGCCGCTTGGACTTGGCCTTGCCACCCTTCTTCTTAGGGGGTGGCTGGACGGGCTGGGCACCCCGCCCGCAACCGGCTCCACGACGCCGCTTGGATGTAGGTTGCTGCTGCTGCTGGGGCGTGGGAGTGGGGGCGGCTGCAGGGGGGCGCCCTCGGCGACGGGCAGTCTGAGGTGCCGCCGGCGGTGGAGGTACAGCAGCTGACCGCCTCGGCAAGATGTGACTAATGGCCTCAGACTGCTTTTGTACAGCCGAGAACTGTTGGGAAAAGTTCTCGACCGCGTCGCCGAAGAGGCCGGTCTGGGACACGGGGGAATTAAGAAACCTGACCTTGTCGGTATCCCTCATGTCCGCGAGACACAGCCAGAGATGGCGTTCCTGGACCACCATGGTGGACATCGCACGACCCACTGACCGCGCCGTAACCTTCGTCGCACGAAGCGCGAGGTCCGTCGCGGCACGAAGTTCTTGCAGAACTTGCGGATCATGACCACCCTCGTGCAGGTCCTTAAGTGCCTTGGCCTGATGGACCTGCAACAACGCCATAGCGTGTAGGGCAGAAGCGGCTTCCCCACAGGCCTGATAAGCCTTGCCGGTAAGATCCGACGAGTACTTACAGGCCCGGGAAGGAAGAGACGGTTCCCCCCGCCAGGTGGAGTTAGGGCACAGTTGCATAGCAACAGACCGTTCCACAGGGGGTATGCGCGTATAACCCTTCGCCGCTCCGCCATCAAGGGTGGTGAGGGAGGAGGACCCACCGACACGGTTTCGGGCAGTAAAAGGTGCCGTTCACGTGCCAGTGAGCTCTTCATGCACCTCCGGGAAGAAAGGTACTGGGGTGGGGGGCTGAGAACCAGCCCTTGCCACCCCGAGAAACCAATCGTCCAACCTCGAGGGCTCGGGACACGGTGGAGGATTCCACACGAGCCCGACCCTGTTGGCGGCCCGGGAAAGCATAGCCATCATTTCCGGGTCTGAATCGGGCACAGTTGTCACTCCCGAAGGAGGCAGAATGCGCCGAATCATCATCCCCAGAAGCGTCGGGCTCACCCTCCGATGCAGCGATCGACATCCGGTCGTCTTGGGGAGCTCCGAAGGATACGGATGGTACACACCTCTGGGGTGGTCCACCGCGTTCCCCCGGCAGCTCTACTGGCTGCGGAGTGCAAGAGGGGCGAGGGTTCCTAGGGGGTTGGTTCCCCGAAGGAAGCGCGCTCACCGTAATCCTCAAGTCACCGGTCCCGCTGCCGAAGCAACCCTCTGGGGAGGATTGGAACGAGGCATCGGGACCGGGACTCCGCCCCTTTGCAGGAACTGGAGTCTCGACCGCAACTCTGCGACGGTCATCTTCCCACAATGGGTACATGACTCGTCCACAAACGCTGCCTCAGCGTGCCTTAAGCCCAAGCACGCGATACAGCGTTGGTGACCATCCCGAGGCGCCAGGTAACGACCGCATCCAGAAACACACAAGTAGAACGACATCTTTAAAAAGACGCAAACTACTTGTGTAAGCTCTTTCAAGGACTGACTCTTTAAGGTGCTGAAGCACGCAGGGGAAAAGCCGCTGCAACACAGACAGGGAAATGTGCAGCCTGTCGTGTGCACTCTCCTTGAAGGCGCTCTCTTACCAGCTGTAACAACAGCTTTTTAGCGCTCTAGGCGCACCGTTTCACCAGCCGTGAGAACGGCCTTCACGCTGACTACAGCTTTTTGCTCAAAATAAAAAGGCAAAAGGAAAAACAAAGGAGAAAATCGGCCCCGCTGCTGCGCTGTCCGCCTGCACCGCAACAAAGAGACGTCTCGAAGAGCTGACTCGTTTTCCAACACTCGTGCAGATGCAACGCACCTGCTGCTCATTATATACCCGCGCTGTGAGGCAAGCAGCTGATGCATATGATTGCATGCCAATGTGCATTGGCTCGTTTAGTTACACTCGAAGTAGATTGGCCTCTCTAGCGAGATTTCTATTCGTCGGCCTGTCCGACGTACGTCGAACGTGACCGACTGAATGGGAACTACAGTATAATGTGCTCAAAGCTCAGTACTAAGGAGAACATACTACCTTTCTTGTTAAGGTCTTTATGCAGAGACATGATCCTCTATTGTGACATCTCACTCACGTTATGTTGTCTGAAGAGGTCCTCCAAAAGGTCTCTGTAGATTTTCTTGTCCTCTGCAGTAGGGCTGCACGATTTGGAGAAAAAATCGAATTGCGATTTTTCTGGTTAAAAATGCAATTTGCGATTTAAAATGCGATTTTATAAAACAAATGGAAATATATATAACAATACCAGGCTTGTTTTGCTTGTTTGTAGGGCTGCATGATTTGGCCCGAAATTATTTATTATTATTATTATAATTATTGCTAAATAAAAATATTAAACAAAATAAGAAATATTTGTAGCGTATGCACACGTATCAGGATAATCAATAAACTTTGGAATGTTCAGAACGCTTTTAGCATGCTGGACTGGGTTGTAAAACCATCCCGGCTCTGAACAGATCTGCCAAAGATGAGCCCACTTGACACTTTTGTGGACCTGCGAGGGTAAACAGAAAGTGCAACTTCCTCACTTTGGTGACTTCAAAAGGAGCACCCCCCCCAGAGACTGACCAGATCCACATTCCAACACCCCACACACACAGGGGCACACAAAAACACACACACAGACACATACAGAAACACACAATCATACATTTTTAACTGTATATGTGAACTACCACTATGCTGGAATATATACATGATATATTTTAGAGCCTATGCATGTTTCCTAGTGTTTAAATGAGTGTATTTGTGCTAGTGTGCATTCTAATAGGGGAATCCTGTCTGTAAACCATAACTTCTTGTCTATGCCTTTCTGATCTGTCGAGTTTGATCTCTCCGTTAAGCTCCGGACTTGAGCTATTCACTGAGGTGGGTCACATGGCTGACATATGCATTTTTCTATGTGTTTAATGATACTGTGAAGAAAGCACTCGATCTCGAAATCCGGGCTGATAGCCATAAATCATGCAGATTAAGTCGTGAGGCCAAACAAAGGGAAAGCTTTCCCGCCAACTTTGCACCCATGTTATTGGCTACCCCACCTCAAGGAGGTGTGTCGGCTTATCTGTCATAAAAGCAAAGACACACAATTTCTTAGTGCTCTCCCGATTGTCTCACGAGCATCTCGTGCACGTTTTTCCCGGACATCTCCGGTGACCACGCGCTGCCATCGCGCTCAGCTTCGGGACCACCATCTTCCAGCGAAACTCACTCTCAAGTCCTCAGTTCAAACCTTCCCGCGGAATGGAAGAAGCCAACGAACTGCACCAGCGCTAAACTGAAATTCGACACGCCCAACCAATGCAAGTATACTGCCGTTTCTCAATCTTAGATGATGAAACTGATTTCCGCGCTGGCCTCAAGGACTGTTTTGTAAGTTTGCTACTTGCCTTCTCTCTTTCTTTCTCTACTTCCACTCTTGTACATATGTGTGTATATTCTTGTATATATATTTAGACGTATAACCTCAGTATTCGTAGTTTGCATATATTAAACACTTAATTCATGCTCGATTGTTCTGTTCGTTCTTTCAACTGAAGACCAAGTCACTTTAACATTTTTCGATCGCTTTATGCTAATAGCAAGTTATTTTCATGGCCAGAGAATAACTCCGTTTATAATATTCGGTGAGGGACTTAGTTTGCTGGACAAACGAACAGTTTCTCTAAATAATTATTAAACCAGAACTAATCATATATGTAATTGATTATAATTCGTTGTAATTGATTCACAATATATGTTTAATTCCCCGTTGGGTCGATATATGAATCATAATTTATTCATAACCTTATGAATTATTATATTCATATTTCATCCATAAATTGATTAATAACTGTACGAACCGCTACATTGTTACATTTATTTGGTGGAGGATGCGGGCACGTTTTAAACTTGGTTTTCGGTAAAAGAGCAATGTAGAATAATTTTGTATGATTTAATGTGTAACGCGCGCTATTTCAGTGAGCTGACACGCCGTACTCACTCTACGCACCGTAAACAAGCTGCTGTTTGTGTCTAAAAACACTGCAGGCCTAGCCTTGGTTGACCGTGAAATACACTGCAGTCCATTGATATTTCAAGCTCGTATCTGTGAAGGACGACAATCTTTGCAGTAAGTTACAGTTTTGAATATTAATTTCCGCTTGAATAAACGAATTGAATCGTGTTCAGCGAGTTTAGAGGGTCGTGGCGAGATTCCTGCGATCACTCTTTCGAGGCCTCATTATATTTGCCACTATTAATCTGAATTAATTGTGTCGTCCAAATAATTCACAATAGTTGGCGCTCCTGGGTTACGTCGTCTGGCCTAGCTACCCAAACCACGTGATCCCCGTTACAGATCTAATCGGAAAAGCAGTCCGTCTGATTTATCGATTGGTGTGTAAGAATTTGGAGCTCATATCAGCATTCTGATCCAATGTTGATTAGTAACAGCGGCGAAGCAATCCCGCAAAAGTTACATATTCGCGTGCATTAAAGTTTGCACCAAAGGGACTGATTCCCAGAGTTGTGTACGCATGAGTAAAACGGTACACATATATTTATGAAAGAATCCGCTGAGGTTCTATAGTTGTAATCGTGACCGTGCAGTTAAAACAGCGTAAGGGTCAGAAGCCCACAAGCGCTCGTTTTTATATCACGAATTAAAGAAAGGGGATGCAGTAACTTTGACCAGACGCCAGAGGGCAGTCTGCTCAGGTGTGGCACCCCTCCCTACTTATTGGTTGTGTGGACTCATTGACGCCACCGCGTGGACGTTCTGAGTTAAAGCCGCTCCATGCTTTGAACTGAAATTATCTCCAAATTATCTTGTTGCTTCTCTATACTGCGGGGAGTTGTAAAAGTAATTTGCTTTTGGTGGTTATGCTTTCCAATCGTTGTTGGAATGTGGTTTACTGATTTAAATTTAATTTAAAAACGTTTAAATTTTTAATTTAAATTAAGTTTCCCTCCAACAAGAGAATTCACTTTCTGAGAGTGCGCCCCCTGGTGGACACTGCCAGATAAGTAAATTCTCTTTTCCTTGCATTCTTTTCCTTGCATTCTTTTCCTGTGTTCACAGATCTACTCTATTTTATTTTATTTTATTTTATTTTAGTTTATGTATTTTATTTTTATTCTACTTTGTTTTATTTCATCTATTCCCTTTTGTCTTTTCTCTCTCTTTCTCTCAAGTTATTTCTTTATTTTTACTTTGGAAATTCATTCCCTTTTATTACTTAATGTTTTATTTTATTCACTCTTAGTTCTGGGTCCTGTTTGTTATTGGCTGGCAATAACATTCACGCACACCCAAGCCTCCCTTATTTCATACACTTATGTTGAATTTAATTAAATAACATTTAATTGAATTTTAAAATTAAGTAGTGTCAATCAGTTGGCATCTTGCTCATCAACAAGCAATCCTCTTTAGGAAAAATCACGAATAGGGAAGGCTTTCTTCTTTCTTTTCCCCATTCTGTTATTCTATGCACTCATTTAAATTTGATTGGAAAAGATTTCATTCAAATTTGAATCAAGTGCATCTGAATTATCCTCGTTGCTTTCTCTTTTCCCATTCTGCTATTCTGCGCACTCGTTTAACGCAAATTTGAATCAAGTGCATCTGAACTATTTTGTTTTTCTTTACCCCCATTTGCTCATTTCAGTTCTAGTTCAACTAGTTCATTCTGACTGTCATTTTAGGCTCATTTTCTTTCAGCATACACACTTTATTATTTAAATTTGGTTTAAACAAGATTTAAACTGAGATTTAAATTTACAATTAAGTTGTGTTTGTGTGACCACTTGTGTATTTGCAGATAAGGCCCTTTGCTGCCGGGTGGTGAGTTGACGGTCGCCCCAGTGAGTTCCAGTGAGTGGAGATGCCTGGCCTGGCGGGTCTTACACTAACCGTGTGTGAATCGGGGACATTCTGACCTCGTATCACGGGCAACACGCAAGGACATCAGCGAGTTGTGTATCAGGTACAGGGAGGCAACGAGACCCGGGGTGACAACAAAATGCAATTTTGTTTAATTTCCCTGCTCAGGCTTCTGCACGACAGAACCGCCCGTTTGGAGTAACTGCCCGTAAAGGGGACAGACTCTGAGTTCAGGGAAAACTCAATTTTGACTGGTCACTCGGGCCGTTGGCGCAAATACCTTACCGAAGTGCGCAATTGTGCTGATGTTCCCTGTTTGAGAGGTTGCACCGTGTTACAAAGAGGACAGGTGGCCACGGACACCGCAGTCGAGTGTTTGAGCGTTGAGGAAAGGTTGCCTGCCATTGAGTTCTTGTCTGAGCACCCACAATTCACCCAGGCCTAAATTAGTGACATACAGTCACTTCACCTAATTGAAAGCCGCAGAATATTACATATTCTTCGATTATTCAGGTGCGGGCCAACCCTTATACTCTTGAGCCATACCATCCCTCTAGGTTTTATGACGCAACAGTGCACTCGCCTGGCCCCGTCATAAACCCAGCTGTGATAGGAAGTTTAAGTTCACTTCTCCCCTCTAGCCCTTCCGTTTTATTTTATTGTTTTATCCTTTCTATTTGTTTACCGGTCTATTTCATTTAACTGCATCCATCCGGTTCTGTTCTGTTCTGTTGTGCTTTTCTACTGTGTTTGTTTCTTTCAGTTCATGTAAAAGCAGAGCCTGTGAGAGCCATCACGGAAAACTGAGTAATAGATAGACGACCGAGCAGCGAGAGTCATCAAAGGACTCTTAGGGCTACCGCCTGTCAAATTCTTTGTTTAAATCCGGCACTCACCCACACAAATTGACCCGCGTGGTCCTTTTGGCTATTGACAATTAAGTGTCTAGCCTACATTCCACTAACTGTCTGCACCAGTTAACTGGAACCAAACCAAAGAATTATATAATCATGCATTATTATAAGTCGTTAGTTCTGCGCATGCTTGCATTGGTTCTGTTTGTGCTGTCTTTCTCTCGCCAACAGCAAGCTAACGTGTTCAGAGCAGCCAGCCCCAGCACCCACGGGGACCGACTCAAGACCTGGTTGGGCTCCCTGACCAGCACGTTCCTGCCCAACGCCGCTGTGGATCCCCAGCACCTAAGCAACGAGCAGCTGGACGACAACCTGAAACGACTGATGGCCCACGATCCGACGCCGAGTTACAAAGAATGGGCGAAAGTCATCCGAGCCATCGCCCACAACCTCAAGCTCCAGGCGGAGGATGCCCGGAGGGATCAGGCCCAGATTCATCGTCACCACGATCAGCGACTCGTCGAGACCCAGGACCAGCGTTGGACAGCGGATGAATCCAAACCCGAGCTGCAGGAGGAGCTGCAAAGACTTCAAAAAGCCCTTGCAGAACTCCACCTGGAGGTGGAGCATAGAGAACTGACTGAAAACCTCCAACACCGCGAAGCTCCCCTAGCCAAAGCAGAGACTAAGCCAAAAGACAGACACACTAAATCCCTGACCTGTGAAAATCATCTTAAACAGTCCCAGAAAGGAGTTATGGCTCCGAAACAACAAAGAGACTATGTGAATGAACTTGACAATGGTTACAGAGAGCTGAAAAGTGGCATGGGAGGGGAAACACACATCACAGAGTTTCCCCTAACCAGTCAAGAAGCCCTAATTCCAAATGGGGTTAAAAGTCCACTGCCCAAAACGTCCAGCGGCCAGGAAACTTTGCCAGCCGCTGTCACGTCCAACCGCCAGCACCTGCGACAGGCTCTGATCCAAAAGCTTTCTGACCCTGCATCAGATCAAGGGCTCCCTGCTGCCATGGACCTAAAACGGGGCAGACTGAAAAACCCATACACTTGCTACAGCCAACTGCAAATGGCCTACTTCAGAGCACGTGGTCAGCCAGCAATGGAGGAAGGTTTCATCTTCAACACTCTGCTTCTCCGAGAGCTGCACCCTGCGGTGAGTGATCACCTGGCAGCCTTGGCCTGCTCATGCAGTATGTCTACTCAGCAGCTGCAAAACTTGGTCGATGAAGCTCACTCCAAGCAGAACACTGCTCCTGAAAAGACTGTAGAAAATCAAACCAGTTACACAGTCTCTGATCACTGCCCAGAAACCTGTCCTTACCTTGTTGAAAGACTGAGAAATGAAGCTGAATGCCGAAATCAGACTCTCAAGTCACAAAGATGTGAGCTGAATGTGCAGTCGCACAGTCCAAACGAGGTCCACCTTGAACACACAGCTCCCATGCACCACACCATTGGTCGAGTGAGCCTGGTACCTCCTGTGGGCGTAGCGCAAATGGACACGTTTCCCTGGTTCACTCACAAAGACCTGCTAGACTGTTTTGAGCCCTTATTGAACGCCAGACCGCTGAAAGTCTGGGCTCAAGTGTGTGAACTTCTGCCTTCCCAGTCACCCAGACCACCTGAGCCAGACGGTCAGGTCACAGAGGTCGCGGGAAATCTCCCAGCTAACCGCGGGAACCCCGGCTCAGAGCACAGTTCAAGGTTCACAGTTCCCACCCGGCGTACTTCAACTCACCATAGACTGTAACTCTCTCTGCTCCAAGGTCACGACAGACTCACAGCTGAATGATGTAACTACAACAGACATTATTCTCACACTGTGGGCAGACAACTCAGCCTTCAGCCACACGCTGTTAAGTGCTCTCAGTGAAGGAACACCGGACCTCCCATTTGTCAACAAGCAAACACACTTTCCACTAGACTTTCGTCTGCCAACCATGATGACTGTCAAGGACATCTGCGTTTTGAACTTCAAATGGAACAACCGGCATTTAACCCATCACTTCCTGGTCCTTCCAGACCTCCTGATGCACTCTAAGGCTCATACGGACAGGGCAAATGAGTTGTTGTGGGCCCCGATGACTGTGCAGCTTCCTGTTGTTCCTGTCAACACTGCCAACTTCCTGTCAGGCCAGACTATCCAACAGGTCTGCATCCTGATCAACATACAGGAAATTGTAGTACCACCTTACACCAAAGGGGGTGCTGTTTGGCTCCACACACAGGAAACGGTAGTACCACCTTACACCAAAGGGGGTGCTGTTTGGCTCAACAAGCAATGTGGTCAAACCCTAAGCCACATGCTGGGCCCCTTCACACTTTCACCTGAAGGCATGGAACTTGGACTTGCTCTAAAAGCCACACCGCTAAATGAAGTGTCACCCTACGTAGTTCACAGCTGGCTCAACGAATGCATGGTCGCAGACATCAGAATTCCCAAAGCCTACCATCTAGAATGGATAGTGGACCACGGCCCCTATGACTTTAAACTCAGGTAAACAGTCATTAACTTAATTAGTCTGGGTAAACCCAGCCTGATCTGCCGGCGATTTGATTTCGCTTGGCAACTCAGTCTGGAAACCCGTGCATTCAATTCTATTGCTTCCGTTACACTTTTGCGGGAGCCAATCACAGACTGGCTTATCCACCTTGCTCGCTATTGGCGGGTATAACACGATGACGATAGAGAAGCGACGGCAAGCAGTTTTGATCTACCTGTCTCTTCAATATAACAATGCACAATCACAGTGTACAATCGATTGTGTTAAGCATTTACCTTATCTGAGAGAAATGTAGCAGAGCGTTTATCCGATAGTCTCTACATAGGAAGATTACAAACGGCGATTAATGACACACGATGATTCTCTGCTGTTATTTTGGTGGTTTGCTTCACGATGTGAGTACAGGACTCTTTTACTTCAACGCCCCTTGATGGTAGACAATATTTTTATTATTTGCTCTATATGTTTCGTCTCCCTGCTTCTTGAATCTCGCGCCGCCTGAGCTGACTGGAATTCTTTTTGGTTGTCATGACAAAGACTTAGTTTAGGGCGGCTATATTCCGCGTTCATTTACACTGAACCAGAACAGTATCAGAGTCGCCTTTTAAACTCTCAACGACGCTGAATGACTTCTTTAGTTTACAAACAAATTGCTCGAGTGGGTGTAAATATCACTCACTTTCATGTTTTTTGTACAACCTGCAAAAATCGCTCGATGCCCTTGCTGCTCCTGCAAACCGCTGAGCAATGCTTCAAACCAATACAAACTAACTCTGCGTCTCAATCAGCTCCCTAGTTCCCTAGGTCGTGAATCAGTATATCATGCAAGTGAATGTGGCTGATTACCTGATCAGTGCCCTGACTACTGAACTAGGGAGCTGATTGAGACACACGGTAAACCTGTCTGGAGTTTTCGCATCGCTCTGCAAAGTACGTCACCCGGATCGTTGATCTGATTGGTTGAAGGACTATCCAATTGCGTGACTAATGCTCGTTGATCACGCCTCTTGTGCAGCAGGAAATCCATACAGACTCTCCAGACCAATGTTCAATTTTAAATTGAGCTTGGTCTGGTGATAGCCAGACTATAAATTAATACCAGCTGCCATGGTCCCAGAAGGAAGCTTAAGCAACACAAGTTTCACGGCATCCTTCAAGAGCATCACCATCACTCCCATCAAACTGGTACCTACCAAACAGGTGCGCAGAATGGAGCTGATGGAGGACCAACACCTCACTGTACCCACAGTCGCTAACCAGCCTGCCTGTGAAACTCAGGAAAGCGCTGCACCTCTGACAGCCAACCTGACAGCTAACACCACAACAGAGGAGCCATTCCCAAGGTTTGAGCCTAAAGGCCAACAGATCCAGAAAGATCCAAGTGCGCTAAAGAATGACGCAGACTGTCAAAGACTCAGAAACGTCTTGCACAAATTCAAAGTGACATTTGACAAAGACCTTTTATGCTGCGGTCTCACTAAACTTCACACAGTGCATAGTGCAACACACCCAAATGCTCCTCCCACCTTAATCAGGCAGTACGAAGGTCACATCGCCCCACATGAACCAGTGCAGGAGTTTGCTCATTCAACAGAAGGAAAAGGTGTTATCTGCCCATGCAACAGCACCTATTCAGTCCCTACCTGGTCCATTGTCAAACCAGACAGCAAGTGGCGACCCACTAGCAACTTCAGGAAGCTGAACCAGCAAGTGCCACTGCCACAACGTGCCAGAAAGCACAAGTCTGCACGGAGCGGAGATTCAGCTGCCTGTCAAAACTGCTATAACAACACACCAGCGTTGACACTTAAGGTAAAGGCACCCCAACAACAGCAACCAACCTGTCACAGGTACCTCAAAGAGAATGCGTGCCAAGGAATGCCCACGGCCTACGTTGATGGACGTTTCTACATCCATAAGGGCATCCCACAGGCAAATGCAGGGGTACGATGGTTAAGAAACCAACCCTGCCAACCACAGAACAGCAGGTGGGGTCCCCAGTCATGTCAGTATGGTGAAGCAGCAGCTACCCTCAAAACCCTTCACGTCTCCTCAGCTCATAACATCAGGGAACTCATGTGCACAGACTCATACTTTGCCAGACCTTGTTTCACATGCCATCTTCTGGGCTGGAAACAAACTGGTTTCAAGACTGAAAGCAACAAGCAGGTGAAACATCAACACCTGTTCCAGACACGTGATCACCTCACCCAAGCACACGACACGATCGCTTATGGGAAAAAGGTGAAAAGATGCTTAAAGCAACCAGGGCGTGACAAAGGCGTGAACGACCAAACTAATGCCCTTGCCAAGACTGGCACCCTGCATAACAAGCTATGGTCACACCCACCCCATTCACCCACCCTTAGTGTGGCAACAACAACCCACAGCCAGCGGACTGTTCCTGCAACATTTCCCGCCTTATTGCCACTGCCACTGACAACCAAACTGTCCAACACTTCCATGCGAAATGCTTTGCACCACCACTCATACCCCTCCAACCTCCCGTTCACGGCATCTGGTCCCACGACGGCCCCTGGCCACAAACAACTACATGAGACCAACCACATGCTGCGTGTGGGAATAAACTTTCTAAAGTATGTCCCTGATGTCCTCACAGCGCCAAAGCTTGTACTGCCACAGGGCCAAAAGGGGGGTGAACGGATATACACCCACGACACACCATGTGCCAAACACCATGGCACCAGAACTATTTATGAGACTTTGAAACAAGTGGCGTACTGGCCCAGCATGCAGAAAGATGTGGCAGAGTATGTCAGAGAATGTCCGGTTTGCTGTCAAGTCCAAACTGTAAACCCAAATCACAGAGCTCCACTGCAACGCAGAGGAGTCACGTTTCCACGGTCAGTCGACCAGAAAGACTGGACTGTAAAACCTCATCTGATGCTCATGGCCATCACAGACACCATACAGGAGTCAACTCAGGTGTTCCCCACAGAACTACTGATGGCATGGCAGGTGCCACTGCCTTTGCACCTGTACCAACCAGGAGACTTGAGTCTCATCACAGCCTGCTCTCCTCATCAGCATCGCAACGAGCTCCGCCTACAACTGAGAAAACAACTCGCAACACAGAGCCAAACCCTGCAAACCATCTGCAAAACCTGGAAAGGTATTGTGGTGGTTCTCTGCAATCACAGCTTCCTGCTGATCCAAACGGCAAACTCAATGAAGCAACTGTTTACAGCCTTCCCAAATGACTTTGCCCAAAATCAGCTGGGCATAGCTCTGATGACAGACCTGCTGCGAGAAGTTAGCTTCTCTATGGACAGAGTGGCTATGAATAGGATCCCTCAGTATCCTACACAAAGTGTGCTGGACTTTGCTACTGGCAGACCCACCAAGACTGTTCCAGCCCACCCCACTGACTCCCTGGGTGCTGCCATCCTACTGCACGTCGACCCTGAGCAGAATGAGTTGGCTGTCCTTCTCAATCTACCCAGCGGTGAACGAGATAACATCTCCAGACCCAAAGACAAGGTCAATATCAGGTGATAGCAATGTAACACCCATGCCAAGAAACACACCTCAGATGTGGTAGCCCACCACAACAGCAACCCATGGCTGTGCCTGGCTCCCCACTTTCGCAGGTGTGGTTTCACCAAAGACTTGCAGTACTTCTGCCCAAACCAGCTCTTCCTCAGAAACCACACTGAAGGAATGGGCCGGTTGCAGCTTATGACCAGCAACACACGCTGCCCTGCCGAGGCCAAGCCTCGCACCCCAGTCAGCAGAGCACAAGCCGAGATTGTGGGTGATCAACTGCTCATCCACACCCCCACTCATGCTGCCACCCTAACCTACAATCAGCACAGCACCGCCACTCGTGTCAACCTGCCCAATCCAAGTAAGTGGATCCAGGTACCCCTGGGTTCCATCCTTCATCGCAGCCATCTGGCAGTGTACTGTCTCTCAAGCAAAGAGGACCAGTCAGAACTGGAAATCCCATCCTCCTCCAGGAATCACCATCACACCTTAGATCCAGGACTGGAACTGAGGATTGACAAAGGGGGGTCCCAGCTAAGTGACAGTACTCCCATCGATGCAGCCCTCCAAGCACTGCCTGTCCTGACCAGCTCACCTAAAGCCCAAGCTTGGACTGCTGCCAACACAGTCCGTCGCTTCTCCATGGCAATCAAGTACACACTTGCCCTGGGCCTGGCCTTCATCCTATCCCAAGGGGATCAAAGGGATGCAAGAGTCCATGAACAAGTGCTTATCTGCCCTCCCTCAAGGACCAGTAGGGACCACCTGCTGTGTGACCATCCGGATCCATGTGCCATCGAACTTGGTTACTGTCCAACGAAGTCTGCACAGGAACTTCGTTGGCCGAAAGGGGGAATCTGTAGCGTATGCACACGTATCAGGATAATCAATAAACTTTGGAATGTTCAGAACGCTTTTAGCATGCTGGACTGGGTTGTAAAACCATCCCGGCTCTGAACAGATCTGCCAAAGATGAGCCCACTTGACACTTTTGTGGACCTGCGAGGGTAAACAGAAAGTGCAACTTCCTCACTTTGGTGACTTCAAAAGGAGCACCCCCCCCAGAGACTGACCAGATCCACATTCCAACACCCCACACACACAGGGGCACACAAAACCACACACACAGACACATACAGAAACACACAATCATACATTTTTAACTGTATATGTGAACTACCACTATGCTGGAATATATACATGATATATTTTAGAGCCTATGCATGTTTCCTAGTGTTTAAATGAGTGTATTTGTGCTAGTGTGCATTCTAATAGGGGAATCCTGTCTGTAAACCATAACTTCTTGTCTATGCCTTTCTGATCTGTCGAGTTTGATCTCTCCGTAAAGCTCCGGACTCGAGCTATTCACTGAGGTGGGTCACATGGCTGACATATGCATTTTTCTATGTGTTTAATGATACTGTGAAGAAAGCACTCGATCTCGAAATCCGGGCTGATAGCCATAAATCATGCAGATTAAGTCGTGAGGCCAAACAAAGGGAAAGCTTTCCCGCCAACTTTGCACCCATGTTATTGGCTACCCCACCTCAAGGAGGTGTGTCGGCTTATCTGTCATAAAAGCAAAGACGCACAATTTCTTAGTGCTCTCCCGATTGTCTCACGAGCATCTCGTGCACGTTTTTCCCGGACATCTCCGGTGACCACGCGCTGCCATCGCGCTCAGCTTCGGGACCACCATCTTCCAGCGAAACTCACTCTCAAGTCCTCAGTTCAAACCTTCCCGCGGAACGGAAGAAGCCAACGAACTGTACCAGCGCTAAACTGAAATTCGACACGCCCAACCAATGCAAGTATACTGCCGTTTCTCAATCTTAGATGATGAAACTGATTTCCGCGCTGGCCTCAAGGACTGTTTTGTAAGTTTGCTACTTGCCTTCTCTCTTTCCTTCTCTACTTCCACTCTTGTACATATGTGTGTATATTCTTGTATATATATTTAGACGTATAACCTCAGTATTCGTAGTTTGCATATATTAAACACTTAATTCATGCTCGATTGTTCTGTTCGTTCTTTCAACTGAAGACCAAGTCACTTTAACGTTTTTCGATCGCTTTATGCTAATAGCAAGTTATTTTCATGGCCAGAGAATAACTCCGTTTATAGTATTCGGTGAGGGACTTAGTTTGCTGGACAAACGAACAGTTTCTCTAAATAATTATTAAACCAGAACTAATCATATATGTAATTGATTATAATTCGTTGTAATTGATTCACAATATATGTTTAATTCCCCGTTGGGTCGATATATGAATCATAATTTATTCATAACCTTATGAATTATTATATTCATATTTCATCCATAAATTGATTAATAACTGTACGAACCGCTACATCGTTACATATTACTGTTGTAACAACTTTCATTATTTAGTATTTAGCATTAGTATTTAATTATAAATATAACTAATAATTAAAAAATAATATTTAAAACTTGTATGACAAAATGTGGGGTTAGCCTACCTGTTAACATGCAAGCAGTCTATAAATCATTAGAAAGGTCTAAGGATTTATTATCAAATATTATATTATTATGATAAAAATCTGTCTCAATTTCTTTATTTTTGTCAGGAGGTATGCAAAATCAAATATGGAGTCTAATGTATAATATAAACTACTACATGCCTCTAATGCATCCACTGTGGGGGGAAAAAAACCCTGTACACTTATGTATGCTGGAGAAAAACATATTGATTATATGTTTCCCTCAAAGTTCTTTAGAGAGAGGAATGATTTTTTTCCTATTTTTTCCCTGAATAGGATTTAAAAAGTAAATAGCTTTACTTGCCGCTAAACATGTCTGTTTCATACTGGCGCCATTGAGCAGATACTCCAAATACACTAAATATACGCAATATAACAAACGCTGTTCCAGGAAATCCCCAATGGGCATCATGCTATCGCTGTCACCAAAGAATATACACTAACAAGAAGCCACACTTAATAGAATGTTCCCTTGCAACACCGGCACCCAGCAGCAGCCCTGCGTTTCCGCCATTTTGTGGTGAAAGCGAGTCGGCAGTCCACTAGTTTCTATGGCAATATCAGCTGTTTTTTTTAAAATAACATACATTAAAGCTGAAATCCAACCTGAATGATGACAACACAGAATAAAATACTATCACTAGTGATCATCAAATCCTTTTAACAGTTTTTTTTACAGACTTTGTGTTTAAGTCTTTTCAACTTTTTTCACAAAAACTTTGCTCTCTAGAAACCAGTCAGTTTGGGTTAAAATTCTTTAAAGTTCAAGTATTAGCATTATAAACACTGAATTAATACAACATATGAAATTAAATTAAGGACATGCATAAAAAAAAATTGAATGTTGGACAATAAATATATGAATATAACAGTTTGATTTTGCAGTGTTGTCTAAGTACGTCAAAGCAAAACTGTCCAAAATTGTGAATTATGCGATAATGTGAATTATGCGATAATGTGAATTATGTGATAAAATTGTGAATTATGCGATAAAGTTTGCAATTGTGTAAAAACAACTTTCTCTAATAATTTGTAAAGAAACAATTTTAACAATGATACACTATATTACTAAAAGTATTGGGACACCCCTCCAAAGCATTGAATTCAGGTGTTTTAATCACTTCCATCGCCACAGGTCTATAAAATCAAGCACCTAGGCATGCAGACTGCTTTTACAAACATTTGTGAAAGAATGGGTCGTTCTCAGGAGCTCAGTGAATTCAAACGTGGTACCATGATAGGTTGCAGTGGCATGCACAGACCTCTGCGACGGCAGGGGTCGTAGGTTCTCCCTCGGTAGAAATCGCGTTACAGGGGAGAGAAATGGGAACACCGCGATGCGACCACAAAGGACACTTTCGGTGCGTTCCAAACGGGATATATCGCCCTCCCCACTTCGGAGAGAAAATAATCATGGCCGCCATATTGAAGGGTCGTTCCAAACCGAAGAGCTCAAAACTGGGTACAACTGATGGACACTTCGGGCCCCCATGATCCTTTGCACAGGGAAATTGTTTGATGTCACAGAATAGGTACAGGAGGCTTGGAGTTCGATTTTACCTATAAATGTATGTATAATATTTTTCTATAGGCCTACTACTGTAATATTTATATGAGTTAGATTTGGCACATTATTATGGTCAAAACGACATTGTACTTCAACAAAAATACTTTACAGCTCCCTTTATCAGTCCATTCAAATGTTTAAAATACATAGACACAATATACAATATTGTTTAACTAATGTTAAACAAAGGGCGCAGGTTGCACAACCTACTCCTCCTTGATTGTCTTGTTAAGATGACGCAGAAGTGCGTTCCAAAAAAAGAGTTTTTTTGACCCCTACACCCTTCATCCCTTTGAAGCTCTCACTTCGGAGGGTAAACCCTTTGAAGGGATTAGGGCATATGAGCCCTTCCGAATGAAATGCAGGGTTTCACTTTCGCGATCAAAGGAAAAGCAGAAAGGGGAAGCAGAACCTTCTAATAATGGAATAAATTAAGACAGTTATATACCGTTATCAGCATATTATGTTGAAATTTGTCTCTGAGAGAATATGCTCCGTTAATGCAGCGTCAGACAGCTCTGTCACTTTTTTTTTTTTTTTTTTTTTGCACTGTGCATGTGCCCAGAGACTTCTGAATACGATTGAGAAAGTAGTCGGATTCAAGCATTTACATGGCCATTTTTTGCTGTTGGATCGGATTTGAAAAGGATTAATCCAAGCCTTCCAATACGATCGAAATTTCATTCGGATCAAGCTCAATCGGATCAATTAAGGTGTTTACATGATTGAGCCGTAAATCCAATTACAAATGGATTATTTGGGTGCATGTAAATGTAGCCACTGATAGGCTGCCACCTGTGCAATAAGTCCATTCATAAAATTTCCTCACTACTAAATATTCCACGGTTAACTGTTAGTGGTATCATAACAAAGTGGAAGCAATTGCTGCTGAGGCGCACAGTGCGCAGAAGTCGCCAACTTTCTGCAGAGTCAATAGCTACAGACCTCCAAACTTCGTGTGGCCTTCAGATTAGCTCAAGAACAGAGCTTCATGGAATGGCTTTCCATGGCTGAGCAGCTGCATCCAAGCCTCACATCACCAAGTGCAATGCAAAATGTCGGATGCAGTGGTGTAAAGCACGCCGCCACTGGACTCTAGAGCAGCGGAGACGTGTTCTCTGGAGCGACGAATCACGTTAAGTTACGTAAGTTATATTTATGGGCTTTTTGTGTCTTTATTTGGAGAGGACAGTAGAGAGCAGACAGGAAAGCACTGGGCAGAGAGAGGGAGGCAGGATCAGCAAAGGACCTCGAGACAGGAATCGAACTCAGGTCGCCATGAACGCATTTTGTGCCATGTCGGCGCACTAACCACTAGGCTATCAGTGCTGACGGAATCATGCTTCTCTGTCTGGTGATCCGATGGACGAGTCTGAGTTTGGCAGTTGCCAGGAGAACAGTACTTGCCTGACTGCATTGTGCCAAGTGTAAAGTTTGGTGGAGGGGGGATTATGGTGTGGGGTTGTTTTTCAGGGTTTGGGCTTGGTCCCTTAGTTCCAGTGAAAGTAACTCTTAATGCTTCAGCATACCAAGATGTTTTGGACAATTTCATGCTCCCAACTTTTGGGGATGGCCCCTTCCTGTTCCAACATGACTGCGCACCAGTGCACAAAGCAAGGTCCATAAAGACATGGATGAGCAAGTTTGGTGTGGAGTAACTTGTCTGTCCTGCACAGAGTCCTGACCTCAACCCGATAGAACACCTTTGGGATAAATTAGAGTGGAGTCTGTGAGCCAGGCCTTCTCGACAACATCACTGCCTGACCTCACAAATGTGCTTCTAGAAGAATGGTCAATAATTCCCATAAACACACTCCTAAACCTTGTGGAAAGCCTTCCCAGAAGAGTTGAGGCTGTTATAGCTGCAAAGGGTGGGCCAACTCCATATTAAACCCTACAGATTAAGAATGGGATGTCATTAAAGTTCATGTGCACATAAAGGCAGGTGTCCCAAAACTTTTGGCAATATAGTGTATCTCTCAAACAAGAAAGAGACAGGCTCAAACTGGTTAAAAACAGCAGAGCACATAGGGGTGATAGATGCATCAGATGTGGTAGGTAAGATGTGTGATCTAACAGTAGCAATGTTGTCAACAAAGAAATGTAAAAAGTTTTCACACTTCAACTATCACTCACTTGCTGGCCTCCTCTCTTGAAAAGTCAACAGGAAATCAGTCACACCCCCGAGACGCTTACAAACCCCTTTTGTTAGCTGTTTGAGATAAGGAACAAAAGCATTCAAAGCATATGATTGTTTAATAAGCAAAATCAATTTCATATTCATCTTCTGCTGATGGCAAAGGAGACAGATCATCTCTCTGGCTTTAGGGTCGATCCTCTGTTGTCCAAGCGCCTTCTGTCTTCCAATCCTCTTTATGTCATGCAATGTCAATTCTAAGTTATTTTTGTTTGTTTTGGGATTTGTCAGTAGTGTTCACTTTATGTGGTTTATCAGGATATTTATCAGGATATAGGCTACAACAGATTTAATGAGAGAACTTTCAAATCATTAAAATTCAACTTTACCAATGTTTGATTTTGATTATTTGAAATCCAGTTGAAATATATAATTCATGATGTTAAACAAGTTGTCTTATTTTGTAATATATTTCTTGCAAGCATGTTTGACAGCATCCCGGGATATGAGGGAATTGTGGTCGACGGAGGTGGTAAGAAGCACAAAACAATATTAATTGCTTTCATTTTCTAGTATGTACGTTGTTATATTAGGTCATATATAATTTTTACTGCAACAATTAATAGAGCTCCTATCGTAGGAGCATACACTAACATTAAAAAAAATTGGGGGTTGGTAAGATTTATTTATTTTTTTAAATTAATCTCCTGCTAATCAAGGCTGCATTTATTTGATAAAAAATACAGTATAAACAGTAATATTGTGAAATATTATTAAAATTTCAAATATTATTTTCAATATATTTTTAAATGTAATTTATTCCTTTGATGACAAAGCTGAATTTTCAACATCATTACTCCATTCTTCAGTGTCACATGATCCTTTAGAAATCATTCTAACATGCTAATTTGCTGCTCAAGAAACATTTCTGATTATTATCAATGTTGAAAACAATTGTGCTGCTTCATATTTTTGTGATTCTTTGGTGAAGGTTTTGAAGAACAGCATTTATTTGAAATAGAAATGTATTTTTTATTTTATATTACTTTATTTAAAAAAAATCTTACTGAACCTTAAGGTAAAACAGTCAGAAATGGAAAAAAGAGCATATGATGCAGTAGTAGCTTCTAGATTTCATTCATAAAATAACAGAATTTGGATGCTGAATATGTTGCTAAACACTGGTCTCTTGTGAATGTCTCTGTTCTCTTGTAACAGGTGCATATCTTCCACCTCCAATGTCCTCTGTGCCGATGCCTGTGCCTGAACAAGCCTCCAGCCATCCAGAATGGCAGTATGTTTGGCAGTTTCAATGCAGCTTCACATTAATAAACAAAAAAATATCATGAGGGGCCGTTCACACAGAATGCATTTTTACATTTCACTCTGACCTGCGTTTCGTGTTTTTAAAGGGATAGTTCACCCAAAAATGAAAATTTGATGTTTATCTGCTTACCCCCAGTGCATCCAAGATGTAGGTGACTTTGTTTCCTCAGTAGAACACAAATGATGAATTTTAACTGCAACCGCTGCAGTCTGTCAGTGGTATAATGCAAGTCAGCGGGAACTTTGACTATAAGAGTAAATAAAAACACGACAAATCCAAATTAAACCCTGCGGCTTGTGACGACGCATTGATGTCCTAAGACACGAAACGATCGGTTTGTGCGAGAAACCGAACAGTATTTATATCATTTTTTACCTCTAAAACACCACTATGTCCAACTGCGTTCAGCATCCTGTTAGTGAGGTCAAAAAACACGTTCTGATGACGGAAGTGATGTCTCGCCCATATAGAGAATACGATTCTGACGTCACGCCGCGTTGAGTTCTGGGTAACTTCTTTGTTTATACGCCATCTTGACAGGATCGCGCAGCCTTTCCGTCATTGAGTTTAGTTCAGTAATTTGTTTTCTGTCATGATTGTGAAAAATTTCACCATTGTATGTCATTAATGCTGCATCGATAATGGTGATAGTAACTCTGATAATCGTTCTGAGAGAGAACTGGACAATGAGCAACGTTTTTTGCCTTTTCTACGTGTAAACACAGCAAGGGAAGCAGGTCGAGGAGATGACGAGAAGACGCCGGATGGCAAATCTTTTAGTAATGGCACTGATTAAACCCACTGCATATCACTCAATAAAAGAATCACATTGCTGAGTGTTTTTTGAAATTTTTGGTTTAATAATTAACATTACCTTTTGCGAGTCTGACTCTCACTACGCTCGTGAATTAGTAGAACTTGAACGGGAACATTCAAATGCTTTTAAGAATGAAGAAACGCTTAATGCACAGAGACAAACACAAAATTCTGTACATATCTGTTAAAGCATACTGTGTGGAGAATGCGTTGCGTTCATATTCAGGGCTCGTCTGCACATCTTTTAATATAATGTCATCATAATACACTAAGCCAGTGTTTTTAAAAGGTGCCCTTGCAAGGACTCACTACTAAACTGTTGACAAGCTCCTAGGGTTTTGATTTTGTTTGTCATCTGTTGAAATAAATATAAAAATACAGTGTGTTCGTGTCCGTCTGTCCGCTGACTGACCCATAATCTCTGATTCTCTGGGATCGTGGAAAGGAATATTTACAATGACAACAGTTGTAGGCCTCCTCAATATGCTCGTTTAAGCATCATTTAAACGTTTCCAACAAATAAATTAATCGATTTTTCTCAGCGTGTTGAACACATACTTTTATTTGGATATTCATATGATAGCTGAAGCAGCAGCGAGCGTCCAGTGTGCGACACGGTAAACAGATGAACATTGTAAACGAAATTCTACAAAACTTCAGTGAAAAAATTAAAAAATAAATAAAATTATCATGCAAAACTATAAAATAGCTTCTGTTCCCTGCAAACGATACCCTTAAAAATGTGAATGTTCCACTTAATGGCAGAAACAAAACAAAAGGTAAGCAAGTATCTGTATTCATTTCAGTGCAAGTAGTAGGGGGCGATCCTGTCAAAATGGCGGCGCCGCCCCAGCATGCAACACGGCATGACGTCGGTTCGTATTCTCTATACTTCAATGAGTGCGAGACATCACTTCCGTTGTCAGAGTGCGATCAGACCTCACTAACCGGATGCTGAACGAAGTTGGACATAGTGGTGTATTAGAGGTAAAAAAAATTATATAAATACTGTTCGGTTTCTCACACAAACCGATCGTTTCGTGTCTTAGGACATCAATGCGTCGTCACAAGCCGCAGGGTTTAATTTGGATTTGTCTATGGAAGTTTTTTCGACTCTTATTGTTCAAGTTCCCAATCACTCTTATTATTTGACTGACAGACGGCAGCGGTTGGAGTTAAAAATCATCATTTGTGTTCTACTGAAGAAACAAAGTCACCTACATCTTGGATGCGCTGGGGGTAAGCAGATAAACATCAAATTTTCATTTTTGGGTGAACTATCCCTTTAAAATCAAAACTGTGTTCTGTGTGAACCGGCCCTAATGTTGCAAAATTAATCAATTATGAAGCAAATTTATTTCAGCTATAAGCAGCTCTACTGAAGACAGTGCTGTCATCCAGCTGAATTCAGTTACAATTCTGTGCTCATCTGAAAGTGCCAGTGCAGTTAAATCGATTATAGTACTGTCACGATCACCTGTGAGAGTGCCCTTCAGCCACTAGAGGGCACTCCTTCCCGGACTCTCTGTTTCACCCATTTCATGGACTACATTTCCCATACACACTCCCCGGACTAATCACTATTCATCATTGCACCCAGCTGTTGTTTATTTTGTCATTAGTGTCTGTGTATTTAGTCTGAGTTGTTTCTGTCTGTTCTTGTGGTTCATTGTTGAATGTCACCCTCGAGTCTGATCCCTGGTTTTCATGTTTCCCCGTTTTGGTTTGTAGTTTCTTGTTTCTTGTTTTATGTTTGGACTGTTGTTTTGGATTCTGACCCCTGCCTGTACCCTGGATTACGCCTTATGGATTTGCCCTCAATAAACACCATTGCTGCATTTGGATCTATCTCGTCTTCATGAGTTACGTGACAGAATGAACCACCACTTAAGATCCAGCAGCATGAGGACTATTTTGTCAGGCACATGCAGGGAGCGTGTGGCTCTGCTTGGGGCAGTGATGGCGTTACGCCAGGAGGGAGAAGAGGTAGGATGCTTTGCCAAGGTCTTTTGGACGATGGCGGTGGGGCTGAGGTACAACGATGCGGCGCTGAAGGATATCTTTAATGGCTGCATTGACGATCCTCTACCTCGGTGTGAGATGGAGGGGCTACTGGACTTGGATTTCTGGAGATTCGCCGCCTATCTTCGCCACCGGGTAGATTGGGCCTCACCAAGTCAACCAGGCAGTGTGCATGCTCCTGACCATGAATCCGTCTCTGAAGTCACCGGGGAGGTGGGCACTGAGCCTCAGCTTCACCCCGGTAAAGCGAGGAGGAGGAGAAGGAAGAAGGTTTCCTTCGGACGTCAGGGCCCGGAGGCCGCTCCGGTCAGTGAGTCCGCTCCAGAGCCCACTCCGGCCAGTGAGTCCGCTCCAGAGCCCGCTCCGGCCAGTGAGTCCGCTCCAGAGCCCGCTCCGGCCAGTGAGTCCGCTCCAGAGCCCGCTCCGGCCAGTGAGTCCGCTCCAGAGCCCGCTCCGGCCAGTGAGTCCGTTCCAGAGCCCGCTCCGGCCAGTGAGTCCGTTCCAGAGCCCGCTCCGGCCAGTGAGTCCGTTCCAGAGCCCGCTCCGGCCAGTGAGTCCGTTCCAGAGCCCGCTCCGGCCAGTGAGTCCGTTCCAGAGCCCGCTCCGGCCAGTGAGTCCGTTCCAGAGCCCGCTCCGGCCAGTGAGTCCGTTCCAGAGCCCGCTCCGGCCAGTGAGTCCGTTCCAGAGCCCGCTCCGGCCAGTGAGTCCGTTCCAGAGCCCGCTCCGGCCAGTGAGTCCGTTCCAGAGCCCGCTCCGGCCAGTGAGTCCGTTCCAGAGCCCGCTCCAGCCAGTGAGTCCGTTCCAGAGCCCGCTCCAGCCAGTGAGTCCGTTCCAGAGCCCGCTCCAGCCAGTGAGTCCGTTCCAGAGCCCGCTCCAGCCAGTGAGTCCGTTCCAGAGCCCGCTCCAGCCAGTGAGTCCGTTCCAGAGCCCGCTCCAGCCAGTGAGTCCGTTCCAGAGCCCGCTCCAGCCAGTGAGTCCGTTCCAGAGCCCGCTCCAGCCAGTGAGTCCGTTCCAGAGCCCGCTCCAGCCAGTGAGTCCGTTCCAGAGCCCGCTCCAGCCAGTGAGCCCGCTCCAGCCAGTGAGCCCCTTTTGGGTGAGCCACCGCCTCACCCTCATAAGCGGAGGAGAAGGAGGAAAAGGGCTTCCTCCGTCCTACAAGGCCTGGCGACCACTCTAGTGGTTGTTCGTGGGTTCTCCAAGCGCCTTGCCCTGCCGGCGCCACCGAAGCAGCCCGAGCCCGCTGCCGTCCCAGAGCAGCCCGAGCCCGCTGCCGTCCCAGAGCAGCCCGAGCCCGCTGCCGTCCCAGAGCAGCCCGAGCCCGCTGCCGTCCCAGAGCAGGCCATTCTTCCTGAGATGGTCACGGAGCACCCTTGGTCTGCCCTGTCGCCGCCGCCGCCCAGACCTTCTGCCCTGCCTCCGCCGCCCAGACCTTCTGTCTTGCCGCCACCGCCCAGACCTTCTGTCCTGCCGCCGTCATCCAAGTCTTCTGCCCTGCCGCCACTGCCCAGGCCGTCTGAACCGTTGGAACCGGCCTGGTCAGTTCCTCCGGCACCACCCTGGCAATCAGCCAGGACTCCAGACCCGCTGGAACCGGCCTGGTCAGTTCCTCCGGCGCCACCCTGGCAATCAGCCAGGATTCCAGACCCACTGGTACCAGCCTGGTCGGTTCCTCCGGCGCCGCCCTGGCAATCAGCCAGGACTCCAGTCCTGCCAGTATCCGCCTGGTCAGTTCCTCCAGCACCGCCCTGGCGTTCAGTGGAGCACCCGGGATCTGGCCCACCATCCCTCCCCCTGATCCTCCTCCAGTCCACCTCCCTCCTGAGTTGTTTGTGTTTTTGTTTTTTCGGATGGAGCGTCTGGTAGCCGCTCCTTTAAGGGGGGGTAATGTCACGATCACCTGTGAGAGTGCCCTTCAGCCACTAGAGGGCACTCCTTCCCGGACTCTCTGTTTCACCCATTTCATGGACTACATTTCCCATACACACTCCCCGGACTAATCACTATTCATCATTGCACCCAGCTGTTGTTTATTTTGTCATTAGTGTCTGTGTATTTAGTCTGAGTTGTTTCTGTCTGTTCTTGTGGTTCATTGTTGAATGTCACCCTCGAGTCTGATCCCTGGTTTTCATGTTTCCCCGTTTTGGTTTGTAGTTTCTTGTTTCTTGTTTTATGTTTGGACTGTTTTGGATTCTGACCCCTGCCTGTACTCTGGATTACGCCTTATGGATTTGCCCTCAATAAACACCATTGCTGCATTTGGATCTATCTCGTCTTCATGAGTTACGTGACAAGTACTGAATATGAATTAAAGTACTTTTTATAGATTAAAGAGACTAATCATAACCAGAGGTCTCTGTGTTTCAGATGTCTTCATTTCTCAACTGACTCCAGTTGCATGTTCATAATGCATGTAATTCAACACGCATGTCTGTTAATAATTTCTTTTTAGCAACAACATTCCTTCCATCTCAGAGGGAAGAGCGTGTGCAGCTTTTGCAGATTACGTCTCCAGCAAGTGCTGCTATAGTTCTGCCCCTGTCAGAGATGGCGTTATAACCAACATGGAGTCCTTTAAGACCTACAGGGTGACCTACAATAAATAATTTCCATTTTAAGCATAGTGATACTATCATTCTGTGTATCAGTAGACCTGCATAAATCTGATATTGTTTTGGCGTTATAGAGCTGAATGTGGTTAGCAATATTCATATGAGGTCTGTCTTTTTGTTCTGCTTCTGTTCTCAGTATCGTTTGGAGACATTCACAGAGTACAGATCTACTGAATGTTGTCAGGAGCCTTACACAGGTACCGAAAGTCAGTCGAGTCTATCATTAGTAGTGCTTGATTATTTAGGCAAGCATCACCATCACTATTGCTAATACTTGAGATTAGAGATTTAATCTCTAGACCTCTATGTATTAAACTATGCTGTGCTTTTTGTGATATACAGATATGATTGATATCTCATATTGTGCAGCTTATTGAGGAAATCTGTGCTATTAGAAAATGAAAAAAAAAATGTGAAAGAAAAATCCCTTGGACTTACATAGGAGGGACTATATAGGGACAGAATATCATAAGCTATGTTTCCATTAACCTATTTTTCTGTGAAAGTTGGGTTATCGTATAAAACAATGCTGGATGGTATCGCCAAGATGCGCAGAGCCGCAGACATGCACATAATACATGCACAAGATAGAGGCACTTTTACTGAATAAACCCCTTGATGCACAATAAAAAAACTCATGTGACTTTGCCTCAACAGGGGATGTGTTTGGATGACTGAACTAACCAGGGAACTAATCTTATTGCACAGCATCTCAAATGTTGGTTTGATCATTCTGAAATGCCTGAGCCAAAGTTTGTCATCAAAATGATTTGGTATAATTTCCTCCCAGAACAGTTTCTCAGGATTGCAAAACCTGATTTCACCAATATGTTCAACATTTCAATCAGATTTGAAGTTTACAGTTTATGTGAAGTTATGGGTAGGATTAGGTTTAGGGGTAGGGATATGGTTATGATTAAATTTTCGGACCGGAATGTTGTTCCAGGATCAACAAAATATGTCAACCCGAGGAAACCCGTCAGCAAAATCAGGACGTGCCATGATTGTGTTCCCAAACACCAGGCATCTGCCTCTGAATGCAAGATAACATGACAGCATTTATTGCGTTTCATCTGTCAGTCAATTTTTACCACAGACATTTTGCACCAATTTCCAAGGAGACTCTAGTAGGGCTGCCCTCGACTAAAGTTTTTTCTGGTCGACTAGTCTTTCATTTTAAATGATTAGTCGACTAATCGTACGTTCATTAATAAACCATATAAATCATAAAAAAGAGCCTTTAATGCCTAAATAGTCTAATCAGTGCTCAAGCGCACACATAAATCTTGCCACAGCACACCGACAGAAATAATGATTATGAATACGTCTGGGAAAGCAGCAAGTAGACTGCTTCAACATTTTAATAATTAATTTATAAAGTAGTGTTTTCTGTGTTTTTGGCTGCAATGAAGTTGACGATGCTGATGCTGTCATCTCCGCAGTAGTGGACGTGCCTATATCCATGTTTTATACTGATTACATAACCTGAGAATATTTGTTTTCCATTTGAGTTGTTTCATTTAAAAGTAGACATTTCACTTTCTAAAGATATATTTTTCATGTCTGTGAGGCAAGTTTACATAGAGTTAAGGTTCTTTTTTTTTTGCTGTGCTCAAGTTCACAGAGAGAGATGGCAGAAAGTGCACCCTGTTTGCTTTCATTATTTTACAAAAGCACAATGTTTTGTTATTGTGAGTGAGCGCACACACAAATAAAAGTAGACCCTTCACAGATGCAAAAGATGTATTACTCTTATCTGTATGACCAAAAATTATGGAGTATTTTAAAGGGTTAGCTCACCCAAAAATGAAAATAATGTTATTTATTACTCACCCTCATGCCGTTCCACATCCGTAAGTCCTTTGTTAATCTTCGGAACACAAATTAAGATATTTTAGTTGAAATCCGATGGCTCAGTGAGGTCTCCATAGCCAGCAATGACATTTCCTCTCTCAAGATCCATTAATGTATTAAAAACATATTTAAATCAGTTCATGTGAGTACAGTGGTTCAATATTAATATTATAAAGCGACGAGAATATTTTTGCTGTGCCAAAAAAAACAACAAAATAACGACTTATTTAGTGATGGCTGATTTCAAAACACTGATTCAGGAAGGTTTGGAGTGTTATGATTCTTCTGCGACACGCTGATTCATAACGCTCCAAAGCTTCCTGAAGCAGTGTTTTGAAATCGGCCATTACTATATAAGTCCTTTTTTTTTTTTTTTTTTTTTTTTTTTTTGGCGCACCAAAAATATTCTCGTCACTTTATAATATTAATATTGAACCACTGTACTCACATGAACTGATTTAAATATGTTTTTAGTACCTTTATGGATCTTGAGAGAGGAAATGTCATTGCTCCCTATGCAGGCCTCACAGAGCCATCGGATTTCAACAAAAATACTAATTCGCGTTCCGAAGATTATATGAGGGTGAGTAATAAATGACAGAATTTTAGTTTTTGGGTGAACTAATCCTTTAAGTGCAAGTGATCGCACCGGCGCCTCCATGTTAGCTGTCATGCAGTAAGTGAGCTACTATTCAGCTTTCACACTTTTTCACACATAGACAGCTGTTAATGATCTGTCCGTCACAATCTGTGTGACTTCGCCACTTCCTGTGGATTTTTTTTTCCTGCGACTAAGCAACTAATAAAATTTTGGACAACTAAGCCTCTTCTCGTTGACTAACAGTTAGTTGACTATTAGGGGGCAGCCCTAGATTCTAGAGACTATGGAGACTCTGGGATCGGCTTTTTTGACTTGGGCCAGTAAGCAACCACCCATAACATCCTAGTAATGAGTTAAAACCACATCACATTATAGCAACAGGTTTTGTGCAGTTCAAATTTGTTGAAATTATTAGTTCCACATCTAAACCTTGTTCCCTGGCTAAATCATCGTCTAAACTCTTTTGCAGGGCAGCACATCGATGCCGGGATTCAGCGTGCTCCTGGACCGTGGGAGATTGCAGCTCAACCTCCGTCCTACTTTACTGAGCACAAGGAGACCATTAGAGTGCCTTACACTTCCTCAGTCAAGGTTTGATCACTCAAGATCCACAAGAAGGGCCAATACAAACAACAGAGTGTGCAGCAACTACTGTATCAGAACATTTCTATATGAAACATCACTATCTATGGAGCTTTGGCAGCACTTCATTTTAAAGTGCCCCTATTATGCTATTTTAAAGGTTCCTCATTTTGTTTTAAAGTGTTTCATCCGAAGATAAAAAAACACTTTAATTTTCTTATAATATACAATGCAGCATCACCTCTTCACTCACAGTGTCTGAAACCGGTTTGATCAAGGTTTCAGTCTCTCTAAACCCCTCCTTTCTGAGAGCCTACTCTGCTCTGATTGGTCAGATGGCCCAGTCTGTTGTGATTAGTCTATCACTTGCAGCACGTGTCAGAAACAATTTCAACGTGTCATATCTCAATTTCAGTTGCGGAGGCTTCCTCAGCACTTGTATACACAGTGATACGAACAGTAATGAAGGCACTGGTTTTATCCAGTTCCTTCAGAAGTGCATGCAAAGTGGATTTGCTGAAAACTGCTTCTTCTCGATATGTCGACATCACAAATCAAACTGTTCCAGGCCTCAGCTACAACTCATAGACTGTAAAAAAATATGTACGTAGTGTCCATGACGTCACCCGTGGATTTCTGAAGAGCATTTTTGAAGCGAAAAAGCAGCCGTTGCCATTTTGGCAGCGCGTCATCGTGCGTCATGGATAACTGAAAGTGGGCAAAGAGGCGGGATGTGGTTGGAACTGAAGCGCCTGGTTGCTGAAACAATGCCCACCTATCACGACGTGATAAGTTATGTCATTATAAATTTCTAAAGGTTTACTGTCAATCTATGGTGTCTTTTTTACGATATACTGTAGCTGCTCCAGCACCAGTAATATTGTAATTTGTGTTGGGTGTGCAAATGACAACATGCAAAATCAGAACGGGACTCCATATGTTTATAATGAAATAGCGATCGTGAGATGAATCCAATCTGTCGACCTTGGGTAAAATGTCTATGAGCGTCCATTGAAAAAACAAACAACAATATATTGTCCATTGTTTGCATCAAATTTCTTCTGAATGATCTGCTCTCCATCATCGTTCTTCAAGAAATTATGCAATCTGAGCAGCATTTATGTTGTAAAACTCTCATAAAAAAATGAGCCCGTGTATAATTTTTCAAAATTGCGCAGCAGGTTTAGTTATAATATCCACAGCAGTGCTGCTGTGTCTTTAGAGGCATATTCTCCAGCCATTGCCATTGTAGTAAATCTGGCGGACAAAACTTTTAGCCAATGCCAAGGCAATCCAATAACGTGTGTTCTGTTTATCTTCCGCATATGTGCACATCTACAAAGACGTAATGTTACATCTGTCTCGACCATAGGCACAGCAAGCCATATTATTTGATAATTGTATGAAATAATCCAAAAAAAGCACAAACCCAGCAGAGATGCCAAGTTGAGCGGCTGGAATTAGCTGAGGTGACGGCTCACAGACAGCAGCGCAATCCACCTGTCACTCAAGTGGCCACGCCCTTAATTATGCAGAACTTTTAAGCTTAATATAATTTAAACGGATGAGTTATAAAAAAATTCACCCCCCTCATAGTTGTCATGAAGGGCAAAATTAGGTGTATAGGCCAAAACCACAATTTGTACCATGCTGTAAATATGTTTTTTTTTTTTTTTTTCTGCTGTAAAGTTGGGCATTTTAACATGGGACTCAATGAGATTCTGCTCTCTTTTGGAGCCTGTCCCTAGCGGCCTGTCGATGAATCGCAGTTTAAGTCACTTCCGTATTGGCTTCAAGAGAAACTGGGGAGGTTGCTGCTTGCTACATCTACAGTGTTTGAGGGTCAAAGATGTTCATGGCCAGCCAATGAAGACCATATAGGCTTGCATTATGCAAATGTGTTACAGTCCTGACAGTCCTAATAATTTACTCACCACCATGTCATCCAAGATGGACATGTCCTTCTCTCTTCAGTCGAAAAGAAATTAAGGTTTTTGATGAAAACATTCCAGGATATTTCTCCATATAGTGGACTTTGATGGCCTCCAAATGGTTGAAGGTCAAAATTACAGTTTCATTGCAGCTTCAAAAAGTTCTACACGATCCCAGACAAGGAATAAGGGTCTTATCTAGAGAAACCATCGATCATTTTCTAAAAAAAAATGTTAAATTATATACGTTTTAACCATAAATGCTCATCTTGAACTAGCTCTCTTCTTCTTCCTCTCTATTAGAATTCCGGCAGTGTAGACACTGCTAAGTGTATTACTGCCCTCCACAGGTCAAAGTTTGAACTAATTGTTATATACTTGCACTAGCATATTGTATATGACAATTTAATTCAAACTTTGACCTGAGGAGTGTCTACACTGCCGGAATTCTAATAGAGAAGAAGAAGAAGAGAGCTAGTTCAAGATGAGCATTTATGGTTAAAATGTATCAAATTTTATTATTATTATTTTTTTTTTAGAAAATGAGTGATGGTTTCTCTAGATAAGACCCTTATTTCTCGTCTGGGATCGTGTAGAATGCTTTGAAGCTGCAATGAAACTGTAATTTTGACCTTCAACTGTTTGGAGGCCATTGAAGTCCACTATGTGGAGAAAAATCCTGGAATGTTTTCATCAAAAACCTTAATTTCTTTTCGACTGAAGACAGAAAGACATGAACATCTTGGATGACATGGGTATGAGTAAATTATCAGGAAATTTTAATTTGAAAGTGAACTAATCCTTTAAGAAGATGTAATTTACAGGAAAGTAATTTGTTTCTTGTTGTATCCTAGAAATGTAACCCGTGCAGTGGATTGGGAAGAAACCCCTGTTCTTCTTGCACTGGAACTGGAAGCGTAAGTGAAGTCTTGACTGGCCAGGCTGCCTGCATACCAGGCTTTTTATTATTCACTGAATTTTTTTTTTGGAGTACATGGTTATAGGAGGTCATATTATGGGATATAAAACTAGAGACTCTTTTATTTGTGTCTTTATGCAGAAAGTGTGCTCTGGGTGTAACGGATCTGGTCAATGTCCTGATAACGAGTCCTGCAATAAATGTGACAATAGTGGACGTGAAAAGTAAGTCTGCCATTCTCCATAAGCTGTAGTAACTCTTTGTATGTTTCTAGCTTTTTATAAAATGACAGATACTTAAACCACTTTCTTTCGCTTGTGTTTGACAAACATTAAAAGTAACAAGGCCTGAGCTGCCCAAATTGAATAAAATGCAGAGTAATGAATGACCAAAAGCTAGCGTCTCCAGGAAAATAATGTGCATGCATTAATATATTAAGATTATGCAGAATGCATGCAAACAGAAATATTCCAATAGCTGTAGAGCATGTAAAGGGCTGAAAACATTCTACGACATAAAATGAAGTATATGTGATGTCATGAAAAAATTAGAGAGAATTTTGAGAACACAACATATCAATTTGTCTTTTTTTATTTAAAAAATATGAATACTCAATAATTCAATAAATTATTGATCTCTGTTTATGGCCTCGCCCACTGATCTGGTAACTCCTATTACTGTCCTGCAGAGACCTGTACTTGGTTTGTCTGTCTCATTTCAGATGTAGTTCATGTAGCGGCAGCGGCTTCCACAAGTGTGACACATGTGATGGAAAGGGACAGATACTCACTTTCATAAATCTCAAAGTCAAATGGTATTATATTATATTCACTGATAATACTAACCCTGTACACTCTGTCAAAATGAACTTTTTCATTCTGAAAGCTAGTTTATTCCCCCCATTTTTAGGAGCACTGAGAGGGATGATTTCATTGCGCAAGATTTGAGTGGTCTGAGACCGGAAAAGCTGGGGAAGGTTTCAGGGAAGGAGCTCTTCAGCAACGCCCAGATGACGGTAATAACATATTTGCAGACAGTTAAAGATAAAAGAAATAATAATAAAGAGGCTGAAGTTGATAAAAGTGGCTATATTGTAGGTCTATCCAGTGCTGGGTTTCCCTGATGTTTCTGTTGCACAAGCATCTGAGCGTTTAATAATGGACCATCAGGTGAAATATACCAAGAACTCCCGCATATTACAGCAGGTATCTGTTGTGTTTTATTCATTTTTAATGTATAATTTGTACATTTTCCATATAGAAAAAATAATAATGCTAAATTTTGCTATGTAATTATTAGTCTTTTGACAGTAGAAATTTGGTCACGTAAACTGGTGTGCATGTCAACATGATACCACAATACTGATGAAACCTAAATCTGTTTCTGTAATTCAATATTTCCTTGTTCCAGAGACAGACAATCGAGCTCATTACCATAACAAGGGTGAACTACACTTGGAAAGAGAAGCCCTATGTTTACTATGTGTATGGAAATGAGTTGAAAGTGAACGCTGATGACTATCCTGCCACCTGCTGCTGTTCTGTGATGTGACATCCAACAATCATCATCTCAAACCTGAAACAAAAAGAAAACCCATACAAAATGTCTATTATACACAAGGGCCTGGTTTCCCAGATGGGGTTTAGATTAAGCCAGGATTAGGCCTTAGTTTAATTAGCACATTTGAGTAGCTTTTATAAACATGTCTTAGAAAAAACATTACTGGTGTGCATATTGAGACAAAACAATGGCATTTACATATATTTTAAGATCATGTCAGAGCAAATTGCTTTCAGTTAAAACAGCTCAAACATGCATTTTATATCCTGGGACTAGATTTAAATCATCTGTAAAACCATGGGCGGAAGTTCACAACTGTTAATGGTTATCTTGCAGATATTTTTAATATCCCATCTTACTAGACATAATGCTAGTATTGCCTGCAGCAAATTTTATGTAATGAAAAAATGAAGAGTTAATTTGCAAAAACTCAATTTTTATTAATTCTCATAAGTTTTGTATTGTGAATTTCAAGTAATATCAAGCAAACTGCAGTTAGGTTGTTTTGATTAAGTAATAGGCTAATAACTCCAAAAAATACAGGTAACTTACAAAATTAAAGTCCGTTGAAAGTATGTTTTTTATATATATATATATTTTTTCTTAGCAAAAGCAGATAACTCAACATTTCAGTTAAACAAAACCCAAGTAATTGCTTTGTAATTGCATTTAAAACACACTCAAACACACGTATGTAGTACACAAACGCACACACTCACACAGATCGGCACACACCTTTTTACAGTCTATGGCGCACACACAGGCATGCGCATACACACACACACGCGCGCGCGCGCGCGCGCAAAAGGACAACCAAGGGTTTAGCATGTAAGACGTGTATGGTGTACAAGGATTTGCAGAAGTCGAAATTATAAATCCTCGATCACATTTAGTCTGCTTTGACGAAACTTCCCTCAGCTACCGCGTCTTTTTGAAGTGACTAGAAGCCTTGTCACATGACCTGAATGCTGCGCGCTGATTCGCTAAAACGGACTTATCAACAACAAGGGCGCTTGTTGTAAACGTGAACTCGCGATGCCTTGACAGTGGATAAAACATAATCTACTAGTGTATTACTAATAATATAATTTTTCGCTTTAAAGCTTTTTGCAATGAGTTATGTACCTCTCTCCATGCCTCTCTCTCTCTCAAAAAAAAAAAAAAAAAAAAAAAGTCTATGTATCTATGTAAAAAAAAAAAGAATATGTATTACATCCTACTTTTAACATTATTTTTCTTTACCACAACTCAAATTCTCATATTCATTACGTTGTTAATCTTTTTATGATACTTGTCAAATTTTGTATTCATTTTTTTTTTTTTTTTTTTTTGGGTAAGATTCCACTGCTGTCATTTTTTTTTCCGGTAGACTAATTCCTGTTTTGTCGTTGATGGGCATAAAACAACAAAAAATATTTGAAAAGACAGATAGCTTTCAATGTTTAACCTTGTATATTTATTTACAAATATTTTTCTCTTTTGCCATTACAGAAATGAATTAGTATATGTTATTTTTAAAATAATAAATACATCACTGATAAATACCAATGATAACAATAAACAAATCTGTCAACCCAAAGATCAACCATTTACATTGTTTTACTCTGACAAATACGATAATATTCTATTCAGATATATTATTTTATTGACAACTAGAATAATTTAGGCTGTATCTAGCCAGCCTAACTATGAAGCTAAACTACCCTGGTATTTAACCTTATCTGTACATGGAACATAGAATCTGATTAATTTGTAATTAGGTAAAATGTTCACCAACTTGACCACCAACTTGTCCAGGCTGGAAGACCAGTTTGACTACATAATCCAGGTTGGGAGACAAACTAAAACCAGCTGAACCCCAGCTAACCCAGGGTGCTTGGGAGACTAGCTTGACCAGCTAAGCTAGGCTGGGAGACCAGTTTAAACCATCTGAACACTAGCTAACACAGGCTGGGAGATCAGATTGACCAGCTACTTCCAGCTTAAACCAGCTAAGACCAGCCAACCAGCTTAGTCTGGTTTTAGCTGGATTTTTCAGCATAAATCATAGTGTATTTTGAAAAACAACCTAGCGCTAATCGTATGAATTACAGGGGAATTGCCAGCTCGTTGTGATGAAATATTGTCAAATGTTATTTTCTTATTTATCTAGAATGGTAATGTGTCTCTCACTTGGCATTCTCAGAAAAAGTTGTAATACGTTGTATTAAATTATTAAATTGTATTAAATTATAAAAATGTATTAGATATCAGTAATAGATATGTCTTACAATAATAAACTTAATTGTGTCATTCAGTTTTATTAAAAAACACTTAAAATCTGTCTGAAAGAAAAAGAGGTCTGACGTCGGAACCTTTATTCTCTTGTTCGTGTTTCTAGCCGAGTGAAATAAACTCGGGATCGATTTCCTCCTGTACGTTGCACGCGCGTACGCAGGCTAAACTAAACAACAATTGAATAAACCATTTACTTTGAAATTAAAAAATCAACATGGAAACGATTTTAGAGCAACAGCGTCGATACCATGAGGAGAAAGAGAGACTTATGGACGCAAAAACGAAGGAGATGTTGACGAAAAAAAACACGGTAATTTTACAGATCTGTGAATGAGTTTAAATGATGCTAATACATGAAACTTAGCCTGCTTTTTCTACTGTATCTTTTTGCTTTGTATATGTAACTGACCTAGTATGTTATGATTGGCTAATCCTTAATATGTTTGTTTTTATTCGTTGTGACCTCACCAAAAACGCAAGCTCTTTTTTGGTACTTTTTTGACAATACTACCATGGTATTTTTGAAGTACTTTCAAAAGATAAGTTTAAATTTGCATGGAGACATTAAGCAGATGTTTTTAATTACAGAAACTTACAAGCAGAACTTGAGCTTTACAGTTAAAAAATTATTAGTATTACAATAGGATAAATGCTATCACTGTACCATGATACTGTCACCCCTTGTAAACATGAAAAAAAGGAACATTCTGTTTTCCTGATATGATCCATTGAACTTGTTAGTTTCTTGTGGAAACCTGTTGCACCTTTGTATACTTTAGTAAATTCTGCCTTAAGTAATTATTTCTGGTAATATCTGATTGGCCGTAATCACTGCTGCATGCTGTGTTGCTATCTATTTGATAAATGAACTTGTTCCTTTTTCTGTTCAACAGCTGAGAGACCAGATCAACTCTGATCATCGAGTGAGGGCTATGCTGGATGTAAGATTCATCTGTTCTTTTGTGCTGCCTTTGGTTTCCTACAAATAATTCTTAATGTCACGGTCATGGAAATGTGTTTTAAAGTTGTGTAGCTGATATGTTTGTGTTATTTAATACATGCAGAGATACATGGAAGTAAGTGCAAACCTCAGAGACTTGTATGAAGACAAAGATGGGTAAGACATTCTCGAGGACATTGGAATAACAGAAATATATCTCATCTGCCTTCATTTGTTTGATCACATGGTTGTGTTGTTTGTTCATCAGAATGAGGAAAGATGAGCTAAATGCAATATCAGGACCAAATGAGTTTGCTGAATTCTACAACCGACTCAAACAGATCAAGGATTTCCACAGAAAACACCCTCATGAGGTAGACATGAAGTTTCTGTCTTTCAACTCTCACCCTGTTCTGAATTGCATGCTTTTGTCTTGGAGTCAGAGCATGTGAGCCTGAGTGCGAGTGAAGCGGGGAGCGGAGTGCTGGTAATGTTTCCTCCGGAGTGGAGAGCGCTTGCTCAACCCAGAATGCCCTTTGTAATATACTGCTTTGAGAACGTGAAATAAGCAATAGGTCTAAGGTTACGGAGTTCAAATATTGTTTTTAATGAAGTTGCACATCTTATACTCAAAAAAAGGAGACTTATACATAATTGAAAGGCAGTGTGGAGAAACCGAGTTAGCAAAGATTCTTTTTGTGATGTACTCACAATGAAGTTTTTGTTCATACTTTGCTTTGGGGTAAAAAGAACTTTGAAATAGCTTTGCAGCAATACACTGTTAATGGACATCCTGACACCATCGGAGCTGCTGAGAGTGCAGTTTAGATGAATATGTGAATATTATATTGTCCTCTTAATAACAAAAACACACAACAAATATGACAGTGGTGAAAAAATAAGTAATATCCAGGGTTCCCACGCGCCTTGAAAGTACTTGAAAGTACTTGGATTTCAGACACATGAATTCAAGGCCTGGAAAGTACTTGAAAACAAATATTGGTCCTTGAAAGTCCTTGAATTAAATTTGAAATAAATTTTGTGAAAATTATAAGATGCCCCTCTTATTCCTAGTATATATTTGTTTTGGAATATTGTTTTACAATCAGTTTTTAGAGTGTTTTCCATTGCGGTACTTCCCCTCGCTTGTTATTAGGTGAGGTTTGGACATTTGAGCTGTGACACTTGCTGTGTCTGAAATTAACATTCTTATAGTTAGCGATTTTGATCATGGACGATTAAAAGGTCTCCACAATCTGCTTTTGAAGAAATATTGTTGTATCATAGTGCTTTCTGTCAGTTGCAGTCCTGGCGCATTCACATCACGTTAACAGAGTTTTAAAGCCTTGCCGGTTAAACATTTTATCTGCGTGATGGTCTGACACGTGCTTTTCTGAGCAATACACCCGAAGCACGCACTCTCAAAAAAAAAAAAAAAAAATTACTATGGTAGTCAATGGGGCGCGAGATCTGTTTGGTTACTGACATTCCTCCAAATATATTTTGTTGTGTTCAGCAAAACAGTGAAATTCAAACAGGCTTGGAACAACGTCATCTCCATATGTGATGTGAATTTGATAGGTGCCTGATATAAAATAAACGGTGCTTTAAAAAGTCCTTGAAAGTCCTTGAATCTGGTGTTCATGAAAGAGTGGGAACCCTGAATATCACCAGCTCTGCAATTCAGAACGCGAGTCAAGACACATTACTTATTTATACCACTTTATAGCTACAAGCCTATTTCTTTAAAGCCACATATCAGAACTATCTCTAAGCCTACTGTAATTGAGACATGTATTCAAGACATTCATTAAAAACAAAAAGATGTGTTGTTTCGGTCTTAAAAAGGCTGCGGAAACATGGTAGTGGGTTCGTTTGTTACGCACTTCAATCCACTTACTCATGCTGTTCACTTTTTCTAATCAACATAGATGAAATTAAAAAATAATATTATAATATTTAAACATAAATATGAAACTAAATGGGCTATGCGGTCGACGAATGTCCCGGCACATTCTGGCGTATTATTTCCTTAATACAGTGGAAACAATTTAAAATACCATACATGCCTCACAAATAAATATTGAAGCTCAGCAAATAGCTATCACAAACATGAAACATATGTCTAAAGAAAGCTTGAAATGTCTACTTTTAAATAAGGCAATTTAAAACAAATATTCTCCTGCAATGTAATCTGTATGAAACTAAAGAGATGCACAGTTTCTCCTGGGTCAGCTAATTATCGTTAATGTAATATGCATACTGTGCTGAATAAAAAATAACGTCCCCAACTATGCCTTAAAAGCATCAACAAAGGCTATAGTAAAGCCTTTAACACAAATAGTGCAGTACATAGAAATTTCATGTCAGAGCGGGATTTGAGCGTACGTCGTTTTACCGGTGAGCATGAGCGCTACATAAGTGGAACGTTCGCTTGGGCCCATGAGTGATTGAGCAGATCATCACACCGCTCCACTTTGCTCACATGCTCTGCTTGGAGTGCAAAATATACACTCTACTTGTTCTTTGTGTCAATTCCAGATCTGCGTACCTATGTCAGTGGAGTTTGAAGAGCTCATGAAAGCCAAAGACAACCCTAGTGAGGAGGCACAAAGTAAGTCTTGCAATGTAAGTGATGTTTGCTAAGGCAAGCATCACTGATGTGATTGCTTATAATACAAAACATTATAATACTTTAAGTGATTAGGAATTTGAACACACCTTTAACCCCAAATATTATTAAAGAGGTCCTATTATGGCTTTTTACAAAGTCTTGATTTTGTTTGTGGGGTCTACTAGCATAGGTTTTTTAATGCTTGAAAGTTTATATACCATGCTTATTGATATAGAGAATAACACCTTTGTAGTGGACTTTGTGCTTTGTAACTTTGCAGACCTTTTTCATGCTGGAACAGCAACATTACACACTAAAGAAAGATAAAAATGTAAAAAAGCACAATAGGTCCTATCATTAACAGACATAAATGATACCTGAAAGCGGAAGAGAGAGATTGTACTTTGTAAATGTAATAATTTATCGATTTGAATTATTCGGTTTACATGGTCTAAAGGCCTGTTCACAACAAGGATGATAACTATAAACAGGGCTCGACAATAAGGACTGCCCAATGGCCCGGGGCTAGCAAAAACAATGTTTTGGACAGTTGATGAAACTGTCAATTGCCTGATCAGACTGGTGCTGCATCGACACAGAAGTTTTTTCATTTGCACGTTTTTAAGACTTGCCAATTTAAATATTGAAGCGCAAGAAGACACGAAAGAGAACTCAATTCAATACATGTGCGCTGTGTGTGAAGTTTTGCGTGCGCAACATGCATACGAAGCTTGCGCCTATTATTTATTACTTTTTTTGTGGTGGGGCCAGTGAAAATTTTGGCGGGGCAAGTAAAAATGTTAACGCTAAGGATTTTTTTTTTTTTTTTTTTTTAGAAAAATCCATAGTGTTGAGCCCTATTCTGATCATTAAAAGAGAAGTCCACACTACACTTATGACAATATCAACACAGAGGAATGATAAACATTTTTTTTTTTTGCTGCTGATAAACAATAAAAACATTGACAGCCAATCAGAATCCACCCAACATTAAAGAGTTTGAGCATTTAAAGCAGCAGACAACATAACTGCAGTGCATGCTTGTAATAAACAAAAAATGTATATCCTTTGTTGTGGACATAGTTATAGTTATAGCTGTTGTTTTTGGTGTAAACAGTCCATAACAATCTTCTTGCTGATCACAGATCTGGTGGAGTTCACTGATGAAGAGGGTTATGGACGCTACCTGGATCTCCATGACTGCTACTTAAAGTACATTAATCTTAAAGGAGTAGAGGTACTGTCTGATTTACTGGCTTATTTGAATTGCCTGACATCTAATTGAATAAAAGGTTCTAATGCCTTTGTCTGTTGATCTTTTCTAGAAACTGGAGTATGTCACATATCTGTCAACATTCGATCAGCTCTTCGACATCTCTAAAGATAGGAAGAATGCTGAATATAAGAAGTAGGTGAAAGCTGGTCATTTTAAATACCATATAACAGCACTGAACAACTGATCAAAATAAAATCAAAGTAACGGTATGAGTTTTAGAGATTATCAAATCACAAAAGTTGTGATTTCAATAAATATGCATATTTCAGAATGAAACACTGTATTCATTTATACGCATGCAGCTTACGATAAGGTAAATGCTGCTCCACACAAACGCACCTCTGCGTGTGCTTTAACATTGGGTTGTAATAACAAGCATTTGGGAACACAACATGTGCCAACCATTTCTAGGTTTGTAATGAGAAGTGTTCTTTAAATCAGTTGCCAACAATGGAGACACCAAAATAAAATTTTTTTTAAAAAGTCCTGTTGTTTAACTTTTCAAAATGAAGAAATTATCATTTATTATTTATTTAGTCCTTTTCATACCAGCAAACTTATCGCCATTCAGTGAAATTCGACATTCTGACAGAGAATTATGATCACATGATTAGTGCAAACCCAAGGAGGTTTTTTGTTGTTACATGAATGTATTTTTGCTTTGCATTTTCATTCAGTCCATTTGCTATTTTTGTTCAGACCAAATATATATTATATACTGTAGTGGCCAAAAGTGATGTCCGGCCTAAGAGAATTTCTTCACCCTTTATTCAAATATTATTAAATCAAATAAATATTTTGTAAGCATATTGTGTAGTTGTGCTTGGAGTCAATTGTTTTATTTGTGATATTGCAATAAAACATGCCAAATTGTGGAGACATAATTTTTGGCCAGGGTGTCATACAAAGAAATTATAAACGCATGCAAAAACAAGAGAGAACAAAAAAAAAATAGTAATAACTGATTATGTTGTAGTCAGTGAATGCTTTTTTCCTGTGTGCTTTTTTGCATAGTAAAATAAAATCTGCGGCTTGCCTTTTTTGCAAAATAATTTTGCATCATTTTGAGATGTCTCTGCTCTTGCAGGTATCTGGAGATGTTGTTGGAGTACCTGCAGGAATACACAGATCGTGTCAAGCCTCTCCTGGATCAGAATGATCTCTATGGAAAGATCTTGATAGAGTTTGAGAAGAAGTGGGAGAGTGGAATGTTCCCAGGGTGGCCGGTGGGTTTAAGCGACAACATTAATGAGCTCTACAGATCTTTTTACATGCATTTCAGCAGTGTCTGCATAGTTTCCAAACATAAGTGACCATTTATTTGAAGCTTATATTCATAACTGCTGAAATAATGGTTGGTAGATTTTATGTTCTATTTGAAATCAGCAAAGAAGTATTGCAGGATAGTGAGATGCCTATCTTTTACAACATTACTTACTGAATATTTTTTACAACATTACTTACTGACTTTATTTTTCTGCTTGGTGTTGTGGTGTATAAAGCTTTGGTTATACCACAACTGTATTGCTATACAGTAGTGATCGACCGATATTGATTTTTTTATAACCGATACCGATTATTTGCATGTTTATGTACCTGATAACCGATATGCAGAACCGATATTTATTTACTGTTATACTTCTGTTTTTGACAATTATTACAACACAAATGAGCTGAATAAACCATTTTATTTATAACAATCACTCCCTCCTTGCATACAAAAAAAATGATAATAATGGTTATGTAGTAAATCAAATGATTATATAATCTAGGGTGTTTAAACGAGATAATCTTGTCAAAAATTTCATGCAGTGGCCGCGCTTGAGGCTTCCTGATCATCAACCCATTCAGGTGCTGAGCAATATGAACGAACTTTTTTTTCCGAGACTATATAAAGTTAAACAGCATTTTGCAGTTTGCATTTTATGATCCAAATTTAATCTAACGTTAAATCATGAAATGCCAACTGACAAAGTGCTGTTTGACTATAAGTTAATCAACCGCGATCGCGCATGGAGATAATAAATAATTAATTTCCACAAAGCGGTAGGCTATATTTATATGTGTATTAGCGAAATAATTATGTAGTAAATGATAATATAATCTAGGGTGTTTAAACAAGATAATCTTGTCAAAAGTTTCATTCAGTGGCCGTGCTTAAGCCTCCTGATCATCTGTCAGTTGCTAAGCAATATGAACGAACTTTTTCTTCTAGACCAGTGGTTCTCAAACCTGTCCTGGGGACCCCTCACCACTGCACATTTTGCATGTTTCCCTCATCTAACACACCTGATTCAACTAATCATCTAATTAGTAGAAACTGCAAGAGTTGAATTGGGTGTGTCTGATGAGGGAGACATACAAAATGTGCAGCGGTAAGGGGTCCCCAGGACAGGTTTGAGAACCACTGTTCTAGACTAATGGTGAGCAAATACAACAGATAGAGAATTAAATTCAGCACTTTTATTTTCAACATGCACTCATTCATGTCTGTTTTATTTAATTCATGTAAAGTTACGTCTTTATTGGGGCAGGACTTGAATTACACTACGTGACTCAATGAGTTCGTCTCAATTGTTTAGAAACAAGCTGCATAAATTAACTATATCAGGAATTTATGTCTCAGATCTCATTTGTGCATGTCTGTTATGTTAAATAAAATTGATTAATTAAAGCAAACCAAGTAGAACACATACTTTACCTGTGCACTGAGTTGTTGTTGACTGATCTCCTCAGACGCCCGGGCTGCAATGGCGGAAATCTCAAAACGGCCACAAGATGGCGCCGTAAATCGGCAAATCCGATATTACAAAACCGATACCCGATTATGGAAAAATGCTTAAATATCGGGAAAAATATCGGTAAACAGATACATCGGTCGATCACTACTATACAGTACACTGTCATGTGTCATTTTTCATATCTTTATACCATATCATAGAGCCCTAACCCTAGGGTAGATTACTAGTTTAGTAAGCTGCGGCAGGTGCCATTTTACAAATTTAAGGAAAGATGTTCTGCCGTCCTCTATTAAATATGTGCATTGGGAATGAATAAGGATGTTTTTCTGTAAATGTGTTGCAGAAAGAGACGAGTAGTGCTCTGACCCACGCGGGAGCCCATCTGGATCTGTCTGCTTTCTCTTCCTGGGAGGTCAGTGTCTCTGGTCTTGTCTGTTACAAATGTGTCCTGTTTTCCTAGGTAATAATGTTTTCATTAATGTTGACTCACACAGTATTGTTGTTTTATTCCTGTAGGAGCTGGCGTCTCTGGGTCTGGACAGATTGAAGTCTGCTCTCATGGCTTTAGGCCTCAAATGTGGAGGGTGAGTATGAACAACACACTGCCCTGCTCACGTAGCACTGTTTAATTCTAGTTTCACATTTAACAGGATTACAAATAAAAGATGCATAGGACTGACAGTCCCTGATTCTTGAGTCTGTATGTAATGTCTGGTACAGAGTATGTGATTTATTATTATTAACTTTTTTATGTTTTCTTTGTAGTACTCTAGAAGAGAGAGCACAGCGTCTGTTCAGCACTAAGGGAAAATCTCTAGAGTCATTAGACCCCTCACTGTTTGCCAAAAACCCAAAAGCCAAGGGACCAAAGAAGTAAGCCCTTCCCCACTCTGGAAACTATATAATATAATGCAGTCCGGATTTAAATTGGTACTGAAACAAGGGACTAAATTCAACATATTTGTGTTTTTACTTGAATGCAGCCATACTTTGTATACATTATTTGCCTTTTAAATGTAACTTTTGATCTTTTGTCTTGTGTCTGCAGAGATTCAGAGCGCAACAAGGAAATTGGCTTTCTTGAAGCTCAAATTTATGAATATGTGGAGATTTTGGGGGTAAAGAAGTCTGCCTGTTTTTGTTTTAGTAGCTTTGTGTGTATATATATCAGTAATGTATATTAGTGTTCTGCTCTGGTAACCACTTTCTGTATGAATGGTTTTGGTAAGGTGACATCTGTTATGGATGTTGGTGTGAGTTCTCTGCAGTGATAACACTCTTTGTATTTTGTTGTGTGTGTTGTAGGAGCAAAGGCAGCTGACCCACGAGAATGTTCAGAGGAAGCAGGCACGCACAGGAGAGGAGCGTGATGAGGAGGATGAAGAACAGCCCAGTGAGAGTGAGAGTGAAGATGAAGATAATGAGATTATATACAACCCCAAAAACCTGCCACTCGGCTGGGATGGAAAGGTACGCTTGGTTTTGTTATAGTGTTAAGGTTTGGCTAAAGGAAATGAGTTCATTCAGATTAGATATTGAGATGATCGAATTGATGTGTAATTGTTTCCAGTCCCTCCAAAAGATAATGGACAGTAGTGATCATTAAGGCTGGGCCTTAGTGAATAATATTTCAAACTTTTTTTTTTTTTTAATATTTTGTTTTTAGCTATTTTATCTAGCCATCTCAAATATTCAATACATCACCCAGCCCTGGTGATAAAAGGCTTGCTCTGTGCCATTTAACCTTGTCTTTCGTCTGCTCTTTAGCCAATTCCATACTGGCTGTACAAGCTGCACGGTCTGAACATCAATTACAACTGTGAGATCTGTGGGAATTACACGTACAGAGGACCCAAAGCCTTCCAGAGACACTTTGCAGTAAGTTTCCAAAAAAAAATTGCTCTATACTAGTGGGTGTATTTATAGAGCAGGATCTAATTTTAGTTAGTTTAGTGATTTCACTGACTAGTCAAATACGTAAAACTACGTAAAATACTACTACGTACAATTTTACTACTACGTAAAATAAAAATAATTTAACTTTTACAATATGAGGGAGAGAATCTGTGCTTTTGTAATTTGATGAAAGATGCAGTATAAGAGACTGCAAAAGGTCAGTAGTAGTAGTAGTAGTAGTAGTTTGAGGTTCAGAGTTTGTGAATGTCAGCAAAGACAATGAATCCGTTTTCTCTTTTTCAGGAGTGGCGTCACGCTCATGGTATGCGCTGTTTGGGCATTCCCAATACAGCCCACTTTGCGAACGTCACCCAGATTGAGGATGCAGTATCCCGTGAGTACACTAATTCTTAAAAGATCTATTCTTAATGGGTATGTAGTAGTGTTAATAAATAATAATAAAAAGCATTGTTCCATCAACCAGCTGTGTTGAGGTATAACTGCTAACAGGGTTGATAGTTTACAGTCTCTAGGACACATTTTTCAGTAGAATGGTCGGTTTTTCAAAACTCTTCACAGTTTTTCTTACCAACTTCTAGCTTCACACAGCAGTCAATTTCACATTCAAATTGCACTAAAACTACCAAAACACTTCATGTCTCAAATCAACTCAAGGGGTTTTCATCCAACAAACACACTTTCACTCATAAAACAACAAACTTAACAACAAATAGCATTATACAATGTTTTTTTTTCTTTACAAAACAAGAATGACAGCTGTCTACTCTTTAGAATTCACTGCAGTATGTGTTACTTGGTGCATGTTTATATTACAGTATACAATTATTCCTAGGTTTTCCCCTTTCGTATAGATGGTAATGAAATTTAAAGATTAACACCTTGTTCAGCTTGTAGGTGTTCAGCTGCATCTAATTGTTTGGATGGCATTTCATTTGTTTGGATTAGGAATATATTTCAATAAGGTATTACTGTAGAAATGTAATAACTTGCTGTCTTATTTCATATTAGGTTAGGTTTTGAACTTAAGTCTAACAGATTAATTGGCCTGAGGGTACAGAGTTTTGGTTTTTGGTGGTGGTTTTGTCTTAGTGAGAATAAAATTTGAAAGTAGTAGTCATTGAATGCCTTTTGTGCCAAAGCTATCATAAATAATGCATAGTTTAGCCGGCAAAGACTGATGTTGTGCTCGCTGTGTAAAGAGTTTTGAAAAAGTGACTTGAGTATTTAAAAACTGGTCCTAGCGATTGTTAAAGGTGCCCTAGAACTTTTTTTTAAAAGATGTAATATAAGTCTAAGGTGTACCCTGAATGCATCTGTGAAGTTTCAGCTCAAAATACCCCATAGATTTTTTTTTTTTATTCATTTTTTTTTAACTGCCTATTTTGGGGCATAATTAGAAATGAGCCGATTCAGGGTGTGTGGCCCTTTAATTCTCGTGCTCCACGCCCCAAGAGCTCGCGCTTTTCTTAAACAACATAAAAAAAAGTTCACACAGCTAATATAACCCTCAAAATGGATCTTTACAAAGTGTTCGTCATGCAGCATGTCTAATCGCGTAAGTACAGTGTTTATTTTGATGTTTACATTGATTCTGAATGAGTTTGAGGCTATGCTCCGTGGCTAACGGCTAATGCTATACTGTTGGAGAGATTTATAAAGAATGAAGTTGTTTATGCATTATACAGACTAGGGCTGCAACAAACGATTATTTTGATAATCGATTAATCTGTCGATTATTAGAACGATTAATCGACTAATCATCGATTATTGCACTGATTAATCAGTAGGCTTTGTTCGATTATTCTACTTTAGCAATTAGTTAAAATATTGAGTTATACTGTACTTTAACTAGTAAATAAAACAAGGAAATCACTTCAGCTTTTAAAAGTGTATTTTTAATCATTTTTAAGCCAACTGAATAGACCAATATACTATAAATATATAAATATAATGTAATTATGTGGGGGTTTTTGTGAAAAATGAAACAACATACATACATACACATATTACATATCGTATGTATATGTGTATGTGTGTGTGTGTGTGTGTGTATATATATTAGGGCTGAAACGATTAGTCGACATTATCGACAACGTCGACAATAAAAAATTGTCGACAAATATTTTTGTTGTCGAATAGTCTCTTGATCTCATACGACCTATTTGAAGGGCCTGCAATAACGCGGTGTAACCAGTGGGGCGCTGTAGCGCAATACTGTAATGCAGCCCTCCGGGATCCAATCCAATAAAAGAAGTCAGCGCTTTGGAGAGCATAGTGCAAACGAAGTCGAACCCGTGAAATGTGGGAGATTAACATAGCATAAACATAACAAACATAACGTTTAGCATAACTACAGAATACTGTCATGCAGGGCCACCAACTCTCATTCAAACTCACTGTTCTCACGCCACACGTTCATTTTCTCACACAGTGAAAGATGCATCGCAGAGCAAAGAGGACACAGACAACGGCAACGCACCGCCAGATCAGGTTACTTTTGATATAAAACTGTCTAAGCTTTTAAATTCAGTCAATATTACTACGGGATTCAAACAATACTTGTGGTGGTGACTCTGTTTAACGTTGTGTGGCAGATCGCTGTAACACCTCGGTTCAAGCGGCATGTGAACCTATTCCTCTCTATTACAGCGCGAAATAAACATGAATGAACATCAAAAAGTACTTACTTAACTTACTGAAATGAATCCATCTCTATTGTAATCACTTAATCGGAGTTTTAACCGCAGAAAGAAGTCAATAAAACTTGCAAACAAATATATCACACAAAATGTAACATTTACCTCAGGAAAGCCATTCAATGACCATAAACTCGATAGTTTGTGTGTGTGTGTGTGTGTGTGTGTGTGTATATATATATATATATATATATATATATATATATATATATATATATATATATATATATATATATATATATATATATGATATGTAATATGTGTATGTATGTATGTTGTTTCATTTTTCACAAAAAAACCCACATAATTACATTATATTTATATATTTATAGTAGGGGTGTAACGATACGCTCAGGTCACGATACGATACGTATCTCGATACGGAGTTCACGATACGATACGTATCACGATATTTTGAACAAAATGAAACTGAAATTCAAACAAGATTTATTAAAAAAACATGAACAAATTTCAATAATTTTCCTTGTTGTACATACAAGATCACATTTCAATAAAATAAATAAATATAAAATTTTAATAAAAACCTTCTGTATTCAAATTAACAGCTGAATAGGGCTGTCTGTCACTGAAAAAAAATGTTAAATTTAACATGAACTTAGAATTATGAATAGGGGCCGTTCACATATCGCGTCTAAAAACGCGTGGAAGGCGCGGCCGCACCGCTTCTCCTTCTTTCCAAAGCGCTTGCGCTCCCGTGGCGTCGGTCGTTGCTATGCAACCATGAACTGAGCTCTCCAAGAGGATCAGGATGTTTCTGCTAAGGATAAATGATTTCTAGCCCTTGCATTAGTTTTACTACGAGATATATTGATGGAGATAAGATATAAAAACCACCATGTACAGCTATGATCAGCTGTTCGGCTGAGCTTTTGATGTTTTGTTACGGAAAGGCCATAGCTGATCGGTTGATTCTTGTCACACGACCTGCGGTGCGCTTGCGGCATTCTGAGAAGTTGAGAATTGCATGCGCGTCGCGACCGCGTTGATCCCATTATGAGCGCGCTTGCCGCGCGGCTACATTTGAAAATAATAACTGACTTGCACGCGGAAAAGACGCAATATGTGAACGGCCCCACAGAACTTCTTAAAGCAAAGCATCGCAAGCGTCTTTTGCTTTTCTGTGAGCACAGCTGTTCCTGTGCACTGCGGTGAAAGAAAGCCACGACTTTTCTCACGCGACCATGCAAGAGACTGACATGAGAAACGTTTAAACCTGCTTGCAAGATTCAATGTGTGCCCGAAACACTTACTGAACTAGAGAGCTGATTGAGACACACCATCTACGATAAATCGTTACACCCCTAATACTTATAGTAATTTAAAAATGTGGTAGCATTGGATCTGGACAGGAAGGATAACTCTGGGAGTTGGAAGGGGTGTGTCGCGATTCTGCCTTCTCACATCGCGATACAGGTTCGTGGACCTGCGTATCGCGATTTCGGTTTCATATCGCATATCGTTACAGCCCTAATTTATAGTATATTGGTCTATTCAGTTGGCTTAAAAATGATTAAAAATACACTTTTAAAAGCTGAAGTGATTTCCTTGTTTTATTTACTAGTTAAAGTACAGTATAACTCAATATTTTAACTAATTGCTAAAGTAGAATAATCGAACAAAGCCTACTGATTATTCAGTGCAATAATCGATGATTAGTCGATTAATCGTTCTAATAATCGACAGATTAATCGATTATCAAAATAATCGTTTGTTGCAGCCCTAATATATATATATATATATATATATATATATATATATATATATATATATATATATATATATATATATATATATATATATATACATACAGACATACAGACATACAGACACACACACACACACACACACACACACACACACACACACACACACACACTATCGAGTTTATGGTCATTGAATGGCTTTCCTGAGGTAAATGTTACATTTTGTGTGATATATTTGTTTGCAAGTTTTATTGACTTCTTTCTGCGGTTAAAACTCCGATTAAGTGATTACAATAGAGATGGATTCATTTCAGTAAGTTAAGTAAGTACTTTTTGATGTTCATTCATGTTTATTTCGCGCTGTAATAGAGAGGAATAGGTTCACATGCCGCTTGAACCGAGGTGTTACAGCGATCTGCCACACAACGTTAAACAGAGTCACCACCACAAGTATTGTTTGAATCCCGTAGTAATATTGACTGAATTTAAAAGCTTAGACTTAGTTTTATATCAAAAGTAACCTGATCTGTCGGTGCGTTGCCGTTGTCTGTGTCCTCTTTGCTCTGCGATGCATCTTTCACTGTGTGAGAAAATGAACGTGTGGCGTGAGAACAGTGAGTTTGAATGAGAGTTGGTGGCCCTGCATGACAGTATTCTGTAGTTATGCTAAACGTTATGTTTGTTATGTTTATGCTATGTTAATCTCCCACATTTCACGGGTTCGACTTCGTTTGCACTATGCTCTCCAAAGCGCTGACTTCTTTTATTGGATTGGATCCCGGAGGGCTGCATTACAGTATTGCGCTACAGCGCCCCACTGGTTACACCGCGTTATTGCAGGCCCTTCAAATAGGTCGTATGAGATCAAGAGACTATTCGACAACAAAAATATTTGTCGACAATTTTTTATTGTCGACTTTGTCGATACTGTCGACTAATCGTTTCAGCCCTAATACAGACTGCAAGTGTTTAAAAATGAAAATAGCGACGGCTCTTGTCTCCGTGAATACAGTAAGAAACGATGGTAACTTTAACCACATTTAACAGTACATTAGCAACATGCTAACGAAACATTTATAAAGACAATTTACAAATATCACTAAAAATATAATGTAATCATGGATCATGTCAGTTATTATTGCTCCATCTGCCATTTTTTGCTATTGTCCTTGCTTGCTTACCTAGTCTGATGATTCAGCTCTGCACATCCAGACATTAATACTGGCTGCCCTTGTGTAATGCCTCGATCATGGGCTGGCATATGCAAATATTGGGGCGTACACCCCGACTGTTACGTAACAGTCATGGTTATTTTGAGATTCGCCTGTTCTTCGGAGGTCTTTTAAACAAATGAGATTTATATAAGAAGGAGGAAACAATGGAGTTTGAGACTCACTGTATGTCTTTTCCATGTACTGAATTCTTGTTATTTAACTATGCCAAGGTAAATTCAATTTTTGAATCTAGAGCACCTTTAAAAACAAAAAACAAAAGAAACAACAACTGTAGTTTAAAGGATGATACCTTTTAAGTACACATTTTAATGATGGACAAATATGATGGTGACCGGGTTGAGCACAACATATCATTAAGCTTAACAAAATATATAGGACAATTAAGACAAACTTTTTGAATTATTTAAATGTTGAGAAAAATGGCTATAATAATATTGGTGTCAGAATTTTGTTAATCATAATTTGTGCATGTTAACACAAAATGGACTTGGAAAATGGAAATGAATCTAATGTTATCTGTCCTTGTACTTTTCTCTGGAATAGTCTGGTCAAAGCTGAAGTCACAGAAAGCACTGGAGCGATGGCAGCCAGACACAGAGGTGAGTTGTTCTGCTCAAGCATCAGGTTTTAAGCTACATTCTGCATGATTTTTTTTATTATTATTATCATTTATTTATTTTGGAGGTTGAAAGATGAGTGAAGTTTTCAAATGGCTGCACTTTTGTATGAATGAATCCTGAGACTCAATATTGAGAAGTTAAAAAAATAATTTGCCTTGCAGGAGGAATATGAAGACTCTAGCGGAAATGTGGTTAACAAGAAGACTTACGAGGATCTGAAACGACAGGGGCTGCTGTAGGGCCCTATTGCAACACAAACAAGATATCTGAACATATGAAATACAATGTAAATATTGAAACCAGTGTTTCTCTAAGTAATAGCGATTTTAGTCTTATTGTTCTTTCCAGTTTCTGAGAAATGTGATGTCTTTTTGAAAATGATACATTTGTACATTTTTATTACTATTTGATTATTCCCCATTTTCTCATTTGGTGTCTCAAACATGACATACTTTTCATTAATCAATAAATTTTACTATGTTGTGTAAAAAAAAAAAAAAGCATGACTTAAGACTTAGTAAGGTGACTTCACTCCCTTTTTATTCAGTAGGCATGTCAATATATTAAAAATTTATTCCCCTTCATTTATTTTCCACATTTTATTTTGCATCAATCTACATTCTGTACCACATAATGACAAAGCAAAAATCAGATACCACATTGATAAGTATTTAGACCCTTTTCTATGACACTTAAAATTTGGCTAAGGTACATCTCATTTCTCTGGATAATCATCAGATTAACAAAATACTTATTAAAATGCAGATTTACATAATGTTCCAAAAACATCTTGCATCAAAGGTCCTGAATGTGTAATGATAACACAGTTGTTTCAAGTGATCTCCTTAGAACAACAGTATCCTGTCAAATCCCTGCCCAAAAGATTCTTTAAAAGTATAAACCCATTCTGCATCTGAGGATATTTTCCAGTCTTTTTTGCCAATATTGTTCTGTCACACTTTGTTTGGGACTCAGTTGGGACTCCCGAACACAAAGTGATTGAGATTTTAACATTTAGTAGCTTAGAAAGTCTTTACTCTGTTATAGTATAGCATACATGTTACGGTCAATGACAGAAGTTCAGCTGTAGTTTTGTTAGAAAATAGAAGAACCCAAAACATCTTACGGTTTCTCATTGGTAAGTCATGTCTAAATTAATAAATGTAAGCATGTTCTGATTTATCATACAGCTCAAAGTTGGCATATAACAGTACAATGTGTAAACTCTCTATAATCTACATAATCTACATTATAATCTACATTAACAGTTTTGCTGATGATTGACGACAAACCACAAACCCAGGATATAGAGGCTGAGTGAATGTGGTCTGGATGCTGTGGATGAGGCTCATTGAGTCAGAGACATTGTAGAAGGATAGAGTTCCTGCACTGTGATCCACATATACTCCTATCCTCCTGGAACTGGAGGGTACAGGGAGTTTAGTCTTTTTATTATTGTGCCAGAATGAGAAACTGGAGGAAGAGCAGGACAAACACCAGGAATGATCATTAAATCCAAATTCACACTCATCTTCAATTCCCTTCCTGCTGATCTTCTCATATGACAACGATATACCCACACCACGACTCCCACTCCACTCAACCTCCCAGTAACAGCATCCATACACTCTGTCTACACAACACCTGAAAACATCCATCAATCTGTCTGGATGATCAGGATGCGGCTGGAGTGTGTAAGTGAAAGTAGCCACTCTGTTCCCTTCAGACAGACAGAGGTTTTTATGCACTGTGTTTGGATCCAGAGTGAGCTGATGGGAATCTGATGGAGAAAAACATTTGAATCAATAGTTAGACATTTTTTTTTATATAAATGTATATACTTATATTTAAACATGGGTTTGACCTATTAAATGATATTCACTTGATAAGTCAAAACCTGTTACTCCAACATGGAATCTTTGAAAGTTGGAATCTGGAATGTTCCATTTCTAGATTTCCCCTCACTACTTTGTTTTGCTTCTATCTCAACTTTCTTTAAAATTTAAGGCAAAACCCAAAATATGTTTTATCTTTGGTGTGTGTGTAGCTGAACTCTGAAAGCTCTTCGCCTGTAGTTTGGAAAAAAAGTGTTTTTCTTTCACTTCTGAGGAAGAAGCATTCTAGATGAGGTATCTTAGCACTCATTGCGTGCCATTGTGTTTGTTAGTGACTTACAGTGTAGGAAGTCATCTCTGGTCCTGGGAACAATGTTACTGTGTGTGACTGGAAATAACAGATATAAAACAGTGTAAATCATATTTAGAAAGATAAAAATTTTATTTATTCCTTAGACATTTCTAACATGCTCATATATATATATATATATATATATATATATATATATATATATATATATATATATATATATATATATATATATATATATATATGTTTGGTTCATTACAGAGAGCAGATTAATCTGCTGTATTTTACCAGATATATTTTTCATCTCCTCTTTGCAAAAATCCTCCAGTTTCTGTTTCAGCTGACAGACAGATTCTTTCACTCCATCAAAAGAAAAGAGGAAACTGACAGAGATGTTGTCTGTGGATTCAGGAGGAGCTGAGAGAGACTGAAGACTACAGGAATACATTACACAGAAAAATCTGCAAATGATCTGTAAATGCAAAGATATTGGCTAGAAAAACAAACAAACAAACAAAACAACAACTGCTGACCATCTGCTAATTTCTCACTAAAAAGAATTATAAAGACTTGCTTTCACATATTAGAGCCCCTAAAGGACACACTGATGAAAAAAAAGTTCTGAGGAAAAATCATGTCAATGCTTTTGCGGTCTATCACAAATGTCTGCAAAAGATTTGCGAGTGAACGCAAAGTTTCTCATGGGAATGCAAATGTTTTGCTAGTGAATGCAAAGTTTCTAGGGGTAACACAAAAGTTCTGAAATATATTTTTTCCTCCCATCTCATATTTTTTTACCACCATTTAGGGGCTCTGTATTCACAAGATACAAGTGAAGTTTAAAAATGCATACTTGTGTTGTAGTTCTTTTTCCCAACATAATGTATTCTCATTAATGCCACAGATGCTGAATTTATATATGACTATGATTTTAATGATCAACAAATAAAATTTCTGTCATAATGGATATGTTCGATCACCTCAATACTGCAGTATACCTGAGTGAACCTTACATGTATACTTGCAGTATAACTACTAAACTAGTAGTTTACTGAGAGTATACTTCAATGTGTACTTTCATAAACTAAAAAATGTGCTACAAATATTTAACTAATAAAATCAATACACCTATAAGTTCACGTGTAGTACAAATGAAAACATAGTTGTAAACCATTTATGTACTCAGTTTACTACTGTTACACTTAAGTATACTTTTATACACTAAAAAGTGACTTGTTTTCATTTGTCATGTGTCTCCTATCAACAAAGTACATGAGTTTGTTGTGTTTGGAACGACTTGAAATTCTGTTAGTGTGTGATCCTGAGTCGTTTAGTGTATGATGATCAGGTTTTTTTCTGTAAGCATTTACGAGGTCTGCAACAGTATGATACCTTGTTTCAAAATCTGTTCAGATTATAAATGTCGTATAATATATTCCAGCCTTTACCTGAAGGAAATGGATGTGATCGTCTGTGTGTGAAAGCTGCTCCAGCTCAGTGTTTCTCCTCTTCAGATCATCAATCTCCTGCTTCAGTTGCTCCAGTTGTCCTTCAGCTCGACTCACTGCAGCCTTTTCCTGATCTCTGATCCGCTCTGTCACCTCAAAGCGGCTTCTCTCAATGGAGCGGATCAGTTCTGTAAAGATTCTCTCACTGTCCTTCACTGCTGTTTGTGCAGAGCGCTGTTATGGGACACAAATCACAATCACACAGCCTGTGAGCCGCTGTGGCCAGAAAAAGCTTCAGCACTGTAAGACATGTTCCTGAATCAACATATTTTGTTGATCCTGGAACAACATTCCGGTCTGAAAATTTAGTCTTAACCCTATTCCTACCCCTAAACCTAATCCTACCCAGAACGTATCCCTAAAATCAGAGGGGAAAGATAGGTGAATAACACTGACGTAGAAGCACCTAACCCTGGTTGCAAGCCTAAGCATGACATAAACGGTAAACTTGCCCCTCAAATCTGATTGGTTGATTGGAATGTTGTTCCAGGATCAACAAAGATGTTGATCCAGGAACATGTCATACTTGGCAAAATCACGGTGACCGAGTCCAAACTGTCTCAAACTTCTCCAAACTCACCTTATGAGACTCCACAGCATCTCTCAGCTGCTGAAGATCTTTCTGTCTCTGCTGGATTCTCTGTTGGATTATCCTCTGTGTCTCCTTCAAGTGTTTCTGTAGAGAGGGGGAAAAAAAAAACAGCAAACCTGTGACATATAGCTTTGATAAAGACCACACATTAAGGGGGCTTTATATATAGGCTAATTATTATTACTGTCCTCATTATTCTGCAATCATGAATTATTATGAAGCAGAAATAGAACTTGAACTTGGAATAGAACTAGAACTTGAGCGATGTGACAGTTCAACTTGCATGCAAATGCACAGAGCCATCATGTAGTAACTCCCAATGGGAGTGTAGATCACATAATCCACATGATACAGCTGGATACTGCCTGTGAAGAGCAGCACTTGAAGTGTCAGCATTAATACATCAATGTATAATTTCAGTCCATACCTCTTTCTCAGCTCTCTCTGCTGCAGTTGATACAGTGTCATGGTTTTTATGTTCATCCATTGCACACAGCATGCAGATGGATTGCTGGTCAGTACGGCAGAAAACCAATCGAGGCATATCATGTTGATGGCAGATCATCTGCTGCAGTCGTCCAGTGGCATCAGTCACTTTGTGTGGTTTTCCTGAGCGAAACTCTTCATGACGCTCAAAATGAGTTTGACAGTAAGATTCCAGACACACCAGACAGGACTTGACAGCTTTGTGTTTTCTTCCAGTACAAACGTCACATTCCACATCTCCAGGAGAAGCAGGAACAGCAGCTTTGAGTTTGGTTTGTTGGACTTTGGTTTTCTTCAGTTTCTCCACCACTTCAGCCAGCATGGTGTTTTTAGCTAAACTAGGTCTTGGACTGAAGGTGTTTCTGCATTGAGGGCAGCTATAGACTATAGACTCTCCATAGTCTCTCTTCTGATCCTCTTGATCCCAGCAGTCTGTAATACAGCTCATACAGTAATTGTGTCCACAAGGAATGGCCACTGGATCCTTCAGAACATCCAGACACACTGCACAGATGAACTGCTCCTCTGAAACACTGGCTTCAGCCATTTCACTGCATGTACAACAATAAAGAAAGACATACAACAGCTTCACAACAAATTAGTTTTTGTTTCTTTTAACTGAGTTTCCTGTTTCTGTGTTTGAGAGACGTGTGCAAAAAATGCGTGTCTGTAAACTCATATATTATGTCCACTAGGTGTCAGTATCATCCAGAAACTGTCGAAAAGTAACCCTATCTATTTTCTAAATGCATGTTATTGATTTTAACCTGTTAACTGTCAGTGTCCCACTAGCAGGACACAGGGTGCACTTTTTGTTAATTGCCTTTTTATCATATATTTTAGCAATCGTCATAAATTAGGTAGACCATTATACGAAAGCTTAAACACTTATTCTTTCACATCCTGTGAAAACCGTTTTAAAATGGGCTTCTTCCCCTAGGAGTAGGCCTATGTTTCATATTACAAAATTTACTGCATAGGTGCACCCTTCACAAAACAAATTGTTAGTGTCACCCGGTATAGATATTTTTATAACGTCTAAATAACTACATTTTTGTGATAACAATTTGGAGCACAACTTGGTTATGGCCAAGTCAGAGTCCAAATAATTTAAAAAAATATATATTTTATATATAAAAAATGTTAGTACAGTGCTTTCACATCAGCAATAATCTGCCCAGTGTCTTCTTTAAAAAGACATCTGTATTCTAAGGCATTCAGTTAATATGAACAAATGTACAAAATTTTAAAATAAGTTAAAACAGCTAAAAATAATCAAGATTTAAGCTGACATGTTTCTTAATTTGGGTTTTCATCGGTTTTAATTGGGCTTTTCACACTAGAAATAGTTAACCCAGGGTCATTCTAAACCCCGGATAAACGGAATCCTCGTTATCTTGTTTCACGTTTCACATTCTCATAATTTACCCGGGGTCAAAATTAATCCCGGGTATTCATAAGATGACGTTTCACACTATACATTCCTAAACCCAGGGTTTAGGAATCGCCTCACACGTGCTTCCGCTTTCCGTATTCTTCAAAAAGATAACGCTGTATGTCCTACCTTCCCTATTCTACTTACGGAAAAAAACTGAACTGGCGCCACGTTTGCTCCGTAAGTTGAATAGGGAAGGCGTAGGACATACAGCGTAAGCTTTTTGAAGAATACAGAAAGCGGAAGCACGTGCAAGGCGATCATTTGTGTTTATAAAGCATATACATATTTTTGTAGAAAATGACCGATCGTTTCGCTAGATAAGTCCCTTATTCCTCGTCTGGTATCGTTTAAAGCCCTTTGAAGCTGCACTGAAACTGTAAGTTTGACCTTCAAACGTTTGGAGGCCATTGAAGTCCATTATAAGAAGAATAATCCTGGAATGTTTTCATCAAAACGTCTCGGTTACGTATGTAACCCTCGTTCCCTGAAGGAGGGAACGGAGACGTACGTCAGTAGTGACCGACGAATTAGGATATCGCTAGAGAGCCCCTATCAGCTTCGAGAAGACTAAAACAAGCCAATGAACATTGGCGTGCGATATTTGCATAACGCACCCCTCCCCATCCGGGGCATATAAAAGGGGGAGGAGATGCAATCGCACTCTGTTTTTCGCTGAGGAGACAACTGGTGTCCGCACAACAGCGAGGGTACAGAAACTGTGGCGACGGGACATACGTCTCCGTTCCCTCCTTCAGGGAACGAGGGTTACATACGTAACCGAGACGTTCCCTTTCAGTCGGTCACGTTCGACGTACGTCAGTAGTGACCGACGAATTGGGATCCCAAATAAAACGCCACAGTTACGAACCCCTTCCAGTGCCCAGCGCAAGCTCAGCCGCCCGTCGCACCAATTGGGACGGTGAAGGGGCGAGCTTACGCCGGGAAGTCTACTGCTGTTCCGATATACCCACTAAGTAAACTAGACTACACTGGGGAAGCGAACCCGTAGGGGGGCGCTGCGGAGCCACTACCCACCCAGTGGGGAAGGAATTTACGTGGAACATATGGCCTGGCCCGAAGGGCAGAACGCATATGAGTCCCTGGGATGGCTCCACCTGAGTAGGGGGAGACTCATCTGGCAGGTGACAGCAGAAACTCTGCTAAGGGGAAGACACGGGCTCACCGTAGGGAGTAACCGTGGACAATACACATATGGAGTCACTCACCTAGAGGGATTGCAACATATGGAACCCAACCAACAGACAACATCGAAGATGGATGTTGGTCTGGCATCAGACACTCCGCAATGTCCGAGCCGAAAGGGGAGGCGGAGGAACTCGACAGGGTTCACCGATCGGGGAACACGACTGGAGTCAAAGATGCACGTATCCAGCCCAGAGGGCGGGAATGGCATTGCAAGCCGACACATAGAACAGGTTCAACGCGTCTACCGGCTCGTGGAAGCGAGTACACGGGAAGAAACCGGTTCCACACGTAATCTATAAAACCTAGCAAACGTGTTTGGTGTCGCCCAGCCCGCAGCTCTACAGATATCTGTCAGCGAGGCGCCCTGAGCCAACGCCCAGGAAGAGGCCACTCCTCTGGTGGAGTGGGCTCTCAACCCGAACGGGCAAGGCACGCCCTGGGAATCATAAGCCAGGGCGAAGGCATCCACAATCCAGTGGGCCATCCTCTGCTTGGAGACAGCCTTCCCTTTCTGCTGGCCTCCGTAACAGACAAAGAGCTGCTCTGAGGTCCTGAAGCTTCGAGTTCTATCCACGTAAACGCGCAGAGCGCGGACTGGACAGAGCAAAGCCAGGGCTGGGTCTGCCTCCTCCGAAGGCAGCGCTTGCAGGTTCACTACCTGATCTCTGAAGGGAGTGGTAGGAACCTTGGGCACATATCCAGGCCGGGGTCTCAAGATAACGTGAGAATCACCAGGCCCGAATTCCAGGCACGATTCGTCGACCGAAAATGCATGCAGGTCCCCTACCCTCTTGAGTGAGGCCAATGCAACCAGGAGGACGGTCTTAAGGGACAGTACTTTTAACTCGACTGATTGCAAGGGCTCGAAGGGATGACGCCGAAGGGATGAAAGAACTAAGGAGAGATCCCAAGAGGGTATGGAGGGGGGACGAGGCGGATTCAGTCTCCTCGCTCCCCTCAGGAACCTGACGACCAGATCGTGCTTCCCCAAGGACTTCCCATCAACTGCATCGTGATGTGCGGCAATGGCGGCAACATACACTTTGAGGGTGGAGGGAGACAGCCTTCGCTCCAGACCCTCCTGCAGGAAGGAAAGCACGGATCTGACCGAGCATGATCGGGGGAGAAGTGGAGGTTCCACAGGTCGGGACGCGGGTGCCACAGGGTGCCCCCTCTCTGAGTCAGAAGATCCTTCCTCAGAGGAATGGGCCAGGGAGGGGCTGTCGTGAGGAGCATCAGGTCCGAAAACCAAGTCCGGGTGGGCCAATAAGGGGCCACCAGCAAGACCTGCTCCCCATCCTCCCTGAGCTTGCACAAGAGTTGAGTAAGAAGGCTCACTGGGGGAAACGCATACTTGCGAAGACCCCGGGGCCAACTGTGTGCCAGTGCATCCGTGCCGAGGGTACCTGCGGTCAGGGAATAGAACCACTGGCACTGAGCATTCTCCTGGGAGGCAAACAGATCTATCTGAGTCTCGCCGAAGTAATGCCAAATCAGCTGGACCACCTGGGGATGGAGTCTCCATTCGCCCGCAAGTGGAGGCTGCCGTGAGAGCTCATCGGCTGCACGGTTGAGCACACCCGGGACATGAATGGCACGAAGCGACCTCAGATGCTTCTGACCCCATAACAAGAGATGGCGGGCGAGTTGCGACATGCGGCGGGAGCGTAGACCACCTTGATGATTGATGTACGCTACGGTCGCGATGTTGTCTGAGCGGACTAGAACGTGCTTGCCTGACAACAGCTCCTTGAAACGGCCCAGCGCAAGACGAACTGCCAGCAACTCGAGGCAATTGATATGCCAATGCAGCTGAGGCCCCGTCCAAAGACCTGAGGCTGCATGCCCGTTGTATGTGGCGCCCCACCCTGAGGTCGAGGCGTCTGTGTGAACCACAGCATGCCTGGACACCTGTTCGAGGGGAACTCCTGCCCGCAGGAACGAGGGGTCTGACCATCGAGTGAGGGCACGGCGGCAGCTCAGTGTCACAGAAACACGGAACGTGCCGCGTTGCCACGCCCATCTCGGGACCCGGCTGTGGAGCCAGTGTTGGAGCGGCCTCATATGAAGCAATCCGAGCGGCGTGACTGCGGCTGCGGATGCCATATGCCCCAGGAGCCTCTGAAACATTTTCAGTGGGGCCGCTGTCCTGCACTTGAGCGCACTCAGGCAGTTCAACACCGACTGGACGCGCTCCTCTGTGAGTTGCGCAGTCAGGGCGACCGAGTCCAGTTCCATACCGAGATAAGAGATCCTCTGCCCGGGGGAGAGTTTGCTCTTGTCCCAGTTGACCCGAAGACCCAACCGGCTGAGGTGAGCCAACACCAGATCCCTGTGTTCGCACAACTGCTCCCGCGAACTGGCTAGAATAAGCCAGTCGTCGAGATAGTTGAGAATACGAACGCCTTGTTCCTTGAGGGGAACAATGGCCGCCTCCGCAACCTTCGTAAAGACGCGGGGAGACAGGGCCAGCCCGAAGGGCAGGACTTTGTACTGATATGCCCGACCCTCGAACGCAAACCGTAGGAAGGGTCTGTGACGAGGCAGAATCGAGACATGAAAGTATGCGTCCTTCAGGTCTATTGCTGCGAACCAATCTTGGGGACGGATGCATTGAAAAATGCGTTTCTGCGTCAACATCTTGAACGGCAGCCTGTGAAGGGACCGATTCAGGACTCGCAGATCCAAGATTGGCCGTAACCCACCTCCTTTCTTCGGTACAATGAAGTAGGGACTGTAAAACCCTGACTTCATATCGGCTGGAGGGACCGGCTCGATTGCACCCTTCGCCAGGAGGACAGCAATCTCCGCCCGAAGAACAGGAGCACTGTCCAGTGACACCTGAGTGTAGTGGACACCTCTGAACACCGGGGACGCCGGGCGAACTGAATCGCATAGCCGAGCCTGATAGTGCGGATGAGCCAGCGGGACGGGCTGGGAAGCGCTAACCAGGCTTCCAGACACCGAACGAGCGGGACCAAGGGCACCACAGGTGCACCGCAAGTGGGGCAGCGAGGCAGAATACTGGGACTCGACTCGGACAGCGCAGCGGCCCGAAGTGGAGTCAGATTCTGCGGGGTGACAGCACCGATGGGAGACAGTACACGTGGTACGGCCTGCACCATCGGGGCGCCCCCCACTGGCGAAATGAGAGGGGGCTGCGGACACCGAGGCAGAGCCCCGGGTCCTGACAACCGCGCCCTCTTGTGACCTGGAGGATGGAAGGGAAACAGCTCTTTCTGTGAAAAGGTGGGTACCGCTGGACTCCGGAGAGCCAGCGGCGGGACAGACACAACAAGTTTCTCCCGGCCCTCCCCCGGGAGTGGAGGGGCAGATGGAATCCCCCCCCGAAGAGCTGCAACTTCCTCCTCCAGGTCGCCCGCTTCAGGATCGCGACTTCCTCGACCTCTTGCCACCTGGCTTGGCTTGAGCGGGCTGGGCGCCCCGGCCGGCGCCGGCTCCCTGCTGTTTGGCTGGTGGAGGCTGCTGCTTGGCCAACTTAGCAGGGGTGGAGGACGACGCGGGTGGGCGCCCTCGGCGACGAGCAGGCTGAGGTTGCGCCGCCGGCGGGGTGGAGGCAGCAGCGGGCCGGCGGGGCAAGACGTGTTTAATCGCCTCAGCCTGCTTCTGGGCAGCGGAGAACTGTTGGGCGAAGCTCTCCACCGCGTCGCCGAATAGGCCAGCCTGGGACACGGGGAGTCCAGGAACCGATATTTATCGGCTTCCCTCATGTCAGCCAGGTTTAGCCATAGATGGCGCTGCTGGACTACCATAGTAGCCATCGCTTGACCAACGGAGCGTGCTGTCACTTTAGTCGCCCGGAGGGCGAGATCGGTGGCAGCGCGCAACTCCCCCAACAGATGTTGGTCAAGACCACCCTGCGGCATCTCCGATAACGCTTTTGCCTGGTATACTTGCAAAAGGGCCATGGCATGCAGGGCGGAGGCGGCCTGCCCACAAGCTCTATAAGCCTTCTCCGTCAGAGAGGAAGAAAACTTACAGGCCCGGGACGGAAGGCGTGGGTCACCACGCCAGCCGGCGGCCGTAGGGCACAACTGCATCGCTACAGACCGTTCGACTGGAGGGATCCCCGTATAGCCTTTAGCCTCTCCGCCATCCAGGGTGGTGAAGGCGGACGAGGGGCCTGGTCTCGAACGAACACTATACGGCGTCCGCCAAGACCTGGTCACCTCGTCGTGCACCTCCGGGAAGAAAGGCATCATTGGGTACCAATTGTCAAGCCGAGAGGGGCCGGGACAGGGTGGAGGGTTCCACGCGAGCCCGACGCTCTCGGCTGCCCGGGAAAGCACAGCCATCAACTCAGGATCCGACTCGGCCACAGCCGCCACGCCATGAGACGGGGGCTCAGCCGAGTCATCCTCTCCCGAGGACTCGTGCTCGCCTTCCGATACCGTGATCGACATCTGGTCCTCCGCAGGTGCACCGAAGGACAATACTGGACGCTCCGAAGAGGGCCCGGCATGACACGGCGGTAACACCACTGGCTGCGGTGCTGTAGAGGCGGCAGGGGCCCGCGGAGCAACGCTCGGCGGGGAAGCCCTAACCGTGACCCTCAAGTCACCCTGCCTACACGCCGACGAACCGTCACTCCGACCGAAGCCAGAGAAAACGGCCGCACGGGGCATAGGGGAGGGGACCCCCGCTCCCTGAGAACCAAGGAACGAAAGTCTCGACCTCAGCACCGCGATAGTCATGTTCCCACAATGAGAACATGAACCATCTACAAACGCGGCCTCAGCGTGCTGAACGCCCAAGCACGTGATACAGCGATTGTGCCCATCAGCAGGGACCAGGGAACGACCACATCCAGTAGCGCACAGACGAAATGCCATCTCCCCAGATGCAGGGTTCGTCTGTAAAGTCTAATAGAGGGGGAACTCACAGCTCTTTTGTGAATGAGACACACAGGGAGTGTCACGAAGTGTGTTAAACACACACACACAGGACCCGGCCAAATCGCAGACCAAACAATGTTGGGATTACAGCGGAACGCTGTCTCACAGCCGATGTTGCTGCCCGGACCCGGAAGCTCGTGGACTCGCTGCAGTGTCGTAGTGCCAAACACGGTAAGAGTGTGCTGTTTTCTTCTTTTTTGAAGATCTTCTCAGCCATAGGACACCAAAGCTTGGCTCCGAAGCGAAAGACAGAGTGCGATTGCATCTCCTCCCCCTTTTATATGCCCCGGATGGGGAGGGGTGCGTTATGCAAATATCGCACGCCAATGTTCATTGGCTTGTTTTAGTCTTCTCGAAGCTGATAGGGGCTCTCTAGCGATATCCCAATTCGTCGGTCACTACTGACGTACGTCGAACGTGACCGACTGAAAGGGAAACTTAATTTCTTTTCGACCGAAGAAAGAAAGATATGAACATCTTGGATGACATGGGAGTGAGTAAATTATCAGGAAAGATTTTTTTTGAAAGTGGACTAAACCTTTAAGCGCAGCGTGAAAACCCCTTAGAAAACTTGGATATATCAAAGAATTTAAAAAGTGTGATTTCTAAGTCATTGAAATGAATGAAGTCTTAAGTTATGAACATTTTTGACAAGTTATGTCAAGCTCTAAAATATTTTATTTGGTAGAAATCGTTTGTGAGTAAAAAGTTTAAAATCACTGTAAATCACAAATAAATAGTCATGTAAATGTCATTGCATAATAAAAAGAGTAAAGCCTGAAGAGCAGCTTTGTCAATACATCCTTTTTTTTCTGAACAAAATGTGAGTGGTGTTTCTCATTGAAAAAACTTGATGCCAAAGCTAAGATGCTGGTGAAGGTTGCTCACTGGCCCAGCAGAGCTCAGTATTATCATTCAACAATTATGAGAGATGAGAGTTCTGATCACTAAAGTGATTGTGATCTGTTAATAATGCCTGATAACTACATAACTACAATGACTACATTGCATACTGATAACTACAATGCATACTGAGAGCTGTTCACTTTTTATTTATCAACTCATTTTCAGGTCAGATGTGGTGCAGTAGGTGCACAGTCAGGTATCTTTTATCCTGGTTCAGTCTCTGTTCCTGTTTTGCCAAATTTATTTCCAGTGTGCAGTGTCAGCATGTCCTGAGAAGGCTTTTTATCTACACCAGGCAAATTGCTGAGATCACACACCATCTTTTTTCCCCCTTTTCTTTTTTTTTTTTTTTGCTAACAGAGCATCTGTCTGAGCTGTATCTTGGCTCAGACAGCCTGATGGGGCCTAACATTAGAGAGCCTGAAATGCTCTGGACCTGCTTTGAGTGATTCACATGAATGAAGCTGATGTGACCCTCACCTGACAGGATAAACAAAGAGTTCAGATCAGTGAAGCAGTCTGAAAGTGAAAAATGAAGGTGTAAAATATAAAATTTACAGAATATGTTAGTTCATTAACCTATTTTTTTAAGGTCACACAGGTGTCTTATTGCAGATCAACCATAGATGTAGTTCACTATGAACATGTTTCAACTAACAGTTTTTTCTTTATTTCACTAAATTACCAGTTGATTAAATTCATGATTCATTGTTATATTGTTTTCATTGTCAAGGCAATTCACATTTGTTTATAGCACTTTTTACAACAGAGATTGTTTCAAAGCAGCTTCATAGTAATAAACACAATAATAACAGTGTTGTTGTAAAATAATCAATTATGAAACAAATTCAATTTCAGCTGTAAAGCAGCTCCATAGAAGACAATCGTTTCATTATTCAGCTTAATTTAGTTCAATGTTTAAATTCAGTTCAATAACTGTTGTGAAGTTCAATTCAGCTACAAGAAGCTCTACAGAAGGCAATAGTTCAGTTCAGTTCAGTTCAGTTCAGTGTTGACTCTTGTCACTGATTCTACATGCCTTGGTACCATAATTATATTTTTATGGTTTCATGCATTTCTGCTGATATGAAAGGCAGTGATGGTGTGAAAGTGCACTTATAGCCAAAGGCTGACTGTTTGAAAGCATATTTTACTAAAGGCTATTGTATTCTCACAACAGGGTTGGGGGTCAAGAGAAGGGCCACAGTTGCAGACAACAAAGACAACTGTCAGAGAACATGGACTGAGTATAGTTCATTTGGTGAAAGCGGAAGGAAGTGTCAATATTTTTAACATCAATACTTCTTAGAAGTTCAGCCTCTGTTGAAGTATAGGATTACATAACATTTATATAAAGTAATTAAGTATGACACTGATTTCACTGTAGCTAATTTCTTATTAATTTTATGTAATAGTGTTATACTCTTCCCATGTTACACTCCTTAATAAAGGGCTTCTGAAGCAAAGCGATGCATTTGTGTAAAAAAAAAAAAAAAAAAAAAAAAATATATATATATATATATATATATATATATATATATATATATTTGTATATATATATATATATATATATGCATTTGTGTAAAAAAAAAAAAAAAAAAAAAAAAAAAAATATATATATATATATATATATATATATACATACATATATATATATATATATATATATATATATATATATATATATATATATATATATATACATATATATATATATATATATCATTGGATGGAGACACTTTCTTCAGCTTATACTCATTGATCCCTGCCATTATAAAGCTCGGATGCGTCAGGATATTTATTAATATTTCTCTGAATGTGTTCATCAGAAAGAATAAAGTCATATACATATAAGATGGCTTGAGGGTGAGTAAAGCTTAGAGTAATTTTCATTTGAAAGTGAACTAATCCTTTAATCACCAAAACATACGCTTTTAGAGAGTCCAAATGTGTATAGACACTTTTATCCAAATTTCTCATAGCAAACACTTTACAATAAGGTTCCATTTGTTATAGTTAACTACATTAGTTAACATGAATTAACATTTATTAATCTTAGCAAATGTTAATTTTAACATTTACTATACATTACTAAAATCAAAAGTTCTCTATGTTAATATTATTTTAATGGATCTGAATTAGCATGAATTAACTTTGAACAGTAGTATTTTTATTGACTAATGTTAACCAAGATTAATAAATACTGTAACAAATACATAATGGCCCGGTTTCACAGACAGGGCTTAGGCCTTATTTCAATTAGGGTATTTAAGTTGCTTTTATTAACATACCCTGAAAAAAAACATTACTGATGTGCATCTTTAGACAAAACAATGGCACTGACAAATTTTAAGATATGTCAGTGCAAGATGCTTTCAGTTAAAACAGCTCAAACATGCATTTTAGTCTAGGACTAGCTTAAGCCTTGTCTGTGAAACCGGGGGATAGTGCTTATTATTAGTTGTTAGTTGCAATGCATTAACTAACTTTAACTAATGTAACCTAATTTTAAAGTGTTACTGTTTATTCTGCAGTATCCATAATGATTATGATGTCATCTCTCTTCTATACTGTGTAGATGTACTTTCATATCTGTCATCTCATGCTTCAGGCCTGAGTCATTCAAAGCACTCTTACCATCAGGCAAAAAATAATTGAAAGTCAATTTTGTACAAGATGAATTTACTACCTTAAATGCCCTTGTTTTGAATGAGAACATGTCCTTGGTTTAGTACAATGTAGGCTGTGTGGATTGCATCTGCAGGGGTGTAAAGCAATGGCAGTTTATTACAATATTCCAGTATTATTCTGGTAAAAAATTTTACATTACGAGTACTATTGAGACAGAAAGCTTCAGATTTCAGATTTTTTATTTTTGGTCATATTATTTGGACACATTATTGTTATTATTATTATTATTATTATTATTTTACAGATAAATTATTTATAATAATTAGATTAGAGTACTTAATTAGATTACTTGTACATAAAATACAAGAATTGTTTTTTCATGGTGACTTTAGAATCTTTTTGTTCCCCTCTATTTAATAAACTCTAGCTTTATTACAAAACATCTCAAGCAACTTTAAGTGTTCTCTATTCGTGTCACATGTCATTTTCTATTTCCTGTGCTGTTTTTCAGCTCTAGTCTTACTAAGAATTGTTGATGGAAGGCTGCGAGCACAGGCTTGTCACCCGAGGAAAGAGATTGCTCACAATTATGATTAGGTTTGACATTATTTTGTGCATGGTGCAAGTTGGTTATATGAGCAGGAAAGAGATTATGGGGGATGCTGTACACTAATCATGTCATTCCACCCAAATGGGCCAGAAACTATAGGACTGGGAACAAGTGCCCATGGGCATTAACATCAGAATGTTGCTCTCAAAGTACACTTTGTTTTATATCATGATTTCTATATTAAAACTCTTGAAATGTGTAGTTTTTGTACCATCAATGGTTGCAATTTATGTTAAGATGATATTGTTAAAGTGTAAGTGAGTACATGAGTAAGTACTGAGTAATATTAATTAACTACATTAAGGTTAGGGTTGATTGCTTAAAGGATTAGTTCACTTTCAAATTAAAATTTCCTGATAATTTACTCACCCCCATGTCATCCAAGATGTTCATGTCTTTCTTTCTTCAGTCGAAAAGAAATTAAGGTTTTTGATGAAAACATTCCAGGATTTTTCTCCATATAATGGACTTCAATGGAGCCGAAAAGGTTGAAGGTCAAAATTACATTTTACAGCGATCCCAGACGAGAAATAAGAGTCTTATCTAGAGAAACCATCGCTCATTTTCTAATTTTTTTTTTTTTTAATTTTATAAGTTTTAACCATAAATGCTCATCTTGAACTAGCTCTCTTCTTCTTCTTCTTCTTCTTCTTCTTCTTCTTCTTCTTCTTCTCTATAGACACTGCTAAGTGTATTACTGCCCTCCACAGGTCAAAGTTTGAAATAAATTGTCATATACAATATGTTAGTGCAAGTATATGACAATTAGTTCAAACTTTAACCTGTGGAGGGCAGTAATACACTTAGCAGTGTCTACACTGCCGGAATTCTAATAGAGAAGAAGAGAGCTAGTTCAAGATGAGCATTTATTGTTAAAACGTATATAAGTTCTCTAGATAAGACCCTTATTCCACGTCTGGGATCGTGTAGAAAGTTTTGAAGCTGCAATGAAACTGTAATTTTGACCTTCAACCATTTGGGCTCCACTAAGGTCCACTATATGGAGAAAAATCCTGGAATGTTTTCATCAAAAACCTTTATTTCTTTTCGACTGACGAAAGAAAGAAATGAACATCTTGAATGACATGGGGGTGAGTAAATTATCAGGAAATTTTAATTTGAAAGTGAACTAATCCTTTAATTATGCATAATCTAAATGTAATATTAAAATAAAATGTTACCTTGGGTTGCTTAAACAGATCTAAGTTTTTAAAGCATAACATTTCGACTTTTCAGAAAGTCAACATACAAATGACTTATGGTTTCAAGGACTTTTATTTGGACATTCATTTCACTCAGTTATGTCAGTATTCATGTCTCTCTTGTTTGTTCCTATTCCTGTTTTCTTAGTTACTGATTGTTGACTATATACAAAGCCACTTGAAGGCAAGCTTGCAAGCAAGGTTTGCAATAAAAAAAAAAGTGTAACGCCTGCTAATGCTGCGGTATGCAGGGAAGGAGACCAGAGGCCATTTTTTTAATGGATGTCAATGGAGGAGAGGCTTCACTACACTGAATAAACTGCTTTTGTGGGAAAACAGCTTATCATTTATCCCATTGGCTAATCTTCCACATGTTTGCTCTTAAACATTCATTTTGGATTGATCTATTCTACACCCCCCAAAAATTCTGATTTATAAGAGAAGTCGTGGACAATTGTGCGACAGGTATGATTCAGTTAACAGCACTTCTCATTCATTTTTATGGTATCCGCAAACAGCGATTGACTGTCGCACAACTCTGAATGAAATTCAATGACGTCAAGGAAGTAATGTGATTGGTTATCAAGGCACACATGATCCAAGTTAAAGGTGCTCTAAATGATCCTGGGTGGAGTAACTTTCTGTTGACGTTCGAAGTGTTGTCAAATAAAACAGAGGCTAGCTAGACCCTCCCTCCTCCTTCTCCTCCCCCTCCCCTCCATACTTCCTGAAACAGTCATGAACACGCATTTAAAATCATTCTTGTCGGTTATTGGCTGGAGCATGTTTATTATGTTTCGTGCTCCAGGCTGCACCAGGTAGTTTTTGTTGCCATTTTTGGAGCTTGTGGCGACTACAGAGACCGCGTTTTTTTACAGTGTGTTCAGGGGACAGGCAGCTAGCGGATAGTGAGGAGATGTTTGCTGTATGTGACAAAAAATGTTTTGGCCTAAAAACGTGTGACATCGCTTAGAGCACCTTTAACCGTTACACTTTCTCCAATGGTACACTGACCCTCATATCTCTCAATAATAAGACCATCTCTGCTATACAGGTTTTTCTTGATGTCCTTGTTTTGTTTTTGTTTTTTTTCCATGGTTACCAATTAGTTTCACCTGTCTCTTGTTTAGTTCTCATTTATGTCTGTACATATATATATATATATATATATATATATATATATATATATATATATATATATATATATATATATACACCCCTCTCAGCTTTCACTCATTTTCAGTTATTGTCTTGACCCATATTAAGCTACAACCTGTATGGATATGTAGTGTTTTTGTTTTATTCAATAAAGACTATTGAGGTGTCCTTATTTCTACTTAATTGCAGCCACCTTCCCTCTGCCAGTAAACAATATTCAACTTTAAATTTAAACTAGAATACAAGAAAGGATTTTAATATCAACTATCTGGCCACTGCATAGACAGCAGAATACACCCATATAAATATTTATTTGTTCTTAAGTCACCCTGTCACAATAAAGTCTGTCATTTCTTTTTTCTTCTGTGGCTATTTTAGCACAGTGCTGATTGTGTTAAGTGTGGTGTAATTTGTCCTCTGGTTATGCAACACTGTTGAAGTGCGTGTCTGTTTTAAGTGTTACTTTGTGCAGGGCTGACATTCATAAACTGCTGTAACAGCACTAGCTAACATTAGCACAACACAAAGCAACGTCGAGCCAAAATCTGCCCAGAAACTAAACATCATTCATCATACATGACAACACCATCCTCTAGTTGTATAAAGTAATGTCAATGTTGTGCTATGTACTACAGGGATAAAGTTAGCATAAAGAAACTCAGCTTATCTCTAATCTACACAGCACATCAATGATGTTATAGGTAATTTCAGTGAGTATTCCATAAATACTAATATTGGGCAATATTGCACCTCTGAGCAGAATGAATTTTGTAAATTATTTACAAAAACATTCTTATTTAAACTGGCTTGAATGTGACAATATACATAAGAATTGTTTTACACAAATGCATTCTGTTCACATTTTTATAGCCTGTATCATATAGCATTATGGCAAAATAACTGTTTTACTTTCCTTGTTTAATATTAAACGTGGATTACAATATGCATAATTAATAGGATTTACAGAACAAAATAAACCCAGCCATTATCCAAACAAACCATAACCACAACCACCAATCATTTTTAAATGTCATCCAAACACACAATAAAAGTAAGGTACAGTATTTAAATACTGAGGCCACACTGTTGCTGCTAGTAGAAGTCAAATTCACAAATTCAAGGCCTAATGTTATAGGAATAGCTAAAACTGCAAATTCACTCAGCACCGTGTAAATTCAAACAGTATGTAATTTTCTTTTTTTTTTTTCTGTGGAATACAGGAGGAAGAATATAGCACAATGTACACACTTCCCTTCTCCATACAATGATAGGGAATGAGGATGGATGCTGCTGAGCTCCAAAAATGACAAAATAGAACAAAACAAAACTATAAAAGCATACCATACAAATTGTGCACTATAGTTTTGTGTTCAGAACACATTATTTGCTGAAAGTCTATGTTAATTGCAGCTCTGAAATCTCATTTGCATTCATAGCCATACAAATATGGCACATAAAGACACTTTGAGCCAGGTTGGAAGTCTGTGATGGCAAACAGATTTGGTTCTCACGTGTCTTGGGCTGTTAGTGATGTCCCATGCATGAATATGAGCTTGCGTGAATGATATTGGAGAGATGCACAGGGGTTTTCTGCAAATCACAACTTACATTTTTTGGACAGTCTGTTCACTTTTGATAGATTGAAAAACATCATTCAGAACATCTCCTTTTGAGTTCCAGGAAATAAATAAATGTAATTTAGATTTGAAATAATGAGCAAATTATCCTTCAGCTGTAAAACTGCTAAGCAAGACAAGATGATATATATTAGTCACTGTAAATAAGCTCATACTCACAAATTGTAAATGAGACCAGCAAAATGCTGTAGGATGGAGTCTTTTAGGGCCTGTTTACACCTGATGACTTCATGCGTTTTATCTGATCGGATAATTAATAGATTGTGAAAAGACCAGGTGTAAATGTCCTCCGAAGCACATTCAAGATAGATTTAAACCCGATCGCTCAAAACACTTCAGGAGGTGGTTTGACATGCATTCCAGATTTTTCTGGACAATTGTAAATACATTTGGTTGTTGAAGCCACATATGTAAATTGTACTTCTCCCAAAATTGTAAAAAAATTAATGTTTGTGTGCATATAGCGTGGGAATCGAAGACTGGATTTATATTCCGACACATTTATTTGACCAAGTGTATATGGAAGAGTTTTAACAAAACAGATAGTCATCCGATCAGTAAAAACACACAAAGTGACCAGGTGTAAACAGGCTTTTAGTGACGAGGCCAGCCTCATGATGAAGATATGGCTGGTGATGGCTGATGGGTAACTTACACCAACTATGGGATGACAGAATTTTCATTTTTGGGTGAACTGTTCTTGTAAATACTTGCATCGAAACATTTTCTTTCAAGAAAATTGACAGTAAATCAATTATTTATCAATGTTCATTGAATGTGTGAGAGAAGGTGGCTTGTCCTTGCTAATTAGCTGCCTTTAAAATGTATGCATAAATTGAGGGATCATATTTGACAATGTCAGTGTTAGACTCAAATCTCAACAATGTTAAGAAGTTACAAGGTCCAATCACATAAGCCACTGCTCTTTCTCCTTACTAAAATGTTCCACCCACTTCCTGGTGAGCTCCAGGTAGTGGTCTGGCTGATGGGGTTTGTAGTCCAAATACAGACGGGCCACAGTCTTCTTGGGCACAGCCCTCTCAATCTGAGTTCCTTCATGCCACTCATTAAATGATGTTACTGTGATTATATCAGGCCTTACTGATATGGCTGCCTGCAAAGAGGTCTCGTAATATCGTCCATTCACTCTGTTGCGCGTGTTGTGGTTGTTCCACGGCCGGACGGCGGTGTCCATATAACCAGGTCCTGCACTAGGTACAAACAGTAAGTTGTTCTTGTCACAGAAAGCTTTGATTGCTTTCCAGTTCTGGTGAGAAGATCCAAACGAAAAGCCATTAGAAGCAAAATAGGTGTACATGCCGTCAAAACCACCAGCTTGGATATCTTGCTTGTGGCGCTCTTCCACAATGAGGGCAATGAAAATGCCATCATAAGGAGTTCCTCGGAGACTGTGAGACCCTCTGACGGTTAGCAGCTCAGCCCAGGCCTCAGGTGGCATAAGGTAGGAGTCGTACACATAAAAGAGTGGAAGGACCTTCCCAGTGCTGGACTTAAACCTGTAGAAAGCCCCATGTTTCCCATATCTGTAAAAAGATTTCAGGAGCTCATTTTAGAGCTAAGCATGTATCACAGTTGTAATATTATAGTACATATACACACTGTATTTGTTATTTATAACTATTTTTACATAAAAATATTACATTTATTGGTAACACTAAAAAAGCTCAATTCATTACCATAATGCATTAGGTATCATGAACTAATAATGAACAAAACATTTTTAATCTACAGTTTTTGGCATATCAGGTTGGGTTAGTTAATATATTGTGAAAGCATAAATTAACTGTGAAGATTAAATTTATTAATTAATATTACTTAATACACTAAGATTTATATTGTTGTTGTACTTAGAAATGTTAATTGTTAGTTCATGATACTCACCCCCAGTTTCACAAACAAGGCTTAAGCTTAGTCTTAGACTAAAATGTATGTTTGAGCTGTTTTAACTGAAAGCAACTTGCACTGACACATCTTAAAATATGTCATTGTTTTGTCTCAAGATGTACACCAGTAATGTTTTTTAGGCATGTTTATAAAAGCTACTTAAATGTCCTAATTGAACTAAGACCTAATCCTGGCTTAATCTAAGCCCTGTCTGTGAAACCAGGCTCTAATATATTAACCAACGTTAATGAATTTAGCCTTCTTGTAAAATGTTACCCATTTCTTTTTTCTGTGGAGCACAAAATATATTCTGGTAACCAAACAGTTTTGGTTACCATTGACTGCCAATGTATGAAAAAACAAAAACAAAACAAAAAACACTAATGGCTCGTTTCCACTGAGCGGTACGGTTCAGTACAGTACCGTGTGGTATGCAATTATTTCCGTTTCCATTGTCAGAAGTTGTGAATGGTACCAACATACTAAACTGTACCACTTTTTTGGGACCCTTCCGTTGGGGTACCTAGCACAATAGTACCGGTACTAAAAGGGTGGAGCTACGCTTCCTGCAGAACGTTGATTGGTTGACAGAGAATCATCACTTGCGACTGCTACAAGGGGAATGACAACACAATACCATTGCAACGCAATGCGTATTTTTTGGCTGTTTTTCCTCGCAGCCTTGCTTAAACAAAGCTGCTGTATTTTCTCCATTGTTGTTTAGTGTCACTTTCTTCTTCACGCAAGAATGACGTTGATTTCTACTTTCCGGCATACACCACGCCTATCAAGTAAGGGTACTGTTGGCAGTGGAAACACAAGCTGGATCAGGATTTACTGTCCTGAATCGTACTGTACTGTACTGAATTTAGCGAGCCATAAGTCAAGCAACGATCCATAAGTCAAAATTTCTTCTTTTATTTTCCACAGAATAAAGAAAGTCAAAAATGTTTGGAACAATATGCGGGGGAGTAAATGACGACAGAATTTTAATTTTTGAGTGAATTATCCCTTTATCCTTAGTTAGATGTTAATCTAAACATTTACTTATACATTTTTAAAATCAAAAGTTGTTAATTCATTTTAAAATTAATTAAAAAAAATATATTTTTATTCATCAACTAATGTTAACAAAGATAAAGAAATAATGGCTAACACTTTACAATAAGGCTCCACCTGTATCTATTAATATTATTTAATATTAATATTATTTAAAGGTGCCCTAGAACAAGTTTTTACAAGATGTAATATAAGTCTAAGGTGTCCCCTGAATGTGTTTGTGAAGTTTCAGCTCAAAATAGATTTTTTTAAATTTTGGGGCATCATTAACTATGCACCGATTCAGCGACCGGCCCCTTTAAACCGTGCACACAAAAGACAATTCACAAATATCACTAAAAATACCATGTAATCATGGATCAAGTCAGTTATTATCGCTCCATCTGCCATTTTTCGCTATTGTTCTTGCTTGCTTACCTAGTCTGATGATTCAGCTGGGCACAGATCCAGACGTTAATACTGGCTGCCCTTGTGTAATGCCTTGAACATGGGCTGGCATATGCAAATATTGGGGGCGTACATATTAATGATGGCAACTGTTACGTAACAGTCGGTGTTATGTTGAGATTCGCCTGTTTTTCGGAGGTCTTTTAAACAAATGAGATTTACATAAGAAGGAGGAAGCAAAGGAGTTTAAAACTCAATGTATGTCTTTTCCATGTACTGAACTCTTGTTATTCAACTATGCCAAGGTAAATTCAATTTTTGATTCTAGGGCACCTTTAATGGACCTGAGCTAACGTGAACTAACAATGAGCAGTCGTATTTTTTAATAAATAATGTAAACAAAGTTTAATAAATACTGTAACAAATGTCTTGCCGTTAATGATAGTTAATGCATTAATTATTTTTTTTTACCAAAAAATATAATATATAAACATGTATAATATACATGCTGGTTTTTCTAAATGCTTAAAACATTTGTGAAAACTACAAAACTAATTTCACAATCCTTTCCATTCCAAGGTGAGCATCTCAGAACACATGATTCCACAGCAGTACAGCTATCTGTATTACCCGATACAGACCATGTAAACCTACACTTACCTAGATCAGTTTTACATAATGTATTTCTTTCCAAAGTATCCCTGCTGCTAGAGGAGAACAATTCATGAATAACTTAATAATGTGTTCGCTAAAAAAAAGAAGAAATACTCGGCATGTAACAGTCAGTAGATTGTTATAGTGCTATAGATTTACAGCCATTGTTACAGGCTCTTGAACATGAATGGCTTAGCTATGATACCATCAGGTCATGTTATACGTTCTGTTTCATTAATGATTAATGAAAGAAAAGTCCTCTATTTTTAAAACACCACTCTCTTTTTCTTTTCGCCTGACTGGACTGAATTCCACCCCCAGTTCAAAGCAAGCCAGCTCATCAGAATGGAGAAGAGTTAGGACTAGGACTAGGACTAAATTTTAGTGTTGCAAAGGTGCAGGAGGTATGGAGGTATATTAAGGAAGTGCAACCTACTTGTCAATAATGTATTTGATGTTGTCATGCACACTGAGGTCCGTCCGACCTTTGTAGGGCTGCAGGTGAAACGCAACCTGTAAAGAATTGGAGTTATTGAAATAATGAAGAAAATAATCACTAGCAATACCTAAATCAGTTATTTTAAATGTGTCATTCAAACATACAGCCTACATCTGTCTGTAGTAAACTGATACATATCTTGATAATGATACAGTGAAATGCATTTAATATAAGTCTGCAATGCAATATGTAAAATAAGTCTCAGATGTCTCCAGAGTGTGTATGTCAAGTTTTAGCTCAAAATACCCCACAGATCATTTTCATAGTAGTTAAAATAGTCAGTTTTGGGGGGTGAGCAAAAACAAGCCATTTTTATGCGTCCCTTTAATTGCAAATGAGCTGCTGCACCCGGCCCACTTTCAAGAAGTGGGCGGAGCTTCAAGAGCTCATGCAACAAACAAACAGTACAAATCTCAAACACTGCAAACTGTCAGTAATGGTGTTCAGTTCAAACCGGAGTCAGACAATGATGCCTACAGACCCAGAGAATATATGCTGCATGGAGATAGAAGAGGTATGGTTTAGTTTAATTATGGTTATAAATGATGTTGTCATCTTGCTTTTATCCACTATTAGTAGAAGCCTGTTTTAGCAGACACCATATGAATGATGGCCAAAACATTACAGATGAGTTTTATGAAGTTTACTGTACATCAGAGCATATGTTTTCACTCCAACGAACAGATCTATCCTTGAGTAACAACTTTTTAGCAAAACCTGTGTTTTGTATTGTCCCTTTGCATTGACCTCGCTCACAAAGCAATGATTTGTGCAGATATAAACACATTTATATATATTTTGGGGCGCATTACCTTCAAAAATGAATCCACTGCATCCTCAGTGGCTCAGCTGTTTGGAGAAAATGAAGACTCCTATGTTCACTCTTACTTCCAACAACAGAACAACAGGATTGCTTATGAGACATTGTTGACGGTAAAGCTGCTCGAGTGTGTAGAAAATGGCGGACAGTGTACAACTCACTGAGGGCAGAAACTATAGCTGCTTTTCCACTGTTGGGCCAAACGGTTCTCATTGCGTAACCGTTCCATTCCGTGCCAAATCCGGGCCAGAACTGTTCAACATGATCTCATGAGAATACATGTGTATTTTTACATAAAGTGTGGTTCTACCACATGCACATTTACTTAAGTTTTCATACACACTAAAACGTACAATATTGACGTATTTTCTGCACTAAAACTTAAATTCTTTACGTATCCAAGTGTGAATGTGTACAAATTCTCATGTATGAATATTAAAATTGTGGCATTAATGTTTTGATTCTATTGTATTCATTTGTCATTTCAATACGTTTTCAGTCACATTTATTAAATGCAGTTAACTCATCTACTTAAAGCTGCAGTCCTTAATTTTGCCACTTTGTCGCCATCTCTATTTGAAACTCGCAATTGCACTTGTTTGCGGAATTATTATCTGTACGTGTGTTGTGCCTTGGCACGGCTCCTCGGTGCGGATGAATCTAATGTTTCCACACATCGGTGTGGATACTGTGCTTTGGAATCACAGATTGTAGTCTTGGAAGTATGACAAAAATAAGAATTTTGAATGGAGAATGTCATCTGAACAAGTGAGTAACATGTCTGCTACTTTTGTTCTGACCGAGGAAAAAAGCATTACAGTAAATTGTTACAGTAAGTTTAATTATTGCAGCTGCTGTGAGAAAAGGCTATAAGTGATCCGCCTCACATGCGATATAGCCTACTAGCCAGGACTCCTTCTTTATGTATACAGACATGATGCGATGATGCAAAGACAAAAGGCGGCATGCTCAAATTTCCCGCGTAAACACCCACCAGTACCACCCAAATTATAAAACAATATTACAAGCTTACCATTGTGAATCGGGCTAAGGTAAAGAGATAGTTTTGAACGCTGACTCGTTATGTACATGCTCAAAAAATTTATTTTGGATCACTTTTAACAAAAAAAGGTTACGGACAGCAGCTTTAATATGAAATAATGTAATAAGAAGCAGGATTAATATTTTCATCTATTATTAACTTGTATATCACCAGAGAGGACTGCGACTGCAACACATCGTCATTCGAACTATTTTTGGTACCTCTTTTGACATTTTTGCAATAAATAAATTATTGTGATTTCACTTGTCTGTTATGTTTATCCTTAATATCTGTACGTAGTTTTAAGAAATGGCTATGGGTAGGTTTAGGGGTTGGGGTAGGAGTAGGATTAGCGGATCAAAATACCCTTTTAATGCTATATTGTTACTAAAATTGTCATTTTCCTACACATTTCTGTTTTGATATTCTGTATAAAATGGATAGGTTTAGGTTTGGGAGAAGGGTTAAGAGATCTTACATTTATCTGTAAAATGGTAAAAGGGAAATCATACAGATATCTTTATGATATGAAAGATTTGTAAATATTTTAAGTTTTGTAGCTGTAAAAACGTAATAGTCCTACATTTAAATGTTGCAAATACGTTCATTTTGTACGTTTCAGCATCTATCCAAATGTACAAAAATGTGTGTTTTGTGTTTTTGAAAGTTACATATTAATACCTATGTATTAACAATGAGACCAGGCTGAACTGTTAGTCAGCGGCCATGGGCGGGGCTTGAGCAGTGTGACGTCAAAATCAAAACAGCACGTCTAGTGAGACTGCTTTGGTTTAATGGGGATTTTTTTTTTTTTTTTTTTTAATGGATTGAGTGAATTTTTATTATTGTAGGGTGGTTGTGTTCAAACACTGCTTACACACATTTATGTCCAAACACCATGTAAAAGTGGATTTTGCATAATAGGTGCCCTTTAAAAATGTGAATGCCATTTTACAAAGAAATGTCATCTGATCAAACAAATGCTACTGGAGAAATGTATGCAATGTCAATGATTTTTAGGAGGTGAATGTTCCCAGCCCCCCCTGCAGCGTTGGTCTGGTTTCACACCCACTTGATTCTGTTGAACACTGGTGCATACGCGTTCATCTTACGTCATCACAAATGTGCACAACGCATGATAGAAAACAGAATGGTTCGGTATATATATTTTTTTATTAATTTTGTGATATTATGTGCAGCAGAGTGAACATTACTTGCATCTACTGTATGTGTCGCATGAAGGCGGTTCTCTGGTGCTTGCAAACGGACCCTTTTGCAAATACAGCTGATTGCGAACCATTCATTTGCCACTCTTTTTGCACTCACTCTGCAGGATTACACTGCACGCTCACCCGTATCCAAGGTAAATTATAACCACCGTCATCCCCAATCAGGTGTCATGGTACATGGTGTAGGAACATTCACGACGAGGAGATTTGCAGAAATGTAGACTTTTAGGAATCAAGGAACCAAGAGAAAACCAGAGGGGGGGCGGGCACCCTGGAGGTAGTGAGCAGGTGCAGACAGGTAGGGAGCCTCCAGGGTGGCACCAGCAGTTTGGGGCACCATGGTGGGTCGGGAGCTTCAGAGCACCATGGCGGTGCGGCCTCCGTGGCCTCGGCCAATACAGCCACAGGTATATGGCCTCCCAAAATTTCTTTGGGAGGATCTGCGCATCCATGGGCTGGAGTGGGGACTGGAGCGGAGTCTGGAGCTGACTCAGGGACTGGAGCGGAGTCTGGACTCTGGTCAGGGATGGTACTTGGCTCTGACCAGAAGTCAATCAGCCAGAAGTCCTCCATTATCTCTGAAGAGGACTTAGGCATGGCCTAAGGCATGGCCATTTTGGCTGAGGGCTCAGGCGTGGCGGCGGCCATCCTGAACGAGGGCTCAGGCATGGCAACGGCCATCTTAGGGTGAGGCTCTGAAGTGGCGGCCATATTTATCTCTGGACTGAGGACTTGGGGAAGTGTTGGAGGGCAGATATGGATGGAACCATTGGAGGGGTATGTGGAGGGAACCGGATTAGGGTGATGATTGTATGCTGATGCTATGCGTGTCTTCGATGGGGCTGGATGAGGAAGATAACCTTCTTTAACTTCCTCAACTTTCCTCAACAAAATAAGAACCATTTAAATAGAGAATAAGATTAATAGACTCGACAAGGGAGAAATAACAAGCAGGTTTGCTATACCGAATGGTATCCCTATTCAGTCCCATAAGAAAACACATTGAGAGAAGCATCAGGCCAACTCACCTGATGGAAGAGCTCGAGAAACTCCTCCACATACCTCTCCAAAGGCCTACCATTCTGCCGTAGGCCCCAAAGATCATCCTCAGCCTGGATCATAACGTTAGACATATAAGTTCCTACCTCAATAATAAAGCTGCAAATTTTCAGTGCGAGTGTATACAAGCATGTCTGCTTCATAATACAACATTAAAGCTACCTTTTAGTGAGCAAATGTGCTGCCCTGGCCGTGTGATGGCTTGGAATTCCAATGGGGATCGGATATGCGTGTTTAGACGTAGGTTGCATGTCCAGAGATTGGATATGTATCGGATTTAAAACCACATTTGGAACCACAACTTCCTATTCTTTTCTCCTCTCATCGCTAGTAAAGCAGTAAAGCCTTACATCGCTTTTCTTTTGGCTCATCGACTGAAAATTACAACCAAAAGCTGCACAATGTGGCATTGTATATTATATTCTGAGTTGTATTGCATTAAAAATAGCAATATGACAGTGTCAGTCGCTCAGTGAGTGCAAACATTTGACGTCACCGACATATAACGCAAACAAAATGGCGACCCATTGTCCAAATATGTCATGGATTTTTTAAATAATGTAAATCTTTCACGGGTTTTCTACTACATATTTCAGTAAGAGACATCATTTACGTTATATTAAGCCATACAAGTCTTAACACCAGGGGTTCCCTTTAAGCCATAACTGACTGTATTTATGTGAGATACTCCACACAATGGACATTTTGACAACTATGTGTGCATTTGACCATTCAGACGCAAGGAGAACTGAAAGAGAGAGAGAGAGAGCGCGTGAGAGAGGGAGAGCGCTTCTGGTATGTGTTAATCAAAAATATATGCGCTATTAAGTTTTTGGACTCGATACAGCCTTCCTGTAGCTCAAGAGCATGGCGCTTGCAAAGTCATGGGTTCAATTCCCATGCAAAGTAAGAACTAATATTATATGATTACTTTTAATGCAATAAATTTAAAATGCATAAATTATCCAGTTGCAACAGTTCTCAAGATTATAATTACCAGTGAATAATGAATTACATGTGTATCCGAGATACTGAACATACTGCTCTATTCTACTGCAACACCTTTTTAAGGTGGCTAACAGATGACTTTCTCAAAGTCCCAGAAACATGGTAACTTATGACACAGACACATCATGTTGACTACTCCAAGGAGACAGACCCTCACCACTTCAGTGACAGTGACATGCACATGGCTGATTGAACCGCAAAGCCCTCAGGGCCTTGAAATATAAAAGCCAAGCACAAACACCCACGATTTTTCCACACCGCCAATCTGGAAGGTCTTCATATGCTGTTTCCATGGCAACCTGCATTTGGCGACACAGTCTGCCATGGACAGTTTGACATCAGACACTTTGGACATGAACATCTTACAGTACAACTGTTCCGCTGCAACAGTCTTAAAAAGGAGGTTGCTGATAATTCAAATCACTGGTGCTCAACACCTGAAGTGTTGCAACGTTCTTCTGTTTCTTTAGGACTCACCATCACCATAATCAATAACTTGCACAACTGTTACAGTAGTGATTTGAGTTGTCAATATTGAAAGAGAGGATGGAAAGAAAATGCCTCCATCCATATTCTTTGTGACAACTCACCATGATGCATAAGATACATAAAAATGACTGTGGCATTACTGTATTTCCCATCATTTGTTCACTCACTCATTACATAGTGAATGCCTAACTATGGGCCCTATTTTAATGATCTAAACGCAAAGTGTAAAGCGCACGGAGCAGGTGCACTCAGGGCGTGTCCAAATCCACTTTTGCTATTTTAACGACGGAAAAGCGGTCCGTGTGCCAGGGCGCATTTTTGAAATGGGTTGTCCCTATTCTCTTAATGAGTAATGGGCGTAACGTTCAATAAACCAATCAGAGAGTCATCTCCCATTCCCTTTAAGAGCGAGATGCGCTCGCGCCATGGCAGATTGCTATTTACATGGCGTACACGCGATGAGTCAGTTAATATATATGTGTGTGTATTGGCACGATTGTTCAATTAATTAGCCAATTTCGTTCATCATTATAAGTAGTAATAGGCTGAATTGAAAATAGGTAGCCTAATTCTAATACACGCAATGACTATTCATCATTACATTTTTATATTTATGTAGCCTACACAATAATATTCTTTTACACTGTAATCCTTTTGTTTTTAATATTTGGCATGTTTGTGTGATGCGCATCCCTGTGTGTAATAAGCAAAGTCAACACGCACTGTGGACGTGCCCAGAGGTGCAGTTTCTACCAACGTGCTCTAACAAAAAAATATTGCGCCATTGACTTTAGACTTTAGACCAGGTTTGAGTTGGTCGCCTGAACACACCTCTTTTTTAGACCAGCACGCCCATGGGCGCACTAACTGGCGCAAATGCATTTACTAATTTAAGGACGTGGCGCTGAACGTGAAAATGCGAACGGCGCCGGACGCAAACTAGCAAACACACTTGCGCTGCGCCTTGCGTCACATTGCGCCGGGTGTATTATAGGGCCCTATATGTTTTCCCCAAATAACAAATAACTAAAGAGATTTGAGTCAGAATTGGTAAAAAAAAAATATCTGTGCCTTTCTTCTTATTCATGCTATATGACAGGGGAACATGTACTGCTGAATTTTGAATTTTTTTGAATTTGCTGCAACACATTTTTGCAAATCAGAGGTGTCAATTCCCTGCTGTAATCTCTTATGCACTGCCATCTTACTGCCAAGCAGGAAAGGTCTCTATAAGGAATGTTTTAAACATGAAATGCAAGTGAGATTAACATTTCTACTTCATAAAAAAATGTAGTGCTTTGATGGTTGGAAAGATTTATACAAACTCAGAAATACAAAAGTACTGATAAATCCTGTTTCTTTTCAATGGCTGAATGTGTCTGTACAGAATGAAGCATGGCCTTGAGCATGGTTATAAGATACAGTGGTTGTTGTATAAGCATAGAGTGACGTCAGTCCACTCACTCAGCCTAAAAGCATTGCTGTGCCCTTTCATTTAACTGTGTGACAGCAAGATAAAGCAGAAAACAAACAAACAAGTTCTTCAAGGTTTCCTGGAGGGCAGGGTGTTTAGGTGATGTCAATTTACCATCGGGGTGCCCCAAGGTTCAGTGTGTGGGCCCTTATTTTTCATCAATACACACAACACATTGGATGACAATGTACAAATGACAAACAGGTACACCATCTTGACAACTCCATAGTCTCAGCATGTAGCTCTGCCAGCCTTTTTGACATCTCAGCTGGGATGAGGCAATATCACCTCCACCTCAGCCTTGCAAAGACAGAACTAGACTCAAAAACACCCATTTTTGTTGGAATTTCAGACTGAATATTTTGTTGCAACATAAGTAATAACCTGCTTTCAAGTTAAATGATTAATCACTTAACTGCACCTGTTTCTGAATATTGATTGATCTAAATAGTGTACTACTTATATGAAGCAATCATCAGAAACAGTTGCAACGAATAAAAACAAAAAACAAAACATAATTTTATATATACAGTTTAATAACAATAGTTTTATATATGCATGGGGTGTTCATCAACTACAGTGCACAGCATAAATGAGTACACCCCCTCTGAACAAATACAAAAGATGTATTTTCTTTATGATCACTAATACAATTCATGGAAAGATGGCAAGACTAAAATGTATTAAACATACATAATAAAAACAAAAATGTCATAGCCATAAAATAAGTAAATTAGACAATTTTGTTTAAATTAAGGATTGCAGAAATAAGTACACCCTAGATTTAATTCAACAAATGTATAATATTCCAGCATACTAAGTATGTCCTCCATAATTTTGAATATACTGCTCTGACCCTTCTTGGCACAGTGTACAAGTTCATGACAAATTGTCACGTCTGTCCTGGATGATGAGCTCCTTAAATGCCCTGAGTGTTACTCAACTCGTCTCTATAGAATCCCCCACAGGTGCTCAAGAGTGTTAAGATTGAGTGCAATACATGTCTGCAGAAGGGTTTTCACCTTGGGAGAATGCATATCCTCACTGTCATGTTGAAAAAATGCCTAACAATGCAGGGAATGAGGAAAGGGTAACATCTTCTGTTTCAAATTTGTGTATTAAATTACACAGTGGTGTGGGAATTCATGACAGCATTGATAAAGCACAACTCCCTCACACCTTCAGCACTCATACATCCCTATATGAGAGCTTTACTACCACTGAACTTTACTGTGGGAACCAGGCACTTCTCACTGTACTCCTCCTCTAGCAACACCATAACATTTTGGATGCTGTTAGATCCAAAATGATTGATTTGGTCTCATGAGGCCAAAGTATTGATTCCCAGAATCTATATTTTGTAAATATGGGCTTTGGAAATGGCTAACTGACTTTATTGTGCTTTGGCTACAGTTCCAGTGAGAACAACAACCATGGATGTAATTTCTGCAGGCTGCATCTTACTCTGTGAGATAAACAATCACTCTTTTCATAGCTTTTGCTGGCTCTGAGAGACTTGCTTCTTATTTCTCCTGCTCTTTGTCTAGCAAAAAAATCCCTCATCACTAAATGAAAGCTTAAAATGAAGGTCTAACTATTTCAGGGGCCTTGTCACAAGTCCATTGTTTTTGAATTTCTGTGTTACTTTTGCTATATTTTCACACTTAAAACAATGATTTGGTAATCCTCTTGTACCACTGTCCTTTTTTGTACTAAGAAATACGTCTCCTGACAGTTCCATTGTTGTCAGCATTAAGTCTGAGAATGATTCAGTGGGTTATATAATACTTTTAATTGTCAAGAAATTACTTCTCTTTAAATGTTTTGGTTCAACATACTTACCTGTTGATCAAACATTGCCTTAAACTTACACCAGAAAATTTTTATTTTGTTTTATTTAGTAACTTTTAGGAGGGTGTACTTATTTTTACTACACAACATTTTATCACCTTGATAAGAAAATCTTATTTTCCTAAAAAATGTTGACATGCTTCTTTGGTAATTGATTAAGCAGACTTGCTGGAACATTATCTCTAAAGAACCCTAACATGTCTTCTAAGTAAATGAGTAATTGCTGACTTTCAGAAGTTTCAGAGGGGATTGTACTCTTTTATGCTGTGCACTGTAAAGGCATGCTGTCAGAGTTTCCAGTGTTGACAGCTCCATAAAATAGCCTACTGGAAGTGCTTAAGTTTTGCTGTACTACACTAAAAATATGAAAAGTACAATACACAAATATCATTTTAAGTTACTTCCGTTTCTGAACATATAAAGCAGTAATTGATGTCATGAATACAGGAGCCCTATTTTTAAGTGTCAGAATCTATCGTAGCTATCGAATAAAATTAATTAATAAAAAACAAACAAACATGATGCTTAGTTTACCTAATAATTTATAATTTAATGAATAAATAATTCAATAATAAAATAATTCTATAGCCTACAGTCGACCAGAGGTGAGTGACACAGTGACCGAGGTGGTCGGGCTGGGCTGGGCCCCCACCAGGTCAAAACTGCAGAAGAAGAAACAAAGGATGAATTGCAGTATGAAAATGTTTGTACCCCAACTAACCCAACTGCTTCACGCAATTAATGTCAGCAGCCATGGAAAAGTGTGAAATTAAACTGACAAGACTGAATACAAAAGTGAAGAAAAAAAAAAGAAGAAGAAGAAAAAAAAAAAGCAATTCATTATGCCAACAAACCAAAGGCCAGATTTACTAACTGCTTGTGCTAGCACAAACCCTCTTTTGGCATTGAAGAAGAAGAAAAAAAAAAAAAAACTACTATCAGGATTTACTAAAGACACACAGTGAAAAAATTGTGATGAAAAGAAATGGACCAGTGGTGTAGTCTAGGTGATATGCAGATATACGCCGTATACCCTGTAGGAAAGTTTAAGGATTATCGTATACCCTATTGCTTTTGACATGAAACAAAGCCTCATATTTCGAATTCTGCCCATTTTACTACGAACAAAAAAAAAAAAAAACTGTTTTGCCGCTCCTGAATGTGGCTATAGTGCCTCAGTTCAAGAGAAGCGCAGCGTGAAGCACCTGTGAACTGATCATCTCCTCTGCTTTAATTCCAGTTACAGAGCAAAATAGACAAGAATGAACAATTGAAGGTATGTTAAAAGATACAGTACAACTTAACGAAATCCGTATCATGGAAAGACGTTAATAAAACAGCTTGTAAACAATGTCACGTAATATCACATTTACCTCAGAACAAACATATTAAGTGACCATAAACTCATTAGTTAGAAACATGAACTCTATAGAGGAGCATTTAGCTAATTATTTGCACCATGTTACATATTAATTATAATTTTTTTATGTTCTTCAATAGCCTATATAATGCATGTTTGAATAAATTCCTCAAGTTGACAGCCACCATTTAAATGTTTATATTTCAAAAAACGAATTGGAGTAGAAATAATTTTAAAGTTAGTAGGCCTATTATAACTTCATTATTATAAAAATGTTCTTGAGGGTAATTTAAGTTTAAATTTAAGGTCCCACTTTATATTAAGTGGCCTTAACAACTATGTACTTACATAAAAAAAAATGATTACAATAAACTGTGTTCATACTGAATTGCAAAACACTTTTCAGCTATTGAGGTGGGATACGGGTAAGGTTAGGGAAAGCTTTGGTGGAATGGGTAGGTTTAAGGGTGTAAGGGATGGGTCAACAGTGTAATTATAAATGTAATTACAGAAATTAATTACAGATGTAATTACATGCAGGTGTTTTTAAAGTATAAGTACAATGTAAAAACATGTATGTACACAATAAGTGCATTGTATCAAATGTGACCCGATCTGGCGAAATGAGTCGGAAGTCGCAACGTTCTATTTTAAGATATGGGCCGATAATGTGGAAAAACAATGAAAAAAATCGATTTTTTTTTTAAGCTAATTTCAAAGAACAGACTTTCAAAAATAATCTCCCAAAGTTTCGTAGTCCAGATAACTGAGTAAAGGTATTTAAATGGCTATTAAATTTGACATGGTTTTACTAAATTCGCTGGAAATGAACTTCTCAACTCCTCTCGTCACTTATGAGCATTTCCCGGTATCCCCTGAAACGTCATTATCTCTGCACTACAAATATGGTGTTACACGTTGTATAGAACCAATCAAAAAGCTTAGAAATGTGAACACACTGACCTAAATGCTGATTTTTAACAATGGGAAACCCCGTTTCGACTGACAGGCACGCGATCGGTCCAGCCATCCTCCTGTCAGACTACCGCGCCTTATAAAATAAAACTCCCATTTGCGTGTCTCTCTTTAAAAGCCAATAAAAATTGAATCCATATAGGTAGCACAAAAATTCTTTTTGCATACAAAACCAAAGACTTTAAACTTTCATATAAAGCCTCCAACATGCTTCTGTTGCGTTGTTTTCACCCTCTAATGAGTCTGAGTAATATGCGTTTACAACAAAAATAGCACAGCAGCTAACTGAATACAAGTATGTAGATTTCACGTACTCATAACTTCATTAAAAATGCACAGATCATAAAAATCGCACATCAATATTTAAAGCAGATTCTCAAGATTAAAATGAATCCAAAATCAATATAATATATTGCGTTGATCACAAGATATTACTCACGGAATGATTTAACATACTTGGCTAAAAACATGTCTCTCATCTCTCCGGGATGCAGTATGTATCCAATGTTCCCGGACCCATCCATGTTCGTTTTCCAACGTGGAATAACACAAAATAGATATAATTTTAAAGCTTAGAATCTCATCTTTTTAATGCATCTAACCATTTTGAAAAACTTTTAACGAGTACTGAGAAGCACCTCTAAACCGGAGTTTACCGCCCGTTGGCGCCACCTATCTGCGGAAAAAAATGAATAACAATTTTTCAAACTATTCTTTATAATATCACCACGAAATTTGAACCAGATGCAGCTCACATATAGGAGAGCATCATCAAAAAAAGAATTTTTTTAGCGATCTTATTGTGTTTCTGAGTTATTCCATGTCAAATAAAAAAAAGAAAATATATTTTAAAAAAAATTATATATATTTTTGTCTTTTATCAGCTGTTTCTCAGCAAGAAAATGTCCAAATGTAGTGTAATTTATATTTTCTTAAAATTAAAAATGTTTTGTATCAAATGATACCTACCTTTTGACTCTCCTTGCTAGAGTTTTGGAGTTATGAGTCTTTACTTTTGTGTGTGTCACTCAGAAAAAAATAATAAAAAAGAACTCTAAAAAAGCCTTCAGGTCTTAAAGGGTTAATTCAAATAAATACTTTAAAATATTTGAGCTTCAGCCTGGTTTAATAGCATTTATATATATATATATATATATATATATATATATATATATGTCTTTGGTCAAATTAAGCTGTAAAATAAATAGTTTATCCCTTTAAATGCAATGGATTTTGAAAGAAAAACGGGCAAAAAACTTTAAAAGCGATTTTCTCAGGTTTTCAATTGGAAAAAGAGGGCAGACGGCCATAATTAAAATGGGTATATCTTTAAAACCATTCAAGGTATGACTTTGACTAGGATATCATTTTAAAGCTTATTGTCTCATTTTTCCATTGATACCAAAATCTCAATTTTGAAATTTGGGTCACTGTGACTCATTTTGCTGGATCAGGTCACAAATTATTAATTTAAATATAAGTACATAGTGGTTAAGGCCACTTATTATAATGTGGGACCTACACAATGAACTGATTTGTATACAAATCAGTTAATTTTAACCTTCAATATTAATGTAGTACCAATTGATTCCCATGTATATTTTACAGCATTAGTTGAGCGATTTAAAGGGATAGTTCAAATGAAATCAAATGAAAAATTGGATGTTTATCTGCTTACCCCAGGGCATCCAATATGTAGGTGTCTTTGTTTCTTCAGTAGAACACATGATTTTTAACTCCAACACTTGGTTAGTGAGGTCTGACTGCGCTCTGATAACGGAAGTTGGACATAGTGGTGTATTAGAGGAAAAAATAAAAAATAAATATTGTTCGGTTTCTCACACAAACCGATCGTTTCGTGTCTTAGGACATCAGGGTTTTTAATTTGGATTTGTCTATGCATGTTTTTTGACTCTTATAAATTGTGTTACCATTGACACCTATTATACGGCAACAGACAGCAGCGGTTGGAGTTAAAAATCATCATTTGTGTTCTACTAAAGAAACAAAGTCACTTACATCTTGGATGCCCTGGGGGTAAGCAGATAAACATCAAATTTTCATTTTTGGGTGAACTATCCCTTTAATTTCTTCAGAAAATTTGCGATGTACTGTACCTGATATACAGTATACATAAACTAACTGATATTTAATTGAATTGGAAGCTTGTGAATCAATATGCATATCTATGATGACAGACTAGCAAGAAATTGTGCAAAACAGGAAACAGTCCAAACAGGGTGATATTGTGATATACTGATAAGCCTCATCTTACCATTATCATTACTGTATTTTCATGACAGTATTCTCACTACAAAAAACTAGACTACACCACTGGCTTGGACACCATTGTTTTTGTGGATTTGCGTACTTATTGCATATGCTTTTGTAGGAGTTTCCCTTTCAGACACAGAATTTATGGCAAGAGATTATTAAAACAAATCCAGCAACGTGATTTACTAAGATAGTCAATACACTGGTATGGTTTGAGGTAGTCAATATACTGGTATTTGCTCCATTATTCCGGGCCCAAGGCTAGAGCTACAGAGCTGTCGGCTTCAGATGTAGTTTTGGGGTTTCGGCTGCTCCTAATGGAACTGTCACAGCGCCATATGGAATATTGCGTTAAAAGGACTAGAGGGAGTAGGATTCCAGGATTTTTCTCCAGACGAGGAATAAGGGTCTTATCTAGAGAAAACATCGCTCATTTTCTAAAAAAAAAATTTTAAAAATCATATACGTTTTAACCATAAATGCTCATCTTGAACTAGCTCTCTTCTTCTTCTCCATTAGAATTCCGGCATTGTAGACACTGCTAAGTGTATTACTGCCCTCCACAGGTCAAAGTTTGAAATAATTGTTATATACTTGCACTAGCATATTGTAAATGACAATTTACTTCAAACTTTGACCTGAGGAGGGCAGTAATACACTTAGCAGTGTCTACACTGCTGGAATTCTAATAGAGAAGAAGAAGAAGAGAGCTAGTTCAATCCTGGAATGTTTTCATCAAAAACCTTAATTTCTTTTCAACTGAAGAAAGACATGAACATCTTGGATGACATGGGGGTGAGTAAATTATCAGGAAATTTTAATTTAAAAGTGAACTAATCCTTTATAGAACTGAAATGGGTGTTAGCTATGGATAACTACAAAGGAAATAGTTTATACAATCTAGCTCAAATCGGGGATCTTTGTGGGTGAAAAATTTTATCATAAGTTGTAGCTTTTGACAGGTAAAGTGTTGAAATGTCCAGAATGACCCAGCACAGATGTATAGCCACAAGTGGAGCTCAAACTAATTTTGAAAGAGCATGTAAACTGTGTTAATCTGTCATTAAAACACTTTTATCTGTTGATTCACATTATCAACAAATGAAAATTAGAATTATTGCTTTTTTTAAGAAAGGACCTCACCAAAAGGATGCACCAGGGACCGTAGAAGAGCTCACACATCAGTGTGGTGGTAAGGATTGTGATCAGACAAAAAAGCCCAGACTCCAGCATTGTCAATTCTGATGGGAAACGAAGCACATGCAGGGAAGAGATACACTTCATTCCATCCCACTGCTCAAGCAGCCTCTATAGCCACTGGGAGCAATTATGAATGAGTTCAAATGACTGGTACTGCATTCTTCTTCCAAACTAATTCAAATATTTTGTTCAAAGTTTTTGCAATTGCCTTGCAATACAGCCCCTTGTGTATTCCAAGACTGCTTATCTTATAGTTTATCTATGCTATGCTTTGTTTACCCAAAACAGAACAGTTGAGCAGGTGCAGAATTCAAGGTCTTTTGGAAACAGCTTGATGTCTTGCACATTAATGTACAGATAAAGGACATATTTATTAAAGGGTTAGCTCACCCAAAAATTCATTAATTACTCACTCTCATGTCGTTCCACACCCGTAAGACCTTTGTTCATCTTCATCAACACAAATTAAGATATTTTTGATAAAATCCGATGGCTCAGTGAGGCCTCCATTTACAGCAAGATAATTAACACTTTCAGATGCCCAGAAAGCTACTAAAAACATATTTAAAACAGTTCATGTGACTACAGTGGTTCAACTTTAATGCTATGAAGCGACGAGAATACTTTTTGTGCGCCAAAAAACAAAATAACGACTTTATTCAACAATATTCTCATCGCTTCATAACATTAATGTTATCTGAAAGTGTTAATCATCTTGCTGGCAATGGAGGCCTCACTGAGCCATTGAATTTTATCAACAATATCTTAATTTGTGTTCTGAAGATGAACAAAGGTCTTACGGGTGTGGAACGACAAAAGGGTGAGTAATTAATGACAGAAACCCTTTAAGCTGTTTTAAAACTAAAATCCCCAACGTTACGGCTAAAATTCAACAATTTCATTCCACAGGGGAAAACACAACTTGTACATTGACCACACTGAAACAGAATTACCTTCAAAATGACCAAGCAACAAGGACACAAACATGACTATAATCACAGGTATGGTGTTACAGACTTGCTTCTCTTCACACCAGGGGATTACAAAACATGACTGACAAAAAGGCTCAGCAACAGCTTTGAACAGCTCATCAGGCATAAATGGTGAACACAGCTGTAGGCAGTCAAGACAGAGACTTATGCAACCACTAGCAAGCTCAAGAAATTACAATAAGTGGCTCATCCACAAAAGCACAAATGATTCAGTTGTTGCAACAAAATAGAAAAGCTCCTAAAAAACCTACTATTTTTAGGGGCTGTTTACACGACACCATTTTCAACTAAAAATGGAAAACTTTTTATGTGTTTTGCCAGTTCATTTACACAACAGCAGAGTTTTGGTGGCCTGAAAATGCAAACTTTTGAAAACAGGTTTCAAAGTGGAAGTTTTTGAAAACGATACCGTTATCATCTCCGTGTAAACTGCAAAAACGCGAATCTGTGAAAATGGTGACGGCATGCACGTGTATTACATGTTTAGTCTATCCACATTATTTTTCAACACAGAAATAAGGTGTTTTCTGTGAATGTGCAAGACTTCTGATTTATTAGCTGCTACAGGGAAATAACGAGAAGATTATCAAAGTGCAATAAACTGTAAAAATAAGGTAGATAGGCATGCGCAAGGCAAGTGCTCTGTAAAAGAATGCGCATATGCGCAGGCGCGTTGTCTTTCTTTACAGAGTGACATGGCCAACTCATTGTATGGCATGCGTAATACTGCGTTTTCAGTCATTTGCGCGGATCTGTGTGAATGGAGATAGTTTTGATAACACTGTCATCTGTACAAAAAAAAACAGTTTTTAGTACATCGTTGTCAAGTAAATGTACCCTTAGTTGCTCATAGCACTTGTCGAGTTGTTAAAGGGTATATGTCAAGGAATGATCATATATAAAAACATATTTACTGTCTTTTGTAAGATACAAACTAAAATAAAATCTCTTTCTTATTTCTTGACATTTATACATGTCATATTGGTGTTGTAATGTGAAAACTGCAATATAGAACAGTGGGTAAGATCTTTATAAAAAGTCTTATAATATAGGTGGTGGAAGTCATGTTCACCATTCAGAGTCACATATTGCAATGATCACATTTCTTTTTCTATTATTCTAGTTTCAAATCTATTATTATTTGCTACTACTTATGACATTACTGCATTAATACTGCGTACAATTACGCTCTGTTCCTTTAAAGAATGCATACATGATTTCTGGCCTAGGCAAAGCAAGTCGAAAAAGAAAGTACTTTTAGATTTTTTATTTTTTTTTTAGTTGATGAAAAGCTAATAATTAATTAAATAGAATGTATGTAACATTAAAATAAAAACAAAGCTGTGCAATTAATCAAAATCAAACTGAAACAGCAATCTATCTTATCAAATCGTGATTAATCGGAGGCTGCGGTTTAAAGAAGTAGCTATATAGTTTACTCGCATAATTTCCAAAAATTTTTGTTGACAAAAGTTTATAGCATCTGACCAATATTCCACCAAATTAAAAGCTTAGGGATCTGACATGGTAAAAGCTTGAGGGTTTGAACATTTGAAAGTGAAGAATTTAAGACATACAGTAAATATTTGTATTGTAACTTGTAGTGTTAGTTGGTAAAGTGTGACCCCAAATATGAATGCCCTATAAAGTAACTATTTTCATTAACAGTAGTCTTTGTTCTTTGTGTCTGGATGTCTCAGCAGTAGCAATATGAAAAATTTTCATATGAAATGACATGTCATCCCCATATTTTGCCAAGTCTAAAATAAAACCAATCAAAATCAAGTGATTTTTTTTTTTTCTGTTTACTTGCATGCTGTGTGACCATTAACTGACATCAGAACCGTGAAAATGCAAATGCGTTGTTAAAGTATTAAAATAATAACTTGAAATCTGAGAGGGGTACTTCAAGTAAATATTTAACTTCTAAGGGGTCTCAGATGACAAAAATGTTTAGGAAGACCTACTCTAAGGTACTAATATGCACCTTTTAATGGGTAGATAAGGTACAAAATTATCTGCTTAAGGGTACAAGCTGTTGCACCCCTAACAGTATTTTTTTTTTCCGACAGTGTTTAAAAAATACATCAGAATAAAAATTCATAAACGCAGTGTTTGTGTAAGCAGATAAGTTTTATGGATCTCTCACCAGTTACCTTGATACTGTGTCTATGGGCAGCGTCCATTACAGCTGGCACTAGATCCTCTGAGGGTTTGCCATGTTCATCTGCCACACCAGGCGGGTACCAGGACAGGACCACCACACCTGGCATCAAAAGTGGAAATGCATTGCTCTACAAGCAACATTACATCTCTTTTAATGTTTTTAACGATGAACGACCATCTACATTGTACTATAATAGCCAAAGAAAAACAAATATTATAAATATTAAATATTCTAATTCAGCAAACTGTATCTTGGCCATAAAACCTGCAGCCGCAGCTTCGATTTGCGACATGTGGGATTCAATGACATCTGGATCTCTGGAGCTGTAGGGTCCCAGTTCAGGGTAATAACTGGACGCAATGTCGTCTGGAGGATTGTGTCGTCCTTTCGGGTGACTGGCAGCTATTTTGGGGTCCCAGTGTGGTACCAGTACGTGGTCCCAGTGGATATAACTACTGTCCATCTGTGGCGAGCCATACCATAAATAATAGAAGATGTGAATGTCATAGAATATGCTGTGGTCAGGACCAGAGTTGGAGAACACTATCTTGGTGTCACTCCCCCCACCAGCATTTTGACCTGCTGATTCAACTACATAATTGGGTCTCTGGTCCATTCGCTCTCCCACCAAAGGCATCAACTCCATTCCTGGAGCAAGATCCGAGAAACCATCAGTGGGTTTCAGGGTTCGAAGGCCCATCATAGTACCAAAAATGAACAGAGTAAACAATAAAAGAGCCACACACGCTTTCCTGCGTAACCTGTTCATGGTCGCTGTCCGTGGTGCTAGAGAAGACAATTCAGAAAGAGGTTAATATGGTCGAGGCCTCCAAAAGTAGGTTGTAAAATTCTTGTGTTCCATCTCCAGTTCCAGTTTGCCCTATCTATCAAACTTGCGTTTGGGACTCCGGGTTGGTCGCTTGGTCCTCATCAAGAAGCCATTATCTTTGTTATATTAGCGATTTTTGAAAACAAAAAGCTAGGAAAAAAATAGCTAAGATGTTTTAATTAATTTCTGAACATATATTAAGCAGACAAACCAGCCCACATTATTTATTACGGAATATTTATAACCTAACAGCACTCGCTATATAACTAAATAAGCAATTCACAACGCATTTTTTTTTTTCTTTTTGTTAAAGTCGCACACGCCCGTTTTAATTCGACGCAAAAGCTTCCGTGCAATCATGTATTTATCACATGCACCGTTGTGTTGCTTCCCACTCGCAAACTGCGCGCTGTCTTCTCTCTGGTGTTCTCTCACGCGTGGATTTTTATTCTAATCCTTCTGCGCTGTATAAAACACTTTCACATCAGATATACTGGCTTTGTGAAAGCATCGGCTGATTTCTGTGCGTCTGTCGCCACTGTGCTCATGATAAATCATCTCTTGTTACTGGAAGGTGGAGTCTCGTGGGTTTGTCACCATGCACGCATGCTCAAGCAAGGACACAGGCTGTGTTCAAAATGGCACGATGCTCATGCATACTGAGTAGTAGCCTATCTACTGAACACTGCATACTATTTTTTTTTAAGTAGTATGTAAAACGATACGTATTATGCAATTAAATGTATTTTAAACAGTACACTGTTGTCACCTCTTTATGTTTAATTACATCTAGTACCTCTCTAATAAATATGATCGTTTTGCTTTTTATCAAATTTTGAGAGGAAACTTTTGCAAGTCATATACTAAATACTACTTGATATTTTCAAACAGTATTTTAAACAGAATTCCATATGCATTTCAAACATTGCTATCACATGATGTACACTGCTGCTGCTTTTCCAGTCAGATTAGTTGGCCACATTCATTTTATAATGTAAATTTAGAAATAAATCAGCATGTGTCCCAGGTGAAAAAAAAGGTACATTTCTATAATGTACTTAAAGCGCTTTATTTTCGTGCACTAATTTTGTACTTACTATACTGAAAATTCTTCTTTAGTAGTTCTTAAGGTTATCGTAAGAACATCTAAGTGCACTCAATTGTGCTATTTTGAGACACCATGAAATATGAACTAAAATGTACTTTTAATATACTATCTCTGTATTTAAAAAAATGTATTTAGATACCACTTATAGTACACTCCACAGTGTACTAAAAGTTACATTTTAGTTCATATTTCATGGTGTCTCAAAATAACACAGTTGAGTACACTTAGATGTTCTTAAGATTATCTTAAGAAGTATTAAAGAAGAATTTTTAGTATATTAAGTACAAAATTAGTGCACAAAAATAGAGCACTTTAAGTACATTATAGATATGTACTTTTTTCACCTGGGGTGTTTTATTCTAATTAATTTAGGTCATGTAATGCTACAAACCATGATTTCTATTAGTGCGGTTAGGAATTTTAGACAAAGACACTGAATTTTTTCTTTCTTTATTTTTTTTATATATGGAATACGTAATAGCCTACATGACCTCCTAACACCCCCACTCTTCCTCACTACAGTCCCGCTGCTACAGATATCTTCTCGGTAGGTGTCATGGGACTTTTACCAGTCTATTTCAGTCAATGGCAGAGAAGAGCCATGAATCTATTATTTCTGAAATCAGACCCCCCCCCCCCCCCCCCACGTCCACAGCCCCGCCCCCATGTGTGAAATCCCCACCCCTATTTGGCTTGTCTGCCCCATGCTTGAAAGCTCACAGAAATATAAAATATGTAAAGGGAAACCCATTAAAATAGTTTAAAATTGGCAGTAAAAACAATTAAGTAAAACTAAAACCAAATTTTCGTTGACAGCTAAATATATGCTTTTTGATAGCAGTAATGCTCTAATTACTACTGTCAGAAAAACTTTAACACGCAGCCGAAGCAGCTTTCTAAATGCGAGATTTACTAATTACAGCATGGTCAACAACAATAATAATAATAATAATAATAGAATATGCTAGGTTGTTTAAACCCAAATTTTGGGTCAAATATGGACAAACCCAATCATTTCGGTTACATATTTTAATTAAATACACAACGGTTGGGTTTGTCCATTTTGACCCAAATCAACAACCCAGCATTTTTTTTGGAGCGAAGAAGTCTTAGGTAAACATACGAAAATACATCAATAATTCTCTGTATGAGCTAATTTTAGATTCATGGGCATGGGTACCTGAGTACCACAACCACATGTAATACTGAACATGAATGTTTATTAAAGGTGCTCTAGAACCCTTTTTCACAAGATGTAATATAAGTCTAAGGTGTCCCCTGAATGTGTATGTGAAGTTTCAGCTCAAAATACCCCTTAGATTTTTTATTATTACATTTTTTAACTGCCTATTTTGGGGCATAATTAAATATGCGCTGATTCAGCGTGCGTCCCCTTTAAATGCTCACGCTCCCCGCCCCCAAGCTCACAACTCTATAACACATTGCATAAACAAAGTTCACACAGCTAATATAACCCTCAAAATGGATCTTTACAAAATATTCGTTATGCATGTTGCATGCATGCATCAGATCATGTAAGTATGGTATTTATTTGGATGTTTACATTTAATTCTGAATGAGTTTCATAGTACTCCGTGGCTAACGGGGCTAATGCTACACTGTTGGAGAGATTTATAAAGAAAGAAGTTGTGTTTATGAATTATACAGACTGCAAGTGTTTAATAATGAAAATTACGACATGGCTCTGATCTCCGTGAATACAGTAAGAAACAATGGTAACTTTAACCACATTTAACAGTACATTTGTTTATTTTATATACTGATGAGCAAGGGGGCCCCTGGTAATTCAGGGGCCCTACGCAACTTGCGTAGCTTGCATATAGAGAATCATATGTTATCATCATACTTAAAATATACCTTCCGCAACAACTGATTCGGACTCATCCATCATCCCAATAATTCATAGTTTTTGAGTTTATGAAATTCTCAATCCTAGCAGGTTTTCAATCCATTAAGCACTTCCATTACATTTTTTTTATTTCATTTAATGTACTGCGATGACATCTAGTGGAGTATAATGCAATAAACAGCTCTTTGTTAGTGTATATACCAATTTAGCCATTTAGAAGATCTAGCTCCTCTGGCAAAGATGATTTGGTAGATGGAGTGTCTTCAAATATCATATTTAGTACAAAAAAATGAGATCACAAATATCTATAATGTGGGCAACATTTAATGTGAGAACAGAAAATGAACTATCATTAAAAACACTAGATGGCGCAAAATTCAGTTCATTCTAATGAGGACAGATAAAAAGTGTTTGCTCTTGTTGACACTTCAGATTGACATTTTAAGTGAATTGATAAAATATAGTAATTACAGCATCATCCCTTTCCAGAACAAATCTGTTTGGCAATGTTTGTGGAACTGGTCTCTTTGCATTGTGTTGTGTCAATAAAGCTTGTGCTTCAAGAAATAGTCTTCCATCAATTTATTCACTGAGAAAACTGAGAAAACAGTAACAGAGTGAGTTGATGATATAGTATAGGTCCATTCCAGCATATTCGACGCCTCGTGCTGATAAAGTGCAATAGAGGGCGCACACAGCACAGAGAACCAGCCAGCCAATAGGAAGCCCTATTAACTCTTATTCTATCCAATCATCTTTCAGTGTGATTATTTAACATTCTTATTATTTAACATTCAGCAAGTGGAGACACACAATATATATAAGAAAACGTTATTTACCTCAAAAGTCTGCCTGTCATAAGGCAAAATAGCCTACAGTGGAAATGGCTTGGTCGCAATTGTATCATGCACTCATAACAGTTCTTCGTGCAATGCCGTTACTTTGAAGGAATCGGATTTATTATACATCAAACAACAGCTCTATTTCGCCAAAGTCAAACAAGATGCTATTCTTCTGTCTCATATGGAAGCTGTGCCATGTAAACGGAGGAGGCAAAAAGTGGTGGCTGACTAGAAGAGACTTGTGTTAGATCCCTGTGTAAAGAGGTTTGTCTGCTGTTTAGTTTTGAAATGATTGTGCTCTCATCTTTTTCAGGGTTTCTAGTTGCATCTTTAGTGATTTTTCAACTATTTACTATGTCTTGTCCCAAATAGGTGTATTTAGAGGCTTTTGCAAAAAAAAGCACAAGTGGATTTAGCTGGTTTTGACGCAAAAGAAAATCTAACACGTTAAAAAACAATAAATTGTCTAGAGTGACATTTTTGAAAAAAAGTTATTTTATTCACTAGCTAATGACCTTATCATTACCTTTAAAATGAAACTCCTGAACTTGATCGTAAAAGCCTGGTAAAAAATGCTAATTTAAAAGAAAAGAAGTCTGATGGATTTAGAGGGTTTTGCATCTGAACTCTTCATATATATATATATATATATATATATATATATATATATATATATATATATATATATACAACTGTTACATTTGGAACAAAAATGAGTGAACAGTATACAGAACTACATCTTGAATTGAACCAGCAAGCTGTCTTTAAATTCTGACTAGACGGGTAAGTTTTTTTAAATTTTTTTTATAAATGACTTTCTTTCTTTCTTTCTTTCTTTCTTTCTTTCTTTCTTTCTTTATATTAATAAATAAAATGTGTTTGTTTGTTTGTTTTAACAATGGCAAGTCACAAATTGCTCTTGTTTTGAAATGCTTATACCAAAACGGTGTAAAAGAACATTCAATACAAATAGCTGGTGTTACAACCTACCCTACTACTTGGTGAGTTGTAAAACTAAAAGGAAACATGGTCATCAGTTAAATATGTATGTTTTAATATGCATTTGTTTGGTTTGATTGTACTTGCATATATTAAAGGCACAATATGTTTTTGGAATAAAATATCCAAAACCACTAGACCAATGTTATATAAAGTATCTCACAGAAGTGAGTACACCCCTCACATTTTTATAAATATTTTATTATATCTTTTCATGTGACAACACTGAAGAAATGACACTTCAGCGGTTTAACAGGACAGTTTCCACTCAGAACAGGCCTCGCCATGGTCGACCAAAGAAGTTGAGTGCACGTGTTTCAGCGTCATATCCAGAGGTTGTATTTTTTTTTTTTTTTTTGCAACTTTATTTATGATTTTCAACAAAACATTGACATAAGTTCAGCATTTCTTACAAAGGTTGTGTGAACTTCACCCCCACCCCCATCCAGGTGGCATTCCCACAAAAAAGAAAACAAGTATACACACACAAAAAAAAAAAAAAAAAAAAAAAAAAAAAATCCTAACAATCAGACTGCAGGCATTGAGGAGACTAGGGACGGCAGTCAGAGAAAAGAGCAAGAAACTAAATTACCAACAAATAAAAAGACAATGAGTCAAGCAAAAGGCAGATTCTTGATATGAGTTATGAACTGTGACCAGGTTCTGTCATATTTACCCTCCAAGCCGTGCACTGTATATCTAATCTTTTCCAGAGCTAATCCCAACATCACCTCTCTAATCCAATGGACGTAAGAAGGAGGGTTTTTCGCCTTCCAGTTCAACAGTATCAAACGGCGGGCATGCGAACGAAGCATAGGCTATTGCATTTTTATGGAGGTGGGAGAGCTTTAGCTCATCACGTGCTACACCGAAGATAGCTATCAGGGGGTCAGGTTGCAGTGTTTCGCCAGATATAACTGACAGTGATTGAAAAATTGATGACCAAAAGTCATACAAAGATGGACATGACCAAAACATATGCCCCAAAGAAACAGGAGAATAGTGACATCTAGGACAGTTCGGTTTAACATTAGGGTATAATTTTGACAGTCTGTCGTTTGAGTAATGCAACCTGTGGACAACCTTAAATTGAATCAAGCCATGTCTAATACAGAGAGATGATGTGTGTATGCGCTGTATGGTATTTTTCCAGATGTCTTCCGGTATCATTTCTCCAAACTCTCCTTCCCACGCTGCCCTGACTTTGTCCCATGTATGAGGGCAGCCATCAAGAATTAATGCATAAATCTTTGATATTGCTCTTTTAGTAGGTTGACTCACATCAAGAACCAAGTACAGTAGGTCTTTAGAGGGTGGAGATGGGTACCCTGAAAAAAATTTAGAGGCAAAACTCCGAGCCTGAAGGTATCTAAAGTAGTGAGACTTAGGTAAATTATGGTTTTCACATAAAGATTTAAATGAAACAAAGCCATCCTCAGTGAAGAGGTCTCGAAAGAAGACCAAGCCATTTCTGTGCCAAGCTGCAAATGAATGGTCTATTTGAGACGGTACAAAAAGATGATTAAACATTATTGGAGAGAAGCTACATGTATTTATCAAGTTAAAATGTTTTCTGAATTGACCCCAAACCTTAATCGAATTCTGAACCACCAGATTTGAGTTCAGCTCAGTTAATTTAATATTTAGTGGGAGAGGGGCAGTTAAGATCGAAATCGGAGAAACTGGGAGTGTAGCTTTCAGTTCCATATCAGTCCAGACTGGACCCTCCTTATCTGCGAACATGGTTATCCAGTATGTCAGCTTAACAATATTGGCTGCCCAATAGTAGAACAAGAAATTAGGTAAACCCAAACCCCCATCAGATTTAGCTCTCTCCAGGCTTGCCTTCTTCATACGTGCAGGTTTTTTGTTCCATATGAACAAAGAGATATAGCGGTCCAACTGAGCAAAATAGGATTTGGGGAGAAAAATGGGAATCATTTGAAATAAATAAAGAAACCTGGGCAGTACAGTCATCTTCACTGCATTTATCCGTCCTGCCAGGGAGAGTGGAGTTTTCGACCACCTATCCAGATCAGTTTTGGTACGATCTAAAATAGACCTGTAGTTATACTGGAAAATAGCCTTAATTGAGCCAGCTATTTCTATTCCCAAATAAGTAAATTTATCATTTTCAATTTTAAAAGGCAAATTTACATAAGTGATCTGTTTTGCCAGATTATTTAATGGAAACAATAAAGATTTTGACAAATTGACTTTATATCCCGATATGTTACTAAACTTTTGTAGCCAATAAAGAAGATGGGGCATACTCTCAATTGGGTCTGATATCTGTAAAAGGAGATCATCGGCATAAAGCAAAGTTTTATGTTTTATTTCACCCCTGGATATACTCTTAATCCTCCCATCACATCTGATAGCAATTGCCAGTGGTTCGATCGCAATATCAAACAGGAAGGGCGACAGGCAGCAACCCTGCCTTGTTCCTCTGCAGAGCGGAAAGTATTCCGAAATCAGACCATTTGTCCTGACTGCCGCCATAGGTGTTGAATATAATACTTTGATCCACCTACAGAAAGTAGGCCCCATGCCGAATTTTTCTAAAACTGCAAAAAGATAGGTCCATTCGATTCTGTCAAACGCCTTTTCAGCGTCAAGGCTCAGAATAACTTCTGGATGTATCGTTGAATGGGGGGAAAATATCACATTAAATAGTCTTCTCACATTAGAAAATGATTGCCGTCCGGGAATGAAGCCTGTTTGGTCCTCATCAATAATGGTGGAAATAATAGGGTCTAACCTTTGTGCAAGAGCTTTGGTTAAAATCTTATAGTCACAGCACAGAAGGCTTATTGGTCTGTATGAACTACACTGTACAGGATCCTTATCTTTCTTTAGTAAGACTGAAATCGTGGCCTGGGTAAGCGTCTGCGGCAGATTTCCAGTAGCCAAAGCTTCATCATAAACTGATTTCAGGATGGGTGTGAGTTTAGAAGAGAATTCCTTGTATAACTCCATGGGGAAACCATCCGGACCTGGCGCCCTTCCTGTCCGAGACAACTTGATGGCACTCGCTATTTCCTCAAGCGACAACGGCTGTTCTAGAGATGACTGCGCATCTGGAGAAAGCTTGGGGAGATCCAGCGAATCAAGAAATGAGTAGATCTCTGACGTGTCACTACCCACCTCTGATTGATATAGGGTAGAATAAAATTGTTTAAACTGGTCATTAATGACTTGAGGATTGTGGGATATCGAGTCAGCACCTATTTCAATTCCTGAAATCATTTGTTCAGCCGACTGCTGTTTGAGCTGTAGTGCAAGGAGCCTCCCAGCCTTATCCCCATGCTCATAATATACCTGTCTGGATTTAAAAATATTTTTCTCGACTTTCCATGTTATAAGCGTGTTAAATTCTGTTTGCAGCAATAATTTCTCCTTAAAAAGATCTGGCGTAGGTAAAAGAGCATAGCGCTTGTCAATGTCTGCAATTTTGTCAGCCAGTCCTTTAAGTTGTTTAGAACGCTCCTTATCTCTATGTGCCACATAAGAAATAACTTGACCCCTAATATAGGCTTTCATAGACTCCCACAGAACTCCCCTTGACACATCCTGAGTGTCATTAAATTCCAAAAAGAAGTCGATCTGATTGTTGAGAAATATTCTGAAGTGTTCACATAAAAGTAATTGGGGATCTAGCCGCCATGTTCGTTGGGGCGCTACATTGCCTGGAAAAACTAAATCCATCTGTACTGGGCTGTGATCTGATATCACTATACTGTGATATTTGGTACTGGAAATTAAGGGTAATAGCTGGTTATCGACAATAAAGTAATCAATCCTGGAGTAACTATGATGAACAGGAGAGAAAAAAGAGAATTGCTTCGTAGTTGGATTATTTATACGCCAAGGGTCTGATAAACCGTAAGAACGAAGGAGAGAATTAATAGCCACTGCAGCTGACGAAAAAGTATTGTTCGACCTTACGCTTGACCTGTCCAACTGAGGATGGAGGACACAATTAAAGTCTCCACCTAAAATTAACTTGTAGGAGTTAAGGTCTGGGAGAGTCGAAAAAAAATTAAGAAAGAATTGTGCATTGTCCCAGTTAGGTCCATAGATATTAGCGAATATTAATGGTGTGTTAAATAGCTTGCCCACTATAACAATATATCTGCCATTAGCATCTGATATTACTTTAGAATGTTCAAATGGAATCCCCTTTCTAATTAGGATTGCCGTTCCCCTGGCTTTGTAGTTAAAACGAGAATGATATATTTGTCCAATCCATTTACAGCTTAGTCTTTTATGGGAGTTAATATTTAAGTGCGTCTCCTGTAGGAAAATTACATCAGGTTTGAGTAATTTCAAATGACTAAATACTTTGCTCCTTTTAACCATATTATTCAGCCCTTTGACATTCCAGCTAATAAATGAAACCGCTTTTTGTTGGTTATTTACATTATCCAGAATCATAATGCCACAGTTGATAATGAACCAGTCCTACACGTTGGCTATACCTCAGTACTTCAATGCCTGTTTGAATCAAATCATAAACCACAAATAAACCCAAAACAACACTAACAAAAACGAACAGATAAACATAGATAAACCTCTTACCATCCTGTGCCCCTGGGCTGGTCTTCCTTAAACCTGAGACCGCCCTGAAAACTCTCCTCTCTCTCCTAGGCATATAACACGTTTACACTAACTTCAACTCTTACATGAACTCAGCAAGGGTAGAACAAAATGTAATAGGACCCTTATCTCAACACTATTATTGCTACATGCATGCCGGTACCCATCTGTTTACAGGCTGATACGATTTCAAACACTCACAGTTGGAAGACAATTCCCGCAGGAAAAGAGTAAAATCAAATAAAATTAATGACACTGGTGGTAAAAATGGGATTAATTAAACAAACTACATTAGAAAACAAAAATAAAAGTACCATAAGGCTTATAGTGACAAATTTAGACTCAGCGCTATCCACACTGACGTGGCAGAGAAAAGGGAGAAACAATGAGGAAGATATTCTTAAATAAAATATTCTCCAGGCCACATGATGACCACATAAAGTCTCAACATATTGTAATAAGCTATGCATTGTCCAAACATAAAATGCATCCGACTGTAGTGTGGCGACGTTTACCAGTCAAAGCCTGCACAGACTACAGTAATGCTAGCATGCAGCGTGATACCTGTTATGGTCGGTGAATTAACTGTCACTCTCCCTCCGTTTCCCGTGAACGCAAATTAGTCTCAATGTAGTGCTTGGCCTTGATCGGGTCTTCGAAAGACATCTGCTCGCCAGCTGGGGCCGTGATCTTTAATGTAGCTGGATACAGGAGACCATATTTCACGCCCGTACACCGGCGAAGCAATCCTCTCACCTCGGTAAAGGCTGCTCTCTTTTTCCTGACGGCGGCCGAGTAATCTGGGTAGATGTAAAAACGCTTCCCATTGTGAGTGATGGGACCTGCTCCCATGGCCTTCCGAAGAACATCCACTTTCTCCTGAAAGTAGTGGAACTTGACGATTATTGGTCTCGGGGCACCCCCATCCTTTGGCCTCGGCTGCAGGCTCCTATGCGCCCGATCAAGCGTCGGCGTATAGTCGAGGGCTAGCGCTTCCTTTAACAGTTCAGCCACGGCTCTCTCCGGTCGTATATTTCCGAATCCCTCTTCAACACCGATTAGTCTGCAGTTATCTCGCCGCTGCCGTGACTCCAAGTCATCGGTCTTATCTACCAACCGGGCAACTTGAGTAGATAACGTATCAACTCGAGCTTCAAGTGCTATAACACGGTTAGCCTGGCCATTAGCTTCCTCCTCAAGATCATCAATGCGGGTTGATAATGTGGCGCTTCCTTTCTGTATTTCTTCAATAACCTTCGCAAACTCTGCGCGCACATTCAGGATTTCTGTCCTTAAATCACTCGCTAAGTTGTCAATTTTCTTGTGTAATTCACCTGCAGCTGCCATCACAGACGAGTCAATTTTTACTAGCACATTCTGCTCCGTTTGCTTTATGGCAGCCATAATTGCACCGAGATCCGACCCTGGCCCCACCTCCACGGGCGGATCCACATCAGGCAAGTCTGGGGCATCAGGCCCTGGCCTCGGCTTGTGTGATTTAGGCATTTTGAGCAGCCTTGGACTAAACAAAAAGAAAAAATTCTACTAATTCGAAGACCTAGGCACACTAAAAACAGGTTCGCACCGAAAAGAACGAAAAGGAGAGTGGGAAAATTAAATAAATGTTCAATCCAAGCAGAGCTCACAAGAACACGTCTTCACATGTCGCTGCTCAGCTGCGCCCCCCATCCAGAGGTTGTATTTGGGAAACAGATGTATGAGTGCTGCCAGCCTTGCTGCAGAGGTTGAAGGGGTTGGGGGGTCAGCCTGTCAGTGCTCAGACCATACGCCGCACACTGCATCAAATTGGTCTGCATGGCTGTCGTCCCAGAAGGAAGCCTCTTCTAAAGATGATGCATAAGAAAGCCTGCAAACAGTTTGCTGAAGACAAGCAGACTAAGATTACTGGAACCATGTCCTGTGGTCTGATGAGACCAAGATAAAATTTGGTTCAGATGGTGTTAAGCGTGTGTGGCGGCAACCAGGTGAGGAATACAAAGACAAGTGTGTCTTGCCTACAGTCAAGCATGGCGGTGGGAGAGTCATGGTCTGGGGCTGCAGGAGTGCTGGGAGCTACAGTTCATTGAGGGAACCATGAATGCCAACATGTACTGTGACATACTGAAGCAGAGCATGATCCCCTCCCTTCGGAGACTGGGCTGCAGGGCAGTATTCCAACATGATAACGACTCCAAACACACCTCCAAGATGACCACTGCCTTGCTAAAGAAGCTGAGGGTACCTAAACCCTATTGAGCATCTGTGGGGCATTCTCAAATGGAAGGTGGAGGAGCGCAAGGTCTCTAACATCCACCAGCTCCGTGGTGTCATCATGGAGTGGAAGAGGACTCCATTGGCAACCTGTGAAGCTCTGGTGAACTCCATTCCCAAGAGGGTTAAGGCAGTGCTGGAAAATAATGGTGATGAATGAAATCATGAATATGATTTCTGCCAGAGTCTCATCGGATTCTTTTCCAGACGTGAGGACAACACCTCCCATGATTCCACAAAATCAAGGTGTCATTAAGCTACAACTTTGATTTGAATAAGCGACCTCTAATGGTGAAAAATTACATTTTGTGCCTTTAAATCACAGTTTTAAACTGTGAAATCAATCAAATATTCCTCATAAACTGATTAAAAACAAGAACAAGATCTGAATAACTATTGGTACCTACCAAGACAAATACATTTGAATATACTCAACAAAATAAAGTAAGCTAACTGAAAAGGTTGAGTAAGCCAATTTAAAAACCAAATATTTATAAGTAATGTGAACTTATTTGAATCCATTAAATATAACTAACTGGCAATAGCTAGCATACATGTGCTAACATAACTAGCGAAGATTTAGAATTTGTTAGTCAGGCAAATACTAATTTCTTTTTATGAAACAAACAAACAAGCAAACAAAACATAATCACCTGTGAATGTTAGACAAAATTAAATGTTGGACTGTTAATTTATTTTGGTATGTCCAACTCAATCACTTCATTTATATTCAGAGATTTTATTAAGGTAATATAGTTATTTATTATTGTCATATTTAAAAAACCACTGAATTTTTAGAGTGTTATATCAAATGCGGAAGTCTTGTTGAGACAATAAACTCAAAATATAGCACATTTTGATTTGTACTCACATTGGAAGCCATTTTCATTTTACTTATGGAGGTGAAACACTGAGCAAAAACAAACAAACAAAAAAACAACAACAATCTGATTTGATTCAGTCCTCCCCCTCAGTGTGGTGAAGATGGTACAGTCTGTTTCCAAACGCTCTGTGAACTGTTCAAGAGGCTGAATGCCACACACACACTGTCTGAAGATGCCCTGATACACACCTGTTCTGTCCAAGAGAAACATGATAAACGCAGAAATGAAAACCATCTTGCTGTAGGGCTGCTCATTATTGGTAAGTGAAGCTTTTATCTAAAATATTAAATTGTTAATATTAGATGATCATTTAACTAATCAGCTTTCTGTCTTTAAACATTAGATTAAATATATATATTTATTTGGTTGGTTTGAACATGAACAATCATCAGTGTTAATATGTTGAATATTACAGCAGTTTTAAATCCATGTTAACATTTGCTTATTAGTACAGTTCCGAAATATCAATACTTTCACATGTTGCTGTTTTTGAGAGTAAATGACTATGAAAATCATCTTAAAAAATGATCATTCTTTTTTCTTTTTTTAAATGTTGTACAATAATACCGCAGAAGCCATTTAAGCTTAATATAGCCTAATATGTAAATCTATACTTTAGTGTTTTGACTAAAGGTTAGTCTTCAATCAGAATCTGTAACATTATATCTTAAAAAAAAAATAATTATCTTGAAACTGATATATCAATTCAGAACTCTAACAAGTAGCAATAAAAGTGTGTATTTGGCCTAAAATGGCATTAGCTTCTTTCCCCCATGCATTCATCTATGATCCATGTGTTTTGTTTGAACATGCTCTGTGTTGTTTGGCTTGGCTGCATTATTGAAATGTCATGACCCAAATGGCAGGTTGTTTAAGAATGTATAGCCTATTTTTATCTTTCAAACTGATATAAATTCAGAAAAGAGTCAGGCAGATTTTAACTGAGATGCAATAATAACGAAATGATAATAAGTAGGCTAAAAATAAAGTATAAATTGTAACATAATTTTTTTTTTTAAAAGTGCTGATAACTATAAAACTATAAAATCTATACCACTGTAAAGTGCCCCAAATGAGAAGAATAAATTAAGATACACTGTTATTTTTTTTGCATGTCTATTGCAAACATTCATATAGTATTCCCATATTTATCTGCTTCTAATTGAAGTCATTTAGAAATATATGCTTATCCCATAACTGTGTTAATTAGTGTTTAAAGGGTTAGTTCACCCAAAAATGAAAATTCTGTCATTAATTACTCACCCTCATGTTGTTCCACACCCGTAAGACCTTTGTTCATCTTCGGAACACAAATTAAGATATTTTTTATAAAATCAGATGGCTCAGTGAAGCCTCCATTGACAGCAAGTTACTTTACACTTTCAATGCCCAGAAAGCTACTAAAGACATATTTAAAACAGTTCATGTGACTACAGTGGTTCAACCTTAATGTTATGAAGCGACGAGAATACTTTTTGTGTGCCAAAAAACCCCCCCAAAATAACAACTTTATTCAACAATAAATAGTGATGGGCGATTTCAAAACACTGCTTCATGAAGCTTCGAAGCTTTACGAATCTTTGAATCTTTTTCTTTACGAAGCTTTGAAGCTTCATGAAGCAGTGTTTTGAAATCGGCCATCACTAGATATTGTTGAATAAAGCCATTATTTTGATTTTTGCTGCATAAAAAGTATTCTTGTCACTTCATAACATTAAGGTTGAACCACTGTAGTCACATGAAATGTATTAAATATGTCTTTAGTAGCTTTCTGGGCGTTTGAAAGTGTAAATTAACTTGCTGGCAATGGAGGCCTCACTGAGCCATCGGATTATATCAAAATGCTGATGTTACAACCTACCTCACAACTTCAACAACCAAGAGGTTGCTGGACACTTATAATGATTTTACCCCTGTAGCTCAGTTCTAATTGGGAAAGTGATGGTGTTGTAACACTCCCTGGAATCTCATACTCAATGTGAGTTGTACTGCAGAATGTAAAAAACAATTTAACAGCAGTACAACCATTTAGAAATATCTCTCCCAGTGCCCAGAAAATTCTAAGAACCACTCAGATAAGCCTTCTCCGAGCTGCTGTATTCCCTGGGAGAAATCTCATTCTGGAATTATCTCTTTAACCAAATGAGTCACTGTAGAGCAGAATATATTTCCTCATATGCATGTGTTTGGTCTTGTCTCTTTACCCCCCGCCTTGTGTTCTAGGACATGCTGCTATTATGTTGTGCAGTGGAGAAAAGCAAGGGATGCACAAATGTGCTCTTCGTACTTTTGATTCCCAGCAACATGTGGTTGTTGTGTAAGATGTCTCAGTGTGGTATTCTGGGTAATTCAGCACAGTCAGCCCACGCTTTTCCTTGCTTTTTAAGATGCTGAGAGTCGCTCTGTGTTAACTGCCTCTTTGTGTTCACCTTGACAAGACATTTAACCATCTTTCAGCCCTTCAGCCTTCCTTCAGTTTGAAAACAATCACTTTATTTGAGAGGACAGCTGCTTGTATATGTTTGTTTTTATTGGCTTTTGCTGACAGTGTGTCATATTAAGCAAACTAGATTTTTAGAAGAATTTGTGAGTAGTGTTTGCCTGTGAAAAAGTTGCTGCCACAATGGTTATACGGGTTAGGTGTTCTGAGTGGTTTTTTTGGAGGTTATTTACTTGCCAAGTCAAAAGAGGCGTTATAATATTCTGTTATCTAGATTTGACCTGTGTCCCTTTGTCAGTGTAAATCCACGGATTAAGAATTTGTTCTCGTGACTTATTAATTAATCCATTATACATAATTTGTGGCCACTTTTTTTATTAAATTAAAACAAGGGAACAAATTAGTAAAACATGTCCACAATTGAACAAAAATGAAGAAATTAATTAATGAAACATGGCCACAAATTCATAAATTGTGGGAATTAATTCTTAATTCATGGGTGCGATATCACACAGTTTGTATGTGTGCGGGCCTGAGTAATACAATAGTAGCCTAATAATAAATCCCTCTAATAATAAATGTTTTTGTTGTTTTGCCTGATGTTTAATCATGAGTCTTCTAGCATTTCTTAATCATGATGAAGTAAATTTGAGCACAATTACTGCACACACACATACACAGTATACTTGCACATTTACACACATTTATAATTAAACACAAACATTACACGCAAACTGTTTTGGGATTTAATGTTTCTCAGTGGCTCACAGGAAGAAACATCTCTCTCTTTCCTTTAATTACACTGTCAAGATAGAAGGATGTTTCTAGAGAGAGAACAAGCTTCTTTTTTTTTAATCCACTAAATCACCATCCAGAGATCAATGGGTCCCTTTTAGCATATTACACAAGATTAGATTTACTGAGTTACTGACAGAATTAATGATAGTGGTGGTCCTTATTTTTTATTTATTTTTTTTCCCTTCATGGCTAATGCTGATAATGATATATAGAGAACATGCTGGCCAACAATCAATATAAATGCAGATAATATAATAGAAGAACACATAAAATGTAAAATAAATAAAATAAAATAAATAATACTGAATTTAAATATACACTTATTTTAGATCATATTTAGACAACATTTATTAAAAATCAATTGATTTTGGAACTTTGGAACACATTATGGAATGTTCACTTTTGTTAATTGGCCCATTGGACACAATTATCAGCCAATAGCAATAATCTCATAATGACTGATTAATCAGCCTGGTGGATATATTACCTGAAATGAAGAAGTACTAGAAAAGAAGTACATTTTAGCATACTGTACTTGTGAAAAGAATACCTATTATCGGAATAATACAGTTTAAATAATATACTTAAGTGCAAACTGAATGCAGTGTTTCCAGACACTTAACTTAATTGATAATTAAATGAGAAGGTATAGTTTAAATTTATATTAAATGCAATTGAGTGCTTTTTGGCACACATAAGTAGGACTTCTTTAAATGTAATTTCATAATTACTTCTGTTGTCTTTGAAATATGGTTAAAGTGTACACTGTGTACAGAATTATTAGGCAAGTTGATTTTCTGATCATATTTTTTTTTCCAAGCACATTTTACCAATTCCAATCCACATCAATCTTAATAACTATTATTAATATTGTTTTTAATCATTTATAAGTGATATATAATTGTTCATGAAGGCTGGAAATGAAAAATGCCTTATATTCAGGTGTGCAGAATTATTAGGCAGGTTTTCTTTTACAGGCAAAATGAGCCAAAAAAGAGATTTAACTCAGACTGAAAAGTCAAAAATTATTAAATACTCATGAGAAGGACGCAATACTAATGCAATACTAGAAATTGCAAAGTTAAAGCATGACCAAGGGACAGCAAAATGCTCATTGGGTCAGCGGGGTCAGACAGAAACAGGTGGAAAAGAAAAGACACATGTTAACTGCAAAATAATTAAGAATTAAGTGTGAAACCATCAGGAACCCTTTAGTCTCCAGCGCCACCATTTTCCAGAACTGCAACCTACCTGGAGTCTCCAGAAGTGCAAGGTCTCAGGATCTCAGAGACTTAGGTTAGCTAAAGAATCCTAAAAAATGACCCGCACTTGATAAGAATCACAAGCTGAAGTGTTATAAAATACATGAAGACTGGGTTTTTATAGGCCTTATAAACAGACAGCTTGAGAGTGACTCCTGAAGGACCAGCACCACATCCTCTTGTACCACTGTTTGAAGAATTTATCTTCCAGAATCTGGCAGTAAGTTTTGGAAGATCATTTTTAGTCCATCTCTGCAAGACAGACATTTCAGGATAAGAGATGGACTAAAAGTGAACTCAAACACCTTACTGCCAGATTCTGGATAAATTCTTCAAACAGTGGTACAAGAGGATGTGGTGCTGGTCCATCAGGAGTCACTCTCAAGCTGTCTGTCTATAAGGCCTATAAAAACCCAGTCTTCATGTATTTTATAACACTTCAGCTTGTGATTCTTATCAAGTGCGGGTCATTTTTTAGGATTCTTTAGCTAACCTAAGTCTCTGAGATCCTAACACCTTGCACTTCTGGAGACTCCAGGTAGGTTGCAGTTCTGGAAAATGGTGGCGCTGGAGACTAAAGGGTTCCTGATGGTTTCACACTTAATTCTTCACCTTAATTCTTAATTATTTTGCAGTTAACATGTGTCTTTTCTTTTCCACCTGTTTTTGTATGACCCCGCTGACCCAATGAGCATTTTGCTGTCCCTTGGTCATGCTTTAACTTTGCAATTTCTAATATTGCATTAGTATTGCGTCCTTCTCATGAGTATTTAATAATTTTTGACTTTTGAGTCTGAGTTAAATCTCTTTTTTGGCTCATTTTGCCTGTAAAAGAAAACCTGCCTAATAATTCTGCACACCTAAATATAAGGCATTTTTCATTTCCAGCCTTCATGAACAATTATATATCACTTATAAATGATTAAAAACAATATTAATAGTAGTTATTAAGATTGATGTGGATTGAAATTGGTAAAATGTGCTTGGGAAAAAAATATGATCAGAAAATCAACTTGCCTAATAATTCTGCACAAAGTGTACAGCAGCTGAATGTATTGACATTGACAAGCATTTGTGGTAAACTAATATACTTTAATGCCATTTCTATTGAAACCTGCATGTCATGTGTTTAAATATATTTGTAATTACACAATTGTAGTTATAAATTTGCGATTTAGTACATTTAAAATAAATTAGTCCAGAAATAAATGTTTTTTTGTTTTTTTTTTTACAACACATACAAATAAGTGTACTTCTTTAAAGGTAGGGTAGGCAATTTTTTTCATAAACACTCTTTGTTATTCTGGTTGAAATTCTCTTCACACCCTGATAGCAGTCAATAATAGAAATGTTTTTTTTTTGGAAAGCGCTCTGAAGGGAGAGGGGGATCTAATGCTTTTAAAGCTAGCTTTCTATTGCTAGTCGCTCTTAAATTCCCTACCCTACCTTTAAAGCATGTCAAAAGATTATTAAAACATAATGATATAAAAGGTAATTTAAATTGAGATGTTTAATTTGACATTAATATTGTTTTGAAGTGTGTAAAGAAACAGTCATGGAAGTGTACTCTCTTTAAGTACACTTAAGTATCCTTTCATATAATTAACAATTATATCAAGTTTATCAAGTATGGGTTTTTTAAAAATATGCTTTTAAGATTTGAAGTACCCTACAAAGGGCACATTTAACAAAATTAATCTTGGTACTTTTTCACAAGGAAATATTTCTTTACAAACTTACAAAAACTAACTACATGTGAGGTCTTTCATCCTTAAAAGACTTTGTGAGATTCACTCAGAGACCGCAGTCGAAATATCAGTGTTGGGTTACCACCACTAACATGCAGTGCATTTCCTAACGATTTACAAATTGCTCCTGTCATTACTGTATTGCCATATCTGATATGTTTCTTAAGTGCAGCCCCCCCCCCCCCCCCCCCCACACACACACATCCATCCACAGTCTGTGTATTTTAACCTTCTTACTCATTGAAAAAGATGCTTAGAGGCAAACTGATTTATTTCACAGGACAAACACAAGCCTGATAACCCTTGTACATGTTTCCAGGGCTATGCCAGAGGCACTGCCAACGCTTTGAGCCAGATGGCATCTCATGGCTGGTGCACATATGCTAAATGACCAAAATGTATTTCAAGGTCAGAAACTCTGAAAGACTGCAGTGTGTGTTGCGTTTGGACTGACCATTATAAGACCTTTCTGCCGTTTTCGGTATATCTAGAGACCATCATAGAAAGATGAGGGTGGGCTCTTTTGGCTTGGACCAGTAAACAACCACCCAGCATGCCATAGCAGCCACCCAGTACAGGCACAAGAGAGAACTAAAACATTCAGATTTATAGTTATTTTGACTGGTGTGGTCTATTGTCTGAGTTTATACTACACAAGTATTATGTGTACTTAATATTGGGCTCATCAATAATTACCGGAAATAAATTCTTTAACGCTTGGATGAAAGGCTTCATTTACTCAGAGATAACAACAGATGCAAGTTGACAAAATAAAAGATTGTTGTATGGACAAAAGTGTGACTATTTGATGTGAATATCTTTCCTTGTGCCTCACCAAGAAATACATTTTCTGTGTATATCCAGACTGTAGGATTTGTGATGATTGTGTTAATGTGTGTGTGAGTGTGTATAATTTAGATACATTTTAGCCAGGGGCATTAGGCAGTTTCACACTAATCTGTTGGAAATCCAACAGACAAAGTGCGAAAAACAGACTCTGATCCTTCAGGAGGCTTAGAAAAAGAAATAGAGTGAATGTGAGAAGGTAAGATGAAAAAAAAAGAGAGTTAAATAGACAGAGACATCTAATCCATCCCAGAGGATCTATTTAATAGCCTCTTCATTTCTCTGTGTATCTTTCCCTCTCCCATGCTTCCACATTACCTGTATTTTAAAACCTTTTCGTTCACCTTTTTTTAATTGTAAAACAAACAACAATTCAGTATGCAAATATTAAAATATTTAAATAATATGCAAATATTCATGGAATCATCACTCTGTATGGAAGATTTTCAAACTGTAACCTTTTAAGTATAACGTTTATAAAAACTTTATAATTTTAATTAAATTCAGTTTGTATGTTTGAGTTAAATTAATGAATTGAGCAAAAAAATGAATTGATACTGTATGAGGTACATCTGTATTTAATATACTTTGATCTATTCTCCTCTTATTTATTTATTTATTTTTTAGTTTTTTTGTGGTTACACTATTTTATGATATTTTAGTTACAGTGAAATTCTGCATTTAAGTGCATTCAATTCAATTCACATTTATTTGTATAGCGCTTTTCACAATACATATTTCAAAGCAGCTTTACAGAAAATGCATGTTTCTACATTACAGTATAGAGATGGGCATCCCAAGGTAGAAACAGAAAAGCAAATAAAAAATAATTTGCAAAGCTGCTGCTCATAACATTTCAAGCAAAAGATAATCATGTGCATTTCATTTGATATAACTGGAGTACAATGTTATGAGATGTAGTATGTGAATTCTTGGCTAAACAGAAGTCTTTACACTAGATTTAAAGTGGAAGAGTATATCTGAGCCCGAGCATTATCAGGAAGGCTATTCCAGGGTTAGATTTAGGGATAGTTGCATGTAATTATGTGTAGTTTACTGTTATTAGTTGTGCATGTAACGTGTAACAAAGACACTTTTTTCGTGACAGGAAGTTTTTGTGTAAATGGATGATTAAGTCAGTGCTTTACATTTCCCATCCATGGATGATAATGAGGCGGTTGCCATGGAAGCAGAACAAGAGGACGAGACACATGCACATGCTGTAACATTCTATAAATAGAGGGACAGTAATTAAAAACCTTTAAATGGACCTGTTTAACATTATGGGATTGTGGGGGCATTAACAATTCACACTGCATGCAGCCTGTGAATGTGCAATAGGACTTGCAATTTTTTATTAGATTTATGTGTTTATTGTGGTTTATTTCGTCTCTGGCCAAACGAATGAACATAGTGCGATTTATAATTCCAGTTTGCATCAAACAAACTTATGGATTGATATTATTTAAAATTTTCCATTCAGTTCCTTCTCATTTAATGTTTCTAAATATTCTTGTCTCATCACTATGACCTGTCTTTCTTTCTGAAACACAAACCCAAGCATACACTGGCACACTGACCTGGATTACCAATAGATAGGCTGGTTCACTTCTTTTCTGTTTTTTCTGTTTTACTGGTTATGTACCTGTTAATCATTTAGTTTCTAAAATTAGCCACTGATTATAAACAATCTGGCTGTTATCTTCTGCTACTCTGAAATTAGATCAAAGTCTAAATCAAAACATACCAAATGTCGGAGGCATAGCCTCATAGGTGGTGCTCAGACACATAGCATTAGTGTTACAGGTGAAACAAGTTTGATTCCTGATATTGTTCCATACTCTCAATGAAGGAGAGATAGTTATTTCCTATCTCTCCTTCATTGTCCTGTCCCATAAAATGCCTCTCAAAATATCTTAAAACAAAAAGGTTGCATTGTCATGATCTAAGGACAGAAATCAGGGGAAAAAAAAGAAAAAAACTAACAAAAAACTTTTTGAAGCATTTTGAAGCACAAGTATACTTGGAATTGAGGGGATGGACTTTCATTGTGACAACTTACCAATAACAAAATGCAATAGATAGAGTGAAAGTGAAAGAGTTTTAGAACACTATATCAGAAAAGTTAAGTTTTAGGTTTTGGCAAGAAGGCTATTCCCACAGAGGGCGAGAGGGGGAGATTATGCCCTCCAGACCTACCATAAACTAGATGAACTCCCTTGGTGCAAAGCCAGAGTGGTAACAGATGGCTTGCTATCATTGTGTGTGTGTGTGTGTGCATCTTACAGACATGAACTGTCAAATTATATCTAGCTGTAGATAGAACTGTACATTATTATTCTGAACTGTAAATTATATCTAGCATAAAATCACAAACATTCAGTCAAGTGTCTACTATTTAACAGTTTAGGGCAGGTATTCAGTCGGGCAAGTTTTGTTACAATTTACTTATCTTCACACTATTTCACACCTTTTTTTTGTGTTCATATGTGGGAAACGTCTCGGTTACAAAGGTAACCCTCGTTCCCTGAAGGAGGGAACGGAGACGTACGTCGGACAGACCGACGAATAGGAATCTCGCCAGAGAGGCCAATCTACTTCGAGTGTAACTAAACGAGCCAATGCACATTGGCATGCAATCATCTGCATCAGCTGCTCGCCTCGCAGCGCGGGTATATAATGAGCAGCAGGTGCGTTGCATCTTCAGGTTTTCGCTGAGGAGCCGAACCAAGCAGGCGGCAGCACAGCAGGACAACAACTGTGGCGACGGGACGTACGTCTTCGTTCCCTCCTTCAGGGAACGAGGGTTACCTTTGTAACCGAGACGTTCCCATTCAGTCGGTCACGTTCGACGTACGTCGGACAGACCGACGAATAGGAATCCCTACCAAAGCGCCACAGGAGCTGCCCTCCTCCAGCGCTCTGTTGTAAGCCACCTGAACCCCCTTGCCTGCGGACGGTGGGACAGGGCTAACACACAGAGAGGGTCGATCACTGTTGTCCCAAACCCATTCATTGAGACTATTGGATAACGCTGGGAAAGCGTAACCTTTCGTTGAAGGAACGCTGCGGAAGCCACATCCTTCCCCGAAGGAGTTATGTGGAGAAGTACATATGGACTAACCCTGTAGGGCTGTGCTACATATGGAAGAACTGGGGTGACTCCAACTCGGTAGAGATGGGTTCTCCCAGAGGGAAAGACACGGGCTTCGTTTAGGAGCAACCGTGGAGAAGCCATATGGGATCCCCGTAGGGTCACACATATGGAACCCAGCCTAAATCCGGTTCTCAAGGATTCAACGGAGTATAGGCCTGGCGCCGGACGCTCCGCCACGTCGGCTGCCGAAGGGTAACCGGAGGACTCAACAGGGTCTGCCCGTAGGGACTCTCTGGAGCAAAAAAGCGCACGCAGCGCAGCAAGCCGACACTAAGCCGGGGCCTCTCCGTGCCTCTGACCTAAGGCGAGAACACGGGAGGAGACCGGCTCGACACGAAGGCTATAGTATCTAGCGAACGTGTTTGGTGTCGCCCAGCCCGCAGCTCTACAAATGTCTGTTAGCGAGGCGCCACGAGCCAGCGCCCAGGAAGATGCTACACCTCTCGTGGAGTGAGCATGCAACCTGAGCGGGCAGGGCACGCCCTGAGCTTGGTAAGCCAGAGCGATGGCATCCACTATCCAGTGGGCCATCCTCTGCTTGGAGACAGCCTTTCCCTTCTGCTGGCCTCCGTAACAGACAAAGAGCTGGTCTGAGGTCCTGAAGCTTCGAGTTCTGTCTATGTACAGTCGCAAGGCGCAGACTGGACAGAGCAAAGCCAGGGCTGGGTCTGCCTCCTCCGAGGGCAGCGCTTGCAGGCTCACCACCTGGTCCCTGAAGGGAGTGGTAGGAACCTTGGGCACATAGCCAGGCCGGGGTCTCAGTACCACGTGGCTGTCACCCGGCCCGAACTCTAGGCACGATTCGTCGACCGAAAATGACTGCAGGTCCCCTACCCTCTTGATAGAGGCCAATGCAACCAGCAGCAAAGTCTTCATAGACAGAATCTTTAAATCTGCCGACTGCAAAGGCTCAAAGGGAGCAATCTGGAGTGCTCTTAGCACCAGAGCGAGGTCCCAAGAGGGTATGGAGGGGGGACGAGGAGGATTTAACCGTCTCGCCCCCCTAAGGAACCTGACGACCAGGTCGTGCTGACCAACAGATTTGCCATCTATGTGGTCGTGGTAAGCGGAGATAGCAGCAGAATGGACTTTGAGGGTGGAGGGGGACAGCCTACGCTCCAACCCTTGCTGCAAGAAGGAAAGCACGACGCCGATCGAGCATCTTCGGGGGTCTTCTCGGCGAGAAGAGCACCACTCGACGAACAGGTTCCACTTCGAGGCATAAGCACGTCTCGTAGACAGTGCACGAGCCGAAGTGATGGTGTTAAGTACCTCGGGGGGTAAGTCACCTAGAACCTCCGCGTCCCGTCCAGGGACCAGACATGGAGTTTCCAGAGGTCTGGACGCGGGTGCCAAAGAGTGCCCCGTCTCTGAGAAAGAAGGTCCTTCCTCAGAGGAATGGGCCAGGGAGGGGCTGTCGCGAGGAGTGAGAGTTCTGGGAACCAGGTCCGGTTGGGCCAGTAGGGCGCAACTAACAAGACCTGCTCCTCGTCCTCCCTGACTTTGCACAGGGTCTGTGCAAGTAGGCTCACTGGGGGAAACGCATATTTGCGCAGGCCCCGGGGCCAGCTGTGTGCCAGTGCGTCTGTCCCGAGTGTTCCCCCGGTCAGAGAGTAAAACAACTGGCAGTGGGAGGTTTCTGGTGAGGCAAACAGGTCTACCTGAGCCTCTCCGAACTCTCTCCAGATCAGCTGAACCACCTGGGGGTGGAGTCGCCACTCTCCTGGCAGCGCAGCTCGTGATAGCTCGTCGGCCACACGGTTGAGCACACCGGGAACATGAATGGTGCGAAGCGACCTCAGATGCTTCCGACTCCACAGGAGGAGATGGCGGGCGAGTTGCGACATGCGACGGGAGCGTAGACCACCTTGATGGTTGATGTACGCAACGGTCGCAGTGTTGTCCGTACGGACCAGTACATGCTTGCCCCGTAGCAGGCCTTTGAGGCGGCTCAGAGCAAGACGTACTGCCAGCAACTCGAGGCAGTTGATGTGCCAATGCAGATGGGGTCCCGTCCAAACCCCTGACACTGCATGCCCGTTGTACGTGGCACCCCAGCCGGTGGCAGAAGCATCTGTGAACACCACAGCATGCCGGGACACCTGTTCTAGGGGCACTCCTGCCCGGAGAAACAAGGGGTCCGACCACGGACTGAAGGTTCGGCGGCACTCCTGAGTGATTGGCACCCGGAACGTGCCGCGTTGCCACGCCCATCTCGGGACTCGGCCGTGAAGCCAGTGCTGAAGCGGTCTCATATGAAGCAGACCGAGCGGTGTTACAGCCGCAGCAGCCGCCATATGCCCCAGGAGCCTCTGAAAGAACTTCAGTGGGACCGCTGTCCTGCCATTGAATGTATTCAGGCAGTTCAACACCGACCGAGCATGTTCCTCTGTGAGGCGTGCTGTCTGCTCGACCGAATCCAACTCCATACAGAGAAAAGAGATCCTCTGCACCGGGGCGAGTTTGCTCTTTTCCCAGTTGACCTGAAGCCCCAACTGGCTGAGGTGTCTGAGCACCAAATCCCTGTGTTCGCACAACTGATCCCGGGACTGTGCTAGAATGAGCCAGTCGTCGAGATAGTTGAGGATGCGAACACCCTGTTCTCTCATGGGAACAAGGGCTCCCTCCACGACTTTGGTGAAGATGCGGGGAGACAGGGCCAGCCCGAAGGGTAGGACTCTGTACTGATATGCCTGACCTTCGAACGCGAACCGCAGGAAAGGCCTGTGCCGCGGAAGGATCGAGACATGAAAGTACGCGTACTTCAGGTCGATCGCTGCAAACCAATCCCGGGGACGGATGCATTCGAAAATGCGTTTCTGCGTGAGCATCTTGAACGGTCGCTTGTGAAGGCTCCGATTCAAGACCGGCAGATCCAGGATCGGTCGTAACCCGCCGCTTTTCTTGGGTACAATGAAGTAGGGACTGTAGAACCCTGACCTCATATCGGCTGGAGGGACCGGCTCTATCGCATCCTTCGCCAGTAGGACTGCGATCTCCGCACGCAAGACAGGGGCATCGACATCTTTCACTACAGTGAAGTGGACGCCCCTGAACCTGGGGGGACGCCGGGCGAACTGAATCGCGTAGCCGAGTCTGATGGTCCGAATGAGCCAGCGGGACGGACTGGGGAGCGCTAACCAGGCTCCCAGAGACCGCACCAGCGGGACCAGAGGAACCACAGGCGCACCCGCAGCGGGGCAGCGAGGTGGAACGCAGGGACGCGGCCCGGGAGGCTCTCTCTGCGAGGCGGCCCGAAGCGGCGTCACAGTGTGCTGTGCAACACTTACCTGCTTCCACAGGTGGACAGAGGGAGCAGTCGAGGCTTTGACTGCCTGCTGCTCGCTGCTGTCCGCTGGCGACAGAAGAGGGGGATGAGAGTGGTGAGGTTCTTGCCCTCCCACTGCTCTCCGAGCCCTCTTCGGACCCGGAGATAGAGGAAACTGCTCTTTTATTGAGAATTTGGGTACCGCTGGCTGCTGGGCCAGCGGCGGAACAAAAACAGAAGGAAACAAAAGATTCTCCACCCGGCCCTCCTCCGGGGGAAGGAGCGGTGCGGTCACCACCTCCTGTAGAGCAGTCCCCTCCATCTCCGGGTCGCCCGTCCTAGGGCCGCTTGGACTTGGCCTTGCCACCCTTCTTCTTGGGGGGTGGCGGGACGGGCTGGGCGCCCCGACCGCGACCGGCTCCACGGCGCCGCTTAGCTGGAGGCTGCTGCTGCTGGGGTGCGGGAGCGGGGGCGGCCGCAGGGGGGCGCCCTCGGCGACGGGCAGTCTGAGGTGCTGCGGGCGGTGGTGGAGCAGCAGCTGACCGCCTCGGCAGGATGTGACTGATGGCCTCAGACTGCTTTTGTACAGTCGAGAACTGTTGGGCAAAGTTCTCGACCGCGTCGCCGAACAGGCCGGTCTGGGACACGGGAGAATTAAGAAACCTGACCTTGTCGGTATCCCTCATGTCCGCGAGACACAGCCAGAGATGGCGCTCCTGGACCACAAGTGTGGACATCGCACGACCCACTGACCGCGCCGTAACCTTCGTCGCACGAAGCGCGAGGTCCGTCGCGGCACGAAATTCCTGAAGAACTTGTGGGTCATGACCACCCTCGTGCAGATCCTTCAGTGCCTTGGCCTGATGGACCTGCAACAACGCCATAGCGTGTAGGGCAGAGGCAGCTTCCCCACAGGCCTGGTAAGCCTTGCCGGTAAGATCCGACGAGTGCTTACAGGCCCGGGAAGGGAGAGACGGCTCCCCCCGCCAGGTGGAGTTAGGGCACAGTTGCATAGCAACGGCCCGTTCCACAGGGGGTATGCGCGTATAACCCCTCGCTGCCCTGCCGTCAAGGGTGGTGAGGGAGGAGGACCCACCGACACGGTTTCGGGCAGTAAAAGGTGCCGTCCACGTGCCAGTGAGCTCTTCATGCACCTCCGGGAAGAAAGGCACTGGGGTGGGGGGCTGAGAACCAGCCCTTGCCACCCCGAGATACCAATCGTCCAACCTCGAGGGTTCGGGACACGGTGGAGGATTCCACACGAGCCCGACCCTGTTGGCGGCCCGGGAAAGCATAGCCATCATTTACGGGTCTGAATCGGGCACAGTTGTCACTCCCGAGGGAGGCAGCTGCGCCGAATCGTCATCCCCAGAAGCGTCAGGCTCACCCTCCGATGCAGCGATCGACATCCGGTCGTCTTGGGGAGCTCCGAAGGATACGGATGGTACACACCTCTGGGGTGGTCCACCGCGCTCCCCCGGCAGCTCTACTGGCTGCGGAGTGCAGGAGGGATGAGGGTTCCTAGGGGGTTGGTTCCCCGAAGGAAACGCGCTCACCGTGATCCTCAGGTCACCAGTGCCGCCGCCCGAAGCAACCCTCTGAGGAGGATTGGAACGAGGCAGCGGCACTGGGACTCCGCCCCTTTGCAGGAACTGGAGTCTAGACCGCAACTCCGAGACGGGCATCTTCCCACAATGGGTACATGACTCGTCCACAAACGCCGCCTCAGCGTGCCTTAAGCCCAAGCACGCGATACAGCGTTGGTGACCATCCTGAGGCGCCAGGCAACGACCGCATCCAGCAGCACACAAGTAGAACGACATCTTTAAAAAGACGCGAACTACTCGTGTAAGCTCTTTCAGGGACTAACTCTCTCAGTGCCGAAGCACGCAGGGGAAAGCCGCTGCAGCACAGACAGGGAATGTGCAGCCTGTCGTGTACACTCTCTTTGCAGACGCTGCTCTTACCAGCTGTAAGAACAGCCTTTGAGCGCTCTTAAAGCGCACCGTCACCAGCCGTGAAAACGGCCTTCACGCTGATACACAGCTTTTTTTTTTTTTTTTGCTCAAATAAAAAAGGCAAAAACTAAAGCAAAGAAGAAAAAAAAATCGGCCCCGCTGCTGTGCTGTTCCTCCTGCACCGGACGAGAAGAGCAGTCAGAGAGAGAGCTGGCTCGTTGAAGTCCGTTCTTCAAACACTCGCTCGTAGAAACCACCGTGTTTGCTCAGTAGTTCGGCTCTGAAGCGAAAAGCTGAAGATGCAACGCACCTGCTGCTCATTATATACCCGCGCTGCGAGGCGAGCAGCTGATGCAGATGATTGCATGCCAATGTGCATTGGCTCGTTTAGTTACACTCGAAGTAGATTGGCCTCTCTGGCGAGATTCCTATTCGTCGGTCTGTCCGACGTACGTCGAACGTGACCGACTGAATGGGAATCAAAGTTAGATATTTTGAAGTTACAATAAATGTATTACATAAACATATTACATCATTAGTGTATATGGTTTATGCAAGTAAGATTGCATCAATATTTATTTATTAATTTGTTACCTTGTGACTTCTCCCCAAATCTCATTACCATGAAGCAATAAATAAATAAATAAAAATAAAAAGCTGTGAAAACCCATAAGCCTTAATTTATAGAGTGCATTAGGTGTTACAGTGAACAGCAGTGGGCAGAGGGTTCACAAAGAGCCACTAAACAGGAAGAGAAGAAAAGAACGATTACATGTTTGTCTAGTAGAGGTTATTCTTTATCCATTACCATAGAAACAGCAGTGCTGGGATTGTTTCTGCATTTATTCAAGTGTGTACTACTTAGCACATATGACACTATATGCAAGAACATACAAAAAAATTAAATATTACATAATGCAATAGCAAGCATATTTATTACAGTATAGAATTAGCATGTAAATGATGTGTTTTCTTTGAATTCACCTACACTTGAGTATTGTTGAAATTCAGAATGTGTGGTTGTATAAAAGCTTTGGGTTACACTTTATTTTAAAGTGTCCTTGTCACAGTGTAATTATACAAGTACTGAATAATATTAATTAACAACATGTACTTACTATAATAATAATAATAATAATGAGTTTTATTTATATAGTGCCTTTCCAGGGCTCAAGGGCACTTTACAATGTACATTTAACAAGGAAGAGATAATACGAGTAGACAATGATGAAAAACACTAGTTTGAAGATACAGTAAAGGAACATTATATGGACAGTGAATCATACAGAAGAATAGAATCAAGCACAATAAAATACAAAACAGGACTTAAGAGACATAACATAACATTCAGAGAACTATATAAGCAGAGCAATCAATCCATCAAATCAGAGGCATAACATTCAGAAAACAAGTGAGTTTTGAGTAATGATTTAAATTCAGAGATAGTATTAACACAACAGAGTGAGCGGGGGAGAGAATTTCAGAATTTGGGTGCGATAACACTGAATGATCTATGGGGTTAGGGTTAGGAATAGGGTTTGGCTTAGGGTTAGGAACACATCTAGCCCTTATCACTAGCACTATATAGAGCACATTCACTCCCTCAGTCATGGTCTGACCACATCTGATGGTACAGACTACTTACCTGCTTTGTGTTCTGTAAGACAAAAATTTAAAGTTAGCAATATAAGTCTCATCTGCTAACAATCTCAAGTTATATTTGCAAATAAACCTACCTGTTTGAGTTTTACCTTAGTTTTGGTCGTTGTGTCCAAGCAAGCCTGAATTCATGTAATTATGCATAATTACTACTGTTATTACTACAGACATGTAACATATAACAAGGACACCTTAAAATGTTACCAAGTTTGTTTTTTTGTTTCAATTCTTGTTTTGTTTTGCTTAATGTTGCTTAGTTTTTGTTTTAGTTCTTCATATTTTTATTTTCTTCTGTTTCACTCATTTTGTTTTGCAAACAGATTATATTGCTCTCAAGTTCTGAAAGAGAATTATCTAAAAGAGTTTTTTCCCTCCATTCTGTCACCTGATGGAGTTTGGGTTCCTTACCACTTTCGCCTCTGACTTGCTTAGTTGGGGACACTTAATATTCAACAATGCCCTTAATGGCGTGTCTATTTACACTAAGTGCAAATAGCATACCTTGTTGGCAAACACTACAAGCTCCACCCACCAATGACTGGTTGGGCCAGTCAAGTTTTAAAAAAGATGCATGGAGGTTAACACCTTCAGTGGTGCAGCAGTAGTGAGTAAGGCTTGCAGACCTGGCTTATAATGAAATTGATGTGGGTTTGATTCCACTTTGAGCCGAGCTCGCATTTATTTTCAATAAAAATTCAAATAATGTTCTAAATTAAAAATAAGGCATCCATTTAATAATTTTAATAAATATAATCATTTACACTCTATGATAATATTGCATCCTGTTAATGTAAATACTGAGGTGCAAATAGTATCTGCCAATATAAAGTAGGCTATAGTTAGCGTCTAATTACTATTTACTCTTATTGCAAATAACTGATACTTTTACATGGTGTAAATACAAAATGTATCACTATTTTCACCTAGTGTAAATAGCACTAGAAAATATGCTATTTTTACTTAGTGTAAATAGCATCACTATTTGCACTTAGTGCAAAGCCCTTGTCTATTATTAATTTGACCGCATTGACACTATTGGATGAGAAAGGAACCAAGCTGGACGATGCTTTATAGAGAAATGAACAAAATTTAATAATTGATGATCTTTACAAACTGAGGCCACACCTGGTATTTAGATCCAATTTGGTCGATCGTATCACTGGTGTAAACAGGGTATAACATTTTTGAGCTTGTGCACTTTCGACCACTTTCCAGAGGTAGCCTACTTGAAAACGCATTTGACAGGACTGCTTTTGTAGTGTGGTCGAATGTATTTGAACAGCCACTAAAGACCGCCCTCCGCTTACTGACCTAATGTGTAAACATTATGGAAAGCATGCTAGCCGGATTTAGTTTGTCAGCTGAAGACACAAGTTTGGTTTGAAGACAAAAAATGTACCAAGCACTATGTTCTCTCACCATTCCATATTTCTAACATGCGCTCACCATGTTCGACCCGTCTTGCGGCTGTCAGAGCAGAAACGAAAGCTGATGCTCTCAAAAAAAAAAAAAAACCCATACCTTTACCCACCTATTGACCCTTCCCTTTGAAGAAATCAGGACAGAAGTGGTTGAAAGTGGACAAAAGAGACAGATTGTAAACGGGTATGTGTCTCCCTCATCCATTTGTGATCCGATCGACCAAAACAGATCTTAATATCAGGTGGAAACAGGGCCTGAATCAACAATAAACTGACTTCTGCTCAACAATGACACTATTTTCTTTTAGAGCTCCTGTGCAGCTGAAATGAACTCTGTTTGCATCACTGAATCATTTTCCTGTTATCACTGTAAAGCTGCTTTGAATCTGTATTGTATAAATATAACTATATAAATAAAGGTGACTTGACTTTCTTCTACTTTTTGAAAACCAACTTTTATTATTTTTACTCAAATTGGCTATTTCTTCTAGAATGGCAGTGGTGAGATGACGGAGGTGGAGCCGGCGTTGGATTTTGCATCGTCGGGTCGGTCAGGTCGTCGAAATGCTCTGCCTGACATCCTGGGCTCTCCTGCCGGTGTCAACCCCTCTGACCTTCCTCTCAAACTAGCTGAACTCTCCCTCACAGGTCAGTCAAATTACGTACACACACAAATGTGGTGTTCTGTTTATTAACCTGTCTCTTTGCTCTCTTTCTGCAGATGGTCCCGGAGGAGCTCAGTCTCCAACATCAGAGGAAGCTCCACTTCCTCCAGAAAACTCGGAGGAGAAACAGGGATCCTGAACAGAACTGTCCAAAATCACTGATGGAGAAAGAAAGAAGAGGAAATATAAAGGTGGAAATACCTCAGTGATAAGATATCTGTGCAGACTGCACACGCTATGGCCACTAGCTGGTGGACTTGCAGACTCATGCCTGTGTGTCTCTTATTTCCTTGAAACCATAGCATGGATGTCTCAGATTACCTATGGCCATTGGTCAAGTGATGTTCTCCATCTGTGGCCAGACAAACTACAATTCTACCTGCAGATTTGGCAGGTAGCAGTAACATTAAATGACCAGAAACATCAGAATGTGGCTTTGAAGCCATCAGAGTTGTTGTTTTTAACTAAAACTACTGATAAAAACTTAAAGTTAAAAACCTTTCAAATGAAAATTAGAAATCTTGACTTGCAACTAAATTAAAGTACTAAAGTTACTAAAACAAAAATAATATAAAAATAAAATAAATTAAAGCTAAATAGAAATATAAAAAACAAAAACCAATAAAAATGACAAAAGCACATAACAACATGACTAAAATATAAAAATTAAAATCTAATTCAAACTATTAATAAATACTATAATAAGATATAAGTAATACTACACATGGAAGCCATGGTCATAAATGACTAAAATACACAGGAATCACTTCACACATATTTTAAATAGACAGGCAAACAAAAGTGGTTGGAGTAGCTGCAGCGTGTCAAAATAGAAAATGGGCATCTGTCAACTAAAACATGTCTCTGCAATGTAGACAGCTCTGTTATTTATGATGGAAGTGATTTAGTTGTGCGGTGTAGATACAGTAATCACATTTTATTGATGGATATGAGCAGGCAGGCTACTGTGTTTCTCTGTGCATTCATATTACTGTTTTGGCATTTTAATAAGGCCATGTGGAAAACACACATACACACAAACTGACATTTATGAAGGCCAGAGATGTAGTTTTCAACTCAGAACATTCCTTATAAAGTTGAACTCTGTGTAGGGGAGATCTGGGGCCATTGTGATTGTCATTGCCATGATGTCTTTTGGTATAAGAAACAAATATATGTTCCAACAGTTATAGTGCTATTAAAAATATTTACATATCAGATGATAATATTGCTATGTCAATATATAAAGAGGTCAGTTAAAAATAAATTATATTAACGCACTGTATATTAAATAAGTGAACACATCAGTTAAAGTAGTAATATTATGCTTTAATATTTAATAATATTACCAAATTGTTTTTCGCCTTATTTTTTTAACTGTCACTTTAATGTAAGTCTAAAATCATATATACTGAAATGTATTGATCAGTTGACAAATCTATACAATCATTAATGAAATAATGTACTTTAAATATTTTTAATTCAATCCATATTTACAAGAAATTCAGTCATACATGTTTTAATTTATAACTATTTATTGCCCGTATAGCCATAATGAAATTTTAGTTTCACTTTACAATAAAGCTTTACTTGTTAACATTAGTTAACCATATTAGTTGGATACTAAATTACTAACAATGAACACTACTTCTACAGCATTTATTAAGCATATAGTCAATGGTAATTTCAACATTTACTAATACATTTTTAAAGTCCAAAGTTGTATTTGTTAACATTTGTTAATGCACTGTGAACTAGCATGAACAAACAATGAACTTAGATTTAACATTAACATTAACTATTTCACCTTCTTACAAGTAAAATAATCACAGTTCTTTCAGGCAGAGATAGAACTCTATTTGTTATCACACAGATTTGTAATTGAAGAAATTTTGTGTTATCATTGCCCCTGGTAACTCCTACTGGATTAAATATCAGAGCACCTGTGTATTATAAAAGGTTTCATATTAAATATTGCAGTTGTTGTGTAATAATCAGAGTGGAATTTTAGATATATGAAAGAGGCAGGTTACCTCTAACATATAACATAAAAGTCTTTGAAAGATTATTATAGAATATGGATTTATTAAAAGGAAACAGTGATAGTTTGTGATCAGCATATGTTGTGGGAGCAGGCACTGTCATTAGTGTTGCCAACACAGTATGCATCATGTCTGAAAACACAGCTTTCAATGTCACCTTCTGCCAGTCAGCAGCTTGAGACAAGACGTCTGTTCACAGCTATTAGCACATTAAAAGACGTGCCAGTAAAGAGACAACAGCATAAAAGACCAGACATGACCTCAGCCGACTGTCTTTAGAAGACTGTGTGCTCGCTGGGACGAGCCCTGATTGATATCGAAAATCTTTATGAGAACAATGATTTTTTTCATACATAGTGTAATTTTGGGTTATGATGAGGGGTATTTGCATTTATTTTTTACATTTGGGAGATTAAATGTCCTACATGTTTATATTCAATATTTTACACATGCAAAGTATATCAGGTCCTCTGTTTTGACTCTTTATAGTGATTTCTCAAAAATCAGAATCGAGTTCTTCTAAATAGGCTACTGTAGTATTGAAAGTGCCAAAATTGTTTTGATATGTTTATTGCTCTGTCTGATTCTGCCTATTTACACATTCTTGTAAGTGGAGTAGGCTTTCTGATATTTTCAGGTAACCTGCTCTTTTCTAGTCAATCTTTTATTGAAACTATTTCAAAGGAATGTACAGAAACACTAATAAGTATTTGGACACTTAAGTCACACCTAAAAATGTCTAAATATCATTGAATTAGGATAAAAAAATATCATAGCAAGTGTCATCTAATCAAACAAATGCTGAACAAGACTTTTAATCAACTGATGTTTTGGTGATTTTTAAAGGGTTAGTTCACCAAAAATTAAAATGCTGTCATTAATAACTCATCCTTATGTTGTTCCACACCTGTGAGACATTTGTTCATCTTTGGAACACAAATTAAGATATTTTTGATAAAATCTGATGGCTCAGTGAGGCCTCCGTTGCCAGCAAGATAAGATGCCCAGAAAGCTACTAAAGACATATTTAAAACAGTTCATGTGACTACAGTGATTCAATCTTAATGTTATGAAGCGACAGGAATACATTAATGACTTTATTAAACAATATCTAGTGAAGGGTGATTTCAAAACACTGCTTCATGAAGCTTCAAAGCTTTACGAATCTTTTATTTCGAATCAGTGGTTCGGAGCGTGTATTTAAATGCCAAAGCCCATCCCCCAGTGGTAAACCACTGAAATTTCGAAATACTTGTGAAGTAACGAAGCCTCATTTACTGAAATCACGTGACTTTGGCAGTTCCGAACCACTGATTCGAAACAAAAGATGTGTAAAGCTTCGAAGCTTCATGAAGTGTGTTTTGAAATTGCCCATCACTAGATATTGTTGAATAAAGTCATTATTATTATTATTATTATTTTTATTTATTTATTTTTTTTAATTATTTATATATTTTTTTGGTGCACAAAGTATTCTCATTGCTTCATAAATTTAAGGTTGAGCCACTGTAGTCACATGAACTGTTTTAAATATGTCTTTAGTAGCTTTCTGGGCATCTGAATGTGTTGCTGGCAATGGAGGCCTCACTGAGCCATCAGATTTTATCAAAAATATCTTAATTTGTGTTCCGAAGATGAACGAAGGTCTTACGGGTGTGGAACGACATGAGGGTGAGTAATTAAAGGCATAATTTTCATTTCTGGGTGAACTAACCCTTTAATGGATGTATGAAGTTAGTTCCCACAGGTGTTACCAGAGTTACCACAGATGTAATTCATCACAGAAACTATGAACATGATCCATGTTTGACAATCAGACAGTGTCAAAATACTTTTACCTTTTGTTAAATTGTTGCAACATCGTTACATCTATTGCTTTATCATTTCAAAACCTGAATTTTTGCTTGAAAATGTACTTGTTTACTTTAAAATAACACTTGCTTTGATATTTTGTATGTAATGCGATAACTGAGATATATTTTTAAGTGTGGTGTAAATGTCTAAATAATTTTTAAAGCCACTGTATGTGGCTCTTGTCTGTGAGTTCGGCTTTTCAAAGGAATTCCTACATCACAAAATAAATCACAGAGAATAATGGGACGAATCATTGACTCGTAATTATTCGTAATCTGTTGTGACTTGTCTGGACTTATGCAAACTTGAAGAAAAAATGTTGTCAAGTAGGTTAAGCACTGAACTAGAAAAAGAAACAGCTAAACAGTTTTTGTTTAGCACACAAAGTGGCATCCACAATAACAGATAAAAAAAAAAAAAGAGCCAACACGTGTTGAATCTTTTTTTTTTTTAATCTGTTATTGTGGATGCCACTTTGTGTGCTAAACAAAAACTGTACATCTAGACCAGGTTTTCTTTCACAGCATGCAAAAAATACGTTAAGGTTTAAATTTGAATATGTTCATAGTCATCATTCTATTGCTACTTAGGTCTGGGATTTAAACAAACCCTATATAATAATTACAAGTAAATATTAAAAAAAAAAAAAAAAAAAAAAAAAAATATATATATATATATATATATAGTAGTAAACATTTGAAGTGGATCAAAACCTTTCATCAAAGTTGTCCTAAAACCTAAAAATTATATATATATATATATTTGTATTATTACCCCTAGACTTACCGTTTGCTCCTTAATATAATATAATGACAAATGAGTTGTTTCAATCATGCTAAACCCCCCCACCCCCCAAATCATAGTTATGACGTCATAGTGCATTTCGATGTTTGTACTCTAGATGGAGACTTTCCTCTTTCTCACACACTGAGACATGTTTGCCTACACAGCTGTGGAAGAAACCATCTTCAACCACAGAGAAAAAAGACACTTGGGAGGATATTAAACTGTCATAAGCTTTATAAGTAATATTTTGAATAGAATAAATTAGATAATGGCCCACCCCGGTGTGGTTGTGTTCTTTTTCTCTTTTTTGTTTCTCTTTTTAGAACTGTGTGTTTGAAGAACACTAAACCGGCTCTGTGGGACACTCCCCCTGTTGATGTATTTCTAGACCAGTCTTGTCTAGACTCCTGTGTCTATCTCTGTCTTATTTACCGCCACAGCCCCATCAGTGTAACTAAACCAGAAATGTGTTCCTATTAACTCATATTATATTGTATTTCCCCAAATGTGTGTAATATAAATAAAGTTATAAATTCTGATAGTTACAGATTTAACAATGCAAAATTTAAATCTTCCCAAATATCCCCAGACAGATTGTTACTCATGTCATCTAGCTATTTTTGACACAACATTACAGAAGGATGGACAGTCTCTTTTCCACCTAAATCACACCTCAGACATTACAGTTTGACATTAAACACTGTTCTTCAATTACTGTGAAATTATTCTCCCCTGAAAGTTCACAAAGCCTTAGCCATGTGAGGCAGTGTCTCAGTGGCCATGGTTGCTATGTAACTTGTTACTATAGAAACAGATCTTCTTTGAATGCTGTCTTATTTAATCCAAAATGTACTCACTATTATGGGGTGTTGCCTGTGACGTACACAGATCATTAGGTGTCAGCTTCCATTCTTCATTTTATAAACATATTTGCAAAACACCAAAAACGTATATCTAAACACATAATTCACTGCAGTTTCTAGCTGAAATGAACACTACTGTGGCAGTAAAACATCAACTTTTATTCATTTTCACACAAATTATGACTCAATTAAAGAGTTCCAAGACTTATAGAAGCAAACAAACATGGCAAATGTGTTTTTACCTCCTGTTTGCTTTTGTCAACACTATCAGTAGTGTATAGATGTTACATTATTTTCAAACATGATAGAGCATTAATCTTTTGTTACTCACCGAACATTTAATTTCCGAACTGCCGTGATATGTAGGCCTACCTAGAAATGAATTAACTCTTCCGAACTCATAATGTTTTATTATTATTATTATTATTATTTCATTTAGGTTAAAACTTAAATGCCTGAAATAAGGTCTGTGGTTAACACAAGCTTAACATATTTTCGACATAGAATACCTCAGTAATACCCCCTTGTGTGTTTTTTTTTTTTTTTTTTTTACTTTTACTTGTCTTTAAAAAGGCGGTAACTTAAGTGGCTAAATGGGACTACAAGGGTTTTCGGGAACATTATACGCGTCACACCGACTGTAGTTCATTTATAGCATACATTTTTTATTTACGCTTCGGAATTCATAAAAGTTGTGTTCATGTAAGTTTATGATGAAGAAAACGTTTGAGAATCATAAACTTGTTGGTCACAGAGCATTTTTTCTGCAATAAAGTCAATGGAACAATCCTATTAGGTTTTTGTCGAGGGAACCAGGGTGATGCTAACTTCTGGGTTGGCATCACCAACCATTAAATAATATATTTATTTATTTTTTTACAGTTACCATTCTCTGTGATTTAAAAAAAAAAAAATGTAAATATGTTCCTGCCAAACTTTTTGTGATACATTTCAGAATGTGAGTTGGTGTTACATGCCATTTTAAACAGAGATAAAAGAGCAGTTTTGTGTTTAGAAAAGCATAGACAGAACATAGTGGCACTGACATCAGCAGATCAGTCAGAAAGTGACAAGAAATCAATGTGAGCTTTTACGTGTGCCAAAACACAGAGCTCACACGCAGGTAAACATGCAGTTCTGACTCAGGAGGGAGAGAGGGAGGGGGGTAAGAGAGACACAATAGCAGACAAAGAAAGAGGGAGGTGGGAAAGACAGAAATGTGCCACTCACTGTGCTACTCAGAATTAAATTGAGAATCCCTTTAAACTTCACATCAATTACTGAATTTTGTAGTAAACGGGATGCAAATTTAAATTTACGGCAGTAGAAATAAACTGGCATGAAATGGAGTGCAGTGTGTTGTGGCCAATTCACTGTGACCAAATTTTCTCATCAAAATGCTAGTATACAGACCAGATATAGGTCATCATTAATACGTCTGATTCACAAACTGCTGGTCTCACAACCTGATTCAAACTCAGTGACCTGCAATATCTCCAACAGTGATCAATCCCTTCAGAGGTCCCTCATGTGGTGTGTTTACATCCTTTTACTGTTTGACTCCACAGATGAAACCATTACTGATAGAGTGGGTTAGAGCAAAAATCTTATTATGAAACTGATTATCAACAGAGGATGATCCGTATGTGTTTTGCTCATGTTTTTATATGCTTTTATCTTGTAAAGTTGTTTCAAACTGATTTTTTTAGTGGACCGTTTTTGATTTCATTAGGCTTTGCTCTTGTCACAGGTCTCTTTTAGCCTTCCCTGCTTTGAATTTTGGGAAATTCTGGGTGGCGACTTCATCCTTTGTCCTAATTTGGATCACACACACACACACACACACACACACACACACACACACACACACACACACACACACACACAAACTGAGGTCCCATAGCAATGACATCACCACTTGCACGACTGGTGCTCAGAGGCAGTTTGGCAGCAAGAGTGGTACAGGCCAGTATATCACTTTTAGGGTGTACATATACACTACACTACCAGTGTATATTAGAATGTGTTGGAATAATTAAGACCTTTTTTATGTTTTTGAAAGAAGGCAGCTCACTAGCTAGTTTTTGAAACATATATATATATATATATATAGGCCTATATATATATATATATATATATATATATATATATATATATATATATATATATATATATATATATATATATATATATATATATATATATATATAGGCCTATATATATATATATATATATATATATATATATATATATATATAAAATGGTTAGTTCCTGTCCTTGATTCTGATTGGTCAATAGCTGTGTTTTATTCACGATAAAACACGGCAATGACTGCTTCAACCAAGCGTATCACTATACACCCTTAGCAACCACTCTTGGCAACGTAAACTGTATGTTCTCAATTGATAATGTTCATTGAAACTTACTGTATTATGTAGAAGAGTATTGTGAGAAAAAGATTGAGTGAGCGAGTTTATTACCTGCATTCAGATTTAGCATTTTTCTTTAGGTCAATCCTATGTTCATAATAAAAAAAATCTGTTTAAATGTCCAATGTATTATCCTGTCCTTTTAATAGTTAAGGGGTTTTCCCGTGACTGACAGTGCTAGTCAAAGCATTTGTCAGTTGCATCTTGTTCCGTGTTCGCAACAATTCAGTCTTTTCAATGTAAAAGTCTTCGCTACTGACTGACACATTCATAAAGAAGATTTAAAAAACACTTTTTAAATCTGGTCCATCTCATCCATTATGACAATGACAACCTCTGTATACTTTTTCCATGGACCCCGAGTCAGATCTAATCCCCGCCACTGACCCCGAGCCAGAGCCAATGCCCATAATGGAGACAATGCCTGCTGCCCAGTCCGAACAGGTGTGTGATCTGGTTCCTACTGTTCCTGTGGGAGTTTTGGTAGAGCTGGATGAAGAAGTGTGTGGTCGCCCCTTGCATTGGCTATTCTCCAGCATCAGAGTTATGTTATCCTCCATCTGGATGAATCAATTTCCTAATGGCTTCCTGCACCCAAGCCCTCCTTCCTTCCACCTACACTGGTTCCGCCCAACCCCAAGTCTTCTTTGTCGCCTCTGGTCCTGCCCAGCTTCAAGTCTTCATCATCACTGATGGCTCAGAACAGTCTCATGTCTCCATCGTCGCTAATGGTCCCGCCCAGCCTCCCATTCCCTCCTCTTCCAAGTAAGTCATCCAGTTCATCAATGTTGGCTATGCTGGTCCCATATAGCTCCTCAGCTCTGCATTGGTGTATGGATCCCCTGGCTACACCTTGGCCCTCTAGGCTACAGCTCTACCTCGGCCCATTGACCAGTTGGCTCCATCTTGGCTCCTCACTCCCTCGGCTCCACCTGGGACCATTGCTGCTCTACCTCCGCCACAGATTTCTGGGCCTTCGGCTGCACCTCTTTCCTCCAATATTTCAGCTCCGTCGGGCTCCTCCCCCCTTGGCTCCACCTCAGATCTCATTCCCATTGGCTCCACCTCAGTCCTATGGCACCCCAGGGTACTGTCACGTTCTGTTGTTGTTTCAGTTTCATTTTAATTTTTGAGGTCTTTTAGACTTTAGACAATTTTGCTATTTTGTTTTAACACAGCGTTTTAAAATGAAAACAAAAACGTTTCCACTGCATTTCAGAAAAGATCCACACTACATGACCGAAAACATGTCACATGACCATTCATGCACATTGGGCATGCGTGTAGTGTAATCAGTTGCCGATTGCTCTAATAATGGCTTGCCTCTTGCACATATAAGCAGCTGCATTATAAAAATGCACAATGGCTGCTAAAAAGGACAACAAAGTCAGCAAAGTTTGCAGTTCCGTCTCCATGTTATTGTTTACATGGTCATCAACGCTGGTCTGTTACAGATCCGTTGAGAGAGAAGGCTCTGGTCTATTACTGTCATGTTCAGTTTACATTGAAAAGCAATCCGGAGTTTTCAAACAAAATTCTCTCTTTTTCCAAAAGTCTCTGTTTTCGAGGGTCGAAAACTCTGAAGTATTGTAGAGGCCAGGTGCATGTAACCATGGCAAAAGTTATGCATTTTAAAACGAAAACACACTAGTGTAAACAGGGCCTTAGTTTGTCTTCATTATTTCTTGTCTATCCTTTGTTGTTATGGTCACTAAGCATGTTTTCATTGGTTGTCATGGTGATTCATTGGTTTGTTGATTATCTTACACCTGTTTCATATTCATTTCATTATCTTGTCTATATTGCTCTCAGTTCTTTCCATTCTTTGTCTAGTGTTGTCTGTGCTTTGCAAACTGTTTTGTTACATTTATTCTCATTGTAGATATTCTCTTTTGTTGTGTATAATAAAGGTTGTGTTGCATTTAGATGCCTGCTTGTGTTTGAGTGGCTTATGACATGCCTCTTGGCTCATAACATAATTCAGGGTTGTGTTTTCCTCAGCACTGCTCATCCTCTTGTGACTCCATCTCACTTGGTGACATCATACCCCCAGGGTTGTGGTGTGATGGCAACGCTGACTTATTCAGCATCCCACTCTTTGGCATAGTCTTGTTGCTGACTCTGTAACAAATTGTATAGTATATGACAGCAATTTCTTATAAACAAGTCTGTAACTAATATGACATAAAAGGCATAAGCAGTGAGGGATGATTCTTGACAGGTTACTCACAGTCATTTTTACTTGTTGCAAATATTAACACACTGATTTTGCTTTCTCAAAGGATCACAGAGCTCAACAAGTGAAATAACACGTTACATGTTATGATTAAAAAGAAAGTCTATTTGAAGTCAGTCTATTTAAAACAGCAAATTTTTTTCTGATTAAAAGTATGCGAAGGAAAGCCTTTAATATTATCAGTAAGATATCTGAAACGGTAGAACACAAATCAAACTGACAGCGCATTACTTATGCTCTTTCTAGCATCCTACCTTCACAGAGTGATATGTTAGCCCAATTTTAAATGTATAGACAGAAATTCTGTAGCTGTCTGGTTCATTTCCCCCAACCCATAAAAAAAAAACAACAACAAAAAAAAAACAGGTCAAGCTCTGTGTTCAGAAACAAACAAGACAACTTATTCTCCCTACGCTGACCATGAAGAAAACAATGATGGTGTGTTGAGTCGACTGCTTTGAGAACTTCTTTGAGACAGTGAGTGAGTGCTATATAATCAGTTTGTGATTTGTGCAAAAATACTGGCCAAATTACGAGACCCTTACATAAAATTAATACATTTTTATGTTTGATATTATGGACATTTTGTTTACTTTTGTATAATAACTTTTTGGTGCCGTATCATGTCACTATTGTGTGTCCAAGGGTTAGAGTACACCGTTTCAACATTTTTCTTCATGCCTGCATGTTTTTGTCCTACACAGACAGGCTTGTGGTTTTTTGGCATGGAGCTGCCCAACACCATCTGTTCCTCCACCATTGTGCCTGGATACACATACACATTATATTGATCAGCATTTCGCAGATGATTACATATGGACCATGCTGCAGAGTCTTGGGCAGAACTTCTGACAGAAGTTAACTGCCACAGTAGACTGACAAAAAAAAAAAAAAAATGATGCAAAAATAATTAGCATTATAAATGTACTATATACATATATAAACGATTACTGGCATTTGATAAGACAAACATAACCATTACATATTGCTCATACCCTAGCTTTGTGTATAACTTTATAGTGCATAAACTCAAGACATAAATTATAGTGCAAAATTTGGAGCTTGTTTTCAAATTGGGTAAATAAGCAACTGTCTAAGCACTGCTCTATAGCAATCTCCCAGAACATCCTAGGATTGTGGTGGCAAGATTTGCAATTTTCATAGGCAACCACCACTCACATTTTGTTAAATATATAGATATAGATTAAAATGTAATAATGACAGCACAGATCAATAGTAAATGGAATGACGACAGCATGCAGCTCCAAACATACAAAAGTTGACAAAAAAATCAATGAACTATAATTAGAAAATCAGTCAGATGTGTGGTCGACTCTGAATACACCATCATATAGATCAGTGCTGTGAAAAAACACAAAATACTCTTCACTGTGCTGTGCCTGGGAACAGGAGATTCTAAATATATCCTAACATTAAATAGCTTTGTTTTACAAAGCTTAAAAATCTACTTTTATCATGCACCCCCAAACTGTCAGAGAGTGTGAAGAGCTAAATAATAACCAGAAGCTATTTTCAGGTTCCCTGCCCTTTTTCAAACAGACACAGATGCCACACTGAAAGCATAGCATGGACTTTCAGAATCCATTTGTGTTTTATTACAGTTCACTTCAAACATATTTGAACAACACAGCGTTAATGGTTTTAGCAGAGATGGTCTCAATAGCTTGATAGTCCAACCGTGCTAGGGTAAAGGTATTACTCTAAATCCCTGTGCTGCCTGGAATTTTTTAATGGTGATATGATGAGTCACTTCCCATTGCTCTGCGACATTATGCAGTTTCAAATATGGAAAATGATGTAGTAATCAGTCATGGCTAACACGCATGTGAAAAAGCAGACGCCATGCCTATAACCTGTAACAAGACAAATGATAACAAATGTTATCAATTTTATGTAAGTTATAGGCTACTTTGTGTATGACTGACAGCCCACATCATATTTTGCTTTCATGAGACAGATAGCACACATACGTCTGCAAGATGTCTGTTAAAGATCACTTCATCTGGAAAGCATCTGCTGTTTACAAACATCTGATAGACATCTTTAAGATGTCAGTTTTACATACATTCTAAATCATAAACATCTGAAAGACATCTTCTAAACATCTATTTGACATCTGACAGGAAACGTCCTATAGACGTATTGCAGATGAGCAAACACTCTAAAAAATAAGTCTTCCAGATGTAAACACACACATCAAATAGACGTCTCCGAGATGTATGTGTGCTGTCAGTATTGACTGACACTGACACAATTATATGACTATAAATAAATGCAAAATCATGGTAATTTCTTTCTGCTGGTATTAAATGGTCACTCAAGTTAATTAATGCAAACACTGGTTTGGTACAGGATAGAAAAAGAAAAGAAAAAAGGCACCTTGTAATTATCTTCATGAAAAATTCAACTGTTCAAAACTCTTAGACTTAAAATGAGAACCAAGGACAAAAAAAAAAAGAAAAAAAAAAAAAAAAAAAAGCCTGTTAACACAAGTAACAGGGGCTTATGGGACATACACATCTCCTAAATACATAAACATTAATGCCCATGTGTTTTATTCACTACCAAAGTGAAGTTTGTGACTAGACATAAACCATGGTTTCCCATCATCAGTTACCATCACCTGCTTTGACGTTGTTACATAACCGTCTCAATAAAACAAGAGCCGCCGTCATAATACATCTGACTCAAACTAGCTACTCATGAGAAGTGAACAGAGACTATTTTTATCAGATATATTGTCTGCCATTGTTGCCCACTCAATCTCAATAATAGCAAGAATGGCAATAAATATATATTCCGCTGTATCGTATTGTTTAAACGTCTTGTTTTGTTTGAAACAGAACTACATTACCCAGGAGCCAGTGAGCGCAGCCAATGGGTATCAAGAACACGATATGACGACATAAATTCGATCCTTTTATGCGCGAACTTGACATGCGTTGAGGCGAGAAAACGGCGCGAGTCGAGCTTTGTCATCAAACCTGGATATTTTTGTTTGAAGGTGGGTGTGCCTGTATTATTGTGATAAAGTCCTTGAAAATGGCATGCTAGATATTAATTTGTGCTATGTGCCCATATGCGTAGAATTATTCAAGTGTAGATGTATATTTATTTGGCATGTTTTTATTTTTGTCAATGTATCAAGTTTATCTAACACTCATTTCAAGGTTTACCTGCATTGAAACATTTAAATAAACGCTCGTTTGCATTGGTATAATCTGAAACAAATATTGAAGACACAAATTCTGACCTATATTTCGAAAAGTTGTCTCATTTGAAATGCATCAGAATGATTGTTTAAAGCTCCATATACTTTTTGCCCATTATTCTGCATGAATGTCGTGTTTACGTGCGTGTAATTCATCTGCATTAAAGCATTGTTGCAAGTTAGTTAGTGTACCCCGCAAATGGTTGGGTTGCATAGTGTTGTATGTGTTTCTGCGAGATCATGGAGCTGCAGAAAGAGCAGGGCGAAGCTGTGCACGAGGTGCCGCTTGACTGTCTTTGTTTGGATCAGTTCTCTGTGCTACTAATAAAAGCGCCTTTGTTTAATCCACAAAGTGCACTTTGACATTGCGTCTCATTCTAGAGCAGGAACGCATAAAATGGTTTACTTCGTATTACAACGAAATAACACTTTTTTTTTTTTTTTCTTTTTTTTTCTTTCCATGGTATGTGGTTTTCACACGAGCAGGTAGTGTTTAGGGGAGGGGCGGTGCAGTGTGAGTTTGTTTTTGAAGAATTCGCGCCAGTTTTTCACCACGAACTAGAGCAGAAAACCTTTGCGCGCCAAATTCACAACATGTCGACAACTAAACCTGTTAATTCGTTATAATTTAGAGACTCAGTGTTCCAAAAGTGGCAAAATCTGACACCCTGCCGTTTGAGACATCAGGGGGCGTCCTCACGTGGGGTATCGAATTATTTTCTAAAAGTGCGAAAAGCTATTTGAGTACTAGTCTTTTTTTTAAATGTAATTTGTGTTCAGCTTTATATAAAATCCATAGAAGGATAAATGGGGAAATATCTTAGACAAGTAAACGTGTGTGTACACTGTACAGTATGACCAAGATGAAGGTGTATAATGTGCAGTTAACAACATGGAACCCTTATGTTGCTAATTTTGTTTTCAGGCATTCTTTGACCTGTAGTCTTCTGCAACAATGGCCTCTCTAAGTGGTAAGATTCCTGTATTTATGCACGTGAGGAGAGAAAAAAAAAAAAAAAAAAAAGTGTGTGTATATATATATATATATATATATATATATATATATATATATATATATATATATATATATATATATATATATATATATATATATATATATATATATATATATATATATATATATAGCAGGTGACTGGATCTGGATAAATATGAGGCAGAGATGATCCATGCATTCTGTAGTGAACAAGTAAGCTTGTTTTCAGATATTCAGGTTAAGGAGCTGGACAAGCGTGCCTCAGGACAAGCTTTTGAGGTCATCATTGGGAGTCCTGTTCCAGATGCTAAGGGTGAGTTCCCTCTCTCCCCTCCAAAGAAGAAGGATCTTTCCCTGGAGGAGATCCAGAGAAAACTAGAAGCTGCAGAAGAGAGACGCAAGGTGCATATCTATACATTTTCAGACATTTTATCCTGCATACAAAACATGCAATATTACATCCACATGAAATGCGTTACACAACAATAAATTGGCGTGTGTGTGTATGAGACTTTCTCTAGATGCGAAGAGTCCCCTTGTTAAAGCCATATACAAGTACAGGGACGATGGTGTGTGTTAGTTACAGGGGCCATTCGCTTTGTACATTCTTTGTTTTTCTTCTGACAATGTCACATTCCTAGCTTGAAATACTCATACATAACTAAAGGCTTTTTTTTTTTTTTTTTTTTTTTTTTTTTCCTCCTGTCACCCTTTTTTCCCTAGTCTCATGAAGCAGAGGTTCTGAAGCACTTAGCAGAGAAGCGTGAGCATGAAAAGGAGGTGCTTCAGAAAGCTCTAGAAGAAAACAACAATTTCAGTAAGATGGCAGAAGAGAAACTGAACCAGAAAATGGAGGCCAACAAGGAAAACCGTACAGCAATCATGGCAGCCATGAACGAGAAGTTCAAAGAGAAGGTACTGCAAACGTGATGTGGTGTCTTCATAGCTGACTTTTATGTAATTAAAAATAATTAATCGTTTTTTGCTTCAATTCTAGGACAAGAAGCTGGAAGAGGTTCGAAAGAACAAAGAAACCAAAGAGGTCAACAGTGAAGGAAACTGAAACTTACAATTATAGGGGACTCTATAATTGTAAGTTGTGTTTTTTTTTTTTTTTTTTTTTTTTTTTTTTTTTCCCACATGAGAGAAAAAATAAGGTTTCATCATGGTCCATATTCAGAAAACAACAACAAAAAAATGTAGCTTTTGGTTTGTATATAGTAGTGGTTTTACATCTTGATCAGCTCTCCTTTTACATATCTGTGCACTATTTGGACTGCAGCTTTGTCATTGTCGTCTGATATTAGCTGTCTTCAGAACCTGATAGGGACTCATGTATGATGTGCTTAAATCCTTAACTTGACTGTTACTGTCTGCATTTCTTGAGCTTTTTGCTTTCATGAGGTTAGAAGCTTGGTTTTTTTTTTGTTACTGTAAGCACATGGCTGTTCTTTGTACAAGTCTGAGGATGACTATTGAGGGGCTTTACATGTTGACATCTTTGGCGGTTATCATAACTGTTGTAATAAATAAATGACATGCTAAAACTAGTGTTGGCTGTTTGCTTTGGTAAACATTAAAATTTGAAAAGTGACCATTTCTCTTTCAGGTATTTTTAGAGTATGGAAAATGGGTCCGTATTCATGTAGAAGTTCATAACATGAAGTTAATATTATTTAATACTTAGCCAATACTTAAATTAGTTTAGGACAAAGTTGTTAATTTCTAAGCTTCTCTGAGAAGCCCATTCCAAGTGTCATCTGGTCACAGAGGAGCAGGTATAACATGGATTGTGTCTCCCTCTAGTGTAGAAAGTTTTATTCCTCCCCAACATACTCTATGCGTCTCAATGTGCACCAGATTGCAAAGTGTTCCCCCCCAGCTCAGGCAATTTATGATTTAAGAAATGGGGCCATTTAAATACTCAAGTTTTGTGATGTTCATTTGAATCACTGATTTAATCAGTGAAGTCTCAAGTAAACAAATTGGAGTGTAAGCAAAGTTTATTCAAACTCTGAAGTGTGGACTTTGTCAAAAGTTTGTCAAAATTCATGAAACGAACAGAAACCATTGTCGTCTTGGTCAGGCAATGATAAAAGATGATCCTAGTCTGATTCCCATGAGTCTGGACATTGCTGTAAACTAAATTACTTTTCTTTTTCTTAAATTCACACAAGATCTTTTGAAATTTGATGGGTTTTGAAATTGTTGGGAATAAAAATGGAGTAAAAGACAAATGTATTTTTGAGATAATAGATAATTGCCATGTATTACCAAATATCTGTCCTCAGTAGATGGTATACACTGTATCTGTGTATGATCTGGTACATTGGGAAAATGTAGGAGACAATACCTTAGCTATTGTGAATGGTTGATGTTAAGCACTTTACTCCACTAGTCCATTATGAAGATGAAGCAGTAAGGCTGTACGTTAACATCTGTACTGTTCATCTTTAGTGATCCAAGTGGTGTCCCTTTATAACATAAAACATTCATATTTGTTTATTAGGTACCTTAAGATAACCTAAATTCATTTGCATTACATATGTACATTATAGATGCAAGCAGAAATAGTTTTTTTTCTTTTCATTTGTCATTGCTGAGCTTTTCTTTCCACAAGATCCTCATCTTCTCATCCTTGCCTGCCTGCACCGTGACATCATTAGGGTCTTTGAAGCAAATTTATTATTTTTTTAAACAAATAATAAGAAATTATGCCAAACTTAAAGGATTAGTTCACTTTCAAATTAAAATTAGCCCAAGCTTTACTCACCCTCAAGCCATCCTAGGTGTATATGACTTTCTTCTTTCTGATAAACACAATCAGAGAAATATTAATAAATATCCTGATGGATCCAAGCTTTATGATGGCAGTGATAGGGATCAATGAGTATAAGGTGAAGAAAGTGCTTCCATCCACATCCATCCATCATAAATGTGTACTCCACACGGCTCCGGGGGGTTAATAAAGGCCTTCTGAAGTGAAGTGATGCATTTGGTGCATATGCATAAAAATATATTCATATTTAACAAGTTATGAAGTAAAATATCTAGCTTCCGCCAGACAGTCTTCCGTATTCAACATACGAAGAAAGTGTAAAACTCTTGCAGTTCACAAAGCTTACACTACGTCCTACGCCTTTCCTATTCAGCTTACGGAAAAAGTGTAACTGACGTGACGCCAGTTTACACTTTCATTGTAACTTGAATATGGAAGGCGGTCTGGCGGAAACTAGATATTTTACTTCATAACTTGTAAAATATGGATTTTTTTTTTTTTTTACACAAACGCATCGCTTCTCTCAGAAAACCTTTATTAACTCCCCGGAGCCATGTGGAGTACACATTTATGATGGATGGATGTGGATGGAAGCACTTTCTTCATCTCATACTCATTGGTGCTGTTCACTGCCATTATAAAGCTCAGATGCGTCAGGATATTTATTAATATTTCTCTGATTATGTTCATCAGAAAGAAGAAAGTTATATACACCTAGGATTCCTTGAGGGTGAGTAAAGCTTGGGCTAATTTTCATTTGAAAGTGAACTAATCCTTTAATATTTTATTTTCAAAAATGTCATTATTTTAATTATTTTCTCCCCCCATTATCATATCAGAAAAGCTGTATCACTTTGACATTGTCTATATTATGACAAAAATACCAAAATAATTAAAATACAGAAATAAAAACAATTAATAATTCAAGTATTTTTGAATAATAATGTACGTGGGCCATATCTGACTAGAATATGATAAGGGCTTTAGTTTTGACACTTAAAATTAATAAACACGGGTCATTCTAAACCCTGGGTTAACAGAATCCTGGACTACTTTTTCCATGTTTTCACTGTTTAATTTTAAGAATTAATCATGGGTCTTTTCACACATTTAAATTACATGTGTAGATGCAAGCAGATATGTTTTTTTTTTTTCATTGTCATTTGTCATTGCTGAGCTTTTCTTTGCACCACTGAAAAATATGTTGTCTTCAAGTTTTTTCTTCCTTCATCTGACCACAAAACTGGACTCCACAATTTTTTTTTTAAAATTTTTTTATAATTTTTTTATTTTATTTTTTTTGCGCCAAAGGTGTATTTTATTATTGAAGTTTGATTGTATTAGACCAGGGGTGGTGAACTCCGGTCCTGGATAGCCACAGTCCTGGAGAGTTTTGCTCCAACCCTAATCAAATACACCTGAACCAGCTAATCAAGGTCTGAAGGGTTACTAGAATGATACAGACCAACAGACCAAATCTCCAGGACCAACGTTCACCACCACTGGTATATATATATATATATATATATATATATATATATATATATATATATATATATATATATATATATATAAATGATAAAGAGAGCATTTCAAATGCTTTTCTGAGGAAAAATCTATCCACAGAATGATCATGTTCAGTATTTTAATAACAGCTTGATCCACTGGGGGGAGCACTGCACAAACACTTCCAGTCTAAGGGCTGATGATGTAATGCTGACATGCTGACAAAATGCACCACTGCGGTTCCTGACAGGTCTCTCAAGCACATGTTCATTTGGCTGCTGACATTAGCAACTCACACTCATTATGTCAGAATTTATAGTCGTTCCTCACTAACATGCTTGTAGCATATGCACACGTATCAGGATAATCAATAAACTTGGGAATGTTCAGAACGCTTTTAGCATGCTGGACTGGGTTATAAAACCATCTCGGCTCCGCATAGTCTGCCATAAGATAAGCCCACTTGACACTTTTGTGGACAAGCGATGGTAAACAGTAAAGTCCAACTTCCTCTCTTTGGTGACTTCAAAAGGAGCACCCCCCCCAGAGACTGACCAGATCCACATTCCAACACCCCACACACACAGGAACACACAAAAGCACACACACAGGCACATACAGAAACACACAATCATACATTTTTAACTGTATATGTGAACTACCACTATGCTGGAATATATATATGATATATTTTAGAGCCTATGCATGTTTCCTAGTGTTTAAATGAGTGTATTTGTGCTAGTGTGCATTTTAACGATATAATTTTGTCTGTAAACCATAACTTGGTTTCTATGCCTTTCTGACCTATCGAGTTTGATCTCGTTTCAAAGCTCCGGACTCGAGCTATTCATTGAGACATGTCACAAAACGGACAAATGCATTTTTCTATGTGTTTAATGATCCTGTGAAGAACCCACTCCATCTCGAAATCCGATCTGATGGGCATTAAGTATGCAAATTCAGCTAGGAGACCAAACAAAGCAACTTTGCCCGCCAAATAGTGCTGCGCCTCTATTGGCTGCTACAATTCAGGAGGTGTGTTAGCTTGGTTTCCATAAAGACAACGACACACACCTTCGCTCTCTCTTGTCTCTTCGCGCTGCTCTTCTTCTTCTCCTTTGTCTCCCGACTGACTCACGAGCACCTCGTGCACGGACGCCTCAGGTGACCGCGCTTCCCAACCACGCGCGCAGTTCGGGAGGACCACTTCTTTAGACTCTCTCTCTCTCTTCGGCTAAGTTACTTAAGCTTAAACCTCTTTTGAAAACCCCGCCGGAGAAACCCTCTCTGAAAGGACCAACCCAGCCAGGCGCATTGAAACTGCTACACACGGGCTTGAACCAATAAGCAAGTATTATCATTTATCTGAATTTGTCTAAACTGATTTCTGTGCTGGCTCTCTCTCTCTCAAAAGGGTTTACGTTAACTGTGTAATTTGCCATCCTTTGATCATCTTTCTTTCCATGTCTTTTCTTCATTCTCACTCGTGTATATATATGTGTATACTTCTGTATATATTTTTGACGTATAATCTCGGTAGCCGTAGCTGCATATATTAAACACATAATTCATGCTCGATTGTTCTGTTGTTCTTTCAACTGAAGACCAAGTCACTTTAATGTTTTTCGATCGCTTTATGCTTTAGTTATTTTCATGGCCAGAAAATAACTCTGTTTATAATATTCTGTGAGGGACTTAGTTTGCTGGACAAACGAACAGTTTCTCTAGATAATTATTAAACCAGAACTAATCATATATGTAATTGATTATAATTCGTTGTAATTGATTCACAATATATGTTTAATTCCCCGTTGGGTTGATATATGAATCATAATTTATTCATAACCTTATGAATTATTATATTCATATTTCATCCATAAATTAATTAATAACTGTACGAACCGCTACATTCGTTACATGCTGTAAAAGACAACGGAAAAAGAACATTCCTTGCACAACACTGGAGTGTAGTAGGTGTCTCTATGAAGTACATCCAAAACATTTCATGAAATTATGCTCCTTCAGTGGGGTCAACACTGAGGTCAAAGTTCATGCAGACAATTGCTGAGGTCAGTCTAAAGTCAATGCTGCAACAATGCTCTCGGATCGGAAGTAGTCACGATAATGTCTAGAGCAATCCCAGCATTGAATGAACTGAAGGTTATGATCACAGCAAACTATGTCACTTCAGCCTTTTCTTAGTGGTTTTTCGACCCTATTTACCTTTCCGCCATTCACTCTGACAGCAGACCTTTCAGATGTCCACTCAAAAGCTGACATCTCCTCCGATTTCATTTCAGAAAGGTCAACTACCATATATTTTAGTCAAAAGCCTTTAAAAAAAAGAAGTCAGGTTGCCACCACAAGTAATATATTTTCCTTTCACCTTAAATAAATGAGTGTAACACGTATACATTTTAGTTTATAAATATATATTTCAGACTAAACAGTTTTTTATTATTATTATTAATATTTTTTTTTAACAAATATTCATTGTTAATTAGTAAACATCATTATGTTTTTGAGGAGTCATACCACGTGACATTTTACAACTCACAGTGATGTGTCAAGGTTTATGGACTTTTAGTTTGAACTTCCTGGTTTAGCCTATGTAAGGGGCCACAAAGAAAAAACGTTTATGTTGTTAGTACATTGTTGTCGTGTAAACACCCCCCCCCCCCAATTTCCCTGAATTTGTTTCTATGGTTACAGTCAGATTAGGTTCACCTACTCCTCATTGTTATCCCCTGAGTATTTATGCCCTGAGTTTGTTTCTTTTTATCGTGCGGTATTGTTTGTTTATTTTACAATGACATCATTAAGGTCCGTGAAGCAATTTTAAGTTTATTTTTTATTTTAATTAATTTTATTATTATTATTATTATTATTACAAATAATAAGAAATTATGCCAAACGTAATATTTTATTTTCAAGAATTTCATTCTTTTAATTAGTTTTTTCCCCATTATCATATCAAGAAAGCTGACATTGTCTATATTATGCCAAAAATACCAAAATAATTTTAATAAAAAAATTAAAAACAATTAATAATTAAAGGGTTATTAAATAAATAATGTACATGAGCCATATCTGACCAGAGTATGACCAGAATATGCAACATGTTCTCCAACCAATACGACCATATAGGTTGTTTGTCACCTCCCTGAAATACAACCCATAGGAGCGTTTGCTAAAGTTGTGCCCCTATTGACAACATGACATTTTCATTTTAATGCATTGTTACCTTTTATCTGCGTCATATTTCAGGTTTTGCGTAGCTCAATTGGCAGAGCATTTCATTAACAATATGCAATCATGTGATCATGCGATCGTGGGTTCGATCCCAGGGAACGCATGTGTATATGCACTACTGTTTAGTCGTAAGAATTAATCTTGGGTCTTAGGTTTTGTTTTTCAAGACATTTTTTTGAGACATCAAACTCAAATTTAGAGCACAACTTGTGGATTTATGGCTATAGCTAATTTTCTCACAGTGTTAGAGTAAAACATGTTTTAGAAAATATATATTTCATATAACATTTAAAAATTGTATTTTTTGTGCATTTTTCAGAAATAATAACCTAAAAATTCTTTTTTTTTTTTTTTTTTTTTCTTCAACAATAATCTGCCAAGCATCTTCTTTAAAAAGAGACCAAACTTAAGTCTGTGCTCCAAAGCATTCAAGATTTATGACAGTTTAACTTGGAAATTTAATTTTCAGGTCTATGCTCAAATGTGGTTAACAGGTAGTAAATGGATCATAACTATTCCATAAATATAATTTAGTACCACAAAATCTCCTAAAAATACAAAATATTAAATAAAAATCATTATCGAACTAAAATATGGTACATTCATTTTATTGAAATAATAATAAAAAAACTGTCATTTTTGACCTCCATGCGAGCAGCACCAGAAGGTTAAAGAGAAGTTTCACAGAGTGAAAAGACTTTGAGAGATGCATGATTTGGGCCAGTGAGCAACTACATACAGTAGCAATGCATTGTACCATTTTGCACGGGAAACAAACAAACAATCAAAAAAAAAAAAAAAAAAACATTCTTTGGAACATGTAAAAATCTTGTTATACTACACTTAAATGTGCTCACAGGTAGGCTGTAGCTACCGTATGTGGAATACTCTGTGTGTGTGTGTGTGTGTGTGTATGTGTGTGTAGTGTCATTGACCTCCTCCTCCGCTCTTAACGCACAATGGTCTGTATACTGTCTCAATGTGGGACTTGGCCAGAAAAATTACTGACTGCCTAAATTTTGTCAGGTGCTTCAAACTGCAGCACACCGATTATGTTGTTTGCATTTTGTAGAAATTCTTTGCATCCATAGCCACGCTGATTATGTGTGCTTGCGCTTTCAGCAAGTAGCTGTTACAACCATAAAAGCCTCCATAAAAATGATCCGCAGCCATACATTGCTTACTGGCACATACGTAAACAAAATTTTGCCTTTATATAATTGAATTGAAATTGAAAAATCTACATAAATAGGTATGATAACAGTAAGTGTATATCACAGTTATGGTTTGTTATTCACTAGTTGAAGTTGTGTCAGCTGAAAACTGAACTTAAAAGAACGGAAGATAAATCATAATCTCTGAGACCACATTTGATTATAGTAAATGTTGTGTAAAATCCTATCATTTTGGGATTATGAGAAATCTATTTACATTATGAAATAAATGTTTTTCTCCTTTATGTTTTCTCAACATGTTGGCCACAATTATTGGCACCACTAGAATTTTTAAAATTCTAAAAATATCTCTGAAGTATATTCCCATTCATATTTACATTTTTTAGCACACGTGGGTTGTCCAGCCATGACTTCCTGTTCCACAGGAGTATAAACATGAGGAAACACAAAGGCCAAATTCCTGTAATCATTCATCACAATGAGTAAAACCAACCCATTTCCACTATCAGGGCAATAATTAAGAAGTTCCAATCAACTAAAGATGTTATAAATTTGCCTGGAAGAGGACACGTGTCTAAATCGTCCTAATGTGGCTTCTATGGTCAGATGAAACTAAAAAAAGATCTTTCTGGCAGCAAACCCACCAGATGGGTTAGGTGCACACATGGATAAAAAGTACCCCATGCCCACGGTTAAATATAATCAATTCAATTCAATTCAGTTCAATTCACATTTATTTGTATAGCGCTTTTCATGATATATATCATTTCAAAGCAGCTTTACAGAGAATGCATGTCAACATTACAATTTAAAGAATGCAGTTAGCAAATAATGTAAAAATTTAGGCAATTTACAATCACTGTTGTAGGAACTGTGGACGAACCAGACAAATGAATCATTCAGATGATTCTTTCAGAACATATTTCTAATTCAGAATCAAGGTTCCGGCTCCAGCTCGTCTACAGAGAGAACCAATGCTGATTATTTTTACGACACACTATGCTTCCTGATAGCAGGAGAAGTGACAAACCAAAGGGTCACCCAAGAAGATAAAGATTCTTTGATCACCAGAGCAAAGAAACAGAGAGACAATGCAGACCCTTTTGTTTCCTTACTTCACAGAAAAGCCAAAGAGACTGTTCTACATATAAAACTGCATCAAAATTGTTCCAACAATTTTAATGGACTTATCAAACATCTTTTAACTACATACATTTTGCATTATGTGTCCACAAGTACTACCTGTAAAAAGTTATGCTTTAGAACACTCACAATTCATGTAAAGGTGTTAACTCTTGACTGAATGACTGAAAGTATGCCTTATTTGGACTTGATTTATTTCTTTTCATCTTTCTTAAATTATGGCTTGAATGAAATCTGTTTAAAATGTATCATATTCCAGTTAATAGAAATTATGTTAAAATGGCACTCTGCTAAAGCAGAGACAGACCGGGATGTAACACCTATGCTTTATTGGGGGCAGAGGAAGGCCCTCTTGAAACAGGACAATGTCTGATTGGCCAGAACTCCTCTGTGTGACAAACAACTAAGTTTAAATGGTCATATTGCAAGATAGTGAACTAGTTGGTTAGTTCTGGGAAAAGAAGTCAAGACAAGTACCAAGAACAATGGAGTAACAAGAAGAACAGACAAGCAGCTCATTCAAGCCATCCAACCTTCACTCACTTTTCTTTTCTTTTCTTTTACTTAATTTTCCTTTACCGCTGAAAGTCTTGTGTCCTAAGTTTCGCCACAAAGTTCAACCAACGACTTTTGCCGCTTCAACTCCAGCGACAAAGAGACTTCCTTTCATTGTTCCACACGGACTTGACCCTGGACCAGTCATCGACTTGGGAAACCCTTCTCTGCACGATGAGGGAAATTCACATTTAAAGTCAACGCAAGCAAGTACCTCCAGATGAAATCTGAACTGGTGCATTTAAATTAATGATTCATGGTTCGTTCGGGTCTTTGAAATGCATTGATAGGAATTCTGTTAATCATATCACTCTCTCTCTTTCAAAACTCTTTCTCATTTCCTTCTTACTGCAACGCGTATGAATGTATGTGTGTGTGTATGTGCGTGTGTTTGTGTTAGATTAGTTTGTGTTAGAATAAACAAAATCTCTTGTAGATTTTAAAAGGAAAGTGTCTTGTATTATGTGATTCTAAAATGTAATGTCTTAAACTGTCGATTTTAAGTTACCGTGCTCTAATCAGTGTTTTCACGATTGTTAGATATTTATATCCGTTACAAGAGCTTATTATGGCTCGAGCAAATGAACGCTGGACGAATCAGTTGCTCGGTCGTAATCTAAACAACTCTTTATTCATTTGAGCTAATTTTACTTCCTAGGGTGTTTTCCCTACACTGTTGTGACACTGTCACATAAGACACATGCTTTATCCACTCAATATATATATATCATGATGGTTTTATGTATATTTGAGTTTTAATTGGGTTACATGTTGTCTTAGCCATTTTATTCCTCTTAACTATTTAATGTGTGTATGTCTTTAAATGAGTCTGGGTCTGCCTGTCATGTGACTGATCACATGACAGGAATAAGGAAGTAAGCCAGTATAAAGGAGGCAGCATGACAAACAATCAGCCCCATTATATATGTGATCACCTGCGAGCTGGACTGTGGAGTTTAACTGTATGGACTTACCTTTCCAGCAAACTAAATCACTTTTCCATTGGATTATCACTTTCAGGACTTTGTATATACACCGGTGGACACTTTCACATTGGGACTTTATCAGCACTCTACTAGGACTCTTAAGGACTGTTTGAGGGTATGGTGTAAATGGACTCCACGCTTTTAAACAGCCTAAGTTTTTCTAGTTTTATTGTGTTGTTTTAAGTTCCTTGTGAATATTGTAAATACACCTTATTTATTCACTTCTGTTGTCTGTCTCATCTTTTTAAACACTCCACAAGCTCACACAGTATAATCTGACCCCAGTTTTAATTCATGTAAAATCGACCTATTGGGCCGATCGTTACACTGTTAGCAGTTTAACTGAAGGTAGAAGCAATGAGCTCCAGGAAAAATTAATTACATATTAACAATAATTAGGATATATAGAAATTTGGGAATGTGCATGTTGATCCAGATTATTACGTCTTCTGAAGTCCTTGCAGGAGTTGGTGCCGTCTCTTCATAGGTGTTGGTCATCTGAGGTCTTCTTAAGAGGCTGGATCCAAACTGAAGCTGATGTCCTCTCTAGTCACCTTGGGACAGGTGTCCTGAGGTAAAACAGAAAAGCAAATGAAGAATAATTAGTGTAGCTGCTGTTCATAACATTAAGCAAAGATAGTCATGTGCAACTGATCTGATAAGAGATTCATTATGTGAATGCTTGGCTAAAGAGATGTGTCTTCAATCTAGATTTAAACTGGGTGAGCGAGTCTGAGCCCCGAACATTATCAGGAAGGCTATTCCAGAGTTTCAGAGCCAAATATGAAAATGCTCTCCCTCCTTTAGTGGACTTAGCTATCCTAGGTACAACCAGAAGTCCAGAGTTTTGTGATCTTAAAGAGCGTGAAGGATTGTAGGGCGATAGAAGATCGGTTAAGTACACAGGAGCTAAACCATTTAGAGCCTTATAGGTCATTAGCAATACTTTATAATCGATACGGAACTTAATAGGTAACCAGTGTAGAGGTGATAAAATTGGTGATATATGATCATATTTTCTTGACCTGGTAAGAACTCTAGCAGCTGCATTTTGTACTGATTGTAGCTTATTTATTGAGGAGGCAGGACAACCAGCTAATAATGCATTACAGTAATCTAGTTGAGACGTCATGAAAGCATGAACTAACTTTTCTGCATCAGAAATAGATAACATATTTCGTATTTTAGCAATGTTTCTGAGGTGGAAGAAGGCTGTTTTTGTAACATATGAAATATGTGATTTTCAAAGGATAAGTTGCTGTCTAATATAACACCCAGGTCTTTAACTGTCGAGGATGGAGTAACAGTACATCCTTCTAAATGCAGATTGAAGTCTGAAAGATTCTGTGTACAGGTTTTTGGCCCAATAAGTAATACTTCAGTCTTATCTGAATTTAATAGAAGAAAATTACTAGCCATCCAATGTTTTACTTCTTTAACACACTCTGTCAGATTGGATAATTTAGAGATTTCATCTGGTTGTGTTGAAATATATAACCGAGTATCATCGGCATAGCAGGTTCCATGTTTTCTCATAATATTGCCGAGTGGCAGCACATATATTGAAAATAGCAGAGGGCCTAACACAGATCCTTGCGACACTCCATAGTTTAATATCGTTATCTTAGATTTTTCCCCGTTTAAATAAACAAAATTGTGACGGTCTGATAGGTATGACCTAAACCACCATAATGCCTGGCCCTGAATACCAGTATAATTTTGTAGTCGATCTAGGAGTATTTTATGATCTATAGACGAGTTTCCTGAGTGAAATAGGCGGGCCGCCATTATCCTTTCACTCTGCCAACGTCTTCCGGTTGTGTCTGCCAATAATTTCCGGTTAGCGAGTTAGCGTCTTTTACTGTCTTTGGTTAGCGTGCAGAAAAAGTAAATTATGGATGGTGTTACACGCCGACACGGCTCCGGGACATATTGTGCTGTTCGCGGTTGCAACAACTTGTGGCGATTGCTGAATGTTTGGTCGGAAGGAGAATGTTTCGACCATCAACCATCTACAAGACGCCAATGTGGATGTGCTCCCCCGTATGCGTTGTATGAGAAACCAAAAACAGATGTTGAATCTCGGATAACAGAATCCGCCCAAAAGACTGTTTGTTTGTTCTTATCACTTCATTGATAAAAAGCCCACAGAGGAAAACCCTTTCCCGGAACTTTGGTTGGGATACGAGCGACCTCCCCAGCAAAAGAGACGTAAACTCGACAGAAACACAAGTGACACGCAATCGGATGGTAAGTGTATCTTGATATTTTTCTGGTTAGCTAAAGTTTGCAGCATAAGTTCGACTGTTGATATATGTGTCTCTGTCCTGTGTTAGTGGGGTATATACATTTATAGTTGATGCTGTTTGTCTTTTAGAAGTGTGCATCGAGCCGAAGTTTAAAGATGCTGCAACACAATGGGAGGACCTAACAAAAACTGACCACAACTACGCGGCAAAGTTGGACCACGTGAACAAATCGACGCAGACTGGGGGTTAGACTGTGGCTGATGATATGCTCCTGGATGATGATACCTCGCTGCTGTACACAGGACTGCGTCTGGTATATTTTTTTACTTTGGTGAAAACGATGTTGCCATTTAGTAAACCATCATGTAGTATTCCTGTTGTTGACCAAATACTGATGACCCTCATGAAACTGAAACTGAACCTTGTGTTAGGGGATGTGGCAAAGCGCTTTAAAGTGTCTAAAGGTGAAGTAAGTAAGGTGATTGCTCACTGGATTGATACATTGGGTGAGCAGCTTGAACCCATGGTTGCCTGGCTGCCAAGAAGTGTTATACGTGCTAACATGCCACCATCCTTTAAAAAGAACCACCCCCAGACCACTTGCATCATCGATTGTGCTGAAACGGCTATTCAGAGAGCAACAAACCTTAACTGTAGGAGTGCCACTTTCAGTCATTACAAGGGAACCAATACTGCCAAATATCTTGTTGCTGTGTCACCTCATGGGCTGATAATGTTTATATCAGAGGCCTATGCTGGTAAAAGCAGTGACACGTTTATCACTATAAACAGTGGGTTTCTGGAGGCCCTAAGGCCTGGTGATGAGGTAATGGCTGACAGGGGTTTCACGATTCGAGATGTACTACATGAAAGGAAGGTGAAATTGAATATTCCTGCCTTTACCCACAAGCGTGGTCAATTGACCAATGATGAGGTAACGCGCACTAGACGAGTGGCCAATGTCCGTATACATGTGGAGAGGGCAATCCGAAGACTTAAAGTCTTCAAAATTCTGTCCCAAACTGTCCCCATCTCCATGACCCCGTGGTTGGACAAGATTCTTACCATATGTGCTGCTTTAGCAAACATGAGGTCCAGACTCATCCGACTGCCACATGAGGTTTAAGTTCCTATGAAAAGCATGTTGAGCTGCAGACATTCAGTGTTACTCCAAATCACCAACAAGGCTTGCCGTAGCCCTGTGCAGTGCATGCCCAGTTGCACCTGCATGTAATATCCCTTTGGCCCATTGAAGGACAGATGGAATTCCTCTGTGGGCATGCGTTTGATCTCACTGCTTTTAGCAGCAAGTGCTTCAGTAAGGGACTGGTTTTTGACTAAGACAGGGCACTTGATCTCCAGTAGTGTGTCTCTGTTCATGACACCATCCGGACTCGCAGCAAGCCATGGCTCACTCGGGCAAACCACCAAACCTTTCACATCGATGTCATGACCTTGGTCTTGCAGGTATTGCCTGGCGTGCTCTTCACCCTCTGCTCCTTGCCGGGTTGCTGCGTTACCGTGAAAGGTAGGATGGAGGTGTTCAGACAAGAATTTGTCTGGTGCTGTGGTAGCCCGAACTGGCACATTCTTGGCTGTGCTTGCTGTTATCCGTACCCGTCGCATGTCATGCCACAGTTGTTCCCTGCTCTGTTCTTTTGTGTGCTGCTCAATGTACATAAATTGGGTTGTGGTCATGTCAATGTATGTGGTGTAGAATGCCCTACATTTCTCACATTCAAGTTGTGTGTTGTGATCACCATGATGTAGGGGCAGTGGAGCTTTTGATGTCTCGGCAGACTGAGCAGGGAGGCTGGTGTTAAAAGTGAGCTGCATTAGTCCACTGCCAGGTGCAGTGAAAAGTGCCGCTATTGGTGTGGAGAGACAGTAATTTTGCCATTCTTCCAGTGTCTCATGGACTTTTACCTTGCGACTAGGTGTAGAAACTATGCTGGAGGAGGATGCCTGTGATGCTGGTTGGTATAAGTTATTTCTGCTGTGTCTTCGGAAAGACACATCTCTGATTTTTTGCTGCCCAGTATTGCTTTTTGTCCCGGCATTTCAGCAATTCTGCACATCAGTGCAGGCAAGTTCTGTCTTCCCTTGCCTCACAGCATTTTCTACCTGCAGACAGATAGAAACAAAATCACACACTTTTTAAATAATGGTTTGAGCATCACAGCACAATTGACTTCTTTTAGAGAAAACATTTTGTAAATCAAAATAACATTAACATTAACATTAACATCAATGTTTAACCCCTTTATGCCTGAGTTTATTTAGACTTATATAAAAAAATCTGGAAAAATATGAAAAGAATAATAAAAGAAAATACCCGCTGCATTTCTGGATTTTTAATTCAACATAATCAAACAATTTATGTTAAAAAAACTCAACAGATGTTTACTTCATCCCAAGTACAAGCAATATAAACAGTTTTTATGGTTAATATTTTACCTTTACCTTTGTTAGATCACATTTAAGAATTGCAACCTTGTGCGGGAACGGCAGTTGTAGTTCACACTCTCTCACACTTAGACACAATCTCTTTCGTATGCTGGGCCATATCGACATGTTGTCCGCCCATGATGTTACCTTACTTGGATGCGGAACGGTCAAAACACCATTTTTAACAAGCTTTTCGGTCGAATGTTGCCATTCCAACGCCATTTTTGCACCACTACTCAGCCTGCGCCGGAAATTCTTGGCAGAAACAGGAAGTAAACCGGAAGTGCCCGGGAAACTTATCTATAGTGTCGAACGCAGCACTGAGATCAAGTAACACTAGTATTGAGATACAGCTTTGGTCAGAAGCTAGAAGTAAGACGTTTGTACGTTTTAATGAGTGCAGTTTCTGTGCTATGATAAGACCTGAATCCTGACTGAAATTTTCATAGATAGCGTTTTTTTGCAAGGAGGAGCACAATTTGACCGACACCACTTTTTCTAGTATTTTAGACATAAATGGAAGATTTGAATTGGGTCTGTAATTTGCCAATACATTTGGATCTAATTGTGGTTTCTTAATGAGAGGCTTAATAACTGCTAGCTTAAATGGTGTGACATGACCTAGAGATAAAGACGAGTTGATAATATTGAGAAGAGGCTCTTCTGCTACAGGTAACAGTTCTTTCAGTAGTTTAGTGGGTATTGGATCTAAAAAACATGTTGTTGGTTTAGACGCAGTGATAATTTTATTTAGCTCTTCCTGTCTTATAGTTGTATATCACTGCAACTGTTCTTGAGGGGTGATAATTGAGGCTGAATCATAAAACTCTGTTAAAGGTTACAATTGTATTTCTGATTTTCTCAGTAAAGAAATTCATAAAGTCATCACTACTAAACTGTAATGAAATGTTTTGTTCTGGTGATGTCTGTTTATTTGTTAATCTAGCCACTGTACTAAACAAGAACCTTGGATTGTTTTGGTTATTTTCTATGAGTTTGCAGAGATGCTCAGCCCTGGCCATCACAACACAAAAACAACACAAAAACTGAAAAAAACTTCTGTCACTGAAGGGAAGAAGTACCAACATGAAGCTGGGAATCTGAAGGATCTGGAGAGATTATGTATGGAATGGTCTCTGATCTCTTGTCAGGTGTTTTCCAAACTCATCAGGCATTATAGGTGAAGACTCAGAGCTGTTATCTTGGCAAAAGGAGGTTGCAAAAAGTATTGAATAAAAGGGTGCCAATAATTGTGGACATGTTTTGGAGAAAAACATTTATTTCATAATGTGATTTTCCTCCCACTTTCAATTCTTTTCCTTCAATGAAAGGTTAGATTTTTGCTAATTTTATGAATTAAAGATCAAAAAGATAAACAATGCAGATTTATTTTTACAGTCATCTTTGATCATATTTATTAAGGGTGCCAATAATTCTGACCACAACTATACATCATTTGTAATGAGAAGGGGGGGGGGAATCTTTCCTGAATGAAACACAGGGGACTTGATAAGCTGTAATGAATTCTTCTCCTGGCTATTTTTAGTTGTTCCACCCAGAATCTGCCCATTTGTCTGAGTCCTGCAAGGTGGTGCCCATTTCCTTTAGCATTAATTATGTCTTGATGGATTACATGGGGTTGGCAAGGCAGCTGAATGCTGTTGGTTTTGTACTGGTTGACAAAAGGTGAAATAGGGTGCTGGTGTTCCTATCTAGCTACTTTTAAGGGGGTGACTGAATGTAACAACTGGAGTGTTGGCCTTTGGATGGATAAAGTGATTCCAGCTGAGCCAGTAGGTTAATCAGTGTAACACTCATCACAAGTATAAATATTTCAGATAGACAGATATTCTCATTCAATATTACCATCCTGCTTTGACTATATTACTCACCTGCCTGTATACATTCTATGCTACGATCATTAAAGCCTCATGTTCATTTCTACGTTGTTGTGAGTCTGTGTTCAGTAACATTAGGTAGGTTTTATTTATTTGTTTTTAATAGAAATACTTTAGAAGCACAAGCATTGCGACACCTGTGGAATGACCTCAAACATCCTCCATCTCTGTCATACACTTTAAAGTGTTAGTTCACCCAAAAATGAAATTTCTGTCATTAAGTACTCACCCTCATGTTATCCCAAACCCGTAAGACCTTCGTTTGTCCTCAGAACACAAATTAGGATATTTTTGATGAAATCCGAGGGTATCTGATCCACACATAGGCAGCAATGACACTGCATCTTTTGAGGTCCAAAAGGGCATTAAAGTACATTGATAAAATGGTCAACGTAACTACAGTGGCTCAACCTTAATGTTATGAAGCAATGAGAATACTTTTTGTGTGCCAAAAAAACTAAATAATGACTTCATTCAACAATATAGTGATGGGCAATTTCAAAACACCGCTTCATGAAGCTTTATGAATCTTTTATTTCGAATCAGTGGTTCAGAGAGTGTATTACTGCCAAAGTCACGTGAACCACTGAAATTTCAAAACATTTATGACATAGCGATGTCTCGTTTACTGAAATCACGTGACTTTGGTGCTCCGAACCACTGATTCGAAGCAAAAGATTCATAAACCTTCAAAACTTCATGAAGCAGTCTTTTGAAATCACTTATCATTAGATACTGTTGAAAAAGTCATTATTTTGTTTTGTTTTTTGCACATAAAAAGTATTCTTGTTGCTTCATAACATTAAGGTTGAACCACTGTAGTCATGTTGACCGTTTTATCGATGTTTTTTTAATACCCTTCTATACCTCAAAAGATGCAGTGTCATTGCTGCCTATGTGTGGATCAGATACCCTCGAATTTAATCAAAAATATCTTAATTTGTGTTCTGAGGACAAAAGAAGGTCTTACAGGTTTGGGACAACATGAGGGTGAGTAATTAATGACAGAAATTTCATTTTTGGGTGAATTAACCCTTTAAGAAAAGTCAGTAAAAACACAGCCTATAATTTTAATATGAAATAATTTTCTGCTTTGATTTTCACAGTTGTTTTACCTGAATTTTGAATTACACATTGCATTGTTGTGTTTTAGGGTTAAAAGAAATGTATGTAAACTTACCAGATAATTTCCAGGCAAAAAATTACCAGTACTTAAAAAAAAAAAAAAAAAAAAAAAAAAAAATCTACTTTTTTTTTTTTTTTTTTTAATCCCGGAACACACCAAGCCGATGGCGACGAACTAGTGGTCACGAAGCACACTGCGATGTTCACTCACGTCGGCAATGTCTGGGTCCAAAGTTGCCCTGACACACCAAACTGACGCTCGACACCCAACGGCCAAGTAGCACATCCATTCTGTGCCTGCATAAGAAGAAATGCCTTCTCGTACCAGCAGGTGGCAGTAGCTGAACCGCCAATCAGAATGATCAGATGGCCTGACTGACTGACGAGCTCCGACACCGATTCGACATGTCGAATCGGCCCGGAAAAAAGCAGACGAGGACCAACTTCAGCCGACGGTGTGGAACACACTGAGGAAACTTAGTTGGTCGACGAACAAAAATTGCCCGACGGCCGACCATCGGCTTGGTGTGTTCCAGGCTTTATAGTGCATGGTCACAAGTTTCTTGACCAAACCAGACCAATTTCAGTAGAATTCATGATTGCTATAAGCTTCAGCCCATATTTCAACAGGCCTGACATTAGTCCCCCTGTGTGTGGACAGCGTCTTTGTGGGACATGTCCATTGCATTTCAAACCCTGAAATTGATTTTCCCAGAATTCTTTGTAATGTTGTGTTCTCTCTGCCTGTGTCTCCAGCCTTTTGTGTTTGCTGGCCCTGATGAAAGAAAGTAAGCGAGCAAAAGCAATGGCATGTTTACTAGCAATCTCAGAATTGCAGCTATTCTAATAGTGATTTACTGTTACTCTCATATGATTCAGGCCTGTTTTCTGCCCAGCTGCAGACAACTATAGAAACAAGTCTATGTTAGGAATACTAGTGTATTTATTGCATTATTCAGTATACAAAAAAAAAATAAAAAATAATAATAATAATAATAATAATAATAATAATAAAATAAAATAAAATAAATAACAAATAAAAATACAATAAGGAGAAATAATAATATTAATATATTTTTGAACTATTGTTTTTTCACTCTAATGCTATAACTCTGTGCCAGGGATGTGTTTTGCATTTGTTTTTGGATTTGTCTTCTGTGTTTTCCATTTGACCTAGTTCATGAGCGTGTTCATTATGTTCATGTTCACATATGTACATGTGGGCTTCCAAAAATAAAGGCTTTGGACCTGTGCATGTGTGGATACATGCATACTCGTACATCTGTGCACATACACATACAAACACACATTCACAAACATACAAACAAACAATTTTGAGAATTACAGGCTTACTTTTTCACAGAGATGAACTTTATCCTCAAATCAGTGAGGTTCAGATCAATGAGGCCTATGATCAATCAGTTTCAAAAATAAATACAAAACCTGTTTTAAATGAAAGAAAACAAGTTGACAAAAAAATTTAATCCAATATTTGGTGATAAAATAGCATAACAAGTGATTTATAAGTTATTTTTCTGCAGGCCAGTCATTTTTGACTGGGAACACCACAAGTGTGATGCCATTTTGCAATAAATAAAAACAAAATAAAACCATTCCAAAACAAATTTCTGGTTAAACATTAAAGAACATTATTAACAGTGCATTTTTTCCCCATATTTTATGTAAAATTGACAAAATTATCCACAAATAATGCTTTTTTTCACTCACAAACATAAGCTCAAATAAATAAGGCATACGATCAATCAGATCCAAAAATAAATACAAAACATGTCCTAACTGAAAACAAGCTGACAAAAAGATTGAATACAATATTTGGTGATAAAGTAGCATAACGAGAGATTTATAAGCAGTTTTTTGCAGGCCGGTCATTTATGATCGGGAACACCACAAGTGTTATAGGGTTCTCAACACAGCACAAGGTTGTCTTCCTGTGCATTCTTTGTGTAGTCTTGCTAGTATGTTACCATTGTGTTTCTGAGCTCCTGTGTTCTTGTCCTAGATCCAGTGTTCTTGTCTTCTGCCTAGTTGTTTGTATTTTATCCTGTTTGGATTATCTTGATCTCAGTGTGCTTGAACATTTGCCTGCTTTTGATTACCCTTAATAAAGACTGCATTTGGATCTTCAAACAAGTCTTAAAACAGTGATCGTAACACCATGGTGGTTGCACTTTATTTTACAGTACGTGCACTTTCAGTATACTTACCTTTTATAATACTGAGTAATACTGAGTAATATAAGGTAACTACAGGGGTTAAGTTTAGGTGTAGGTTCAGGGTTATTGCCAAGTTATTACCCAGTTATTATAATTACTGTAATTAGTACATAGTATGTACTTGGGGAACAGGACTGTAAAATAAAGTGCTATCATGATGTTGATGGAAAAAAGATGTTTGAATCTGTTGTAACACTGTAGTATGGGTAAAACATAATCACTATTAACTATGACTTTTCCCTCAATAAACTGTTAATTTACTGCTTATTAATAGTTAGTAAGGTAGTTGTTGTAGTGGTTAAGTTTAGGTATTGGGTAGGATTAAGGGATGCAGAATATGATCATGCAGAATAATGCATTAATATGTGCTTTATAATAAAGAGCCAATATGCATGCTAATAAGCAATTAGTTAAAAGTGATAACTGTTTCTCATTTTGAAGTGTTACATTTTTTTCTTGCTAGGCAGGGGAAGGGAAGATGTAGGTGAAATGAAAACAAAAGTTTCTGAGCAGTTGTACACACCACAATGTTCTTTGCATTCAGAATAGGTCCAGATAGATTTCAGCCTAATAGTGATAATTCACTGAATTGCCAATTTCATATGTATTTTGTGTGTTTTCAAAATACAAAATACTGCATTATTTATTATTTAAATAATCCACCCCCCCCCCCCCCCTTTTTTTTTTCCACACAGTATTTGGTATCTTTTTGTTTTGTGTATTTTAATTTAAATACATTTTTCATGTATTTATGTCGTCTCTTTATATAACAAGAGAATTTGGCCAAATAACAGAAAAAAACGTAGCACCCACATAGCTACAGCTACAGTAAACTTCATAACCTGTAAGTTTATGAAAACCTACTGCCTCAGAATTATTTAAAAAATACTGTATTTTTTCCATTTCCTGAAAAGTAGCAGTTTTGGTCATACGGCCAGCTGATTACGGGCCTGGCGGCGGGGTTTGGGGGTACAAAAATTTATTTTGCCTATGTCACAATATGAAGTACAGTAAATCTGGCCCTGATTCCAGAGATGAGTGTGAAGAGAATATTTCTAATACTTTAAGGAAAGAAATTTCTGGATGTTAGCATTTATTAAACTACGGGCAATTTTCAGCCTTGTGGATTCACTTAAAATCTTTAAAATCACTTAAATTTATTATTATTTTTTTAATCGCTCTGGTGTTTGTCTTTTACACATACATTATTTATTCTGAACTATTTCTGAAAGTTTCTGAAAACATTTACATGACAGGGACATTTCCACCACATCTCAAATTATGTATTATGTTTACTAATATTCAGCATTTAAATTTCAAACATTTTTAAAATAAAATGGCCAAGTCTTTTGCCTTGCTAAAGCTAATATCATAGCTATCATTTTATCCTAAATACACACAAATATCATAATTACAAACAAAATATGTTCAGACTTTTTTTTAATCAAACTTAAGCTTAGTTAGAAATTGTGCAGAGATTTTTTTTTATGCAAGACATGTTCACCACAAGTACATTAACTTTGTGTAATGAATCGTACAAGTATTTAATCAACTTATCGGTGAAGTATATGAATATAATAAATCATAAAGCCTTATGATTGATTATGATACATATATCTGTTACGGTATGCTAGTGTAGAGATGAGGCAGATACGGATTTCCACAATTACACGTAATATTTAATGAACAAAAGGCAAGGAGAACCAAACATACACTCTATACAACATTCAGAACGGACAAGGAGTGAAGGGAGTGAGTGCAATATAAAGGGAGTGCTGATAACAGAGTCCAGGTGCAGGTGATCCGTGAAGCTGAGGAGCTGACGAGGGAAGTGAGTGCAGGTGAGGAGACAAGAGGATCATGGGATTTGGAGTCCGGGAGACAAGGGATCCGTGACAATATCGACCCAAGAGGGAATTATGCACATATATGTGAATCAATTACAACGAATTATAATCAATTACATATATGATCAGTTCTAGCTTAATAGTTGTTTAGAGAAACTATCCAAGTTTGTCCAGCAAACTATTATTTTTTTACAGACTATTATAAAAGGAATGTTATTCTCTGGCCATGAAAATAAACACCTATTATAGCATCAAAGCACAAAGCAATAGTGCCGGATCGACAACGAAGAAGTGACTTGGGTTTTCTGAATGAGCAGCAGAACAATCAAGCATGAATATAATGTGTTTAATATATGAGAACTACTAATACAGAGGTTATACAAATACACACAGGATACACATATATACAAAAGTGAAAGTAAAGGCAGGAAAAGAGAGGTGATCAAAGATTGGCAAATTACAAACAGTTAACCTTCAAGAGCCAGCAAAGTTTCAGAATTTCAGACCGCTCAGTTCGGTTATTGGTCCTTCTTCAGGAGGGTGTCCTCTGGCGGGTTTTTCAAACGAGGTTTAAACTGAAGAGTAACATAACTGGAAAGAGAGAGAGAGTCCGTCTCCTAGGTGATGGCGGATGACGTCTTGACAAAAGCAAAGCTTGTGCCAAGAAAATGGTCGTCCCGGGGAAATGCGGTCACCACGAGATGGTGATGGACAATTCAGAGGTAATGGAGAGACAAAGGAAAAGTTGCGTGTTGTTGTCTTTTATGGAAAACCAAGCCAACACACCTCCTTGGGTGAAAGAGCCAATAGATGCGTGGCAATCCTGGCGGGAAAAACTTTTCTTTGTCTTGTCTTGTGGCTTGATTTGCATTATTTATGGAGCCTCGGATCAGGGTGTATTTTCTCCAAAGTACCATTAAAAATATAACAATGCATTTTACAGTAATGTGACATACATTGTTGAATGAGGCATAGAGAGAGCTTTAAAATGAAACTAAACTTGTCAGGTAAGAAAAGCATATAAAAGAAGTTATAGTTTACAGGCAAATTTATCATTAAAAATGCCACTAGCACAACTACAATCCTAGCTAAGCTTATACAGTATACCTATATGCAATTTGAAATACAACGGCAGTTACATTTAGGCATAGTTATATTTTGCACATACAGTCGTCAATACGTATTTGTGTGTGTGTTTGTGTGTCTTTGTGTGTCCGTGTGTGTGGTGTGTGTTGGAATTTGGCTGGTCTGGCACTTAATCCACATGAGGGGCCCTTTGATGTCCCAAGAGCTGGGAAATGGGGTTCTCTGTTTAACCTTAGCGGGTCCACAAAAGTGCCAAAGTGCCCATCTTTCTTAGACCGGCCGGAGCCGATCCGTGATTTACATGCACAGTTCAGGAGGCTAAAAGCATTCAGAAAATTCCAAAGTTTATTGACCAGTCTGATACTTGTACATATGCTACACTTGGTAAAAGTTCATGTTTGTTAGCTACAGCTACAGCTAGAGAATTAACCTCAGCTCTAATGTTCATCAACACTGGAAGCTTTTTCTCTGTTTCATAAGGTGAGTTGATGAGTTCAACAGTCTCTTACAGCTACAGCTGTGAGTGTTTGGATGTTGAATTTCATGGTGCTTTCTACTCAGCTTCAGTGGGCGGATGTTTCTCTCTCAGTCATTCACACCATGATACATCTCTGCTCAGCACACTTTGACCCTGGACTTTGAAATTCATCATGCACATCTGACATAGGGCCATTTCACAATAGACTCAAAAGTCATCATTCCACAGGCATAAAACTGGCTGAGGTTTTCACTCCAGACCATTCAGAAATGCAACTGCGTGTACCATCTGTATATTGTAGTTGTGTCCCAATTCAGCAGCCTTTGAAGGATGCACAGAGACTTGTTAAATGGGACGGCATAGCCGATTGCTTCACCACGGTACAACGAAGGCTGTCTCAATTCGAAGGCTCCTTCGAAGGCTCCTCCAAATGCGGCCTACAAATGCATTATTCTTTTCCTGTGAAATGAAGGATACAACAGATGGAGGTAACTCTTTTTTTAAGGGTTCAGATTAATTCATTATAAGCATTAATTCATGATTAATTTGTTCACAATTAAGCATTAGTTAAGAACGAACACACTACTACTTACATATTAAGGGTCCTGAATTATGCATTAGGTAAGTATTAAATAAACTAGTAATTAATGATTTACATGTTCACAATTACACATTATTTAAGCATGGACACAATAGTAATTAATGATTAACTTAACATATAGTTGGGCATATTAGTCATTATTTACAAATTATTAAACATTTGAAAGATACACATTTATGCTATAAAAAACAAAAATAACCTAGTAATTAATGAATAACTGAATGTACAGTAAACACCATTTACAGTAGTCATTATTTACAACTTAATAAGCCATATATTATTTTTGTGTAGTGATGTAATATATTTCTCTGCCATTCTATTAAATTAACCGAACAATGAGCTAGTAATTTAATTCGTGCTGGTTTTGCAGTTATAAATTGCAGTAATAAAATAGTATGATAAAGACAATTTGATCCCCTTTTGAATATTATATCCTCATTGAATGTCATTAATTATAGCACTTATTGAGGGATATTTCAGTCTACTGGCCAGATTAAGCCAATAATTATGGCTAAACTGCCACTAATACAGTACTAATAAAGACAATTTCACCCCTTATTCTAAAGATTGGTTGTTTACACATTTTATGGCAGTGATATCAAACGCTCATTGTGCTCTGGCCTACTTCTTCACAGATTGTGACATGCCGTGAAGTGAAGCATTGTCATTCAGACTACTGTTGTTTTCACTTTTGATATTTTCTTACTAAAGAAATTATTGTGATTACACTTTTCTATGTTTTTCGGTAACACTTTACAATAAGGTTCATTAGTTAACATTAGTTAACTACATTAGTTAACAGGAATTAATAATGAAATGCTCTTCTACAGCATTTATTAATCTTTGTTAATGTTAATTTCAGCATTTCCTAATACATTATTAAATCAATAGTTGTATTTGTTAACATTAGTTAATGCACTGTGAAGTAACATGAACAAATTATGAAAAGCTGTATTTTTAATAACATTAACAAAGATTAACAAATACAATAACAAATTTATTGCTCATGGTTAGTTCATGTTAGTTAATACATTAACAATAACTAATACTACAATACTACAACAATACTACATTAACAAATGAACCTTATTGTAGTGTTACCTGTTTTTCTTTATAACTACAATTTTAAGAAATGGTTATAGGTAGGTTTAGAGGTTTGAGTGTCTCAAAACATATTTTTAATGCTATAGTTACTAAAATGGTAATTTTCCTAAATATTTCTGTCCTTTACATTGTATATTATTTTTTATTCTCTGTAAAATGGTTATGTTTGGGTTTATGGATATAACATTTATCTATAAATTGGTAAAAGGGAAATTCTACAGATATCTTTATGATATAAAAGATTCATAAATACTTTACGCTTTTTTATTTTTTTTTCTGTGAAAGCGTACTATGTTTACGTTTAAGTGTTGCCAATACGTCCATGTTGTACCTTTCACCATTTATCCAAACATACAAAAAAGTATGTTTTGTGTCTGTAAAAGTTACATATTAATACTTATATAACAACGAGACCACTCGATAAGTGCCATAATTGAGGATATAACTTTCATTTTAGAATAGGGGGTCAAATTGTCTTTATTAGTACTATATTAATGGCAGTTTAGCCTTAATAATTAGCTTATTCTGGTCAATAAACTTGAATATCACTCAGTAACTGCCATAGTTAATGTGGATATAACTTTCACTTTAGAATAGGGGGTCAAATTGTCTTTATTATTACTGTATTAATGGCAGTTTAGCCTTAATTATTGGCTAATTCTGGTCAATAAACTTGAATATTACTCAATAACTGCCATAATTAATTGTGAGTGCTTCCATCTTCCGTCTTCTTCAAAAAGAATGTCCTACGCCTTCCCTATTAAACTTACGGAATGAATGCAGCACCAGTTCCGTTTTTTCCATAAGTAGTGTAGGGCATCGCTCGACAGAACTTACCAATGACTTTATCAATGAACAACATGATTGAACAAAGCTTCATTTGGTCCAAAAGATCCATTTCCTGACAGGAAACACCTAGCCTTAACAGAAGTGATGACGTGACTTCTTTTAACAAAGGACTCTGTCTAAAGGACTTCTTAGCTCATCAGCAATAAACTAATCAGAACCCATCACGTGGATCTGATCACATTAAATCTATTGATTCTCTCACAAAACCCTCTTGTATTATCGGACAGAACAGGAAAAGACCCATCAACGGATTTAAAGACGAATCTGTCCTATCAATACCTCCCTTGTGTGAGCAATCCATCCTGACCCGGTCACTCGTGACTCCGGTCAAAGTTTAAACTATGCTTAAGGACTCAATCTTGAATCTCAAAAGGGACAATTGTCGATTACTTAAAATATTAACTATATCTAGAATAACGCATGATATGATGGGATTACTAACATGTTGGAGTCAATGCATTATATGTTGGTATTCCCGTATGCATTTTCTTTCTCTTGTAATCATTGTTTTTAATTAGGTCAGTCTAGTAATATGTGTGGAAGAAGTGTGTCATGTTTGAGTTCTAAATGCAGAATTTATAATTCTCTGTAATTCTGTGTGAATGAAACATTGAAATTCAGTATCAGGAAAATATTAAGAAACATTATAAAGTTGTTAATAAAACAGGAGAATGTTCCACAGATATCACGCGATGTGATCAATAGACAATAGACGAGGCGTGTCTAATCTCCGTAGCAACGTCTCATTGGAGGATCGCTCTGAAGGATGGACCCAAATTTCCTTTAAAACTATGCTGTCCAAACAAGCTAGTGCTGGAAGTCAGAAAAGCCAGAAGTCGGTCAGAAATCGCTCGAAATCGGTCAGAAGCCGGACTGAAGCACAGTCGTTGAAGCCCGTTAGCCGAAGCACCGCTACTTTGACCACGGCGGAAAAGTCGCATGGGTCATTGATAACTGATTGACCGGGGCTGATTTTCCATCGAACACCCGACTTCAAACACGAGCTGCGCCGCTGATCATTCGACAGCCGTCACATCCAGACTCCAAAACACTTCGTGAAATATCTGACCAAAGTCTCCCAAGAAGAGAGCCGCTCAAGCCAGACGCTCAGAACAGCGCACCACACCAGCCAGCAGCATCCTTCAAAGCTTCCGCGCAACCCACAGGGCTTTCCCGAGAAGACGTCACCTGAAAGACAGCCAATCCAGAACGGGATTCCGCTGTACACGAGTCACGGAACAACCCGATTACCTCAGCTGTCACAGCAAACGCAGGTACAAGCAAACCTTCTCTCTCTCTTGCTGGAAACTGGTGAAACTCCTTTAAACCTAAAGAATCAAGCCAAAGCTCTGCTTTTGTGATTTTCCTCAGGTTATGAGTTAAGTTAGCACTGAACTTGGGACTTTTCATAACTCATCAACTCCGCGAATGTGTGTGCATGTATGTATGTGTGTGTGTGTGTGTGTGTTTAGCCTTAGTTTCCTGTAATCATTAGAAGTAGTCAATAAATCTTGTTTTGATTTTCACATATACGAGTTTCTTGTGCTGTGTGTCAAATTACTGCCTTAAACGTAAAAGATCAAGTTACCTCTTGCTTATAATATAATAATTACAATAATAACAATAATCATAATAAAATATTGTTACTGTTGGCCGCAGAATAATATTTTATCCAGAATTGGTAAAATACTCTAACCTCAATTTTCGCTGGACGAATAATTGATGAAGTGTTAAATATTAATTCTGAATCATTTACAGTGAATCATTTACAGTTGATTCAATTCTTATTCCCTGTAACAATTAAATTGAGCTAATAAATAGGCTAAGTCCTTACATAATGGTGGAGAAAATTCGTGCAGTTTAATCTAATTTGTACACAAAACAAGTAACTTGTGTGATTGTATCTTTTCTTGATCCGGAAGATAGATTAGAAACAGAAACGAGGCTTTTGATTGTCATAACAATGATTGCACATAAGGCGCTGTGGATGAATGAAATCTGAACTCGAGTTGTTTGTCTGTACGTTTTGTTGTTGTTGTTGTTGTTAAAACTGCAGTAAATGAATCTAAGATTGTCTGCCAAGACAAAAGGAAAGTCGCCTGAGAGCGCACCAGGACAGAGTAAGCGTGTTCCTTGCTTTTGTTCTTTAAGGCCTTAGCTATAGTGGATAATATTGCGTGTTCCAATGTTATTTCAACTAAGCTAAAATCCCTGCATGGTCACATTAGAGAGTAGCTACCTAATGTGCCGCCTATATCCGCTCATTCGTGAGATGAGATATTAATACTCTAAACACTATACGTGTCTGAGTTTGATTTGAATGGGATTATTTTGAAAATTCTTGATCAAGTATTGTTGCAGTATAATCCTGCATGTTGTTGCGTGTCCAGAAACTGACACGAACGATTCAGATCGCCGAGATCTCAGTAATGTTACTATTATTAATTGCAGAAAAATCTGTGGATTAATGTGCCTCACTCTAACGTGTGGGGGTTGTTCAGCTCGGAAACATGAGAAGCTGAATGGTTCATTGTCATTGAGAACTGCGCCGTCAGTTCAATGATTAATGTGATTTTGTATGTTCGTTATCTGTGTGCAAAGAGTATAGAACAAGCGTACTCTTTTGTTGTGCGTCACGGTCACCACAACAGTGACAGCTGTAACCCGGAAGCCCTAAGAAACCTTTCCCGGGGTAACCTTTAAGTGCGCATGCGCAGTCTGCCAGCGCCATATTCAACTGTGTGTAAACAAAGCTTAGCACAAGCTGAGCTAGCTAAATCTAGCACGGTTGCATTACAGTCTATGTAAAGCTAGTAGCATTGCTAAAGGGCTAGTGGCTAGCATAGCATTTTGTGGTCTGAATGCAATGTTGCAATGTTGGAATGACTTTCTTACTGAACTTTAATTCACTCTAGTGCTTTCACCTCCCTCTCTGTCTAACTTACACATCTTATCTTTTCTCATCTCCTCCCATTTGAGAGAACGTGACAAATGTTAAATTTAATAAACCTGGTTTTTAATATCATTTGTTTGAGAGTTCTCTCTCCTAAATTTACTCTTGTCAGTTAAACACTGTTTTGTTTTAGTAGCAATCGTCCTAATTACTTTTAATGACATTTTATGTTATTTGTAATTGCTCTTATTGATTTTAATGACATCTGGGAATATGAATTTTTGATTGGAAACTTTAATTCAATTTCAATTTTAATTGAAAATCAAGTTCATAATCAATTTCAGTTTAGCTTTCATATGGTATGGATATTTGTGGATTAATTTAATGGTAGTTGCTTACAAACATCTGACAATTTTAATCATTAACTAATCATTATTGCTTTGAAATTTTAATTTCATTAGTCATTAATTAGGATTTGGGCTTCCCTAATTCAGATGATACTTGATTGATTAATTTGATTATAATTGCTCTCAATGTTTAATGCTGAACCCATTACAATTTTAATTCACAATTTCCAAATTTGAATTCAAAATTTCATTTAAAATAAAGTTTAGTCTCAGACTTTCACTCCCTCAGTCTTTGATTTAATTCATTTATTTAAAGGAAAATTTTGGGGTCTCCCTCAATACTTGGGTCAGTTGACTTCTCCTGCTAGCGCAGTAAGCCAACCCCCTAGGTGTAGCGACTCCCTAGTGCCACCACTATTTTTGTCTACCACTACCACTACCACTATCCCACAATTTTTCCAAATTTTGGGAGCAAAACTTCACTCTCTTTCTTCTTCTTCTCTCTCTCTCTCTCTCTCTCTCTCTCTCAGCTGTCCTCTTCTGGTTTGACTACTTCTGCTGGTTTTTGGATTTGTACCTGTGAAAGTCATAAAAGCAGAGTGTTTGAGAAATATTTAACAAATATTTGGGAAACGGAACACTTCTTTTAAAATAGTATGACACTCACTTTACCTTCCCTCCTCATCCTGTTATCCTACCCAGCCTAGGCTCGAGCAGGTCGACAAGGAGACTGGTAGGCGTCCATAAACCCTGAGCACGCGTCTAGAAGCGCTTTAAGTGGTGCATGTTTGTCAATCCTACTAGCTGAGAAACCAATACTGTCATTGTTATTGTTTTTCTTTCGCCCCGAAGGGAATTTTAATAACAATCACAGTCCTGGTACTTTGAAATCCTTTTCAAAACCCCTGTCTAGAACCATCCTTCTAAAATAAAAATTTTACGAAACTCATTCTGCAAATAGTGTTAAAGACGACAACTTCATTTTATAGGGAAACTGGAAGCACCCCATTATTATTCTGCTCTTCGCTAAATGCTATTCTGTTTGTTTTGTGCTCTTCTCTTTTCTTCTGCTGTTCTCTAGCTGTGCTATCTGTGTGTGCTTACTGATTCTTTTCACAGAGACTCCGAGTTAGAAGCACATCCATGAGAGGACCACAGCCGAGAACCAGTCTTACCTGCACATTTACACACTCATTACTCATTCCCATTAACTCACAGTTGACATTGCACACTTACACCTTTGATTTGCCCTGCTTGCTTGTTTTGTTTTGTTTTGTTGTGTTTTGTTCTTTTCTTCAGGTCTGTGTCAGTTTCGGGTTTAGATCTCCCTCGCGGTGCCAAACATGTCTCGCACAACAGACCCTGCTGGACACTGGAAGGATCTGGAGACCTGGCTAAGTGTTGTAACAGACAGCCTCCTACCTAAGGCCGCTGAAACACTAAAGCATCAGACACAGGACCAGCTGGATGACAACATAGCAAGCCTCATGAAACAGGACCCAAGCCAGAGCTACAGTCACAAAGAACTAGCCAAGATCACCGGCTCCTTAAGCCACACACTCATCGCCACCCTCAAACTGAGCAACAGGCAAGCCGCCCATCGCCAGCAGGAGCTGACACATGCACAACGGCGCATCGAACAGCTGGAGCTGGAGGCTCAGGAATGACGAGAAGGGCCTGATGAAGTGGAACAAGGCGCCAAAGAGGAGATCAACAGGCTAAAAGAGACCCTAGCAGCTACTACGCAAGAAATGGAACGAGGCAGAGCAGACTACGCTGACCTCTCCGACAAGCTACAGTACGCAGAACAGCTACTGGAAAAAGCAAAGGCTGACTTCAGAGACAAGAACAGCCGAATTAAAGCTCTCGAAACTCACCTGAATGAGTCAAGAAATGAGGTCAGCCGCCTAAAACAACAGCTTGACTACATCAAAGAAGAGTCTGACAGTATTAAAGAGGAACTCAAGCATGCATATGAATTGCGCTGTGAGCCGTCAAGAACACGTCGGACACCGACTTCACCTTTGCCAAGCAGGACCGGCTCCCCTGTTCCTGGACTGGCACATGATCAAAAGGGGGCAGTGCCAAAACAGTCACCTGTTCCCTCCAAAGAATCCTACCTCCCCGCTAAGCTAAAAGAACGTGCTCCAGCCAGCCACAGATCATCTCATGGCTTGGATCCTCAGAGACCTTGACAAGCTTGCTAGAAACATTGGCAAATTCACTCCAAATGTGCCAGGTAGTCCAAATGTTCAGAGTTATCTGCAAGATATTGACTTCCATCTGGAAATGAGACCCAATGTCACTGACAAAGATAGACTTTATTTGCTCAGAGCCACATCCAGCTCTGAAGTGCGCAGCTTCCTGGACCGGCAGCCTGCCCACACAAAGACTGATTACCACCTGCTCCGAGAAGCTCTCATCAGAGAGTTTGCCGACCCTGAGTCAGAACGAGGACTAGTGGCTGCCCTGGAAACAAAACAAGGTCGTCACGAAACTCCTCAAGTCTTCTATAGCCGACTCAGGCTAGCATACTTCGGGTCTCGCAACGAACAGAGCATGGAGGAGGAATTGAACTTCAAAACTCTCTTCTTGAGAAACCTCCATCCTGGGGTGAGCCACCATCTCGGCGTCCTTGCCTGTCCACGCACAATGAGTGCTCAACAGTTAAGAGACTTGGCGCACAAAGCCTACTGTAAACAGAAGATGGCCTTAGAAAAGGGCACCAAAACCACCACAGTTTTTGACTTCAACACACAGAGTCAAGGGCTGGCCCTAGAGGGCACCCAGCATCAAGACCTTGCCAAGCCGACACCCAAAGAGTGGAATGCATCCTCGTCCAACAGAGAGTGGGACTCCCACACTGGAACTCGACCTAAACCGAGAGACAACCGCTGGGATGGACCATGTGGATGACAACGCTCACCTGGACGTCACTGGGAAAATTCATGGAACCAATCAAGACCTCATGAGAGTCATTGGGAGAAAACCTGGAATCAGCCAAGCTCATTTGGAAACCCCAGAGGAAAAGGCTCATGGGAATCCAAGGGAAAACGACAAACACACCCTGGAGCAACCAGCCCAAGGAATCGACGAAAAAACTCACAAAGATTCCAAGCTGACAGAGCTCAAAATGAATCCATACCAGAACAAAAGACTTCACCTTGTTTCGACTCTCAAGAGCTGATGAAAATGATGATGAAAGAGTTCTTCCAACGAAAGGAGGACGACCGGAAGTGGGAAGAGAAAGCGAAACCAGATTCATCCTGACTAGCGGCCGGACGAGATGGCAGCGACCACCTGATTCAACACACCCCAGAGAACAGCACCTCATCTCTCTCTCAGAGAACCACAAGCACCATAACTTCAAACGGACAAGAAATCCCACCTGAACATCCTGCAAAACAGACAGAAACTGATCTAACACCTGATGGGTCAGATCACAGCAGCATCCAACAAACACCTGCTGTGGAAACCACTCCAGTTCCTGAAAGTGCTGTCTTGGTCGTCTGCCACATCCTACCTCTATCATCCCAAACTCCAGTCCCCCAACTCCTGGGTGATCTCATTGAGAAAGGTATCGCAAGAAAGTTTTACCTCTCCGTTATCATCGAACAACACATCAAGGTCGAAGCCCTCCTCGACACTGGAGCTGACATCACCCTAATGTCAACAGAACTCCTTGAAGAAGTCCAAAACAGAACAAAGAGGTCTAACGGAACCTTCAAACTTCAAAGGTGTAGGGCATTGCTCGACAGAACTTACCAATGACTTTATCAATGAACAACATGATTGAACAAAGCTTCATTTGGTCCAAAAGATCCATTTCCTGACAGGAAACGCCTAGCCTTAACAGAAGTGATGACGTGACTTCTTTTAACAAAGGACTCTGTCTAAAGGACTTCTTAGCTCATCAGCAATAAACTAATCAGAACCCATCACGTGGATTTGATCACATTAAATCTATTGATTCTCTCACAAAACCCTCTTGTATTATCGGACGGAACAGGAAAATACCCATCAACGGATTAAAAGACGAATCTGTCCTATCAATACCTCCCTTGTGTTGACCGTCCATCGTGACCCGGTCACTCGTGACTCCGGTCAAAGTTTAAACTATGCTTAAGGACTCAATCTTGAATCTCAAAAGGGACAATTGTCGATTACTTAAAGTATTAACTATATACAGAATAATACATGCCATGATGTAATTACTAACATGTCTATTCAATGTATTCAATATGTGGGTTTTCTTCAAATGCATTATTGTAATCATTGTTTAATTAGGTCAGTCTAGTAATATGTGTGTAAGAAGTGTGTCATGTTTGAGTTCTAAATGCAGAATTTATAATTCTGTGTAATTCTGTGTGAATGAAACATTGAAATTCAGTATCAGGAAAATATTAAGAAACTTTATAAAGTTGTTAATAAAACAGGAGAATGTTCGGCAGATATCACGCAATGTGATCAATAGACAATAGACGAGGCGTGTCTAATCTCCGTAGCAACGTCTCATTGGAGGATCGCTCCCTTAAAACTATGCTGTCCGAACAAGCTAATGTCAGAAGCTGGAAGCCAGAAGTCGGTCAGAAATCGCTCGAAATCGATCAGAAGCCGGTAGCCGAAACACAGCTACTTTGACCACGGCGGAAAAGTCGCATGGGTCATTGATAACTGATTGACCGGGGCTGATTTTCCATCTAACACCCGATTTCAACCACGAGCTGCGCCGCTGATCATTCGACAGCCGTCACATCCAGACTCCGCAACCCTCTGTGAAATATCTGACCAAAGTCTCCCAAGAAGAGAGCCGCTCAAGCCAGACGCTCAGAACAGCGCACCACACCAGCCAGCAGCATCCTTCAAAGCTTCCGCGCAACCCACAGGGCTTTCCCGAGAAGACGTCACCTGAAAGACAGCCAATCCAGAACGGGATTCCGCTGTACACGAGTCACGGAACAACCCGATTACCTCAGCTGTCACAGCAAACGCAGGTACAAGCAAACTTCTCTCTCTCTTGCTGGAAACTGGTGAACCTCCTTTAAACCTAAAGAATCAAGCCAAAGCTCTGCTTTTGTGATTTTCCTCAGGTTATGAGTTAAGTTAGCACTGAACTTGGGACTTTTCATAACTCATCAACTCCGCGAATGTGTGTGCATGTATGTATGTGTGTGTGTGTGTGTGTTTAGCCTTAGTTTCCTGTAATCATTAGAAGTAGTCAATAAATCTTGTTTTGATTTTCACATATACGAGTTTCTTGTGCTGTGTATCAAATTACTGTCTTAAACTCAAAGATCAAGTTACCTCTTGCTTATAATATAATAATTACAATAATAACAATAATCATAATAAAATATTGTTACTGTTGGCCGCAGAATAATATTTTATCCAGAATTGGTAAAATACTCTAACCTCAATTTTCGCTGGACGAATAATTGATGGAGTGTTAAATATTAATTCTGAATCATTTACAGTGAATCATTTACAGTTGATTCAATTCTTATTCCCTGTAACAATTAAATTGAGCTAATAAATAGGCTAAGTCCTTACAAAGGTGTGAGCTGAACCTCCAAGCATATTCCCACACAGGCCTACAACTAAAACATGTGGCACCGATTCACCTAACGGTGGGATCAATGAATCTTGTTCACCCAGTATACGTCTCACCACTCAACACATATCCTCTCCTCATTGGGAAAGACCTGCTTAACCGCTTTGAGCCCTTAATAGACTTCAAACACCTGAAGATATGGACACAAGTCCGTGAGCCTCTGCCCCTCCAGTCAGTAAACCTGAACTAATTGCAGTGTCAAGCCACAGACACCGCCCCCCATCCACTGACTGACGATGCAAGTTCAAAGTCAAGAGCAAGTTCCACTTCAAGCAACAAGAACCAAGACCCATTCCTCTGCTCACTGCAAGCGTCAGACTCAGGTTCCCTCCGAATCATGACTGCCATAAATGTCCAAGACACATCAGTGCCTGATGCAGCATTAGCCCTGTGGGCTGAAAACTCAGCTATCAGCCTGAAGTTCTTCAGAACATTGAAGCAGACAAATCAGAGCATACCACACGTCTCGAAGCATAGCCGCTTCCCTCTCAATCCATGTTCAACAACTATGGCTACCTCCAAGATCGTCTGTGCTGCAGACATACGATGGAATGACAGACTCTTGAGTCACTACTTCCTGGTTGTCCCCAACCTGCCTCATGACATCTACATAGGAGCAGACATCATGGTCCGTCTCAACGCCTGCGTTGACACCGTGAATGATGTCATATGGGCTCCCTTGTCACACCAATTGACATCTTCAGTCAACCTCAAGAATCTTCGGTCTGGTCAAACAATACCAGATGCATGCGCCATGATCAACGAGCAAGAAGCCACAATCCCTGCTTACAGCAAGAGTGTCAGTGTCCGCCTCAACATGCGACCTGGCCAGACCCTTAACAGTAAGCTAGGCTTCTTCCAACCTTCCAGGACCTGCCTAAAACTAGGACTGACCTTGGAAGCCACACCTCTCATAGAAGTGTCATCTCGTGCTGTGTATGTGTTGTTCAACAACTGTACGGCCAAAGACATCAATGTGCCAAAAGCCAGTCACCTGGGATGGCTCATCAACCAGGCGTTCCATGACTTTGAACTGACAGTTCCTGTCATCGGCCACATACCAGTTGAACTAATGTCAGATGAATGCCACAACACCGTAACTTGCACAAAGCCCCATGAGATCATCACCATCACTTCTATTCTGCCAGTGCCTAAAGAAAGTGTCTGCCGATCGCTGTCTACGCTGTGTCAACACAGACTGCAACAGAGTTACCTGTAGAACTGACCGTCAAGACCCACAGTCCCTCGAATGACTCAGAGGAACCCTATGCTGGGTTCAATGCACAAGTCCAACAAATCCTGAGCGAGGCGGATGCCCTCCACAGTGAAATGGATCGCCAAGGACTTAAAGAAGTTCTGTGCAAATACAAGGACTCCTTCGCAAAGGATTCCCTGGACTGTGGCCTGACTGATATCCACATGGTGCGCATCCCAACTCACCCAAATGCGCAACCGACATTTGTGCGGCAGTACAAGATTCCGATAGCATCATACGAATCAGTGCAAGATATCATTGACTCCATGCTACAAAAGGGGGTCATCCGACCCTGCAACAGCACCTACTCCGCCCCGATATGGCCAGTCCTAAAGCCAAACGGCAAATGGCAGCCCACCATTGACTATCGCAAATTGAACCAGCAAGTTCCCTTATCGCGATGGCCTATGACTCAATTGGACCAAGAGATTCCCAAAATCAAAGGCTCCACGATCCTATCCACACTGGACGTCGCTTCAGGATTTTGGACAATCCCTGTCCACCCTGATGACCAACACAAGTTGGCGTTCACCTTTGGCAATCGACAATTCACCTTCACAAGGTGCCCCTTCGGCTATGCCAACTCCCCAGCTGAATTCAACGGATGGAAACAGAACGGATTCAAGACAGCTAACAACAAGCCTGTCAAACATCAGGAACTTTTCCAAGCATGCGATGCCATTGTCACCACACATGACATGATCATCTACTGGAAAAAGGTCCGTGGTCATTCACGCCAACCAGGGCAAGACAAAGATCTCAATGACCAAACCGATGCCCTTGCCAAAGCAGGTGCATCACATGGAGAGCCTTGGAAATTCCCATCCCTCCCACCCAACCCTTCAGTTGCAGCCATAACCCGCCGCCAGCACGCCATTGGTGCGCAAACCCCCGCCTCCTCCCATGTTGACCTCTCACCTCAGTTCACTGCTGATGATCTCCTCACCCTCCAAGCGTCGGATCCAACGCTGCAAACCATTGTCGCTCACATTTCCGACCCGATAACTCATCCCATTTCCACCTCCGACCTATCCAAGTCCTCTGATCTCCGCCATCTTCACTCAATCAAGCACATGCTGCATCTCAAAAACGGCGTTCTCACATATGTCCCTGAGCCCCTAACTGCGCCAAAGCTTGTAGTTCCTCAGAGCCAAAGGGGGATAATGCTGACACACGCCCACGATGCACCATGCGCTGGACACCATGGCGCAAAGGCCACCTATGAAACGCTCAAACAAGTAGCATATTGGCCTGGCATGCAGCAAGATGTGACGGAATACGTAAAAGGATGCCTGGTGTGTTGCCAGTTCCAACCGGCAAACCCAAACCACAGAGCACCACTACAACGGAAATAGATTGGGTAGGACCCCTGCCACGGTCAACCTGGGGTAACAAATACTTCCTCACCGTGGTTTGCGAATTCACAAAGTGGGTAGAGTGTCTCCCAGCTCCCAACGATACAGCAGAAACAACAGCCTGCCTGTTAATGAACCACATCTTCTCAAGATTTGGACTGCCTCTAAGAGTCAACTCTGACCGAGGAACCCATTTCACCGCTGAGGTTATGCAGGATGTATGGAAACTCCTGGGCATACAGGCCAAGCTTCACATAAGCCATCATCCAATTTCCTCAGGGCAGGTCGAACGGGCCAACAAGACAGTGGCAAGCATGTTGAAGAAGTATGTGTCCGCCAACCAAAAGGATTGGGATATCAAGCTCCCTCTGGTACTGATGGCCATCAGGGCCACCCCTCACCGGTCTACCGGAGTAGCCCCATTCGAAATGATGACAGGGCGACAAATGACACTACCGCTACACCTGCTGTACCAACTTGGTGACATGAACCTCGTCACCGCCTACACCACTCACCAGTATCTGGAAGAGTTGCATCAGCACCTGAGAGCGACTTTCGCCTTCGCACAACAAAACCTCCAAAGAAGTGCGGAAGGTCGTAAAGCCTACTACGACAAAAAGGCCTCTTACCAAGAACTCAATGTCGGAGACAAAGTGTGGTACTACAGCTTCGCCCAGCCAAGGCAGAAAGCTCCCCATCGCCTGTCAAAGAAATTCCTACCTCACTGGACAGGACCACATGAGATTGTGGACAAGCTCTCACCTGTCGCCTACCGAATCAAAATCAGACAAGGCCGCAACGAGCCTGTCCTTCGATGGGTCCATCGAAGCCAGATAAAGAGGCACCAAGGTTCCAACCGACAGGAAAAGGGGGAGGTTCAAACCCACTGACACAGACCGACAATCCCCTACTCTACACCACACCACACTAATGACTTTGTCATTCTAGGGAAAGTTTTTTTTTATTTGTCTGGTTTTGTTTTACACAACACTTACACATGCTCCTCCACAGCACTGCTAGGAACAACCTCTAGTAGAAAGGAGTCGCTTCACACGTGACACTCACTTTGCTCTAGTAAACTCAGTGTCCTTGTGTCTCATTGTCTCTTCCTGCTCCAATGTCTAAAGGACTTCTTAGCTCATCAGCAATAAACTAATCAGAACTCATCACGTGGATCTGATCACATTAAATCTATTGATTCTCTCACAAAACCCTCTTGTATTATCGGACAGAACAGGAAAAGACCCATCAATGGATTTAAAGACGAATCTGTCCTATCAATACCTCCCTTGTGTGAGCAATCCATCCTGACCCGCTCACTCGTGACTCCGGTCAAAGTTTAAACTATGCTTAAGGACTCAATCTTGAATCTCAAAAGGGACAATTGTCGATTACTTAAAATATTAACTATATCTAGAATAACGCATGATATGATGGGATTACTAACATGTTGGAGTCAATGCATTATATGTTGGTATTCCCGTATGCATTTTCTTTCTCTTGTAATCATTGTTTTTAATTAGGTCAGTCTAGTAATATGTGTGGAAGAAGTGTGTCATGTTTGAGTTCTAAATGCAGAATTTATAATTCTCTGTAATTCTGTGTGAATGAAACATTGAAATTCAGTATCAGGAAAATATTAAGAAACATTATAAAGTTGTTAATAAAACAGGAGAATGTTCCACAGATATCACGCGATGTGATCAATAGACAATAGACGAGGCGTGTCTAATCTCCGTAGCAACGTCTCATTGGAGGATCGCTCCTTTAAAACTATGCTGTCCAAACAAGCTAGTGCTGGAAGTCAGAAAAAGCCAGAAGTCGGTCAGAAATCGCTCGAAATCGGTCAGAAGCCGGACTGAAGCACAGTCGTTGAAGCCCGTTAGCCGAAGCACCGCTACTTTGACCACGGCAGAAAAGTCGCATGGGTCATTGATAACTGATTGACCGGGGATGATTTTCCATCAAACACCCGACTTCAACCACGAGCTGCGCCGCTGATCATTCGACAGCCGTCACATCCACACTCCAAAACACTTCATGAAATATCTGACCAAAGTCTCCCAAGAAGAGAGCCGCTCAAGCCAGACGCTCAGAACAGCGCACCACACCAGCCAGCAGCATCCTTCAAAGCTTCCGCGCAACCCACAGGGCTTTCCCGAGAAGACGTCACCTGAAAGACAGCCAATCCAGAACGGGATTCCGCTGTACACGAGTCACGGAACAACCCGATTACCTCAGCTGTCACAGCAAACGCAGGTACAAGCAAACTTCTCTCTCTCTTGCTGGAAACTGGTGAAACTCCTTTAAACCTAAAGAATCAAGCCAAAGCTCTGCTTTTGTGATTTTCCTCAGGTTATGAGTTAAGTTAGCACTGAACTTGGGACTTTTCATAACTCATCAACTCCGCGAATGTGTGTGCATGTATGTATGTGTGTGTGTGTGTGTGTGTGTGTGTGTTTAGCCTTAGTTTCCTGTAATCATTAGAAGTAGTCAATAAATCTTGTTTTGATTTTCACATATACGAGTTTCTTGTGCTGTGTGTCAAATTACTGCCTTAAACGTAAAAGATCAAGTTACCTCTTGCTTATAATATAATAATTACAATAATAACAATAATCATAATAAAATATTGTTACTGTTGGCCGCAGAATAATATTTTATCCAGAATTGGTAAAATACTCTAACCTCAATTTTCGCTGGACGAATAATTGATGAAGTGTTAAATATTAATTCTGAATCATTTACAGTGAATCATTTACAGTTGATTCAACTCTTATTCCCTGTAACAATTAAATTGAGCTAATAAATAGGCTAAGTCCTTACAGTAGAATAGGAAAGGCATAGGACATACAGCGAAAGCTTTTTGAAGAATAAGGAAGACGGAAGCACTCGCCAGGCGATCATTTGTGTTTATAAAGCAAATACATTTGAATTTTTTAGAAAATGAGAGATCGTTTCGCTAGATAAGACCCTGATTCCTCGTCTGGTATTGTTTAAAGCCCTTTGAAGCTGCACTAAAACTGTAATTTTGACCTTCAACAGTGGAGTCCTTTGAAGTCCACTATAAGGAGAATAATTATGGAATGTTTTCATCAAAAACCTTAATTTCTTTTTGACTGAAGAAAGAAAGACATGAACATCTTGTATGACATGGGGGTGAGTAAATTTTTCAGAGCTTTGCGAATCAAATCAGTGGCTCGGAGCGCCAAAGTCACATGATTTCAGCAGTTTAGCTGTTTGATAGGAGATCCGAGTCACTGATTTGATTCGTAAAGCTCCAAAGCAGTATTTTGAAATCGCCCATCACTATATTGTTGAAAAGTCGCTATTTTGGCTTTTGGCGCACAAAAAGTATTCTCGTCGCTTTATAATATTAATGTAGAACTACTGAACTCGCATGAACTGTTTTAAATATGTTTTAGTATCTTTATGGATCTTAAGAGAGGAAATGTCATTGCTTTGAATGGAGGCATCACTGAGCTATCGGATTTAATCAAAAATATCTTCATTTGTGTTCTGAAGATGAATGAAGGTCTTACGGGTGTGGAACAACATGAGGGTGAGTAATAAATGACATTATTTTAATTTTTGGGTAAACTAACCCTTTAATGATATCTGTTTTGAATGAAACTGAATGCACTTTTAGCACCAAGTAGCAACATGATTTTGCAGTAATGTTTCCACTGACTTGTTTTTCCAATGAGCATGGGTTGGTTAAATGACAAGGGGTGACTGTTTCTTCTCATTATGTTTTAATATGAATTGTTTTGTTCTAAATAGTCAGAACTTTTTTTAATGGATAAGCTGGAGCAAATAGTTTAAGCAAGATAGGCAGCATGTCCAGAAAACATGGGAATTCCTTCAATATTGTTTACAGCTAAAGTGTATTATTTTCCATAATGTTTGATTGTTTCAAATGGGTTTCTTAAACACTCCCCCTTTCTAACACTAGATGATCAAACAGCTAGTCCCCTCCCCATATACCCCCACAGGCCTATATTTCCCCAAAATCAGTTAAGGGCTTAGCATTCATTTAGACCATTTGTTTGTACAATCTACTTATGCTTACAATGCTTTTGGGAAACGCAGCCCAGAAACGTGCAGAAATGCACGTTTAATCTACATAAGAATAAATATTTTGTCATAAAAAAATACAGTTCAGCTTTAAAAAGCATCCCAGGATGCACACAATGCAGTAGTTTGAAAAAATGAATTCACAAACAGAAGATTTACTATATGTATATGACAATGAATTAATATAATACAAACAGTATGCCACACAGTGACATTCTAGAGCATTCTGTGTTTTCAACTTTATTGCAACCCAGGCAGCACCCCTGAGCATATGGAAATGACTGAATTTGGTGTGTAAGAACTTGACTGGTCCAGGCCTGAACCCTGTTAAACACCTTTGAGATGAACTGGAAGAAAGTGCCAGGTTTTATCACCCTATTAAATGTTCAGCAAAACTCAAGAGCTTAGAATTCTCTAGAATTGTATTGCATGGTGTAGCATTAAGATTTTTTCCACTCTAATTATTGGAATATAGCCACAATGCACTCTTTCTCTGTATTATACTGATGCTAGATACAGAAAAGGATTGTGGATTAAAGATATACTAAATGCCCACACATATTATACAGTATATATTTTTTTTTAGGTTCAGTGCCTAATCCAGCTCTGTTCCACCTCCGCTTCTGAAGAAAATATTTCCAGAAAAATACTGCCATAGAATGATAAGATTGTGTAGCCTGTAATGGCATTTTTAATCTTGTGTTAAGTACTACTTGTGGATTTAAACTAAATGCATAATTAAGACTCTGTTTAAAAACTAAACATCAGAGACTTCAATTACTCTCAATTGTTTCATTGTGCAAGATGTAGTGATTCATGCACAGTTTCCTCCTAATTTTCTCACAGAGATTATTCACCAAGTCAAGGAAAAGCTACCGATGTTGCTTTTGGGTTTAGCAGCAGTTATCATGGTAGGGGGTTAAAATGAAGTATGGAAAGTTATTGCATACAAGCACACAAAGGCTAATGATAATAACACACTAGTAATAAATTAATCAGATCCTGACCTTCTTGTTGTAAAAACAGTGGGTGTTATCATTAACAAAGAGCTGTGGTCAGTTTCAACAAATAAAATTATTATTACCTTATACTAATCACTGTTTAATGCTACTGCTTGCTGTCATTATGTTATCTTTAAATACCCCAACAGAAGCTTTTGAAAGTAATATTCTGATCAACTAAGGTCAAAATATATTTGACATACGGTGCTCAGCGTAAATGAGTACACCCCCTTTAAAAAGTAACATTTTAAACGATATCTCAATGAACACAAAAACAATTTCCAAAATGTTGACAAGACTATGTTTAATATAACATCTGTTTAACTTATAACATGAAAGTAAGGTTAATAATATAACTTAGATTACACATTTTTCAGTTTTACTCAAATTAGGGTGATGCAAAAATGACTACACCCCACAACAAAAACTACTAAATCTAGTACTTTGTATGGCCTCCATGATTTTTAATGACAGCACCAAGTGTTTTAGGCATGGAATGAACAAGTTGGCGACATTTTGCAACATCTATCTTTTTTCCATTCTTCAAGAATGACCTCTTTTAGAGACTGGATGCTGGATGGAAAGTGATGCTCAACTTGTCTCTTCAGAATTCCCCATAGGTGTTCGATTGGGTTCAGATCAGGAGCCAATGAATCACTTTCACCCTGTTCTTCTTCAGAAATCCAACAGTGGCCTTAGATGTGTGTTTAGGATCATTGTCATGTTGGAAAAGTGCACGAGGACCAAGGGCACGGAGTGATGGTAGCATCTTCTCTTTCAATATAGAGCAGTACATCTGTGAATTCATGATGCCATCATTGAAATGCAGCTCCCCGACACCAGCAGCACTCATGCAGCACCACATAAGGACACTGCCACCACGAGGTTTCACTGTAGGCACCATTCATTTTTCTTTGTATTCCTCACCTTTGCAACACCATACAGTTTTGAAGCCATCAGTTCCAAAAACATTTATCTTGGTCTCATCACTCCAGAGTATATAGTTCCAGTAGTCTTCATCTTTGTCAGCATGGGCCCTGGCAAACTCTAGGCGGGCTTTTTTGTGCCTGGGCTTTAGGAGAGACTTCTTTCGTGGACAGCACCCATGTATGCCATTCCTCTGCAGTGTACACCGTATTGTGTCACAGGAAATAGTCACCCCAGTTTGGCTTTCTACTTCTTTAGATAACTGCAGCGAATTTGAATGCCGATTTTCTTCAACCCTTCTCATCAGAGTATGCTCCTGTCAAGGTGTTAACTTTCGTGGACGACCTGGACGTCTCTGTGAGATGGTTGCAGTAATCATTTTAAAAAAATTTTTACCACTTTTGCTACAGTATTCTGACTGATAAGTAAAGCTTTGCTGATCTTCTTGTAACCTTCACCTTTCTGCTGTAAAGAAATTATTTTCTCTCTCAGGTCTTGTGACATTTCTCTTCCATGTGGTGCCATTGTTGACAGCATGAAATGGGAAGGGATTTTAACACCCTTTTATAGTCAACTGTCTGCTGGACACCTGTATTATGAATAATTAGACTCACCTGTGGTTGAATTCTTGTTAAATTAGACCTAAACCTAGGAGCTTGAAGAAGGATTTCCAGACTCGTGAGGTGAACTGTGATCCATGGTCAGATACAATATCTTCAGGCAGTCCATAGTATCTGAAAACACAGTTAAACATGATTTCAACAGTTTCCATTGCTGTCGGAAGTCCTCGCAGGGGAATCAGACGACAGGACTTTGAGAACCAATCCACCACCACCACGATACAGGTGCATCCGTTGGAGACTGGAAGGTCTGTGATGAAGTCCACTCCTAGGTGTGACCAGGGGCAGTTTGGAACGGGCAGAGGTTGTAATTTCCCAGAGGGAAGATGACGTGGGCTCTTCGAGATGGCACATTCCCTGCACCCTTGCACGTACCTCCTGACGTCAGCTGCCATGTTGGGCCACCAGAAGCATTGTTTTAACAACGAGAGGGTTTCATTGACCCCTGGGTGGCCAGTGCCCAGGGAAGTGTGTGATGCGTGAATGAGGGGAGTGCGCCGTGTCTGGGTGATGTACTGCAAACCTTGGATGAATCTTTGGTAGAAATTGGCAAAACCCAGGAATCTTTGCAGTTCTTTAACGGAAGTGGGGATAGGCCAGTCCTTGATCGCGGAGACCTTCCTCTCGTCCATGCGGATGCCACTGCAATCGATGTTGTACCCAAGGAACTGTACTGAGGGCTGGTGGAAGATGCATTTCTCGGCTTTGAGGAAAAGATTGAAAGCCCTCAGGTGTTGCAGGACCTCTGCAACGTGGCGGCGATGGTCGGCCAGGCTCCAGGAGTAGATCAGGATGTCGTCGATGTAGACCAGAACTGACTTGTGCAGGAACTCCCGGAGCACCTCATGTATGAAATCCTGAAATACGGAGGGGGCGTTGACGAGTCCATACGGCATCACTAGATACTCGTAGTGGCCGGTAGGGGTCACAAAAGCTGTCTTTCATTTGTCCCCCTCATGTATTCGGATGAGGTTGTACGCGCTGCAGAGATCCAACTTGGTGAACACAGTGGCACCGCGGAGATGTTCCAGCGCTGATGGGACGAGAGGAAGTGGGTATCTGAATTTGATTGTGATCTTGTTTAAAGCTCTGTAATCTATGCAGGGCTGCAAGCCTCCGTCCTTCTTCGCCACGAAAAAGAAGCTTGAAGCAGCAGGGGAAATAGATGGACGTATGTAGCCTTGAGTTAGAGCTTCGGTGATATAGTCTTCCATGGCCTTCTCCTCCGGGATGGAGAGGGAATAGATTTTCCCTCTGGGCACTGGCTCACAGGGAATCAGATCTATGGCACAGTCCCATGGCCGGTGTGGAGGCAGCGTGGAGGCCTTCTTAGGACAGAAGACATCGCTGAAGTGGGAGTAACATGCAGGATGGATGTCTGTTGAGCAATTTTCAAGTGGACTTTCCACAGACGTAGCACAGACTTGGACTTCTTCAGAACGTGGGAGACTTGGAACAGGAAACTCGGGAAAACAGTCATTAAAACATTGGTTACCCCACTTCAGGATCTCTCCCGTCCTCCAGGAGATAATGGGGTTGTGCTGCTCTAGCCAGGGGCGCCCTAAAATCACGTCAGCAGTTGAATCCTCCAGAACCAGCAGATGGATTTCCTCCATGTGAAGAATGGCGACTTGAAGTTGAATAGGGCCGACACTGTAGCGCACTTGACGTAAAGGTCTTCCTGTCACCGAGTGGATTTGGTAGGTTTTCGGCGTGGCTGTTGTTTTGAACTGAAGCTGGCGGCAGAGGGCTCCGGAGATGAAATTCCTGGCTGACCCAGAGTCGAGGAGAGCATTAACTGGAAGACAGAAGTCGGCAGCAGTAAGGTTTACAACAATGGTGAGCGGTTTCATCTTATTCAACGTAGGCATGATAACACTCACCACGGGTCGCATGGGGCGAGTGGGGCATTCAGCAATGTAATGCCCAGCTTGACCACAGTACAGGCAGAGATTCTGGGTCAGCCTTCTCTGCCGCTCAGCTGAAGAGAGACAGGAATTTTCAATTTGCATGGGTTCGTTGGCTGGTTCTGGGAGGTTGACCGATTCTGGATGGCGGAGGATGGATGGGAAGAGTGACTGGCCCTGGTCTTCTTCAAGACACGACTGCATAAGAGTGGCGAACCTGATGGAGAGTTGGATAAATTATTCGAGCCTGATGGAGTCCTCGTATACAGCAAGATGCAACCGCACACGGGGGTCCAGACCTTGATGGCAGGTGGCGATGAGGGCTTGCTCGTTCCAACCACTTGATGCAGCTAGGGTTCTAAACTGGAGAGCATAATCAGTCACAGACATGGAACCTTGTTTGAGAACCTTGTTTAATTGGTCAAATAAAGTAACCTGTATGAGTAGTAATTCAGCACTTGCATTTGTTTTATTTGAATGAAATAAAATAATGTGAATTTAAGTGATCAAATGTAACTGTAACAAAGTTTAAGTTCAGGGAAGATGGAGCTCATACGTTAAACATAACTTTAATCATTAAATAATCAACAAAACTAATGATTGGCACTAGCAGCTGACCTGCCCTGCTTCATACCACAGTAATGTTAATAAAACTTCAATACATTAGCTCACTCATGAACATGATTTCTGCCTAGGTCCTGTCAGATTGCTTTCCAGTGGCTGTGGAGGTGAAGACGACAACTCCCATGATTCCACACTCATTCATGGCGTCATCAAGCAACATCTTTGTTATTGTTTTGAAAAAGCGACCTCTAGTGGCAAAACTTACAAACTTTGCCTTTAACTGATATTTTGACATTTTATTTTACTGTTTTATTTTTAGTGTATTTTTTTTGCAAGTGAAATATATTTTAATTTAAATTATCATTTTTTTTTTCTTTTCAGTTGCATTGATTCATTTGTTGTCTTTATTTCTTCCATTAAAATATTATTTCAAGCCTTGACTACAGTAGCGCTGTCACATATGGCTCATCATTGGAAAAGAAGACATTGCAGCACTACTAAAACATTAAGTTATTCAATAGTGATGGTTGGTTCCCATAACAGTAAGAGTAATAGGCTAGTATAAGTCATTTCAAATTATTTTTATTATTTGGAGTAAAGGATGGTCATTTACTTGATAATAATGCATCGCTAGGCATTTTATTAATTTCTCTCTGTAAAATTTTAAAGGTGCCCTCGAATGAAAAATTGAATTTATTTTGCCATAGTTAAATAACAAGAGTTCAGTACATGGAAATGACATACAGTGAGTCTCAAACTCCATTGTGAACCATTGGTTATATGGAAGAAAAATTGGTTCCTGTCCCAGGGCCCTGTGTTAGGAGCTCAGTGTCGTCGAACTACTCTCACGACAGATGCTTCTCTCACAGGCTGGGGAGCGGTAATGGAAGGCTGCTCAGCTCAGGGTCTGTGGAGGGACCATCAGTGCTTCTGTCATGAGTGTGCCACAGTTTCACACTACAGGCATTTGCTATTATGGCGTTTTGGTATATCGTTCCCAAAGCGATCCTATTGGACGCAGTGTGGAGTTCCCTCGAAAGGGAACGTCTCAGGTTATGACTATAACCATAGTTCCCTGAGAAGGGAACGAGACACTGCGTCCCTTTGCCATACTCCCTGCATCCCTGTGATCGATTTGCTTCGGCAGTTTAGCTGAAGCCGGTCTGGCCGGATGTGTATTTATCCTTTCCTGGTCGTGACGTCACCCGCCCGTGACATTCACTCTCGCCATTGGCTAAGTTGACATACGTGCATCAGACGCAATCACGCTGACGGCGTTCCCAAAGCGATCCTATTGGACGCAGTGTCTCGTTCCCTTCTCAGGGAACTATGGTTATAGTCATAACCTGAGACGTTTTACCATATATCTAAAATAGGTTAACTATAAGATTTAATAAAAAACTGTAAAAGGTAAATTGGAAAATTTGCATCTTTATAGCCACAGTGGTGTACAAATTATACACTTTACCTTTAACCTCATAGTTTTGTTTTTCTACCTAGCAAACACTATTTCCTTCATGAAATGGAAATCTAGATCTATAAGCAATGCGTGTGTTCAGTTTTATTGGAATTTATTCCTCTTCAGTTGCTTCATCAACATTAAAAGCACCCAACTTGAGTATATGAGCGATGTGGGGTGCAAAGGAATGGCAGAGTTGCATGATTTTGCTTGGGATGAGGAAAGCTTTTTTCTTTTCTTTTTTTTTTTCTGCAGCATCAAAAAGGAATTGCTCTATAATTGATCAGATACTGCAACATCATTCACAACAAAACAGATAGAACTAAAGTAAATGGAAGGCAATGAGTAATTAGAGAGACTGCTGCTATTCCAATTAAAATAATTAAACTATGTCATTGTATGTTTTTCACAGCAGGCCATAGACTTGCAGTCAAAGAGATTTCAATTTTGTCCAATGTTGAAAATGCAGAGTGTACTGGCGTTGACTACAGGGTACTAAATATAGATGTTCTGATTTGGTACTTGGCCTGAGAACCAGTGTTCTTTGACAATTACTAAATTTTATTAATTTGTAGACAAATAGCTGCAGTGAGTATGGTAAATATGGTAATTTGTAATTTTTTTTCACCCCAGAGTAATTACCACCTAATCATTTCTTCTTATGATTGTCACACAGACATCCAGCGCTTACTTCTCACTCTTACCACCTTCCAACAGTGTATCATTTCACGTCAATGGCATTTACACTAGAGTGGTTTTTATGTCTAACATTTATCAAAACAGAGCTGCCTGCAGTTCACAAAGTAGAGACGTTTTTACAATCATAAGGAAGTAATTTCCCCTGATTTGCAAAACAGGGTCCCTCATTTGAGATATAACAAGTTGTATGTCTTTTTAAGCATTTGTGGTGAAATTGTGCAGGGTTGAAAAGCAATTAGCAAAATACATAATACACAAAACAAAGAGTTTCAAAGACACCAGAAATACTAGGTTTGTGGAACAGGAGCCACATAATCTATGATCACCTGTGCAGATTGTTGCACAATATATTTGTATATTGTACATGATATTTGTACATGATAATGGATGGATAGTAGTGATGTCCGGTTCGCGAACGAATCGTTCTTTTTAACCGGTTCTTTTCAGTGAACCGGTTGAACCAGTTCACCAAATTGGTCTGAATCGTTCCAAACAGTTCGCATCTCCAGTAAGCAAACATGAATCCACAAATTACTAAAGTTACTCACTTTTTGACGTGCCTGACACTACCTCTCGAAATAAACCAACATCCCTGAGTTATTCAGTTACTCCAACAGTACAGTGACTTAACCTGCTGTAAAGAGAGAACTGATGATGATGGGCACGAGCTGCAGAGCAGCTGATATGAGTGCGCATGCGTGGCGCACACGAACGAACATACACGGCCTGTCACGGTTCTCGTTCTCGAGTCAAGAACCGGTTGCAACGGTTTTCGGATCATCAGTACACAACCGAGAACCGCTTCTTTCGGACATGTCCGATTTGAGAACCGGTGAGCTGATGATACTGCGCATGCGTTTAACTTTTCAAGTGAACGAAAAGCACGTTAGTCAAGTTGTTGAACATCGGACAGTGTGATAATATAAAACATACTGAAAATATAACGTTTATTGTGCTTTTCCAAATACACCATAGCAGATTAATGGCATAAAATGCTGTACATAATACTGTACATAATAAACTACATGCCCACATGAACATAATATTTTGTACACAGATCAAACTAATGTTCAGAAATAGTTCTACAAATTCATTTTTCTATATTAATATTATTTAAAAAGCAATATAGTTAAAGTTGTGCAGTTGTGCTTTCAAGTTATTTTTTTTTTTTTTAAAGAGTGAAAACAATTAGATTTATCAAACATTTATTTGTTTCATAAATAATCCATGGACAGCTTTAATTTCTAAACAAGGTGACATAAAGATAAAAAATGACGTAATCAAACTACAGCGAGAGCAAACAAGCGACTCCTTTTGAATCGCTCTCGCGGTTCTCGAATCTCAATCTCGTTCTCGGTTAGAATCGGTTGCAACGGTTTTCGGATCATCAGTACACAACCGAAGAACCGCTTCTTTCGGACGTGTCCGATTTGAGAACCGGTGAGCTGATGATACTGCGCATGCGTGATTCAGCTTGTGATCTGAAGCTACCGAACAGTAACATCACAGCACCGGTTAACTAGGACAACTGATGCTATGAGAGGACTCGAATGAGGGGCCAATCTGGCAAAACGTAAGTTTAATTAAACATAATGTAAGAGGATCATGATGAAGACTAATTTATTCACTTTATAACTGTAAAACTTTGTTTGCACATCACTGCCTGTATGTGTTTGGATGCTTTCCCTGCTGAAAAAAACAATAGAAACCATTACAGAAATTGTAATGGTTTTAATGGTTTTAATGGAAACTGTAATGGTCCTAGTGGGTCTATATGGGCAATTTGCTTTTTTCTATTGGTGGCATGTTTTGCCTATTTGCCTGTAATGGTTTTAATGGAAAATGTAATGGTCCAAGTGGGTTTCTATTGGTAATTTGCTTTCCTCTATTGGTAGCATATTTTGCCTATTGGATACCATTAAGGACCAATAGAACATCTTTGGCAACCTATAGATTACACGTTTGTATCTACTGGACACTAGTATGAACCATTAGAACGCCAATAAATTGAGTGGTTTCTTTACTTTGATTTAATGATGTACACATACACAATTTAGGCTATATGCAGATTTATTTATTTTTACAATTATTACAACACAACAAAATATATTAAATATGACACACAAACTAAATCTTAGCTCATTTTCAATTGTTTAATGGTATTAAGCTTATCCTTATGTAATATATATAGAAATTATACTGTTAAATATATGTTTTGTTTAATAGAATTCACACAAAATTGTTCATTCATATAGGTCATGGGTCAACATAACTTTTCATTTTGTCCCATTTTCCCTTTTGCAGTGTAACCGCATGGGAGACAATGTCATAACTTTGTTTTAAAAACTGGGTGGGACAGGAGTGTGTGTGTGGCCTGGTAAACCCTACATTATGGGGATAAAATGTCCCCACAAAGATAGCAATATCTGAAATCCTTGTCCGTGTGGGGACATTTTTCATACTAAGTGATGTTTTTTAAAAATGTAAAATGCAGAATGTTTTCTGTGATGGGTAGGTTTAGGGGTAGGGTTAGTGTAGGGGGATAGAATATACAATTTTTACAGTATAAAAACCATTATGTATATGGAAAGTCCCCATAAAACATGAAAGCACAACGTGTTTGTTTGTGTGTGTACAAAAATAACATAACGATATCCAGAAATCAATTTTAATTTATCAACATAGAACTCAAGTTTAATGTGATTTCATCCTTCACCCACTAAGTGTGGGTTTTCTGTGGGGCTGTGTGGGCAAGAGCAAACTCTTTGGGGCCCCATGAAAACCCACACAGGCCCCCAGTTGGTTAGCCCATGTGGGGCCCTTAGCTCCGGGGCCCCTAGCTGGTTTACTGTGGGCAACCCCCCATGTTCACAGCACAGTACAAATTAAATCATTGTTTTATGATTAAATGCTCAAGGCACAGGGTTAATCAAACTATTTTTAACAATCTAGTAAAATGTCACCGATGTCATTACATTCAATTGCCCATCCCATAACTAAAACTGCACACAGTCAACAAGATGGCAAGACAAGTACTGTCTTTACCTGTTTGTTTGTAGCTGCTCCCAGACCAATAAATTTATTTGATTAAAAATACAAACAAAAACAGTAATATTGTGAAATATTATTCCAATTTAAAACAGCTGTTTTCTATGTCAGTATACAGTAAAGTCAGTATACAGTTGGGGGATAGAAATAAAATTAATCAATACTTTTATTCATCAAGGATGAGTTAAACTGATCAAAAGTTACAGTAAAGACAATTATAATGTTAGAAAATATTCTATTTTAAATAAATGCTGTTCTTTTGATCTTATTCATTGAAGAATTTTGAAAAAAAAATTGTACAACTGTTTTCAACATTGATAATAATAATGAATGTTTCTTGAGCAGCAAATCAGCATATTAGAATGATTTCTGAAGGATCATGTGACACTGAAGACTGGAGTAATGATGCTGAAAATTCAGCTTTGATCACAGAAATAAATTACACTTTACTATATATTCACATAGAAAACAGTCATTTTAAATTGTCATAATATTTCACAATATTACTGTATTTTTTTATTTTATTGTTCTTATCAAATAAATGCAGCCTTGGTGAGCAGAAGAGGCTTCTTTTAAAAAACATTAAAAAATCTTACTGACCCCAAACTTTTGAATGGTAGTGTGTGTGTGTTATATGTAGTGTGTGTGTGTGTGTATTATATATATATATATATATATATATATATATATATATATATATATATATATATATATATATATATATATATATATATATACACACACACACACACAATATTAATATATTATTTTTCTGAAATGGCAATAAATAAATAAATATTAATTATTAGTAATATGACATCACGTGATTAATTCTAACCAATGAGACTGCTGGAACAGCATCCATGAACTGTCATTCCGGAATCGACTGGTGACGCAAACAGGTAAGCTTTTTATATTTCTATAGTAATTTCTGAGTTTTCTATTAAAATTAGTGTAACAGGTCGAAATTGTAATGAATTAATTGATTGGAATTAAATTACACCCGCTTTAGTGGTTTATCTGATGAGTATATTATTTAGCTTGCTGCGTTTAAATGTTATAACGGTTATAACGGTCGACTAGCCGCTCAGACAATTCATTTTCTGGTAATCTGAGGTAATATACTTTAAAAACCGTATTAATTCATTACCTTGAATTGTTTTACATCCATTTCGGTGTTAATTTGATTTATTATTGTTTTTCCGTTGCTATTTTACGCGATGACTCGACCGAGCTTGTTATGATGGCCGGGCTGAGTTGTGTCTTTGTATTAAAGATTTAAACAGCGACGTAAATACAATAACTAAGCTGCACACCCTTATTAAATCTCGTTACATAAGCTACGGCCATATTACTATCATGTTATCGTGACCTAAAAATAACAGATTTTACAATAACTTTGTAACGTTACGCGTTGTCTCATGCACAAGCTGGCGCGTGCACGCGCGGGGACAGAGAGTGAAAGAGAGAGATAGGACTCATTGGCCTATATTCACCAGAAAAGATAACTGTCAAATTAAATCAACCATCTGTAATATTTAATTAATTATGAAAAGATATAACTGAAGTAAAACATTTAGGCCATGAAATAAATCACTAAAATGTTAATGTAATAATTTATCTTGAATGTGTACATTTAATCAGCACGTTCATCATACAAAGCAATATTTAACTAATATATTTGTTTATTTTTCTCCCTCTTCCTTGTGTGTAATCAGATCATTGGTTCTGCTCTGTAAGTACTGTTTGACTCAGTCACACATTCTCAGTTTTTGCATTGTAGATTTGTCATGCACATTTACAAAAACTTTCTTTGCATCATATAACTGTATTTTCATGAAGATTTTGCTTATGTTATCTGTTAATATTTCGGGTGTCATTTTTTAAAAATGAGATGATCCTCACTTAAATGGCAAATACTGTATGTTAAATTGCAACTACTTAAATGGTGAATATTTTTCAGTACAGTGGTGTCATATGTACATTCTCAGATGTTATTATACATATTCATGAATACAATTTTTAAACTGGCTTTATACCATTAAATGTTGTTTGTCCTCTCTCTTTTCAGTATTTATTGCCATCTAGTCCTGTTTGAAGAATTAACTGTGGCTCCAGCCATTAAGCAGACCTGAACCAGTTAATGAAGGTCTTCAGGATCACCAGAAACTACAGGCAGGTGTGTGAGAAAGTTGGAGCTACATACTGCAGGACGTTGGTCCTCCATGACCAGGACTGGACACCACTGTTGTAAGTGATCGATCTAGCAGTCAATCTGGATCTCTGAAAGTCATGTTCAGAATATATTGTAGGTATCTCAGCTCTGGCCCTCGAGAACCACTGTCCTGCAGACCTGGTCCAATATGCCTGGGGCCGTATTCACAAAATGTTTTATCTTACAACTAAAAGTTCTCCTAAATAGCAGTAAAAATTCTTAGGTAAGAGTTTTCACTTAAAGGATTAGTCCACTTTTAAATAAACTTTTCCTGATAATTTACTCACCCCCATGTCATCCAAGATGTCCATGTATTTTATTCTTCAGTCGAAAAGAAATTAAGGTTTTTGATGAAAACATTCCAGGATTTTTTTTCCATATCGTAGACTTCAATGGACACCAAACAGTTGAAGGTCAAAATTAGTTTCATTGCAGCTTCAAATTGTTCTACACGATCCCATACAAGAAATAATGGTCTTATCTAGAGAAACCATCACTCATTTTCTAAAAAAATAAAAAAATAAAATTTCATACATTTTAACCATAAATGCTCATCTTGAAGTAGCCCTGCGTTCCATTCGGAAGGGCTCATCCCATGCCCTAATTCCTTTCAGATGGTTTCCCCTTCGGAGTGAGAGCTTGAAGGGATGAAGGGTTTAGGGGTAAAAAAAACCTCTTTTTTTGGAACACACTTCTGCGTCATCTTAACGAGACAATCAAGGAAGAGTAGATTGTGCAAGCGGCGCCCTTTGTTTAACGTTAGTTTATTTATTTAGGTTTATTACACCATATTGTATATTGTGTCTATGTATTTGAAACATTTGAATGGACTGATAAAGGGAGCTGTAAAGTATTTTTGTTGAAGTACACTGTCGTTTTGACCATAATAATTTACTAAATCTAACTCGTATAAATATTACAATAGTACAGAAAAATACTATACATACATTTATAGGTAAAATCTCCTAACCTCCTGTACCCATTCTGTGACGTCAAACAACTTTCCTGTGCAAAGGATCATGGGGGCCTGAAGTGTCCATCAGTTGTACCCTTCGAAATCCTTCATTCCAAAGAGCCCTTTGAAGTGGCCCGTTTTGAGCACTTCGGTTTGGAACGACCCTTCAATATGGCGGCCATGATTGTTTTCACTTCGGAGGGCGATATATCCTGTTTGGAACCCACTGTATCTCTTCTTCTTCTTCTCTATTTGAATTCCAGCAGTGTAGACACTGCTAAGTGTATTACTGCCCTCCTCAGGTCAATGTTTGAACTAAATTGTCATATACAATATGCTAGTTCAATAGTATATAACAATTAGTTCAAACTTTGGCCTGTGGAGGGCAGTAATACACTTAGCAGTGTCTAGACTGCTGGAATCAAATAGAGAAGAAGAAGAGAGCTAGTTCAAGATGAGCATTTAAGGTTAAAACTTATATAATTTTCTTTTTTTTCAGAAAATGAGCGATGGTTTCACTAGATAAGACCCTTATTTCTCATCTGGGATTGTGTAGAACGCTTTGAAGCTGCAGTGAAACTAATTTTGACCTTCAACTGTTTGGGCTCCATTGAAGTCCACTATAAGGAGAATAATCCTGGAATGTTTTCATCGAAAACCTTAATTTCTTTTCGACTGAAGAAAGAAAGACATGAACATCTTGGATGACATGGGGGTGAGTAAATTATCAGGAAAAGTTTATTTAAAAGTGAACTAATCCTTTAAAACCTTTTCACAAAGCTGCTAAAACCATTTCAAACAGTGAGAATTCTTAAAGGTCCTGTTTTTCGTGGTTTTTTGAAGCTTTGATTGTGTTTATAGTGTGCAATATAACATGTGTTCATGTTTCGCGTGTAAAAAAACAGTATTTTTCACATAATTTACTTATCTGTATACCGCTGTTTCCACTGTCATAAAAACGGGCTGATGACTTCCTTGTTCTATGAAGTCCCTCCTTCAGAAATACGTAACGAGTTCTGATTGTGCCAGCGGTTCCTGTGTTGTGATTCGACAGCAGCTTAGCGCACCTTGCCCGGAAATGTCACGCCTCTTACCATAACGTGTGCTGCACATAGTTTTACATGTGGATTATTGTGGTGTCGTGCCGAATGAACACAAAAGACAATAATTCCCGAGAGACTGAACTCTTTAATCTCCACAAGCAGCGACAGAAAAATGTACAACGTTAGCACTCACTCAGAAGAGTACCTCATACGGAAAACAGCCATATACATAAACATAGTCCCCTCTTGTGGCCATTATGTGCACTGCAGTCCAACATTAACTATTGCAGTAAGGATACCGCAATTATAATTTTCGGGAACCGAGGTAAACATAAATTGTAACCATTGATCTCTAAGTACAGCGTCCCTGGGAAGGCCAAACAAAGATGATTGGACTGCGGGATGAAAATAACAGCGTTTCGACGACATGGCGACAAACACACTCTACAAACGCAACTCTTGCTCTTCTCCGTGGGAGCGCAACAAGACCACGCCCCCTTTTTTGTGTATTCCTGTGGGCGGAGGTTAGTCAAAAAACTGTTTTAGTGACGTCATTAAAGAAGGAAGTAGAGGGATGTAGTCCAAACTGGCCGTTCGATGTAGGCGACTTCTGTTAAATAAAATATCTCGCTTGGCATTGAACTTTGAGCTTTAAAATTTTACAGATTTTATTTATACTCTAACAACAACATTACACACTAACTAAAGTTTGAAACATGGGATCACGAAGAACGGGACCTTTAAGCTAAGAGAAAGGGTGTAATTGACCTCGTTGCTATGGATGATGTCATCACACTTATTAACTATGCACTAGGGGTTGAACTGACTAGTCGACTTTAATGCTCTGCCGTGACACTTTAAAGTCCCGGTAAAGTCAATTCTGAGAATTGATTCTAAACACATTATAAATGTGACAAATGTATTGCTGCAAAAACATTACAAAGACTGAACTATGTAGTACTGAATTGTGAAGTTAGAGTGTTAAACAATTTTTCACCAATTCTGTGCTCAGGATTTTTTGGGCTAACACTATATAACTGTCTGACGCACTAGAGTAACCGAGCATGGCACCACCCCTAACGCTACAGCAGCTCGCCCGCTTAATCTCGAGTGTTAATACTGTTAGTTATACAGCCTACATTTTGCTAGCTAGTAATGCCTTCATCACGCAAATGCATATTACCTGGTTGCGATAATATACAAAAGAAGCTTGTTCTCCTTATTTAAATTTCCTAAAAAATGATGATATGAAGAAGGGGTGGATTAAATTAGTCTCTGCAGTGATAATTTTACACCGGAGAGTTTTACAAACTTTCATTAGACAGCTGGGATTCACTGACAATCTGCCGGACAGAATCTCTCCCATCCCGGCCTTCATCCTCCCGTCTCACGGCGCCGTCACCTGTCGACTCGACAACAGTCGGCAGTACGTGCCCACCAATGAGTGTATGTTGCCTTGTATGCGTAATTAGTAGGCAGTCCACAGTAACTCTACTAAATTGTGCAACCCTCTAACGTGATTCTTTTGTTTATATGCATCAGTGAGTTTGACTGATTAGACAAATAAGTTGAGGCGGCAGCTCTCGCGAGTGGGTGTGGTTTCAGCGCCGACAGCGGACACGCCCCCAGCGTTTGAGAGCAGAGAATACTGCAAATTTTTTCAAGATTTTGATAATTTATTTAATTTACTTGGCGTTTTTTTTTAATCATTCAAATTTGGCTGGGTGGTTAATAGCACATTTTACTGTGGTGTGACAAACTCAGAACACAGACTTTAATAGGGATTTACAGGGACTTTGAGCTTGACGTCGACTAGTCGCTGGTCCTATAGAGGGCGCAGCAGCATAAGAAATCTTTGATGTTCACATTTACGCTTCGTTTCCAAAATGGTTATGTTGCTACAGCCTTCATACTGTAACCGTATCAAAGAACCTAAAAAAAATATGAAAATAGATATTCCCAAATTTTTAATATAGGCTATAGGGAATTGCACGCAACATATATGGATTTGTTTTTAATTTTGTTTTTAATGACCCGCATCGCAAATAAAGTGACAATTTCTTATCCCGCCCCAACCCGATCTGTGGGGTCCGTGGGTTATGAGACGACCCGCGCATCACTAACCTACAACTGGAGAAGGTTAAATAACAGATGACTGTCATGCTATGAACCTGACATGAGTAATGGATAAAAAAATTCAAGATCTTGAATCTGCTCAAAGTACACCCAAATATGTTGGGTGAAATAATGAAGTTTGGTCAACAACTATGTTCTTGCAACTTCTTTGAGAGTCCCATATAATATATAATGTGGATAATCTCGTGTACTGGTAATGTGGTTTAAGAGGTACATTGTCCTAATGAATTCTCCTTCTTTTTGCAGGTCTAAGCCAGCCACAGTGGATACAGTGAAGCCACAAACACAGTTCATAGTTCTTGTATTTCTATTACATATTAAGTAATAAAAAAGATCATGTTAATAATTTTTGTCAGATGTTTATTTCCAGCTGGGTTTAGTAAAAAAGATGGTCTTGATCCAAGTATAATTTTGATTTTAGTTGCATGTTCTTAATTCTTTGCAAAACACAACCTGAACAGTTAGCTAGTGAAAAGTTTGTGTGCAGTTTATATCAATTAAAATTATATATTCTTGAGCGTTTTTTTTTAAGCCACAAGGACAAAACCAGTGTATAATTGTTGTAATAATTTAAATTATTTAATTAATCAATGGCCTAATTAACAGCTACCAGTTAAACATACAAATCAGAACCAATACAAAAACGGCAATGGAAACCATTAAATATGTGCAAATAAAGACCAATACAAATTTGTAATGGAACCATTAGAACCAATACAAAAACTGTAATGGGAACCATTAAATATTTGCAAATAAAGACCAATACAAATTTGTAATGGAACCATTAGAACCAATACAAAAACTGCAATGGAAACCATTAAATATGTGCAAATAAAGACCAATACAAATTTGTAATGGAACCATTAGAACCAATACAAAAACTGTAATGGAAACCATTAAATATGTGCAAATAAAGACCAATACAACTTTGTAATGGAACCATTAGAACCAATACAAAAACTGTAATGGAAACCATTAAATATGTGCAAATAAAGACCAATACAACTTTGTAATGGAACCATTAGAACCAATACAAAAACTGCAATGGAAACCATTAAATATGTGCAAATAAAGACCAATACAACTTTGTAATGGAACCATTAGAACCAATACAAAAACTGTAATGGAAACCATTAAATATGTGCAAATAAAGACCAATACAACTTTGTAATGGAACCATTAGAACTAATACAAAAACTGTAATGGAAACCATTAAATATGTGCAAATAAAGACCAATACAACTTTGTAATGGAACCATTAGAACCAATACAAAAACTGCAATGGAAACCATTAAATATGTGCAAATAAAGACCAATACAAATTTGTGATGGAACCATTAGAACCAATACAAAAACTGTAATGGAAACCATTAAATATGTGCAAATAAAGACCAATACAAATTTGTAATGGAACCATTAGAACCAATACAAAAACTGTAATGGAAACCATTAAATATGTGCAAATAAAGACCAATACAACTTTGTAATGGAACCATTAGAACCAATACAAAAACTGTAATGGAAACCATTAAATATGTGCAAATAAAGACCAATACAACTTTGTAATGGAACCATTAGAACCAATACAAAAACTGCAATGGAAACCATTAAATATTTGCAAATAAAGACCAATACAAATCTGTAATGGAAACCAATACAAACCAATAAATCCTAATGGAATGTGCCCAAAACACACTACGTAATGGAAACCATTTTGTAATGGTTTTAATGGTTAATGGCTGATGGTTTGTAATGGTTTTGTAGTGGAAACCATTAGGATTTCTGTAATGGTTTCTATTTTTTTTTTCAGCAGGGTTAGATGCAAAACTAAATTGTAAGAAACGCTTCAGATTATAATGTTTTAGTTGACTGATGTTATGATTACTAACTTTATATATTTGAATCACTTGTTTTTTCAACCCGGCCCGCGATAGACGACGTCATCGCGGATGACGTCATTACGTCGGAGCGTAAAAGAACCGGTGAACCGGTTTTTTCAACCGGTTTATTGAATCGAACTGTCCGAAAGAACCGGTTCGCGGAAGAGAAACGAACTTCCCATCACTAATGGATAGATGGATTGATAGACAGACAAACAGATGGATAAGAACAAATGCTTTAACTTTTTTGTTTAATATTTTTTTTTGTTGTTGTTTTTTATTTATTATTGGTAACACTTTATAATAACTGCACACTATGAAGCATTAGTTAAGCATTAGTTAATAGTTATTCCATCACTTATAAAGCATTAATAGACATTAGTAAGTAGTTTATAAATACAGCTATAATTGCTTTATTCTTGATTTATAAGCATATCTATAATGTGTTTAATAATTGTATTTTCATACTTTATTAATAATCAATTTATCATTTCTAAATTAAGAATTACATTATTTACAAACCAGTTATTTAGGAGTTGTCAGTAGTTCATTTAGTAAGTGTAAGTAAATGATTAATAAACTATTTAAACATTCATTTATACATCTTATTATTTAGACACATAGTAATAGTTACTTAGTGTGTTAGTAAATGTTTTATTAACACATCTTCCTACTGCAATTCATGATTAATTCAGGTAGTTATAAAACATTTAGAAGTAGTCAGTTAACTATTTTTTTGAGCTCACCTAAAGTGAGGACTATTTATGCTTTGTAAAGCTTTTATAAATGAGATTTAAAGGTTCAGTGATCTTCTGCACTGCTGTTCTCTAATGTTTTAAAGATAGTACCGAGGTAGTTTTGACACTAGGAATATGTTAATAAAGCATTTATTAACACACTGAGTAACTAATACTATATGTCTAAATAATAAGATGCATAAATGTACATTTAAATATTTTATTAATCATTTACTTACACTTCCTAAATGATCTTATGAACCACTGACAACTCCTAAATTACTGGTTTGTGAATAATGTAATACATCATTTAGAAATGATAAAATGATCATTAATAAAGTATGAAAATACAATTATTAAACTCATTATAGATATGCTTATAAATCAAGAACAAAGCATTTATAGCTGTATTTATAAATGGCTTACTAATGTCTATTAATGTTTTATAAATGATGAATTAACTATTTACTAATGCTTAACTAATGCTTCATAGCGTGAGTTATTCTAAAGTGTTACCTTATTATTTAAGTACAGGAGATCTTCAGAAAAATACTTGGTTACTCAATCACCAAGCATGACAGCGGCTTATAATTTTTTTAGCATAAGAAAATGCGTATTGGTCAATGCCAAGACCATAGACCTTAAGGATGAGATTACATTTACCGATGCTCTGCAAAAATTTGCTGGTAATCTGTAGTAGGAATCTGTTTGAACTTCAGCTTTGTGCAAATGCTAAATGTTCCACATTGCTTTGGCTTGTATTCAAGTTGGTCACAAATTCTCTGCACTGACGAACAGAAAGCTGCTTGGTTTGAAAGTGACTTCTGTGTGAGTAATGCTACATGTCTATGCTATTGTCAATGGGTAATGGACCTTTTTTCCCCCACTAAATTTCACTGAAATTTCCCTAATGAGATTGCACCTTTAGTCAAGGGCTACCTTATTATTTTGTGCTGTAGTTTAACAAAATGCCATTTGTTCAGCTTTCCAAAAAAAAAAAAAAAAAAAAAACTTTCAGTGGACAAAATCTCCATAAAACATTTATGAAAGTTGTGAGTTTTGAAAATGATGTGATCTAGTACCTTTATACAGTACACCTTTTTACAGACTGCAGTCTATCCCTCACAGCCTAGTTTTCTTTTGCATAAAATTCAATATAGCTTCTGTCCTGACTGAGAAATTCCATCCCACTGACTGCCAGTGAAAATTTCAAATATGTTAGAAGTTGTTTGAGAGTCAGCAGGGCCATTAAATCAGCACTGAGTGGAGTGAATGGGGCTGTTAACACGCAGCCAAGCGAACCAGCTCTCTCTGATTTTGAACCACAATGTAAATGAAGCTTATTACTGAGAATTGGCCAGCCTTGGTCAATTTTTAAAGTTTTCAGAATTCAGAATGAGATTGTCAGGTGTCCACTAGGCCTAGGAGACAATAGAGCCAGATTTGAAGTTTAAACTGAATGCATACATTCAAGCAGTTGATGTGGGATTTCACTGACTTTGAGTTCTCTCCATCCAAGCCCTCTGTGCATCTATGTCTAAACCCACACCCTCAGGCCATCTAACAGAGATGGAAAAAAGGGAAGAAGTTCTTTTGAAATCCTAGTAAAGGACCTGTCAGTGTCTTGAGGAGTATTTGTCCTCTCTGACCTGAGGCATTCACATCTAAACAGTTTGGCATCTCACCTTAAAACAGAGTTCATTTGCTCATTTTGTTAAAAACACAATCTATAATTTTTGCACTAGTGTTACCTTAATCCCAAATAAACTTTGTTCTTGACAGATATAGTACAAATGTATGGGTGAATCCTGCAAACATTGTCAACAAATGACTGGTACAATATCTAAAGAAGACCAAAAAAAATAAAAAATAAAAATAAAAAATAAATAAAAGAAAGAAAGAAAGAAAGAAAGAAAGAAAGAAAGGAAGAAAATGCAAATAGAACTCCCCCCATTTGACCCCCCTCATTCGAATTATGTAATGTAAAAAAGCCTATACTCATTATACTATACCCTATACTAAAAACAAACAAACAAACAAACAAACACAAAAACAGCATTTCTTTGTAAAATTCACCCTTATTTGTTGTATGAACACAAAGATTATAAATATGTAAAATGAAGAGAGATCAGAAACATACATGTTCTTAGAAAACATGTCAGCCTGCTGATAAGTTCAAGTTTAAGCTGATCAGTTATGAATTAGCAAATGATGTAATCATGCAAACACTTTTACATAGATCTTGGAATACAGATCATTTATTTTTGCTAATATTGTTTCTGCTTTCCTTAACATAACTGATTTTAAAATACACTTTTTATTATGGTTTTCTGAAAAAACAAAAACAAATATGATACATTTTTCTTTACATCATTAATAATTATTTTAATGGCTTTGCAACGTTAGCATTATAAGTAAATATCATGTATGTAAATACTTTATGGTACACTGTTAACAATTTCCCTGTATTTTTACAGTACAGTACTGGCAGCAGGGTTGCCAGCAATGTACTGTATTTCGCTTTACAGCAATGTACTGTAATGCAATTTTACAGTACAAAGAACAGTACTGTATAACTACATAACAGTATTTTACTGTTTGTAATTTGATCAATTTTTACTGTATTTTACTATATTGTATTATATAGTTATTTCACTGATAAATATTACTTATAATCATTGCTAATAATGATAAAATATATAATTATATAATACATAGGTTAGAATAGTATATACATACTATAGTTAGTAATATTACAATAGTACTATACTACAGAATAACATTACAAATCAAAAGGCAAACCAGAGTAAATTTAAAAAATGTATTTTTATTCAATCAATATATTTAAACATTTCAAAACATTTCAGAATTGTCACCATCTTTCGCCCCATCAGCAACGGTCTTGGTACAGTGCATCAGAAATTTGATTTATCTTAAAAAGTGAGCAAAAACAACAAGTGTCCCACAAGATTCACCCCAAACTGAAGTGCACGTGGATGGCTGCAAACAGGCCACAGTCCCTCAGTGTGAAGTCTTCCATTTAAACACAAAGGACCGAACGAAGCTGTTGACATGTGGGTTGATGGCCATCACTCTGCACCACCGTCCTGGTCTTCTGCTCACTCCCTGTCGGGCAGTACATTTCTTTCCTTCAATGCCAAAACTGTAACAAAGTCAAGGCACAAACATAAATACACGTATTACAAAAACTGTTATCCACAGCACCAATAAAGATGAACAGACAGTGTAAGATAGAAATGTCAAATGAAAATTCTGTAGCAAAACAAAATGCAACTTAAAAACTTTAAAGTGTAAAAGGTTGTATTATTATGGCTAATACTTACAAATACGCTTCCTTGTGAAAGCAATGCACTTCCCAGGATGCAAAGACAAGTGGACCACACTGCTGGAAGAAATCAAAATAAATGTTTATTCATTGATGTTGCTTGTTGGGGATAGGCTAACACATACACTGTTGCCACATGCATTTCATATAGGCCTACTTCAATAATACATCTAGGTTAGTAAAATATTATCCTTGACCTTGCTGAATATATTGCCATGGCATGCATTATACTTGCTTTGTTGTCTAATAGATAATTATAAACGGTGATAAAGGTAATTTATACCCCAATTCATATTTTTTTTTATAATCATAATCGTTTATTGTCATTACAGTCACTATGCTACAGAACAGGGTCTTCTTGCCCAAACAGATGCAGTAATAATCTGGCCAAGTTAACAATAGCCAATCTCTCTGACCCCAAACCACCCATTTACAGTACGTTTCAAATGAAACTTAAGTATTTTCGATCTGGGCCATCTTTTTCCATGTTTTTGTGCCTAAGCACTAACGTTAACTGAAGACCGCGGCCGCTGCAGCCGTCAGTGGACGGCAAATATAATACGTTTGAGCTTGTGTGCACCGTCAGTGTACGACTATAAAAGTGCTTGTTTTTCTCACTGACAGGCTCGAATCGGACAACATTATGGAAAGGATCCCCACAGGAATATACTTTTTTTTTAATCGCAAGATCCTTTTTGTTTAAACACAAACGGCCGTCTATCGATCTCCCAGCAGATTCCAACTTCGCGCGCATTAGTAAAACAAACTTCGTTCAAACTCGACAGAAACGAATTAAAACTCACCAAACCCGTTTCGGTTCGTCTTTCCATGGTTCAAACAATCATCGACATCGAGTTTGGTAGAAATAAACCCGAAGCTAATTCACTGAGTTAGATTTTAAAATGTCAGGAGAGCAGCGGGGCAAAACAGCGCGTACACATCTAATAACGGTGTTTTCGACTACAGCTAGCAACATTCGCTGGCTAAATGTGCAGTTTCATTCCAGAATAAAAACGATACACTTTGTAAAAACCTAATAGTAAAATTAACTTACCAAACTTCCAGAAATACACCGTTCTGCTTCTCCAGTCACCAGCGGCCGTGTTCTTCTGTCTGTGTGATGTGACGTCAGGTGGCGCGTTATTTACAGCAATCCTGTATTATTGCCTGGTATATTACAGCCAGGTTACAGCAGGGTTACAGCAACACTAAAATGTACTGTAAAATATTCCCGCTCAATCAAAATTACCCAGAATGCAATATAAATTACAGTATTTTACTGTAATATAGAAATATGGTACTGTACTGTAGGTTTTTACAGTACTGTGCTGCAAAATCTACAGCGACATTTAACAGTGTATTATACACATGTTAGGCCAGGCTTAAAATGCAACACTCATTTTTATACTATATGTAACAGATGGTTTCTGATTTCTTTAAAGTTGAAGACCCTGCACTATTAAATGATGTTGGAAGAAATTGCTTATAGTCCATACTTATTCTAAATCCAGGAAACTGTCAGGAAATTTATATTATAACCATTTCTATACATTCTGATTGAGGTGTCTAACGGCACCTAAAAGGCCATTGATTGGTTATGTTGGCCATAGAATTCTGACTTTAGTGTTTGAAATTCTTTGTTATTGGACTTTAAGTGATCAAGTGAAAGGGGTGGCAGACAGTGATATGTGACCTTATGACAATCAGCTAGCTACAGGCAAATATATAACGCCTTACATAAAGGCTTAGTTTCTATTTTATTTTTTTTTTTACTTTTGAAAGGCCAATAGCAAAAGAAGTAGCTCTAACCCTATGGAATGTCTAGACAGATCATGAAATGTCAAGTTTTCAGCATTTGTCATGGCATTTCTGCTCTGTCCAACAGAATGCCTCTCTTCTTATTTTAGATCTTAAAGTGCTTGTTCTTGAAAGATTTTTTTATTTTTTTTGCCTGAAGAGGTCAGATAAATTTGTGCTTCACAGATGCACTCATTGATTTTAATCACATCTGAACCAAACATGTCTCTGTTTTTCTTGCATAACTTGATCATCTAGAGCAAATTGTCTACTTTTGTTCAGTTAACAGGGGTATCCTCAGAGAAATCGAATCCTGGCCAGATTGGAATATCAGCAATTGTGGTATATATTATCACAGTGCTTCTCATTTATTTTGACCTTTGATACCATAACTGAAGCTAAATGTCTCGTTGCATTGCTTAATTAATTGTGAATTTAGATCTATTGACTAACTTTGAGTACTTTGGTGGTTCACATAATGCTGGTTTCCAGTGTAGTAGAAACATCAGGTATGATGCATATCAGGCATGACCTTAATTAATTCCTTCTCTTAATGTTATACATAATATTTTAAGTATTTTACCTAAATAAGTTTTGATTATTTCAATGGGATTCATGATGTACATTCAGAGCGCAACCTCTATAACACCTGCAATAAGATCAGAATCAGCACATAAAACCACAGACATATTACTCAGTATTGTATTACAGCGGTCTGAAGTTTGCTTATGAAGATTGCATTTGGCCAGTAGTTGAAAGGTTCTTTCTTTCTTTCTTTCTTTCTTTCTTTCTTTCTTTCTTTCTTTCTTTCTTTCTTTCTTTCTTTCTTTCTTTCTTTCTTTCTTTCTTTCTTTCTTTCTTTCTTTCTTTCAGGCATGAGATGACAGAAATACTTTCAGGCTGACACAAAAGCAGAGCTGTGTTTGGTTTTGGTTTTGGAGGTTGATTGGCATTATGTATTTCTCTTTTCTTGGTAATCTCTTGCAATTTCTGTCTCTTGGAAGTGATGGTTTGACCAGATACAAGTGGTTTTAAATAACTGTATTTGGTCCATCAGAATCCAATGCTATAATTCTCTCCTTCAGTAACTCCAGCAAAGGCCTTACAGATTCTTTTCAGTCTGTAATCAAAGATAATATTTGTTCTCTTCATTTCTGCCTTTTCAAGTATCAACTTTCAGAATGCTAAGAAACACTTGACTGCTGTGAGAGCCAAAACAAAGTTTAAATTGCAAACAGAAGGGGGCGCTAGCAGGCCAGAAGTTCAGAAGTAGCAGATAGAATTTCAAAACATGAGAGCTGAGCCAGTACTAATGTGAATTAGCTGTATTAGCTATATTATGTTCCACTATAGTGTACACTTATTAAGTTTAATTTTCATTTCCATTTCAGTTTATATATATATATATATATATATATATATATATATATATATATATATATATATGTGTGTGTGTGTGTGTGTGTATACATATAATCAGTCTATCTGAACAACATGGGAGTGAACAAATAATGATATAAATTTCATTTGCATACTAAGGTGTTATTTAAGTACTAGTAATGAAAAAGCTCATGATGGTCCTCATTATGCTTTTGGCCTGAGATAGGATGAGATAGGAGGCCTATTATATCATAAATAATGATGTCAATTTCATTTTCACATAAACCTGTCAATCAGTCTTGAACAGCATCTTTGTGTTCCCTCTGCCAATAGCCCATGGCAAAGAATCCTAAGGAAAGTATAAAAAAGGTTAGTTAGCACCAATAAGAAGACAAATTGCCATTGTAAATTTTGCTACGGTAATGGCTGGTGTTAATTTTAATCCCTAGGCAAATAATCAAGTATCTGCAGGAAACTCTCTCCTCAAAGATGCCAAAAGTTAAAGGGTCATGAAACCCCCTGTTTTACCCTGGTCGTTCACACCTCAAAGCTCAAAAAAGTCTGTTAAAATGGGCATGTAAAGCTCTGGAAAAGTGGGAGTGTAGAGGGGGAGAAGAGGGGAGAGAACAACCAATGAAGCACAGACATAGAGCACACTCATTATACAGAATAATGAATATTAATATATGAGCATGGAGAAAATGACAACAAACTCCCAAGCACAAGGGAGAAATGCAAAAGAATATTTAATAGGGCTAATAATAGGCTACTTTTATTACGTTTACGAGCACTGCAGTCTCAAAATACGTCTTTTGACTATTAGAATAATCATGTCATAACGTTCAGATAGGCTACACCACTGTGTCAGTGTCCAGTTTGCACATATAATTCATTTGAAGAAGACTTGATGGAATATGTGTGCATAACTACACCGTGCTGGTTCATGTTTGGTGCAGGAGAATGTGTGAAATAAAAACTTTAAACACAGATACTTTATTCTGTATGAGCTATGTGCCACATGGCTAGTGTTCTTAAACAACGCGAAGCTCCGCACTGAAACCAATCATTTCACGTGTATATCATAATAACAATCGTATTTTTCATGTGTTCGTATTCAAACTCCAGTTCTGACTGCATTGTGGGCAAAAAACAAAACAACACTCATGTGCTGTTGTGCTGAGGGAAACATACATACAGCTCGCGTGTTTATACGCAGCTAGAGCAGGCAGAAGTGAATGAGCCGCACTTTTGTGACATTTGAATTCTCCGCTGTAATGCGATATCACGTGAACATATTTTCCATTTGTGCTGGTAGATTACAGCAAAACAATCCACATGCACCCAAACCTCTGCTCTGGTCGCATCTCAGGAAAACACGTTGTGTTGTAGCACTGAGGAAACGAACACCAACATATCTGAATGACAAGAGACCGAGGCGAGATAAGTGATACTTCCTCATGCATAACACCGCAATTATAATCTTATGCATACTACAGCGCAGTGATTGTATTAAATGAGCTTTATGTCATGAATATATGTCGAGAAACGGTCTACGTCAGCATATTTGACCATGCCCATACTTGGGCCAAAAGTAGGGTAGACCAGGTACAGTTGGTACACTTTTTGCTTTCACCGTTACCACACCAAAATTATGGGACTGAAAAGAAGTGAAACGAAGTGATTTTTCATATGACATTTCTTTTACTTGTCTACTAAAATATTATTAATAATTAACATCCATAAGTAGGTCATATTTTTCACAATTAGCACATAAACACAAGCTTTTTTGTTCCAACTGTACCCATGTCAAAAACAGTCAGGTACAGTTGAAACAGTACCCTAGTACAGTTGAGACACCCATCCGGAATGCTGTAAAGCTGCCTAACCAATTCACTACAAATGTAAAATACCTTTAAAAATGAGAATTTAACCGTTTTTATTTCCATTTAGTATTTTATTTTATTATTTTGTTTAGTTAAAAGTAGTCCATTTGTAAAACATTGTGCAGTAATGGCAAACAGTGATACAATATTTAATTTTAGGCCATAAATTTAATATTAACAGTTGAAAAGTTGAGTAACAGTAAAACAATTGCAAATAGCAATAATAAAACAGATGAAATCTATTAATTTTAATAGATTAATAGATCTTAATAGAACTTACATTGTGCAACTAAACTGCATGGGCCGCAATAGGATTCTATGGTGTGGGTATGTGTCTCAACTGTACCCCGCTGACCACCTCGAACATTTCTCTAGATTTTACGATGACCTTGTATGACACAAAGTCATGCAATATGTCAGTGTTTAGAGCACAAAATAAGGTTTACGAAAATGTAAGTTAACTTTAACAGTCATGTAAGGATGAGAAGCTATTCAATGTGGAAGCGACGTGGTGAAGTGAAAAAATTACCTTAGAAAAAAACTTTTGCCGATATCTTCGGACTGGAGAAGCGCATGTACTTCAAATTTCACACGATTGAAGAGGGCGATAATATGCATGTGCTAAGAAAATTTCACAGATCAGACTTGTTGTAAACGCAAGTTATTTAAGGTGTTTCAACTGTACCCTATAACCAACTGTATCTGGTCTACCCTACACAATTACGTCAGGTTTTGTGACGTTGCTCCGACTCAGCTTTTCAAACCGAAAGACAGAAATCGCTCTGAAAAATGCAAAAATAAAAATTTTTCACTTATGAATAACATTAATGAGTACCTTTAGTGTTTTCAATGATGTGCAGCCTATATATATCTGTTTACATCTCAAAAAAAGTGTTTTGGGGTTTCATGACCCTTTAACTGTCAGACTCCAAAGCACTGCAGCTCAACCTGCTTTTCAGATGTGTCATTGACTGCAAGAGATGAGAAAGCTTTTATGAGGTACCACTTCTCTCTTTCTTTCTCATCTTTCTATCTTTCATTCTTTCTCTCTCCCTCCTCCTGTCATCTTCTCATTGTTTTGGTAAATTGAAAGGAATTGAATGATGTCAGGAAAGTAGTTGAAATAAATAAGCGCTGTGTTGAACATGGGGTTACAATCCCTTCAAATAAACGGCATCAGATGACTTACTGCAGCACTCTGGTCTGGGCTCATTGTGTTTGAGACTTAATTGCTATTTCAGAGCATAATGAATTAGAGTCTCTGTTTACAGATAACTTTTTATCTCTGTGTTAATTGCTAATTGCGCTGACTGGCTCCCCACCACAAAGTAAAGAGGAAGAATATGGCCTTAATTAGCTGCTTACACAAAGCAACCTGCTTGTGTTTATGACTGGAATGAGAAGACGCAGTACCGCACTGAACAGCATTAGTCACGTATGTACTCTTGTGAGAAATGGATAGGAGCATTTTGTTAGATGTGAGGATTATTTTATGAAATTAGATGGACCAACTATTTGTATAAAAATGTTATGTGAACATATTTAGAAAATGAGAAACAGTATGAAGTGATTTCTGAACATGCTGCATCATTTGCATAGAGTATTGATTGTTCCACAGGATATAAATGCATTGAGTGTATGAGAAGGAGTGGAGCAATGCAAGGTCAGATTGATTTGTAACTATGGAAATGAGCTCTACATGTCTTATTTTCACCCTTAACATCCAGCTGTCAGTCACTTAGGCCAAAAGCAGAGATAGGAGGAAAATAATGAGGACCATCATGAGTTTTTTCATTGCTAGTACTTCTTTTACACCATTCCATCACACAATAGCTTGCCTTAGGCTTTCTGCATAGCTTAAATTGTCCCAAATTAACCTCTGTCTCTTGTGATTGACAAAAGCAACTCAAACAACACGTTTAACGAACCACGTAATGGAAGTGGATGAGATGACAAATTGTTTGTAACACACAGCCATTCAGACCAAATACACCTCTTGACTGTGTCAGATTGATAACTGGCCTTTACCACTTAACTCTTAAAACTAGTGATTAGAAATTAACAAACCAGTATACAGGGGAGACCAGGGCTATTGTTAGACTTCTGACTAGCACAGAGCATCACCATAAAAATGTAAAAAAAAGAAAATATTATCGAATCAAAATGGTTAACTCTATTCCGTTTACAAATAAATTGCATCTAAATCCAAAACACTGCATACTTTTTACAATTATATGACATCAACATCTGTAACACAACATACTATAAGGCATACGGTTCACAAATATTGTAAAATGTAAACTATATTATTGCATAGCTTTATTTATATAGTTGGATATACTGTACAGTATATCCAAGTTTATCTGGTAACTTTAACCAACTTTATACAGTAGCCTATAGTCACCTAAAGAAATATATAGCCTAGTCAAGGAACATAATTAGAACATTATTTTGGCTGTACAGCAGCTATAAAAGAAAATATTGTCATTTTCCAGCTTAAGTAAGTTCAGTATTGATTCATTCTGATATAAAAAAAAATCTTCATTTATCTATACAGCAGCTCTGGAGAAAACAGTGATGTCCTCGTCCAGCTCAGTTCAGTTCACATGCAATGGTGTCAATGCAGGCAGATTAAAACCATTGGTCCCCAACTAAGCAAGCCAGAGGCAATGGTGGCAAGGAATCCAAACTCCATCAGGTGACAAAATGGAGAAAAAAACCTTCGGCGAAACCTTGGGGGCCAGTTCTCCTCTGGCCAACAAATGAACAGTGCATGATTATGATTCAGGCAGCACTACAGGTCAGAAGTCAGATAGGGATAAGAACAAAAATATAAAATATTTAATCCAGTTCCATCTTGCTGAAGATCGGATTCATCCCGCTGGTATGGAAATGGGTTTGTTGGGATCTGTGCCACTGGCTGTCGTGTCAATGAGGCCTTCACAAGGGATGGTCCAGCTGACACAATTTCTGCCGACACTTCGGGGATGAATTGTGGTCGTGTTAAGTCCTCCATCTGATCTAAATATAGCCCAGATCCAGCTGACTACGGTAAACCTCGATATATACATTGAGACTAATATTAGTGTAGATGCCATTCCTCTTATGATGTAACAAGGGGTGCTTCTCAATATCCCTCCTCGTTTCCTCGCTCCTCCGTCCTCTATCCTATGAAAACCAACCAAGCTCAGCCATTTTGAAGGACATCTCAATTCTCTAATTGCACCATGAGGAGGTGAGGATCGGAGCGAGGAGGCTTCCCGAGGAGTCATGAGTGAGGATACACAGGTGCATCCTTTGCGGAAGGCATAAATTCTCCTCCCCCTTCACATCTGTCACAATAATTTAAATGTATGCTTTACTTTTACAGATTTAATAAACTTTACATCTCACATATTTCTACGGGGCATCATGTTTTATTAATATATTATATATTTATTTTTTAAATAACCAAACTTTAATAACATGTGGGCAGATCCCTCGAGCGCAGTTGATGACGCTAAAGGGAGCGAGGATATATCATTTCACTTGATTAAATTCCTACAGCCTCGAGTCTTTTCCTTGCGTCCTTCCCTCGCATCCTGAAGGGGTGGAGCTAAGACGCGAGGAAAGGAAGCAAGGAAAGGAAACAAGGATGCACAAATAAGAATTGAGAAGCACCCAAGTTCATCAGGTGTTATAGACAGTGGAAGGTTACTTTGGAAATGTAATAGGTTACAGATTACAAATTACCGTATTTAAAATGTAATAAGTAGTGCAACTATTTCAATAACTTTATTAAAGTAATGTAACAGATTACATTTGACTTTTGTTTATTTTAAATTTCTATTAAATTTTGAACTTAAATTTTAATTAAATTTCTAACAAATGTTTTAAACTGTTAATCTTTTTTCAAACATTTAAACCAGGCAGGATTAACCTTACAGTAGTACTCATCACTGATTACTGTCAGACTTTCAAAATCCTTCAGCATTTGAATTTGTCACGTGTATATTCTGTTTACCTCAGTTCCGTCATGTCTGCACCTGTCCTTGTTAGTCCCTGATTAGTTACTTCTCCTTCACCTGTTCTTGTTTAGTTCCCTCATTTACCCTTTTATTTATACTGCCCGTTCTGTTCAGCCCTTGTCTGTTTCACTATTTGTAAGTGTTGTGGAGTTTGCAGCGCGTTTCACTATTTGTAAGCGTTGTGGAGTTTGCAGCGCGTTTCACTATTTGTAAGTGTTGTGGAGTTTGCAGCGCGTTTCACTAATTGTAAGTGTTGTGGAGTTTGCAGCGCGTTTCACTATTTGTAAGTGTTGTGGAGTTTGCAGCGCGTTTCACTAATTGTAAGTGTTGTGGAGTTTGCAGCGCGTTTCACTATTTGTAAGTGTTGTGGAGTTTGCAGCGCGTTTGTCTTTTTGTAAGTTTTGTGGAATTTGCAGCGCATGTGTTGTCAAACTGATGAAGATGTTTTCTTTATTTGCTGGTGTTTTTTCTATTTACATGTGTTTTCTTCATTTGCAGCACGTTGAGCTCTCTCGGCCACCGTACTTATGTACTGAGGTTTTAATTACATTATTTTAATATAGTCAATCAGGAATTAAAGTGGGCTGGTCTAAGGCTTGAAACTCCAGGGCTGAAAATGAGTCCCACTCCGGCCCTGGTGCACGCTCCTCAAATCGCAACTGTTTAATGGATTATTTCAAAAAGGTAATAAAAGTTTCAATGTTAAGCATAAACCGCAAGAGTTTACATGTTCAAAACAATGCATAGTTTGTATAATATGCTAATCATCTGAGCTGTTTTGCCTGATTGATTACAGGCATTCAGATAAATAGGTAACATAAGGATACAGTAGAGCAAACACGAGCAAATAACCTATGCTAGCCTTGGCCAATTCAATGTTTTTCTCTTTGATGTGTTTAGCTTTTTTTATTTGTGAGGCTTTAAAATGTATTTGAATAGTATGATTAGTCTTCTTTGTCATTCACTGACTACAATACTGTGTTGACAACAATGCTTGAAATAAACCTCTCTGTGGCCTAATCAAAAGTATAAAAGCTAGCCCGGTCGGTGTGAATATTCTGTATCATCGTTAATTTCTTGATTATTTTGTAGATAATAGCCAGTGTTTTCCAGCCTCCATGTACCCTTTATCAAGTTTAATGTTTTCTCATATTTTATGGGATATTATTTATTTATTTATTTATTTATTTATTAAAGAATCATCATTAAAGTCACACAAGTAAATGCACACTTATTTGTCACTTATTTTTGTTGCAAAGCAACATGGTTGGAAAAAGTCTCCAATATACTATAGTATTGTATTATTATACTATAGGATTGAAGGGATGGGCCACCCAAAATCAGTGACCTGTTCCAAACCAGCATGACTTTTTTTCTTCTTCTGTGAAACACAAAAGAAGACATTGTGAAGAACATTGGGAACCAATCAATATGGGTGCACACTGAGTTTCATTTTATATACAAAAAACACTGACACATTTCTGAATATATCTTCCACAGAAGGATGAAAGTCACACAACTTTGAAAGAAACTTTTGGTCAGCTACATTGCATGCATTTGAAAATTTAATTCAGGCTGGTAAGCTATGTGTACCAAAGTTAAGCAAACAAATGAGAAATGAGTTACCTTCGTGGTAGTCTTGTAGTAAATATGAGTCTCCCACAGCAACAGATAATATTCCAGAGAATAAAGCATCACCCATAATAGAGGCAACTCTCTGCACAAAGAGTGTAAGTTCGTTGACCCCTGTACCACTGCCTGTTCTGCCAACACTTTGTTGGTGCGCAGCAATTCTCCGCTTAACTTCCACCTTTATATCAGACCATTTCTTTTTAAGGTAATTTACAGTGCGATTTTCAGATCCCACCACAATGATGGCGTCAGCCAAACTTCCACTCATTTTTTCCTTTTGTTATTAATTCCAGAGGACAAAGTTCCAAATAAAATATTTTTTCTTGTTTCTACCTCCGATAGTAGCACATTCAATTCACTTTCCGCAAAGTTGAATTTCTTGCTGCTTGCTTTTGCCATTTTCTTGCTGCTTACTTTTGCCAAAGTGGACTCATTGCCATATTAAAATTGTGCTTGTGCATGTGCGCTCATTTTTACGTTAATTGGGATGAACAAAGAGAATATGCATGGGATCCTGCATACGCAGAGATTCATACATCTGATTTTTTTTTTTTGTGCGTACACACATTTACAGCTTTGTCCGTACACAAAATGTTTTAGTATGAATTCAATACAAGTCTTTGTACATGAGGCCCCAAGTCCTTGGCAGATCTTAAAATTTGAAAAAAATAAAACGAATGAATAACAAAACATGACATAACACACCGTGTTATTATTTATTTAACAAAAACTAGGCCAAAATGGAAAACCCATGGGTGACAAAGTTAGGACACCCTTACTGTTAACATAGGAATTAAGATGGTAAGTAATGGTCAGGCACTGCTAATCAAATACCTTTGATTAACTGACCATCAGCAAGTGTGATCACCTCTATAAAAGCTGAAGTTCTGGCAGTTTGAGCATCTGGAGACTTCAGGTGCATGCTAACACAATGACAAGGAGGAAAGACATCAGCAATGCTTTTAAAGAAACAATTGTTGCTGCCTGTTAATATGAGAAGGGTTACAAGGCCATTTCCAAACAGTTTGAAGTCCATCATTCTACAGTGATTATTCTATAGATTATTAAGTGGAAAACATTCAAGACAGTTGCCAATCTCCCCAGGAGTGGACTTCCCAACAAATTCAGCCCAAGATCAGAGCTTGCAATGCTCAGAGAAATTGCGGACGACCCAAGAACTACACCTCAGATTCTACAGGCTTCAGTTAACATGTTATATGATAAAGTTCAAGACAGTACAATTAGAAAAAGATGGGACAAGTTTGGAATGTTTGTAAGAGTTACCAGGAGAAAGACTCTTCTCGCTAAAAAAACATGGCAGCATGGCTTAGGTTTGCAAAGTTGCATCTGAACAAACAATAAGACTTCTAGAACAATGTTCTTTGGACAGATGAGACCAAAGTGGAGATGTTTGGCCATAATGCACAGTGCCAAGTTGGCCATAATGTGCAGTGCCACAGTGAAAACCAAAAACAGCATATCAGCACAAACACCTCATACCAAAAGTCAACCATGCTGGTCGAGGGCTGATGATTTTGGGCTTGTTTTGTAACCACAGGTCCTGGGCACCTCACAGTCAATGAGTCGACCATGAACTCCTCTGTATACCAAAGTTTTCTAGAGTCAAATGTGAGGCCATCCATCCAACAGCTAAAGCTTGGCCAAAATTGGGTCATGCAGCTGGACAATGTTTCGAAGATCACCAGCAAATCTACAACAGAATGGCTGAAAAAGAAAATAATCAAGGGGTTGCAGTGGCCCAGTTGAAGTCCAGACCTCATCCTGACTGAAATGCTGTGGCAAGAGCTGTGCATTAACAAATGCTCACAAACCTTAATAAACTGGAGCAATGTTGTAAAGAAGAGTGGGCCAAATGATGTGAGAGACAGAAAATGATTACTTCAAGTTTTTATTTTCCAAATGTTAAGATCTGCCAATCACTAGATGATTTTTTGTAATGTCCTAATACAGACAAGCATGGAATACAATAGGGTGTCCTATCTTTTTCACATGACTGTATGTATAATTTCCAATACCAATTAAAAAATAATATTCTTTAAGTAACTGCTGACCTATATCCAAGAAGACTGTCATCAAAACAAAGCCCCAAATGTGCACTGTATTCTATAATCAATTAAATATTGCAGTGTTATAATGACTACAAGATTAGAAAATCATTTACCTTGGTATCTTATGTTAATTGCATTTATTTGTGAGTCATTAATTCTTCATGTTAATTCTCTCCATGGAAGCTAGAAAACACTGGTTATTATCTACAAAATAACCAAGAAATGAAGGATGACACAGAATATTCACACTAGCTAGCTTACATTTTTATTAGGCCACAGAAAGATATATGTGTAAATATATATAGCCTAGAAAGTGTGCAAAGGGTGATGCCACTCATGTTGTCACTCATCTTCAATGTGATCTCACAAAGTTCCTTTATAATCATTTAACCTTTGGCGCTGTCCAGAGTGCAAACAAATACTCACTGGAAGATTTGCCACATCTGTTTCACCAATATACTATTATTACAGTTTCAACTGAGGGTGTTCTTGCTTTTGTTTTAGGGTGATAGCACCCTCTAGCACTCCCACAAACTTGAGCCTGCAACAAGGCCTTGAGATCTATAAACTATAAAAGTTTTGGTGATTATGAAATGAAAATTGGCCAAACATACTTTCTCAAATTAAAGGGGACCTAGTATGCAAAATTCACTTTTGCATGGTGGTTGGACATAAATGTGTGTTGGCAGTGTGTGTACACAACCACCCTATAATGATAAAAATCCAACTTCTTTTTTTTAATCCCCATAAATCATAAGCAGTGTCTCAAAACAAGCCATTTGCAGGTTCCTGACAATGTGACGTCACATTAACAACATCAGTTCACCGTGAGTTGTACATAGTCCGCCATTGCTGCACTGACAAGAACGTCTCCCAAATGTTTTAGGTGTTCTGTAGCTGGATGGATTAATCCACATAGCTCTCTCCATTTTCTCCCTAAATCTGAGCTGCTGAAGATGAGGTGGATTCATTTTGTTTTAGAAGAAATCTCCCTCAATTCTATCGAAATTCGTTTATGTCTGCATGAATCATTTCACACTGGACTGCTTTGTGAATGAATATCAATACTAAGGGACAATACAAAACAGAGGTTGTGCTAAAAATTTGTTACTCAAGGATAGATCAGTACTGTTCGTAATCCAGCTTGCAGCTTCTAGAGCGATACTGGATACGGCAGTAATAAAGGTGAGAGCACTTTATTACAGTTAATCGGAGTTGATTTACGGATATAAAGATTACCAGTTTATTAAGCACCTCCTGAAAAGGCATAATGTCTTTATTTTACTGTTAAATGTAATAAGTGTTTCTGTGTACTTCGTTGATGATAATGCAAGGGAGAGAGAGAGTTTATGGTTTATATTTTAATGCACACTTGCACTGTTTTATTAAGCTCTTACAGTGATTTTCTAGAGTGAAAACAGACGCTTCATATTTTGTGTGAAGTACAATAAATGTTATAAAACTCAAAGGTAAACAGGCTTGTACTAATATAGTGAAAAAAACAAGAAGACAATATAAGTTATAACCGTAATTAAACTAAACTATACCTGTTCTATCTCCATGCAGCATATATTTGCAGTTTCTGACATTATAGTCGGTCCTGACTGACTCCTGACACTGAAGAACGAGCTCTTGAAGCTCCACCCTCTTAGACCGAGCGCAGCAGCTCATTTGCATTTAAAGGGCACACACTGAAATGGCGCATTTTTGCTCACCCCCAAAAAGTGGCAATTTTAAAATGCTATAAAGAATTATCTGTGGGGTATTTTGAGCTAAAATTTCTCATACACACTCTGGGGACACTAAAGACTTACTTTACATCTTGAAAAAAGGGGGCATAATAGGTCCCCTTTAATATCTTGGGTTCAATGCATCTCCGGGGTGAAGGTTGCTTTGTACCATCCCTGGTCGCACCCTCCCTGGACTTGCGATGATGCCATTGTGCATCACTGATAGCACTGTTCGCTATGATGCCCTTCCTTTCCCATCATGAACCTGATTGAAGGAATAGGGTTACGCTGATCTAAGGTTGAGCGGTCACTCTGTGACAATTTCTAGTGTAAACTACTTATCTGAAGCCCTCTCTCTCTTGGCACTAATAGCCTGAAACTTTCTCTATTAGATCCTTGGACTGCAGCAGTGCATTTGTCCTGATTATTAGAATGCAAGCACTCAACCTCCCCTTACACTCTTCTGCATGTTCTGAGTTTAAGATTCAAACCCGCTCTGTGAGAACAGGCTAATGCAGTGCACAATCACCAATACTATTAATCTCTTCTCCCTACAGGGCGAGGTTCATTAAGAAGCTATTGCCATAATAGCTAGAAGGCACACACTAGTTTAACCAACCAAAGGCAGGGCAGCAGAAGCTATATCAATCCATCAGGTGCCATTGGGAGGATATAGAAGCCCACAGCAGTTGTTTTGGAGGACCAAAGGGCCACAGGGACCCGCAGGGGCAATAGAACTGAATCCTCATTTCCAAAAGCTTACAATGGCGCCATTGTGAGGGCTAGATCAGGTAATGGGGAGGGCAAATATATGTCAGGACAATTTTGAGAAATTAATCTGGTAATGTGAATGCTTGCTGAACATATTTGAGGTCTTCTTTGCATTGTAGTCCTGAGCTTTGAAGACTGAAAACGATCTGTTGCAGAATGTCAAAAGACAGGCTGGGCAATGCCTGAAGAATTATACATTCAACCTCCTCAAACCAGATAGACATTGGTCTACAGAAAATAGAAAAGAGTTCTGCAGAATTAGTACAGACATGCCACACACTGTGTACTCAAGCAATGGGTATTAATCCAACATATTCCTTAAATCTACACAGCATGTTCTTTCTGCTGGTGTAATTCTGTAAACACCCATTTTTGGAAGGCAAACAGCCCGATATTCCTGAGTAACTTTTTGTTACTAAAAAAACACACCCTGATGAATGAGAATTAGCTTGATCTTTCAGCTACAAGCCCCTCATCAAAATCACTGATCAATACAAACATGTTCTTTTTGTATTTTGTGCCTCTCACTGTAACATCACTGGCTACTTCAGTGTTCATAGGCTCAAAGTTCATATTTGCAATTGAGCGTCTGATGTCTTCACAGTAATCATTAGGGTAAAACTCTGTGCTTTTCTGTACTTCAATGTCTTGTGGGAAGTAGCTGCCAGCATACAGATAAGCCTGAAGAAGCTACTGCTTCTCAGCAAGTTGTTCGACATAGATTCTTAAAGTTATGTGATTTGCGAGCACACTGTTTGAAAAAGGAGTGTTTGCTCTCAAATCGCAGTGTCCACAAACTAATTAGAGGGCCAAAGTGAAACATCAGGTCAGGATAGTGACTGATGTAATGGTGTTTTGGTTTGAGTGGATGATTGTAAAAAGACTGCCATCGAGTATGCAAATACTCATCAATTAGAACCTGCAAGTAAGCTATCTGACCAGTGGACATAGCTTGTGCACATACAAGTTGTACTTTTTCTCGTAGTTGCAAAACCAGCTGGCACATCTCATTTTCAGATGGGTTTACAATCTTGTCTCCAAAATTCACACTTTTTGTGAAATTTTCCACAAATCCACCAATGATACTTGAAGTCCTGCTCCCTGCAAAGTAAAACAAGCTGCATCTGGTCAATGCGTGATCTATGATGTGTAGCATCCTGTTAAAGGATTAAACTAAAGGATGAGGCATCTGTATTGAGCTGCTCATTACCTTTTAAGTTGCTACCATCCCATACATCGTGAAGAATATCGTGAGGACGGACACCAGAAAACACTTGTTTGCAATGTTCTGTAATTTTGTCAATCTGTAATAGAGAACCAATTGTTTCGAAAACATATTGAGCAAATCACTCTTTGCCTGCCTCATTTGTCCCAAGACAAAGTGTAACTGGTGCCACATAGTTGAAGGTATTCTTGAAAAATTCTTTCTTTTTTGATCAGTTTTAAGTTTTTGTGAATTACAAGTCTAAAAAGAAATTTTCACTTTGCAAAATTTCCAAATAGCATTTATACCTGCTTCTGCAACCTCCAAGCACTACATTTTTCTCTCAATTTAAAAAGTAGGTACGAGTGACTCATTTCATGAATTTTCTGAAGGTGATCAACAAATATTTGAATAGTGGAGGATGGAATCAGAAATTTTGATTGCAATTTGAGATAAAATAGAACAAGATGTCTCAAAAACTGATCTTCATCCACACTTTCACCAAAGTTGTCTTATTCCACACCATCAGTATCAGTATCACTGCAAAGAAAGTCCCGTGGCATTTCATGATGCTTTTCAGAGCTGTCATGCATGCTATATGGAAGTGCTACTGAATCAATCAGTTTTACCACTGAACAATCAGCATTTTCTAGATACATGTGCTGTAAAAGTGGACACAATTGAAGAGACTTGTCATTTTGCTGAAATGGACAAGAAACGCTTCTCCTGTCCAATGTGAGTTTTAAGATGCTGATAAAATCTACTTGCAGGAGTTTCACACCTGACTTTACACGAGTCAACATGACATGTTAATTCAAATGAGATCAATGGCATAGATTTGAGTTTAGATTTCCCCTTAGATTTCCCCTGAAAAGTTTTTGAAACTCTTATTACAAGCAGGCAATGCACAACTGAACCTGACATTCGTGACATGAATGTGAATGCGTATGTGTCTCACAAATGCAGGTAAAGTAGTGCATGTGTGTGCACAAAGTTTGCAAGTAAACATTTTACACTATGGAAGAGCACAATCCAGCTATCAAACACATGTGTGTTTTAACTTTGAGGAAGTTAAATTTTAAGTGAATTTCATCTATGTCAACGGCTTAATGTACGTAGTTGGAACAAATTTATTGAGTGCAAAAGTATGCTGTTAAAATGATTGTGCTCAAATACTGTACAAAGCCAACATAATAATACAATTTAGATTACCCCAAGTTCCTTTAGACGAGACTTGACATTTAATCAGTGCAGAACTTCCACTGAGACAGATGTGCAATTCACTCGTGCTAAAGAACCTCGCTTCCCCACCACATAAAAAAACATACTGCCAAAAGTATATGCAACACACACACTTAACTTTGTGGAACAATAAATTTAGCTACTTCCACTGTCTTTAAGCACAAATTAAAAGTAAATTAATAAGATTAAAATTGAACACACTTATTTTAGATTCAACCATGGTCTGCTACCTGTTAATGAGCTTTAAGATGAAAGACCTGCACTATGCAATTCACTCGTGCTAAAGAACCTAGCTGTTCCACCATCCCCCACCACGTAAAAAAATAAAACATACTGCCAAAAGGCAGCAAATAAAAAAAAACTACTTAATAGAATAATCCAATGAACACGGTTATTTTACATTTCCCTCTATATTAGGGTAACTTTTGCACAATGAAATAACAAAAAATATGCAACCAGCTGCACACACACATTTAACTTTAAGGAAAAATAAATTTAGCTACATCCACTGTCTTAAAGTGCAAAAATAAATGAAATTAATAAGATTTTAGATTCACCTGTGGTCTGCTACCTGTAAATGTGCTTCAGCTTCACACTTAAAGGGTTAGTTCACCCAAAAATAAAAATTTGGTCGTTAATTACTCACCCTCATGTCGTTCCACACCCACAAGACCTTTGTTCATCTTCATAACACTATATTGCCAAAAGTTTTGGGATGCCTGCCTTTACGTGCACATGAACATAGAGTTTAATATGGAGTTGGCCCACCCTTTGCAGCTATTAAAGCTTCAACTCTTCTGGGAAGGCTTTCCACAAGATTTAGGAGTGTGAATGGGAATTTTTGACTATTCTTCTAGAAGCGCATTTGTGAGGTCAGACACTGATGTTGGACAAGAAGGCCTGGCTCACAGTGTCCGCTCTAATTCATCACAAAGGTGTTCTATCGGGTTGAGGTCAGGACTCTGTGCAGGCCAGTCAAATTCCTCCTCATCAAACTCGCTCATCCATGTCTTTATGGACCTTGCTTTGTGCACTGGTGTGCAGTCATGTTGGAACAGGAAGGGGCCATCCCCAAACTGTTCCCACAAAGTTGGAAGCATGAAATTGTCCAAAATGTCTTGGTATGCTGAAGCATTAAGAGTTCCTTTCACTGGAACTAAGGGGCCCAACCCCTGAAAAACAACCCCATACCATAATTCCCCCTCCACCATACTTTACACTTGGCACAATGCAGTCAGGCAAGTACTGTTCTCCTGGCAACTGCCAAACCCAAACTCATCCATCAGATTGCCAGACAGAGAAGCGTGATTCGTCACTCCAGAGAACATGCCTCCACTGCTCTAGAGTCCAGTGGCAGCATGCTTTACACCACTGCATCCGACACTTTGCATTGCACTTGGTGATATAAGGCTTGGATGCAGCTGCTCGGCCATGGAAACCCATTCTTTGAAGCTCTCTACACACTGTTCTTGAGCTAATCTGAAAGCCACACGAAGTTTGGAGGTCTGTAGCTATTGACAGAAAGTTGGCGACTTCTGTGCACTGTGTGGCTGAGTTGCTGTTGTTCCCAATTGCTTCCAGTTTGTTAAGATACCACTAATAGTTGACCGTGGAATATTTAGTAGTGAGGACATTTTGTGAATTGACTTATTGCACAGGTGGCAACCTATCACAGTTCCTCACTTGAATTCACTGAGCTACTGAGAGCGACCCATTCTTTCACAAATGTTTGTAGAAGCAGTCTGCATGCCTAGGTGCTTGATTTTATACACCTGTGGCCATGGAAGTGGTTGTAACGCCTGAAAAAGTGGTATCGGTGCATCCCTGATTTTCAAACAATGTAAGTTTATAAGAGAATATGTAAATCTATGTGAAAAAAGTATTTAATAGGCTCCTCCATCAAAAGAGTAAACACAACTACAATCCAAGTATACTTAGAATACTTAATTATAGTTTTAGCTATATCTCAGTCAAAGGATTGAGTAGAAGTAAGCCAAATATACCCTGTCTGTGAAACCGGGCCTATAAGTATATTTCTGAGAAGTACATAAAAAGTAGACTGAAAATATACTTTCCCATTCAGTCGGATAGACCGACGAATAGGAATCACACTAGAGAGGCCGATCTGCTTCGAGTGTGCCAATGCACATTGGCATGCAACCATATGCAGCAGCTGCTCTGCCATGCAGCGCGGGTATTTAACGAGCAGCAAGTGCATTGCGTCTTCAGCTTTTCTGCTTTGGAGCCGAACAGTGTTTGTTCCTGTTCTACGTGCCGCAACGTGCGAGGAAGGTTATGGCGCGGGCAGTAACTCCACTTGGTTTGCTTCATATGAGACCGCTTCAGCACGAGATGCCGAGATGGGCGTGGCAATGCGGCACGTACCGAGTGGCAATCACTCCGGAATGCCGCTGTAAGGCTGGAACAAAGATGGCTGAACCTGGAGAGCGCCATTTTCTGAGGGAACAAAGGTTCCTCACGAGAATTAACAGTTGAACACTTTCTCAGGGAGTTCACCTCCACGTTCAAGACAACACACCCCACTGGGTGAAGAGACACACCCCACTGGGTGAAGACAGAAGAGTCACACCTCACTATTGACTGTAAACATCTGTTTCCTTGCTCACTCTCCTCCTCTGTTTCCCCCTCCTCACTTCCTAACCTCCTAACCTCAGGACACTCCAAAACTCACCTGGACACCACTATCTAAATCAAGATGAACAAAAGTGTAATAATTCATGTTTGGTATCATTTAAAAGGTCTCAGTGCATCTGGTAAAAAGGTATCATTCCCTTAATCATAGGAGAAATCACTTTTAAGATCTAGAATTTGGAGTAAAAACTATATGCTAATGTGATCAAACTGCCCCCAGGTCCCTCACACACAAATACCTCCTGTATGTAAATGAATTGCATCTTCCCACAGAAATCAAAGAAGAATTCTCACCACTACCCTACATCCCCCAAAGAGAAGTCCCCAAATGATTATAATAATAAAAACGTTTAATACGGGCCTCACGGTCACAAACTGGTCAGTTTTGGTTACTAGACAGAGGTAACTGACTATACTAATAGAGTGCCGCTCTCATGCTTGCTTTCTCTAGAAGTATTTTCGTAGTCCCCAAAGATCTGTATACACTTGAATTAGAGTATTGTTTAAAGCCCTTTGAAGCTGCACTGAAACTGTAATTTTGACCTTCAACAGTTTGGAGTCCATAAGGAGAACAATCCTGGAATGTATTCATCAAAAACCTTAATTTCTTTTTGACTGAAGAAAGAAAGACGTGAACATCTTGGATGACATTTTTATGTGAAAGTGGACTAATCATTTAAATTTTTCTCCTAGACAGAAATGAGGCTACAAGAACATCAAATGGAGACTTTTGCTTAAGTGTCCTGCTCACATTTTTTTTTTTTTCTCCTGAGAAATAAAATACTCTCACAATTGTACCCTTAAGTTTCAGAAGCATTCTCAATGATACAAACTGTGGACCAAGACAAATGTCTCAAAATGAACTCAAACAATATGAAATCATTGTGCCTTCCACAAAAAAGCTTGAAGGGTAACGGCATCTGGTACATGTCTAGTTTCAAGAACAAATGATCTGCCCTGCGTTCACCTCTATAGGTGTAGAGCAAAAATATCAATAACCACTATATGGCAGTAGTACTCAATGGCTGCATATAGGCTGAAATCTATAAAATAAACCATTGTTGTTATGAACTTAACCTCTTAAGTTTTAGATTTTATCACAAGTTAAAATTGTAGAATTTATTAAAAACCGTTTGTGTTGGGTGAGACTATACAAAGATGCCATAATATGCTTACAGACAAATATGACCATGCTATAAGGAAAAGATAAAGTAGGAGACAGAGTAATAATTTATTTCTAACAAAAAACATCAAATTTCAATCACTCAAAAAAAGTACAAAGCAGGCAAGAACAAACAATAACCTAACCTCAAAAGCAAATGGTAACAAACAGATAAGAATAAACAATGTACATGTTTTGTTCGGATGCATCAACAAATCTTGTAGTAGGATTTTGATATTACTTTGAAGCGTGTGTGTGTGTATTTGTTTGTTTTGCAAAGTGGCTGATTGGCACATTTTTTTATTTTTTTTAAATGTATAACCTTAATAATTAATTAAAATAATTATAGCCTTTCCCATTCATTTCCTATGGGTGCCCATTTTTGTCCACGTAGGACCAATTAATGATTTTTTTTTCAACGACTTAACCTTGTTTTTGTTTTTTTTTGCGTGTTCAGGTGACAAACTTAGGAAAAGTAGCCAAGTCTTGTACTGCTCAGATTAAGGAAACTATAAAAGAAAAAAAAAATTATTTTGCCCAAATTTGTCCCGAAGGACCCTTTAGTTAAAAGATAGTTTCAGTATTTACAATATTTCTCCTAAGAAGTTTTGGTCCCACTTTATATTAAGTGGCCTTAACTACTATGTACTTACATCAAAAAATAAGTACAATGTACTTATTGGGTTCATACTGAATTGCAAAACACTTTTGCTGCTATTGAGGTGGGATACGGGTAAGGTTAGGGAAAGCTTTGGTGGTATGGATAGGTTTAAGGGTAGGGGTAAGGGGTAAGGGATGGGTCAATAGTGTAATTATAAATGTAATTACAGAAATTAATTACAGATGTAATTACATGCAGGTGTTTTTAAAATATAAGTACAATGTAAAAACTTGTATGTACACAATAAGTGCATTGTATCAAATGATTAATTTAAATGTAAGTACATAGTAGTTAAGGCCACTTAATATAAAGTGGGTCCGTAGGAGAAGCAACTGAAGACAAAATTGATACCTAAAATTAGATATATAAGATAATCACCTGATCTTACAAAGCATAGTTTCTGTCAGAGCCATGGCCTTGTGGTTTAAAAATATTGCGCAGCTCAGAAAACATGAGACTGAGTCCCAGCTGAAGGACCTCCTTTTGAATAATTTTCTCTCAAAATGTTCTCAAGCCTTATTTATGTCTATATTTATTTCTCCTAATGAATTTGAGGAGAGCCATGTGCAGACAAAATGTATTTCTCAATCAGCTCAGTAGTCAGGGCACTGATCAGGGAGTTGGCCATTTTAAGGGTTGTCTCAATCACAAAATCCATCCAGTGCACTGAAATGTTCCCTCTCTAAAAAGTTCCACAATGAAAACCGTGACAACCAGGAAGCATAAATTCTTATGTTCTCTTACTGAAGTTCTGAAGCACAAAACATAAATCACACAAACTAACTCATCACACATAATGACATGTGATAGATGTCTTAAAAAGGCAAATTTTTATCTAATTATATTTCAGCATAAACATACATTGCTAGATCATAATCTAGCTGTACGGCTGAAATGTTGCAGGTACAGTATATGTAACAATAAAAGTATTTATCATTATGTACTTTAAATTATACATTAAAAAAATAAATGTCAGCAAAAAATCAGTTCTGTTTTTGTTTATAAATTCCAGTAGTGGCATTGTACAACAAGGACAATGTCATGTCCCCATCAGTGTCCCAATTTGTAGTGAGCCAGGGTTCTTACTGTCTTTACCTGTGCCTGAAATTGTTTACACAATATATTGATTCACAACTTATAGAGACCTGACTGAGACACACCCAAAGTGTATACCTACATGAGACATAAGAGAATCACAACTTTATATTCTGAGCATAGAAAGAACAACTTCTTAGAAATTACATTCCTAAAATGGAGTCGTGAAAGGGATTTTATCAAGACAGAAAGAGGCCCCTTATGTTTCTCAGGCCACATTCTCAGTTTTGAGTGAAAAAATGATGCAGCAGGTTAGTCCATTTTGCTGAAATTTCATTGCAGCAACTCTAAATGGTACCCAGTAGTTTGTATGGCTCCTACATGCTTGTATGCATGCCTGACAACGTCGGGGCATGCTCCTAATGAAATGACGGATGGTGTCCTGGGGTATTTCCTCCCAGATCTGGACCAGGGCATCACTGAGCTCCTGGACAGTCTGAGGTGCAACCTGGCGGCATCGAATGGACTGAAACATGAAGTGAAGTGAAGTGAAGTGACATGTGGCCAAGTACGGTGACCCATACTCGGAATTTGTGCTCTGCATTTAACCCATCCAAGTGCACACAAACAGCAGTGAACACACACACACCCGGAGCAGTGGGCAGCCATTGCTGCGGCGCCCGGGGAGCAGTTGGGGGTACGGTGCCTTGCTCAAGGGTCTCACCTCAGTCGTGGTATTGAGGGTGGGGAGAGTGCTGGATATTCACTCCCCTCACTGACAATCCCTGCCAGACCTGAGACTCGAACCCATGACCTTTTGGGTTACAAGTCCGACTCTCTATCCATTAGGCCACGACTGCCCCCTAAGATCTTCTACATCATTTTTGCACAAAATGTACCAGAGGTGTTCAATTGGATTTAGGTCAGGCGAGCGTGGGGCCATTTTATGGTATTAATTGCTTCATCCTCCAGGAACTACCTGCATACTCTCACCACATGAGGCCAGGCATTGTCATACACCAGGAGGAACCCAGGACCCACTGCACCAGCGTAGGGTCTGACAGTGTGTCCAAGGATTTCATCTCGCTACCTAATGGCAGTCAGGGTGCCATTGTCTAGCCTGTAGAGGTCTGTGTGTTCCTCCATGGATATGCCTCCCCAGACCATCACTGACCCACCACCAAACCGGTCATGCTGAACGATGTTACAGGCAGCATAATGTTTTCCATGGCTTCTCCAGACCCTTTTACATCTGTCACATGCTGTTCCTCCTTGCATAAAGGAGCAGATACCGGTCCTGCTGATGGGTTAAGGGGCTTCTATGGGCCTGTCCAGCTCTCTTAGAGTAACTGCCTGTCTCCTGGAATCTCTTCCATGCTCTTGAGACACAGCAAACCTTCTGATAATGACACGTTTTGATGTGCCATCCTGGAGGAGTTGGACTGCCTGTGCAACCTCTGTAGGGTCCAGGTATCACCTCATGCTACCAGTAGTGACACTGACCCTAGCCAAATGCAAAACTAGTGAAAAACAGTCAGAAAAGAAAAAAATGTCAGTGGCCTCCACCTGTAAAACCATTCCTGTTTTGGGGGTCATCTCATTGTTGCCCATCTAGTGCACCTGTTGTTAATTTCATTAACACCAAAGCAGCTGAAACTGATTAACAACCTCCTCTGCTACTTACAGATCAATATCCCAGGAGTTTAACTGACTTGATTAAAAAGTGTTCCTTTAATTTTTTTGAGAAGTATATATAAATAATAAAACAAACAAAACATTTAAGTTTAGATCATGTCATATGTAGCATAGTAAATAAATCCAGCTAAGTAAATTAATAAATAGAGCGAGTCTCAGAGAGTTATCCGTCTCTAATATTATGAATGGCTAACACATATTTTGCAGCTAGTGCAGATGTGCTATCATCTTCACCAAGTATGAAGGGTATTTTCTTAATATTACTCAGTTCAATGAATGATGGAATCAGTGTTTCAAATATGGAGAAAAATGTTTCTCTTACATCGTGCTATTTAGGACAGATGAGTAGAAAGTGTTTCTCATCCTCTATTTGCTGTAGATCAGAGTGTTTACAGATCCCCTGATCTCTCGCTGTCCATGTTTGTCTATGTTTTTCTTTCTTTATTTCTAGATCATTGTCATTTAATCTGCATTTGGAGAGGATTTGTCTTTCTTTAAATTGTTTAATTAATAGATAATTTGCAAATTTAGTGGTCCCTTTTAGGGTTGAGTAACATTGGAGTTTGTTTCATTGGACTTGCTGTGAACCCCTAAAATGTTTTTGCCAATTTCCGATTGTACTTTTTTCTACTACTCTATTTTAAAAGTTAGTTCTGGTCCCCAAATTTCAGATCCATATATAAAAAAAAATGGTTTTATTATTGAATTATATAATTTTATCCAAGTTTTAATGGGTAATTCTAAGTGACCGCTTTGTGACTTTATAGCATAAAAAGCCCTTCGAGCCTTTTCGCTCAGTGTTTTGACAGCCAGACTGAAGCTTCCCGAAGCCCTGATGTCGATGCCCAGATAACTGTAGCTAGTGCTGTGCTGTAGGACCTGGCCTTTATAAATGAACTGGTGTTTGTTCCTCTGATATCTGGTCTTCTTCTGGAACACCATGACTGTGGTTTTGTCCAAATTGACTGTCAGGGCCCATTCGTGACTGTACTGTTCCAGTAGGGGCAAGCTTTGCTGGAGACCCTCAGCTGTGCGGGACAGCAGGACCAGATCATCTGCGTACAGCAGACATCTGACCTCTGTGTGGTGTAGAGTGAGGCTGGAGACAGTAGAGCGCTCCAGCACTGATGCCAGATCATTTATGTAGATGTTAAGAAGAGTCGGACTCAGACTACATCCCTGTCTCTCTCCACGTCCCTGCCGGAAAAATGCTGTTCTGTGATTATTGATTTTCACCACACATTTACTGTTGGTGTACAGGGATTGTAAAGTATCAAAAGTTTTCCCACCGATGCCAATTTGTAGGAGTTTGTACAGTAAACCGTCATGCCAAATTGAGTCAAATGTTTTTTTGAAATCTACAAAAAATGAAAAATATTTTCCTTTGTTTGTCTTTGATGTTTTTGTTAGAGTGTGAAGAGAATAGATGTGGTCGGTTGTGTGCTGTTTTGGTAAAAATCCAATTTGTGCTTTATTTAAAATGCTGTGTGGAGATGTGTTTGACAATACGGCTGTTTATGACACTGCAGAACAGTTTTCCTAAGGCACTGCCACACAGATGCCACGATAATTACTGGGGTCAAATTGATCACCTTTTTTAAATATGGGAGTGATCAGTCTCTCAGACCAGATCTCAGGGAAGTTACCAGACCATAAAACCAGATTAAATAATTTGGCTAGAGCTTTAATCATGCTGGGACTGCTGAGTTCAAGCATTTCATTACTAATGTCATCTTGGCCACATGTTTTTTTTTTTGTTTTTTTTTTTAATTTAAGACTTTTAATATGCTGTTATTTCAGATATTGTTGTAAATGTATCTAATGGATTTTGATAATATTTAATTGTTTTCTCCAAGTCTACAAGTGTTTTCAGTAGGTTCAGTAGGTCAGTAGGATAAATTTTTTGATAAAGATTTTCAAAGTAAGATTTCCAAATTATGCGATTCTGGAGTGATATCTTTAATTTGGGCTTATCATTTTTTTTTCATATATATATATATAGGTTCTAGAAAGTGTTTTGATCTATTGATTAATCAATTTCATCAATTTTGGTTTTAAAATATTTTTGTCCTTTGTTCCACATTAGTCTCTTGTAATTTTAGTCTCTTGACAGTCTGAATAAGTAAGCCGCAATGTCTGGATGGATGGATCTTTGTGCTTTTTGTTAGAAAGTCTCCTTAATTCTTTTCTGAGACTTGAACATTCATCATCAAACCAAACATTCTTTCTTATTTTCTGTTGATTTGTTTTATGTTTGCTTTGCTGTTTAATGTTAGAATCACCAATGTTTTGAATATGTAATTAAAGTTTTTTTTTGTTGCTAAATTTATCCCATTAACATATAAGGTGAAATCAGTGGACATAAAGTCATCCAGCATTTTTAATATAGCAGGATTGTTCATGTTTTCTTTGTATTGTTGAGAGCTGGATTGGTCCTATTTGAGTTTACGTTTCAAAGGAAATAGTTTTTCAGATTCGAGTGGAGAAGTTTTGGTCCTTTCACATACTGGGTTTCAGGTAAAGCACTGCTTGGCAGTGATCGGAAATCGGGAGCTGAGGTCTGACTGTGAAGGCATTAATAAAGTTTGGATCCGTATCTGTTGAATAATCAACCACACTGGTTCCTAATCTGGAGCAATAAGTGAATCTACTAAATGTATCTCCTTTAGTTCTGCCATTAATGATGTATATCCCTAAACCTTTACAGAGTTTTAACATTTGCTTTCCATTCATGTTAAGTAAACTATCGTAGCTGTTTCTTGGTGTGATACTTGATGAGGAAAAAAGTATGTGGTCATTATCTACAATATTTACATAATCAATTTATCTCCCTGTTTTGGCGTTTAAGTCTCCGCAAATAAGGATATTTCTCTGGACTGAAAGTGTAAGATGCCAGTCTGTAGTTTTGGAAAGCTTTGCTCTTCATAATAGTGAGAGTCATGAGGTGAAATATAGACTGCACAGAGGTAAAGATTAGACTGTGATATGACAGATTTTATTTCAAGCCAAATTTTTAAAATTGTCTTTGTGCCATATAATGGATTAAATGGATTTAATGAAGGAACAACAATTTCGTTGTGTTCTATTGTACAATGTGACACAATGTCTCATGAAAGATATAGATGTCCATATCTGTTACACTACTGAGTAATTCTTGGTCTGCAGTCTTGTTACCAAATGTAGAAGAGTGCAGACCCTGTATATTCCAACAACTGATTTTAAATGATTTTATGGATTTTTCTGTAGTGTGTGTGTGTGTGATTTTTTTTTTTTTTTTTACACGTATCGTTTTGCTTCAGAAGGCCTTTATTAACCCCCCAGAGCCGTGTGGAGCACATATTTATGATGGATGAATGTGGATGGAAGCACTTTCTTCAGATCCCCATTCACTGCCATTATAAAGCTCGGATGCATCAGGATATTTATTAATATTTCTCTGATTGTGTTCATCAGAAAGAAGAGAGTCATATACACCTATGATGGCTTGAGGGTGAGTAAAACTTGGGCTAATTTTCATTTTAAGACTTAAAACAATTGCAAGAAAACAGACAATGTTTCAGCAAAGGTGTTTAACAAAGTTTAATAAACATTGAAAAATGTTTCACTGACTATATATAATTACAAATATTTCACATTTAAAGTATTTAAATTATTTCAAATATGCAAAAACTCAGTTCCCATTCAGTCGGTCACGTTCGACGTACGTCGGACAGACCGATGAATAGGAATCTCGCCAGAGAGGCCAATCTACTTCGAGTGTAACTAAAACGAGCCAATGCACATTGGCATACAATCATATGCATCAGCTGCTCGCCTCGCAGCGCGGGTATATAATGAGCAGCAGGTGCGTTGCATCTTCAGCTTTTCGCTTCGGAGCCGAACTACTGCAAACACAGTAGTGTCTACAAGCGAGTGTTTGAAGACGGACTTCAACGAGTCAGCTCTCTCTTCTGACTGCACTTTCTCGTCCGGTGCAGGAGGACAGCACAGCAGCGGGGCCGAGTTTCTCCTTTTCTTTGCTTTTTCTTTGCCTTTTATTTTGAGCAAGAAAGCTGTTTCCCAGCTGTGAAAGCCGTTTTGACGGCTGGTAACGGTGCGCTTAAGAGCGCTGAATAAGCTGTTTTGACAGCTGGTAAGAGGCAGCGTCTACAAGGAGAGTGCACACGACAGGCTGCACATTCCCTGTCTGTGTTGCAGCGGCTTTCCCCTGCGTGCTTCGGCACCTGAAAGAGTTAGTCCCTGAAAGAGCTTACACGAGTAGTTCGCGTCTTTTTAAAGATGTCGTTTTACTTGTGTGCTGCTGGATGCGGTCGTTGCCTGGTGCCTCGGGATGGTCACCAATGCTGTATCGCATGCTTGGGCTTAAGGCACGCTGAGGTGGCGTTTGTGGACGAGTCATGTACCCATTGTGGGAAGATGACCGTTGCGGAGTTGCGGTCTAGACTCCAGTTCCTGCAAAGGAGCCGGAGTCCCGGTGCCGCTGCCTCGTTCCAATCCTGATGGCTATGCTTTCCCGGGCCGCCAACAGGGTCGGGCTCGTGTGGAATCCTCCACCGTGTCCCGAACCCTCGGTTGGATGGTTGGATGATTGGTATCTCGGGTGGCAAGGGCTGGTTCTCAGCCCCCCACCCCAGTGCTATTCTTCCCGGAGGTGCATGAAGAACTCACTGGCACATGGACGGCACCTTTTACTGCCTGAAACCGTGTCGGTGGGTCCTCCTCCCTCACCACCCTTGATGGCGGGGCGGCTAAGGGTTATACGCGCATACCCCCTGTGGAACTATGTGCCCTAACTGTGCCCTAACTCCACCTGGCGGGGGGAGCCGTCTCTCCCTTCCCGGGCCTGTAAGTACTCGTCGGATCTTACCGGCAAGGCTTACCAGGCCTGTGGGGAAGCCGCCTCTGCCCTACACGCTATGGCGTTGTTACAGGTCCATCAGGCCAAGGCACTGAAGGACCTGCACGAGGGTGGCCATGACCCACAAGTTCTTCAGGAACTTCGTGCCGCGACGGACCTCGCGCTTCGTGCGACGAAGGTCACGGCACGGTCAGTGGGTCGTGCGATGTCCATACTTGTGGTCCAGGAGCGCCATCTCTGGCTGTGTCTTGCGGACATGAGGGATACCGACAAAGTCAGGTTCCTTAATTCCCCCGTGTCCCAGACTGGCCTCTTCGGCGACGCGGTCGAGAGCTTCGCCCAACAGTTCTCGGCTGTACAGAAGCAGTCTGAGGCCATCAGCCACATCCTGCCGAGGCGGTCAGCTGCTGCTCCACCACCGCCCGCAGCACCTCAGACTGCCCGTCGCCGAGGGCGCCCCCCTGTGGCCGCCCCCGCTCCCGCGCCCTAGCAGCAGCAGCCTCCAGCTAAGCGGCGCCGTGGAGCCGGTCGCGGTCGGGGTGCCCAGCCCGTCCAGCCACCCCCCAAGAAGAAGGGTGGCAAGACCAAGTCCAAGCGGCCCTAGGACGGGCGACCCGGAGATGGATGGGACTGCTCTACAGGAGGTGGTGACCGCACCGCTCCTTCCCCCGGAGGAGGGCCGGGTGGAGAATCCTGTGTTTCCTTTTGTTTTTGTTTTGTTTTCTTTTATTGAAAACCCAAATTTTCAATAAAAGAGCAGTTTCCTCTATCTCCGGGTCCAAAGAGGGCTCGGAGAGCAGTGGGAGGGCAAGAACCTCACCACTCTCATCCCCCTCTTCTGTCGCCAGCGGACAGCAGCAAGCAGCAGGCAGTCAAAGCCTCGACTGCTCCCTCTGTCCACCCGTGGAAGCAGGTAAGTGTTGCACAGCACACTGTGACGCCGCTTCAGGCCGCCTCGCAGAGAGAGCCTCCCGGGCCGTGTCCCTGCGTTCCACCTCGCTGCCCCGCTGCGGGTAAGCCTGTGGTCTCTCTGGTCCCGCTGGTGCGGTCTCTGGGAGCCTGGTTAGCGCTCACCAGTCCGTCCTGCTGGCTCATTCGGACCATCAGGCTCGGCTACGTGATTCAGAACACCCGGCGTCCCCCCAGGTTCAAGGGTGTCCACTTCACTGTAGTGAAAGATGTCGATGCCCCTGTCTTGCGTGTGGAGATCGCAGTCCTACTGGCGAAGGACGCGATAGAGCCGGTCCCTCCAGCCGATATGAGGTCAGGGTTCTACAGTCCCTACTTCATTGTACCCAAGAAAAGCGGCGGGTTATGACCTATCCTGGATCTGCGAGTCTTGAATCTGAGCCTTCACAAGCTACCGTTCAAGATGCTCACGCAGAAATGCATTTTCGAATGCATCTGTCCCCAGGATTGGTTTGCAGCGATCGACCTGAAGGACGTGTACTTTCATGTCTCGATCCTTCCGCGACACAGGCCATTCCTGTGGTTCGCGTTCGAAGGACGAGCATATCAGTACAGAGTCCTACCCTTCGGGCTGGCCCTGTCTCCCCGCGTCTTTACGAAGGTCGTGGAGGGAGCCCTTGTTCCCATGAGAGAACAGGGTGTTCGCATTCTCAACTATCTCGACGACTGGCTCATTCTAGCACAGTCTCGGGATCAGTTGTGCGAACACAGGGATTTGGTGCTCAGACACCTCAGCCAGTTGGGGCTTCAGGTCAACTGGGAAAAGAGCAAACTCGCCCCGGTGCAGAGGATCTCTTTTCTCGGTATGGAGTTGGATTCGGTCGAACAGATAGCACGCCTCACAGAGGAACGTGCTCAGTCGGTGTTGAACTGCCTGAATACGTTCAATGGCAGGACAGCGGTCCCACTGAAATTTTTTCAGAGGCTCCTGGGGCATATGGCGGCCGCGGCGGCAGTAACCCCGCTCGGTCTGCTTCATATGAGACCGCTCTAACACTGGCTTCACGGCCGAGTCCCGAGATGGCCTTCAGTCCGTGGTCGGACCCTTTGTTTCTCCGGGCAGGAGTGCCCCTAGAACAAGTGTCCCGGCATGCTGTGGTATTCACAGATGCTTCTGCCACCGGCTGGGGTGCCACGTACAACGGGCATGCAGTGTCAGGGGTTTGGACGGGACCCCATCTGCATTGGCACATCAATTGCCTCGAGTTGCTGGCAGTACGTCTTGCTCTGAGTCGCCTCAAAGGGCCGCTACGGGGCAAGCATGTACTGGTCCGTACGGACAACACTGCGACCGTTGCGTACATCAACCGTCAGGAGAGTGGTGACTCCACCCCCACTCTAATCATCAAAATTAAAAAAAAAAAACTTTTGAAATGTTTTACTGTACATGTAGGGAATCTAGAATATATGAAAGTTTCATTTTTAAAAATAATTTACAATAAAAAAAATGAACTTTTTCACAATATTCTAATTATATGACCAGCACCTGTAGTTTCTCTCAGATAGGATCTGAAAAGCACTTCTTGTTTTTGGGCACCAGATTTTTTTGGCTTTCATATTTGGGAATAGAAGTTTTTCTTTGACGTATTTCCCATTTGAGTCAGTCAGGATAAGAGTGTGTGTTTCTCTCTGGTCCTCTGCAGTGGAGCTGTGGATCTGGGATGCTGGATCAGTCGAGCAGTTAGACTCTTCCTCTACTGGAAGCTGTTCAGGTTGAGGATTTTCTATAAGCATCTCTGGACACATCAATGGTTTAGCAGAAGACTCTTTAGGTGCTGAAACAGAATTGAGTTCTTTCAGATTGTGGATGAGTTCATCTTTGGTGCGGAGTACTGATTTGAAGGCAGATAGCTTCTCCTGCATTTCTTTTCTAACTTCTGTTAGTTGTCTTCCTAAAGTTGATTTTACTTCAGTCAGTTCATCTTTAGTTTGCTTAAGTTATTTTGACATTTCTTCTCCGTGTCTCTGCAGATATTCAACCTCTTATCCTAAATTCTTTGTTGATTGTCAGCTGTTTCATGTTGTTGTCTTTTAGGTGGGACAGTATCAATTCTTTTAGCTCCACTACTTCTACCTCCAGAAGTGAAAAATTGTCTTTCATTCTTGACAGTGGAGATGGAATCACAGTTGATGAAGTCACTGTCATCTTTTGGACTGATTTCCAGGGGAGGCACCAGTGTTTATATCCTTGTTGTCATCTTCATCAGACAGCATTTTTATTTGTTTAAAATCCTCAATGAAGACTTTGAGAGCAGACTCTGATCCTTGGACCATGACAGTGACATTTTGATACAAGTTCAGGGTTAAATATCTTGTTTCATCAATTTTCAGCATCTTCAAATGTTAAGATCTGTCTGCCTTTACAGATGCTGTTGACAGAAGGCAGTGTGCCATAAAGGTCTGTGTTCAGTATAGAAGAGCAGGTTGGTCATGACACAGCGATCTTGTTCAGCAAACAGTGTTTCAGGCCTTTCTTTCATCTGCTTGTGTCTGAGCAGCTGCCTAGAGTGTTCAGAGCTCTTCTAAGGGTAGATGAAAGGGTGGGACCAAGATAATGCGGTGATCATAGTTGATTTAGAATGTAAACAATCAATTGAATTAACTTCCAGTTTTTTATTTTCTCTCAGTGAGGATATAAAGGGATAAAAATATAAATAAAAATAAGCCAGAAAGGGGGAAAATGTTACTTTTACTGATTTTGCGGAAGAAAAAAAAAAAAAAAAAAAAAATCTTAAGTTCCAGTTTTGTCCAAAATGTTTTCTTTGTACTATTCTTCTAAGCAAAAACTCAAAGAGAGAAAACACGGTCAGTTCAAAAAGTCTTTACCTCTCTTTTCTTGTAAGTTTTCTTCTTATTTGTTGTTGTTTGATGTTATCCTTTTCAACATGAATATCCGCTTCTGCAGAGGGTTGTCCTGTGATTCTCCTCTTCTCTTGAACTTCTTCTTGATTCAAGTGTGAAAGTGTAAAAAAAAAAAAAAACTGTCCCAATTCAACAGAAGCTTTTGTCTTTTTGTCAAGACACTGTTTTATGTTGAATCTTCTACCTTTCTACTAATGTGTTGATAAAATTATTCTCATTTCTCTCTCTCTCTCTCTCTCTGGTGTGTTGCATGCTGGGTAGCGAGAGTGTGGCGTTTAGGTTGCATGTGGGGGAGAGCACGGTTTTTCAAGATTTTTTCTGATTTAACCGTTGTTTGTCTTTTTCTTTTTCTTTTTCTTTTTTTTCTCCCAATTCTTTGGGCGTTATTTTTCTTCTTCCTTTTTATTTTTGTGTTAGTTAGTGTGATTGAGTGAGTGGGGAGCGTGAGGCTGTAATGACGTCTGCCCCGGAGCGGGGAGCGTCGCCTCTCTCTCTCAGGAATGGGTTCAGGTGTGCGCCGGAATCAGGCGCAACCATAGAAGATGTTCTCCTCGCCGTCGCGGACCAAATTGGCCACGAAAACATAAACTCGGCCTCTAGGATGAATAAAGCTGTTGTAGTGTTTCTAAAAAATGAACACTTAGTAAAAACTATGATTGAAAACGGAATTTGGGTTAAGGAAACGTACGTGCCCGTCACACCCTTATCTGCCCCGGCTACAAAAGTCACGGTTTCAAATGTACCGCCTTTTATTTCTAGTGATTTAATTGTAAAGGAGTTGTCTAGATTCGGGAAAATTGCTGGAGGGGTGAAAATGATTCCGCTCGGATGCAAGAACGCATCGCTAAAACACGTGTTGTCTTTTAGGAGGCAACTGTATATGTTTCTAACTTCGCCGGACAAAACACTCGATGTCTCTTTCCGTGTGTCTCACGGAGACAGTTCATATATGCTGTACGCGAGCACAGACAGTTTACGCTGTTTTGAGTGCGGAGATATCGGCCACAAACGCTTCGTCTGTCCACATAAACAACGCGCCGAGGAGAACCAGGGCCTGCGGACAGATGAGCAACAAATTGTAACGACGGAAGGCAGTGTACAGGCAGAGACGGCCAAAGTGATTAACACTGAGGTAAGTGTAGCGGTTAATGTTGTTAATGATAGTCAAATGCCTAGTGTCAGTGCTGTAAATGTTCAGCAGAGTTCTGATGGTGCTAAAGCTGAAGAGGCTTTGAGTAAGAGGTGTGTGGAGAGTAGTGATGATGAGGTGGATGGACAGTCTGCAGCCACTGAAGGAAGCATTAGAGATGATGAATCCTGTTTTGATGTGGATATGGATAAGGCTTATGAAGGAGAGTTGTATACTGTTGAACAGATTAACAACTTCTTGGATGAAACCAAAGGCAAAAGTGTTGAACTTGTAGAGTATTTTCCCTGATTTAAACAAGTTTGTTGAGTTCAGTGATAAAAATTCGCAGTGAGTGCAGCAATGAAGTTCTGTCCCAACAAAAGAGATTCAGGTTAAAGAAACACATAACGGCAATTAGGCAAAGTTCAAAGAAAGTTCGAAATAAGAGAAGTAAATTAAAATAAGGATCACATGGGTGTCTACAACTCTTTCGGGTTTCTCTTTACTTTTCTGATTTTATTTGATCTCCTTCCCTCTTTTATTTCTATGGATATCCTGAGAGTAGGATCTTTGAACATAAATGGGGCCAGGGATGGAAATAAATTAGCTTTGTTAAAAGAGTGTATTGGACCTAAAGAGATTAATGTGATGTTTCTTCAAGAAACACACAGTGATGAAGCAAATGAAACAGATTGGGGTTTGAGGTGGGATGGTGAGTGTGTTTTAAGCCATGGCACTAATGTAAGTGCAGGGGTAGGCAATACTTTTCTCAGTGAAAACAAAGATCAATATTTTATCAAAACGGGAAGTAGAAAAAGGAAGGCTCCTTGTTTTAAAAGTAGAAATAAACAGTAAGGTTTTTGTTTTTATTAATATTTATGCTCCCACAGTAGGAAGTGATCGAATTCAATTGTTTCAGAAACTTAAGAAAGTTCTTTATGATTTAGATCAAGATGATTTTTTAATTATGGGTGGGGATTGGAACTGTACTGTAGATTTTATCACTGACAGGAATGGTGAAGAACCTCATCCATCATCTGCTCTATCCCTAAAAAATGTTATAAAACAATCAGAACTCTTTGATATTTGGAGAGGAAAGAATGAAGGAGTGAAACAGTACACCTGGATTAGAGTTACTAATAATAGAATTAGTGCTGCTCGTCTCGATAGATTTTATATGAAGAAAACTATGTATAATAGAGCAATGGACACACAAATAATCCCAAACGTTATCTCAGACCACCATATGATCACTTTACATGTGTTATTGTCACATACAACCCCTCGTTTTTATTTTTGGAGGTTTGACACCAAACTTCTTTTAGATCATGACTTCTGCGAAAATTTTAAACAATTTTGGAGTTATTGGGTAACTCAAAAAAGTGATTTTAACAATCTTCTGCAGTGGTGGGAAGTGGGGAAAGCTCAGATTAAACTTTTTAGTCAGCAATTTTTATCACATACAAGAAACGAGCTTAAATATACTGTATATGTTTTAGAAAAAGAGATATGTGAAATTCAAAATAGCCTGATGAACCAAAATGATCCTTGTTTACAAGAACGTTTAAAGACAAAAAAACAGGAATTAAGAGATATATTTCAGGAGAGGGTTAAAGCAGCTTTGGTCAGAGCACGGTTTATATCAGTGCAGGATATGGATGCTCCAACAACCTTCTTCTTTAACTTGGAGAAAAAATACTCCCAATCCAATGTTATGCATGGCATTCGAAAAGCAAACGGGACAGTTACCTCAGATCCTCAGGAGATGAGAAGGCTTGCTGTGGACTTTTACACTAATTTATATGCAAAAGAAGAGACTGACTTCTATCCATCAAGTGACTTTTTTAATGGTCTGCCAGTATTGGATGAACAAACTGCACAAACTCTTGAAAGTGACCTGTGTTTCGGAGAAGTGACGGAAGCAGTTCATCAGCTTAATAAAGGGAAAGCTCCAGGCATTGATGGTCTGCCGGCAGAGTTTTATAAGTCCTTTTGGGAAGTTATTGGGCAAGATTTGGTTTGTGTTTTAAAGGAAAGTTTTAATCTGAATATGCTCCCTAAAAGTTGTCAGCGGGCCGTTCTCTCTCTAATCCCCAAAAAAGGAGATTTGCTTATGTTAAAAAATTGGAGGCCTGTGTCTGTACTCACTACAGATTACAAAATACTGTCTAAGTGCTTTGTTAACAGACTTAAAAAAGTGTTAGACAAGTTAATTTTTGAAGACCAAGCTTATTGTATTCCCAAGAAATCTATTTATGATAACCTGTTTTTAATGAGAGATATTTTAAGGTATACAAAACTGTACAATGTGGACTTTGGGATTGTTTCTCTTGATCAAGAGAAAGCTTTTGATCGTGTAGATCACCACTATCTCTTTTATGTTCTAAAATGCTATGGTTTTGGTGAAAAGTTTTTATCTTGGATAAAGGTGTTATACCATGACGCTTCATGTTTGATAAAAGTTGGAGGAGGGTTAAGCGTTCCTGTAAAAATGGAGAAAGGCATTAGACAGGGATGTCCGATGTCAGGACAGCTTTACAGTTTAGCAATAGAACCTTTACTTTGCATGATAAGGAAAAAATTAAAGGGCATAGTTATATCAGGAGGTTTAAGAAAAGAAGCTTTTGTTCTCTCTGCTTATGCTGATGATGTTGCTGTTGTAATTAAAAATACAGAAGATGTGCAATGTTTAGAAGAAAGCTTAGAAATGTATGGCAAACTTTCTTCTGCCAAACTTAACTGGGAAAAAACAGAAGCCTTATGGTTTGGATCCAAAAGTAATGATTATTTTTAACTTTACCTAAACTTCCAAAAAATGTTAAATGGAATAAAATAGGTTTTAAATATTTAGGGGTATTTTTAGGTAATGATGACTTTGAAAAGAAAAATTGGGAGGGATTAGTAGATAGGGTCCGCGCTAAGTTGTCTAAATGGAAATGGTTGCTACCCCAGCTTTCGTATAGGGGAAGAGTTCTGATCGCCAACAATTTGATCGCCTCAACACTCTGGCATAAGTTCATGGTCCTCGACCCACCGATGGTTTTAATTAGAGAGATTCAAAAGATGCTGGTGGACTTCTTCTGGTCTGGACAACATTGGCTAAAGCCAGCGATGCTCTATCCTGCCGGTGCATGAAGGTGGACAGGGACTCATCGACATAAAGGCGAGGCTGGCAACCTTTCGATTGATGGCGGTCCAGCGCCTCCTCTATCATCAGCCTCACGTGTGGATGGACGTTGCGTGTGCCCTGCTTCTCAAGACCAGAAGAATGGGATTGGACAGACAACTGTTTTTAATGAATTTTAATGGAACTTCACTCGGAGGACTTACACCCTTTTATAGTAATATATTGGAGCTGTGGCAGACTTTTAATTTTTCCAGAGAATGGGGGAGTCCTGATGCCTGGATCCTGAAAGAGCCCTTATTTTTTAATGATCTTTTACACACTGTTTGTTTGTCCTCTGATGCCATTAGAGTCGCACTGATTAGTGCTGGGTTATCAAAGGTATCCGATCTTAGAAGAGGATGCGAATGGATGGAGGCAAAGGAACTGGCTGATATGGTGGGCTTCAGATCCGTAAGGACCACCCAACGGTTGTTTAACGAACTAGAGTTGGCACTCCCAAGAGCCGCAAGAGACTTTTTAAATGTTACTGCTCCAAAAACCTGTAAAGAGGCGTATGGTTTCCCTGATTTTAAAATCTCCCTAAAGGATGAGGATTGGGAGGTAAACCCCTGGAAACACAGTGAATATGAAAATCCCCGAGTTGAGTTGTTTTAGAACGTTAACCAGGAAAAACCCTTTACAGAGTGTGTGTTAAAAACTGCAACTATAAAATTTTTAAAGACTTCAAAGGAACAAAATGGACTTCAGTGTTGGAGTCAGACTCTTCCCCGAGAGGAAGCTGGAGGTCCCTGTACAAGAGACCCATTGAGAAGAGAATAGGAGATCTTCAATGGAGAATTGTATATGGGATATTAGCTACGAACAGACACATAGCACGGTTAGATCCTTTAGTTGGGGAGGGATGTCCTTTCTGTGGTGAGTCTGAGAGTGTTTTACATGTTTTTATGCAATGTTCTCGTTTAAAAAATATTTTAGGTTTGGCAAAATGTTGGAGTATAAGACTGTTGGGTTGTTTTAGTTTTAGTTTGTTCATTTATGGCCCAAAGTACTCCGTTGATAAAAGGATGAAAGTGATTATTTTAAATTTTTTGTATGGTTTAATCAAGCTTGCAATTTGGGTTACAAGGAAAAATAAAGTGGAAGCAAAGGGGGGTGAAACAGATCCTGTTTTCATGGTTAATTGTTTTATTAAAAAAAGACTAACGTTGGAATATGCTTTTTACAAACTTACTAATAATGTGATGTTTTTTTATCATTTTTGGGGAGTTGATGGGTTTTTATGTGAACCTGATGGTTTTGAAGGATTTAAAATTAACATTTTTTGAGAAGGTTTGTAATTGAGTGTTTAAGGTCTTTTATTGTTTATTTATTTATTTATTTATTCATGTTTTTATAGCTTGGGAATGTATAAACTTATGTGTTTTTTCCCATAAAAAAAAAAAAAAAAAAAAAAAAAAAAGCTATTTTGTAATGTATAAATAAAGGACATTCTAAAGTCAAAAGTCTCTCTCTCTCTCTCTCTCTCTCTCTCTCTCTCTCTGTATTGCTACATTCACACAGTGGCAGAATACAGTTGTCAGTCGTGATTTAGAGTGCTAAATATGGTTGTCAAACACCAGTTTGGTTATAAACTACAGCGACAACTAGATTCTACCAAAATGACCTTAAATTTTCAGGACTCACAGCTGCAAATTTGAAAGCAAGTTCAGTCAACCTTTGCTGTCAAACTGTCTGTCACATCATACAGTCAGTCACTCACTCACTCTGCAATATACACACGCTTAACTTGTGTGTGTGTGTGTGTGTGTGTGTGTGTGTGTGTGTTATGTATTTTCTTGTTTGGTCAGAGACAGAAATATGAGGTGTGTGTCTTCCTAAGGTTTTATTTCTAGTCACTGTTTTCTTCTAGAGCTGCTTCCATCAGTTTTGTGGTCAGGGCTGCACGCTATACACAAGTTTAAAATAAAGCCGCAGAGAGTTAATTAAGATTGTACTTATGAACCTATGCCTCGATTTGACTCATTTATTAAATAACATGTCAATAAGAATTTATAGAAGTTGCCATCTTTAATATTTTTCTTTAGTTACGTAAACTGTATGAATGTTCCCTATTATGGTTGCTCATGATTAGGGTTAGGGTTAAATCCCAAACCCTAAGTACTGGTTAAATCCCAAACTAGGGGTGTGCAATATATATCGTCTGCGATAATATCATAATTGTTGTTTTAATGAAGTTAAATCCAACCCAGAGACTGCATGCATACACTACGTGATGTAGTCTTGTAGATTAGACTAATGCACAATCTGCACATGCACATTTAGAGTGCACGCTTTCACTGCGTGACTTAGTCTATATATATATTTTTTTTTATTATGAAAACCCCAAATTGCTATCTCTTGACTGTTGTCAATTTCTTTATTTTATATGCAAAATCTTTCATCCACAAGCTTAAATCTTTGTTTTTGGCTTTTTCTTGTTGAATTTATCTGTCATTTTATCCCACAGGCTTATAAATAACAAATTTAAAAAAAAGCATTTTTTTGGTCATTATGATTGTTCATTGTTAAAGATAAAACCATGGTATCTGATCTTGTATGTAATTAAACGTTCTGCAATATTATTATTATTATCATTATTATTAATAATAAAAAGATATGAGCGACAGGTGCACTAACACTTCATAGCATCAGTAACTCGACAACCCTACCTAGTACGGTTTTTCTCAGCATTCACAATGTCTGAACAAAGGAGATGTCAGGCAGCTGCTCAAAGATCTCACCTTTGGAGAAGACTGTTGATTTTATACTTAAAAATTACAATTAGTTTTTTTACAATTAGTTTTATTCAAACTAATTGTTCTAACAATCTCATCTTTACAGGCGGTGAACCCCACATCTCTGACCACCAATCTTCGCCTGTCTTTGCTGTCCATCATGTCCCTCATTGCTGCAGTCAGATTGGAATCATGAATGGGAAAAGGACATCAAGGCTATCCTTGCCTAAGTGCACCCATCTGCCTCATCACCCCATGCAAAGAGTCTGTACAGAACCCTGTGCAGGCTCATGTCAACAGCAAACACTCCCATGCATGAAGCATAGTAGAGAGAGCCTTTGGCATGCTGAAAACACACTGGTGCTCTATTTTCTTAATGACCAGAGGTGAGCCATGCCTTTGTGCCTGAGGTTGTTGCGAGCTGCACTGTGCTTCACAATCTCGCTCTTCTCAATGGGGACATCGTTGATCCAGAGGATGAGGAAGACCATGTTGTATGCCCCCCTTGAACCCCACAACCATGAAGCAAGAGTGGGAGAACATGTGCGGGACAATCTGGCTGCCGCTGTGTCTGCTCCAAACATTTGTGTACCTGCTCTCCATGAGCATGACTACCTGTAAAACATTTAAACAGGTTATAACGTTTTACAATTCATGTCAGCTTTCTATTTCTTGCCATATTTAATTTCATATTATATGTAATGGGCTAAACCACTGAACTGGCAAGCAGAAGGTTGCTGGTTCGATCTTTGCCGCCGCCACCACCAGTGTGTCCTTGAGCAAAGCACTTTACTCCAGGTTGCTCCACAGGGACCCTGTAATAAGTGCACTGTAAGTGCACAAATGTAAATATAATAAATGTAAATGTGACTTTTATAAATCTTTTTTTGTAAGTGTCTCGGGGACAAACACTCAATAAAGCTGCTTATTTCTTAAAGTTTATTTCTTAAAGCTATTATAATAATATAGATGCATACATACATTTTATACAATTTCTATTTGGGGGGCTTAAAGTGTTAGTTTACCCAAACACATAAATTCAGTCATTATTTACTCGTCTTCATGCTGTTCAATCCCTGTGTTTTTTTCCCCTTCTGAACACAAAAGGTGATTTTGGTGAGGTTTGTCCTGCTGGTTTCTCTTCATACAATATCAGTCAAAGGAGCCTGACTTCATGACATTATTTGACGATGGTTTTGAAGCTTCTGAAAGTCGGGCTTCATTGTATGAACAGAAACCAGCAGGACAAAATTGACCAAAATCACATCCTCAATGTCTTTTGATCTTTCTTTCTTTTTTGATCTTTTTCTAGATGCTCTCACTGGCTCATGGGCTCACTGAGGATGAAGAGACCACAGCAACATCTGGGCCAGATGAGGCAATATGTCAGGTGGAGTGATGGACGGCCTCATCCATGGTACTATATCATTTCCAGGATGCTGTGGGTTTACCATCCTCAGTGCTCACAGCAGTCTGTGGACTGTCAGCTTTATTTGTATAGCACTATTCAAACAACACATGTTGACCAATGTGCTTTACAACATCTAGGTATAAAAAAAAAATGAATACAATTTTAATAATAGCAATACACACATTAACAGTAATAATAAAAAAATATATATTTCAACAAGAGGGATATGCCATGGTAAACAGGTATGTCTTAAGTTGTATTTTAAAAACGTGTACGGAATCAGCATCCCTGACGTACATGGGTAAGCTATTCCAAAGTCTAGGTGCTACTGCCGCAAATGCACGATTCCCTTTCCGGCTTAACTTGGTCCTTGGAATTTTAAGTAAATTTTGAGTTGTTGATCTCAATGTTCTTCTCGTTTGATGTTCAATTAACAAATCTGATAAATAAAACGGTGCAAGGCCATGCAGAGATTTATATACTAGTAAAAGTAACTTAAAATCAATCCTGTACTGTACAGGAAGCCAATGTAGGGAGACCAGGGACGGAATGATGTGTTCATGTTTTTTAATATTCATTAAAAAGGCCAAACCCCCTTCTACTTGGACTAAACCATTTAGAAATAAAAGGTAATAAAGAAATTAAAAAAAAAAAAAAAAAAAAGATAAAGTAAATAAATGTGATTTAACAGTAACAAATAGGTAAACTGTTGTTATAATAATAATAATAATAATAATAATAATAATACGAAAAATACGAAAACTCAATTAATTATGAATGTTTAACAATGCTCAACCAAGAATTAAACATATCATCAGTCTCCCCCTCACACATGCGAACAATGAACTGTGTCTTCTATTTGCAGGAATGAGATTCTTAACACAACACAATACACAAATCAACATAGTAAAATTTATAAATCATTAAACGTTAAACTGATGAAGAAATGGCATGATGCGGACAGGAACAATAGAACACATGATCAGTGATACAAACATATCTGTGTTAACTGCTGTTCAATTTGTGCAAAACAGATACTGTGGTGTTACAAAGGAAAGTGTATGCATGCATATATGTTCACAGTCCCATGTCAAAGCAAGAGTCCTTTTCATAATACGAGTCTCTAGTCACAGAGCCTCACTGTGACACTTAGTTTCCTTTCTTTTCCATCGAGAGTCTCGTATCCTAAGTTAAGTTTTTCCGCAAAGTTTAATCAATGACGCTACAGTCTTTGCCCGCCTCAAAACTTCAAACTTCAGCCACGAGGGAGACTCTGCATCCATTCGTCTGTCAACACAACCATGTGAAACGTCACTCAAAGACACGACGAGACCGCCAGTGAATCAAAGAACCTGGGAAATTCCTCTCCAGCAAGGACCACGAAGGGAATCCCCAATCAAAGACACCAACACGAGTGCAAGTAGCCTCCAGATCTTAGCTGAACTGGTGCACTGATATAAAATTTAATAACCCTGCCTAAGAAACTATAGAAGGGTTAAATTAATGATTGATGGTTCGTTCAGGTCAGGTTTTACAAAGTGCATAGGAATATATTGCTAGAAACTTGGGATTTCATCATTTCACTCTCTTGAAACTCACTCTTTCCTCACTTTCTTTCTTTCTGCAACTCGTATGAATGTGTGTGTGTGTGCGTGTGTTTGTGTTAGATCTTAGTTTCATGTATTAGAATAATCAAATATATATTTTTAAAGAGAAGTGTCTAGTGTTACGTGCTTATGAATTTAATGTCTTAAACTGCTGACCCTGTTACCTTGCTAATAAATAGTGTTTTCACTATAGTTTGGATTCATATCCACTGCAGAGTGTTACGGCCTGTTCAAATGAACGCTGGATGATTCTTTTGCTTGTAAATGTAGTGATTCTTTCAAAAATCCCTATAAATTAATTAATAATTCCTTTTGAGCTAAATTGACCTGTTTCCCTTACATTGAATTATCGCTATAGATAAAATCGCAGAAAATATCAAGATATAATTTTTTGTGAGTATCGCACAAGCCTTATCCCAAACCCTGACTATGGTTTCAAAAGGAAAATTCACACTGCCAGTATGGACTCTATCAAACATTAGGTTTTGTTGGGTCATTGTGTGATCTGGCATACAATTTCCACCTAGCAATTCAAAAAATGACAGATTAAAAGGGGGGAGTGGTAATATCTAGTAGAGACCAGAATATAATAGAAACTTTAGGTTAGCTATTTTGACATAAGCAATAGAAACCACCAAGTAAAAATCTAGTTTCTTGCTCCTTCTCTTTTGCAAAAGGGCAACACCTGTACCCTAACAAAAACATGTGTGGGTGTTAAACTTGCCTGGCCCTGTAACAATTAGATTGTATTATTGTTGAGTTGACTATGACCCTTGGCAGAGTTTTTGACCTTTGAGATAGTTGTCATAGCAACTTGTTAAAATTTAAATCTCCTTGCTGCCCTTGATGCACTTTCTCTTCCAAGGAAACACTTTAAATCAATAGAGGGAAACAATGCTGTAACCATGTCCACAGTTACTTGCTTTTTGGTGTCTATAAGCTTTTGAAAAGGCATTGTAACATTGGAATTTAACCAGTGCCAGTCTGTGCTTTGTTTTGTGAAAAGAACTGAAATAGTATTCAAGGATCACACATAAGAGCAACTGAACAGAAGTGTACTGAAAAACTTATATTCTAAGCCTTTTTCTTTTCTCCTGACCTCATAGCCTTCAAGAGGCAACACAAGTAGAAGAACACCTTTACAGATCTCATACAAATGCAGTACAAATGTGTTGGGGCTGTGTTTGAATTCACTGCTTAATCATTTACAGTGGACATAAAAAGTCTACACACCTTTGATAAAACTGCTGGAATAAAACAAAGATGACTAATATCAGAACATTAATTTAACTGAACTAATTCTTAGTTGGAGCAGTCTTTGATTTTATTACAGCACTTAGTCTGTTTGGATAGGAGTCTATCAGCTTGGTACATCTTGACTCAGGAATGTTTTCCCCTCTTCTTTGCAAAAAGGCTCCAGATGTGTTAAACTGTGAGGTCATCAGCAATGGTTTGTTCCAACTAGCACACTCTGGTTCAAACATATGCCATTATTCTCCATGCAGTTTTCAAAACAGTTCTATGTAGTCATGGTAGAGCATTCCATTGCAAAGAAGTTAGCCAATCAGTGTTACATCTTACAATTTGAATGGCAGAAGCTGGCTCGCCATATAGGCACTGTGCGGAAGTGTACATCTTTTCACAATTCGCCACTTGTCTCCATAGTCTCCATTTTCTGTACTTGAGGTTTCCCGCTAGACTATAGGTTCTGTTCTTACAGTACATGAGCATGCCCATGATGCCCTCAAATTCAGCCTGTGGATAGCTCACTATAGTTTTGGGAACTTTTGATTGCATTAATTGATTTTATTGATGTTGATTATTGATGTACACTGTTCAGGTATTAATGGATTTGATCTCATTGCTTAACACTCTCATCTCTGACCTTGCATAGGTATTGCACTCATCACTACAGAAAATGATACACTCTGGGCATTTTTTTTTTTTTTTTTTTTAATTTACAGCAGCTTATCCTCATTGAGATTCAGAAATTCACACATCCAGGGTCCAAGTTCTTGGTTTTCAATTTCGAAGTTGTTGTTTGGTTTCATTCATACTCAAACTTGCATGAGTTCAATTTAAAAGAATGCAGTGAATATTAATAGACAAATAGACAATAGACAATCCTCTGGAATACTTGATTGTGATTGGTTAATCACTACATTCTCTGGTCAAGTATTTTTGTATAATGACATTTTCTCCTGGTTTATTTTTGTGTATGTGTGTTATTCTTGCTTTTCTGTAAAGCACTTTGGTCAGCCTGGGGTCTGTTGGAAATGTGCTATACAAATAAAAATTGAACTTGAACTTGAACTATTTAGGATGGATAGTATGTTAATTAGGAATGTTTTTATATGACATAATGCATTGTAAAATACTAAAAAAAAATAATAATAATGCAATAACACAAAGAAGATGAAAGGCATGACTACCATATTGATAGAAGTTAAATAATGGTTGTATGTGTGTGTGTGGACTGTGGGGGTCCCAGTCTTGGCAGACTTGTGTCTTGTATGCATCTCAAACTCTATTTAAAGTAAAATTACTGATACTATTACTACTACTACTATCACTACACCTATTATTATTATTATTATTATTATTATTATTATTTTAAATTGTGCTGATATCTATTTATCACTCAGTGAGTTTATATCTATATATTTTATTCTATCTCCACATCACCAGTAAAATGTAATTAATAACGATTAATATTACATCACACTATATTAACCTATTGCGTAAACTTATCACTGTACCTAAATATACTACTATATTTATACATCTATATATTTTTCTTTTTCTTTTTTTCATCTTTCCTTTATTTGTATGTGTGTGCATATATATGTGTCATTGGTCTCTTACTTTGTGCTGCTATGTCTTGTTAATTTGTTTTGTTCAATTAAAAAAAAAAAAAAAACAGTCTAAAGTTTGGAATATTTAAGATTTTTGATGTTTTCGATAAGTCTCTTAGGCTTATGTGGCTATATGTATTTGATCATTAAAAACATTAATAATAATAATAATAATAATAATAATAATTTGATCAGTAAAAACATTAATATTGCAAAATATTACAATTTAAAATAAATGTTTTCTATTTTAATATATTTTAAAATTTAATTTATTCCTGTGATAAAGCTGTTTTTTCAGCATCCATTACTCTAGACTTCAGTGTCACATGATCCTTCAGAAATTATTCTAATATGCTGATTTGGTGCTCAGTTATTATCAATTATTATTGGTGCTCAGTTGGTTCTTATTAATGGTTCTTATTTTTAACAGTGTTGAAAACAGTGTTTTTGATGCTTAATATGTTTTGTGGAAATATCTTTACTCAATGTAATGTCCCCTTGCTGAATAAAAGCATCAATTTTTTTTTCTTTACTTCTTTTTCTAATCACCCCAAACTTTATTTTGATAGTCTACTTAAGACATTATAACTATAAGTAACTATAAGTAACTATAAGTAACTTCGCAACTGTCAACTAACCCTGACACTATATGTCAAATAAATCTCATTAGAGTAGTAGACTGTTAGGTTAGGTAGTGTTTATTATGTATTAAGCAGTAGCGAACTTCAGAATATCAAGCAGTAGGTATACACACTTTTATTATCACATCTTAGCATACACTTCTTTGTGTCATCTCTAGGCAACTTGTATATATTAGCAACATCCAGGGATGGGCAGTATTTCAGATACATGTATTTAAAATACGTATTTGAAATACAAAATACTATTTTGTATTTTGTATTTTAAAGCCTTTGGAAAAAAATCAAATGTAATTTGTATTTAAATACATTTAAGATGAGTATTTTTGTATTTTCAAAATACTCAAAATACTTTGAGACAGTCATCCTCTTTATCAGTGTGTTGTTTTCATGCATCAACTAGTTGTGTTTGAAGCATTAACCTTACTGCATGTTAGGGATGGGTGATATCATATGACAATATCGTAGATTCGTAGCGATGATATAAATTGTGAATCGATGGAACTTTTTCTAAATCGTTTACATAGATAGGACTTTCCGCTTTCTCTTTAGCTTTGTGCAGTTGAAGCCTTTTTTATTCTTTTGCAATTCGCATGGCTGTACGCCATGAACCTGCTTACTGCACGTGCTCCTCAGTAAACCTACGAGGCTTTTATGCTTGACGTGCTCTCCGTTGTATAATTCTGTGAAACGACAGAGGGCGACTCTGAGTAATTGTTCTCCAAACCACCAAAAAGCAGCGATGAGAGGAAGTAGTTTGCCGAATAATTTGTCAAACACCTCTTATACTATGTCAAACACTCGTCTCATGAGAAATTTGTGAATAAATGGATTTCTTTACATGTAAACCGATTAGGTTGTGGGTCATGTTGACGACACATGTGAAAAAGTTTTTTAGTACACTTCTTAAACCCTAACCAAATAATCAAGTTAAAGGGTCATGAAACCCCAAAACACTTTTTTTGAGATGTAAACAGATATGTATAGGCTGCACATCATTGAAAACACTAAAGGTACTCATTAATGTTATTCATAAGTGAAAAATAGTTATTTTTGCATTTTTCAGAGCGATTTCTGTCTTCCTGTTTGAAAAGCCGAGTCGGAGCAACGTCACAAAATATGACGTCATCGTGTACTTTCGAACATGCTGATGTAGACCGTTTCGAGCGATTCTCAACATATATTCATGACATAAAGCTCATTCAATCCAATCACTGCGCTGTAGCTGTACCAGCACAAATGGAAAATATGTTCGCATTAGAGATCGCATTACTGCAGAGAATTCAAATGTCACAAAAGTGCTGCTCATTCACCTCTGCCTGCTCTAGCTGCGTTCAAACACGCGAGCCGTAGGCTGTTTCCCTCAGCACAGCAGCACATGTGTTGTTTGTATTTTGCTCGCGATGCGGTCAGAACTGGAGTTTGAATACGAACACATGAAAAATACGATTGTTTTTATGTTATACACGCGGAGCGCATATGATCGGTTTCCGCGATGAGTTTAATAACACTAGCCACGTGACACATAGCTCATACAGAATAAAGTATCCGTGTTTAAAGTTTTTATTTCACACATTCTCCTGCACCAAACATTAACCAGCACGGTGTAGTTATGCACACATATTTCATCAAGTCTTCTTCAAATGAATTATATGTGCAAACTGGACACTGATACAGTGGTGTAGCCTATCTGAACGCGACGACACGATTATTCTAAAAGACTGATTTTGAGACTGCAGTGCTCGTAAACGTAATCAAAGTAACCTATTATTAGCCCTATTAAATATTCTTTCGCATTTCTCCCTTGGGCTTGGGAGTTTGTTGACATTTTCTCCGTGCTCATATATTAATATTCATTATTCTGTATAATGAGTGTGTTGTATGTCTCTGTTTCATTGGTTGTTCTCTCCCCTCTTCTCCCCCTCTACACTCCCACTTTTTCAGAGCTTTACATGCCCATTTTCACAGACTTTTTGAAACTCAGAGGTGTGAATGACCAGGGTAAAACAGGGGGGTTTCATGACCAGTAAACTTGAAATTGTGACTTGTGACATTAGAACAAAACATATTAATATGATAACATATGTATAACACTAAATTGAACAATACTGTGTTATATATGTTTTTTAATTCATTAATTATTTTATTTCAATTAACGATTGTATTAAACACAACCATTACTTTATTCATTATTTCTGCTATGCAGGCTTATTTTGTAAATGTAATCATTTTATATTTTACAAACATGGTGCTTTATGAAAATGTAACTGGACACATTTCCAAATTGTGATTGTGTTTACCCATCTATGCAAATGTTTGTTTATGTAGAGATGAAATAATTAGGTTAGTCATTGTCTGTCTCCATCAGTTTAGTGTAGTGATTGTGTGCATTTGTGATGACAATGATGAAAGATACACTACACTTTTAGTTTTATTGTTCACCAAAAAAAAAGTGCCAAATGATTTCTAATTAAAAAAGTTTTTATTTTAGATAAACTTTATATTTTCTAATTATGTATATAGAAACAAATAAACTTTACATTAAATAAATATAAAAGTTACTATACTACTTGCGTAAAAAAAAGCATCAAAAGAGTTTGAAATTCAGTTTTTGCTGTGGTATCAAAACTGATATTGATAATTGTGAAACCATGCCATATATTGTTACTGTGAAGTAAAATTAAGATTTTGGTCATATCACCCATCCCTATGCTTTGCTATATAGCAGAAAAGGTTCCCACAGTTTTACAGTTTTTTTTAGTAGTGTTCACCATAAGTAATAGACTACATTGTAACCTTGTCAGAAGTAAGTATATACAGTAAATGGCTGCTATTTTGCACTACATACGTTTATTTGTAATTACCAGCAAGGAAGCAAGCATTTAAGAAAGAGAGAGAGAGAGAGAGAGAGAGAGAGAATGACAGAGAGAGCAGAAATGAGGTAAGTTTCTAAGTAGTTGCACACATCTAAATGCTTTTTGGCATTCAGAATAGCCCCAGATAGATTTCAGCCTAATAGGGATACCTGCACTGAATCTTCAATTTCACATGTATTTTGTGTATTTTCAAAATACAAAATACTGTATTTGTATTTAAATACATTTTCCCACACAGTATTTTGTATTTGTATTTAAATACATTTTTCCACACAGTATTTTGTATTTGTATTTTAAATACATTTCCATGTATTTACGCCCATCTCTGGCAACACCTACTATTCATACATATATTTCAATATACCACATATTCCCCTTTTTGCGGATGACTTACAATGAAGCACAGAACACAAGAAAAAAAAAAAAAAAAAAAAAAAACGTTCTGAATGACAACAACAAGCAAGACAACATAACATTTGAACACTGAATATTCCAAAAAATGCAGTTTTAAAACTCAACGAATGTTTGATCTGCTTCCGGTCAAAGAAAAGGTGAAAGTATTTCTCTCTCTTTCTCTCTCTCTCTTTCTTTAACATGGTGTTCCTCAAGGTGTGCTCTTTCTCCCTAAAGAAGAGGGAGGACAAGGGCTAGTCCATTTACACACAGTGGATGGACTCGGACTGGCCCTGTTTCTAATGGATGTGAAACAATTATGTCTGGCTGGACTGTCTCAATTTTACTGTGGACTTTTCAAAGTGTGGGGACTGTTCAATGTGTGCAGGATGGAGGAGATCAATTATTTGTACTGGTTATTACAAGAACCTCTTATTAAAGGAGCTCGTATGGACATGGTGGGAATGTTCCAGGACTTGTGCAGAAACTGTGTGCTACCATATCTGTGACACTGAGGCTCATTGATGTGGCTGGACCTGAGCTGAATGATATAAATGCAGTGGCCAGCTTGTTGGGTCAGAAATCAACTCGCCACATGTTAACCATAGTGGAGATGTGGAAAACAAAGCTAACAAAGGAGGAATTGTCTTTGATAAAGGATTTTACAAATGGAAGAGCAACTTTGGATGTAAGAGACCCTTTTCCAAAGCTTGGGATCACACCGGACCTAAAAGAATTATCGGGTCCTTTGTTGGATCTTAACTGACTACAAGATTTATTACTGAATGAAGTAGGAGGGGAAGTGATGTATAAATGCTTTGTTAAAGTTTTAAATAAAGTAACATTCAATGGGAGGATTGATACAGTTTGGTGAGACAAATTTGGGTTGAAAGAGGAAATGAAGCCAGTGTGGAGGTTGCTGTACAAACCACCATTGATAAAACGATCTGGTGATTTACAATGGAGGATTTTACATGGGGCTGTGGCTGTTAATGCTTTTATTTCAGTCATTAATCCCAATATTGATGATAAATGTGTGTTTTGTGGATTTAGGGAAACTATTTTTCATTGTTTCTTAGAATGTAAAAGACTCCATGCACTTTTTTAACTTGCTGGATTTGTTGTGTGGTAAATGTGGGGAAAAGTTTACATCAGAGGTTTTTATTTTGGGGGCTGGGTACAATCAGAAGGAAAATATCAAATGGTAATTGATTAATTTTCTGTTTGGACAGGCAAAGCTGGCAATTTATAAAACAAGGAAGAATAGAATCGGAAATAGGCGTGGTCAAGAGATTACATCTATTTTAAGGCTTTTGTCAAGTCAAGAATTGTTGTAGAATTTAATTATCATAAAGCAATGAATGATATAGAAACTTTTAAACTACAGTGGTGTTACAATTCAATTTTTTTGTACGGTGGTGGAGGAGGAGCTCATTTTTGATCTGGTTTGGATTTGATGTGTATTTAATATTTATGCTGTTATGATCTCTTTAACATGCAACATGAAAACAAAATATAACAACATAAATGTTTCCAATACCTTTTCTAGGCTATCATCAATTCTTAAATACCTTGTATCTACCTTCCCTGTTAAGTTACTGTATATGTCCTATTAGGTAACATAGTCCTTAGACCACACCGGTTCACAACACATTCTACGAGGATGTGAGGTACAAGGAAGCATAGGCGTAATTTGCGGGTGGGATGGGTGGGATGGGTGGGATGGGTGGGACATGTCCCCACCATTTTTTGCCTGGGTCGAAATTGTCCCCACCACTTTTTGAAACAAAAAAAAAACAAAACAAACAACAAAAAAAAACATCTCTAATTGATTAACAATTCATTAGTTTGTGTTAAATAATAGGCGATCTGGTGCTGAGATGTGTTGTTTTTGAAATCTTTGAAATGCTTTTTGCCACTATTATCAGTGGCGCAACAGTGTTCTCTTGTGCTTGCATGTCCAAGACCCTTCCAAGGTGGAAAGCAATGTAGATAAAGGGCTGTGGTCAGTGCAAAGAGTGAAGTGGCAGCCCCAGAGTTAGGTACGCCATTTTTCTGTCGCCCAAGGCATCCTTTTCTTCCTTTCGCAGTCAGACAATGTTCTAGATGCAAAAGCAACTGTTCTTTCAGTAATGCCATGACACTTTGTAAGCACCAGTGCCATAATTTGAAGCATCCATAGTGACTGTTGTTGGTAAAGAAGGATCAAATAATACCAGAATGCAAGCAATGGCATCGAGCGATTTTTGCAGGTTGTGCAAAAAAAAAAAAAAAAACATGAAAGTGAGTGGTATTTTCACCCACTCGAGCGATTTGTTTGCTAAACTAAAGAAGTCATTCAGCATCGTCGAGAGGTTAAAAGGAATTGGATTGACGATCGTGCTTGCCGTCACTTCTCTATCGTCTTTGTGTTATACCCGCCAATAGCGAGCAAGGTGGATAAGCCAGTCTGTGATTGGTTCCCACAAAAGTATAACAGATGCAGTAGAAATGAATGTACGGGTTTCCAGACTGAGTTGCCGGGCGAAATCAAATCGCTGGTTTGGTTGGGCATTTGGGGTAGTTTGTGAAGTATGTGCCACAACGGAAGGATGTTTTTGCATCCATCTCTTTCTGTGATTCATTCATTCAGCTGATGAGAAATTGTAGATTATGTGGACTAGATCTCTGTCACCACTGCGGCTTTGCACCGTCATGTGAGCCAGTAGGCACTACTTTAACTGAAGCTTCAGTGCGCTCCAAAGCTTTAGCTTCAGCTACTGCAGACTCAATTTGTCCTGTGATAGTAATCACCTTTTGTAGAGTAAGGTCAGTTTCCAACAGCAGACGTGTGTGTGAATATGTGGAGTGCATGTCTTCTCTATGATCTGATCTCTAATCATGTCACCCGTGAGTGCACCGAAATCACAGTTCACAAGTAGTTCACACAGAGCAGTCACATATTGTACAATAGGTTCACAGAATTGCTAAACATGTGGGTGAAATTTATTTCTCTCGGCAACCACGGTCACCTCTTCTCCGGAATGTCCTCTGCCGAAAGTACAGTCATGTAGTTATAGGAATCCTGTGGTGTGTGACTTTGTGCGATATCGGGTCCCTAATGAACGAATAATTGAAAGTATGGGATATCCAGAATAATCAAATATCTAAATTAATACATGACCAATAATTAATTCCTAATTAGAAACACAATCTAAGAGTAATAATCATTTGAAATTGGAGTCAGATTAAGTGTGCAGCTAAAGTACAATTGAAACTAACAAAACACAGACATTTGATGCAGTTTTACTTACAGCCTGCGATCTGCAAATCCAGCGTTGAACTGGGACTTGTTTACAAAGCATTCATCACCGAAATTCAGGGAACAAACAAACATACATGTGCAACTCCATTGCTTCCCCAGAAAAACAAACTTCATCCACTGTTCCATTAATGCTAGGTTCTTTGGAAAGACTCGGTACAGCGTATCTATCTTTTATAAATATGATAAAACTAAAGACTTTTAGGAGATATGAAGGATGCAATACTACTCTATAGGTACTCAAGATTAACATGAGATTGGCAGAAACTGTGTGCTTCCTACCCTTTAAATTATATACAGTACCAGTCAAAAGATTGGACACATTAATATATTTATTTTTTTTTTGAAAGAAGTCTTATGCTCATCAAGCCTGCAATTATTTGATCAAAAATACAGAAAAAACAGCAATATTGAACTGTAACTTACAATTTAATATAATGGTTTTCTATTTTAATATACTTTAAAATATAATTTTTTTATGTGATGCAAAGCTGAATTTTCATCATTCATTGTGAACAAAAGCTTTATTGATGTGGCACTAGGCTATTTCACAGTAAACACTTCATAATCTGTCCAAAACAGGCCAAAGAAATCTTGTTTAAACATTCATATTACCTGTATGATATTTTATGTATCATATTTGTTATATTATAGAGCCTATAAATGTTAATGTGCACTTTTATGTTGCTAACACATTTTATTTAATTATTTATTACATATTTCAGTCGATTTCACTTATCTCAGTATAGCAATATAGTTTGGGAAAAGCCAATATGAATATGGCATGTTTACTGTGTAGTAAATAAAACCATGCATCTGCACCATTCACGCAGAGACACAAATAATTCATATTTAAATTGTCTTTTTTTGTGGTTTAATATTAACAGACACTATATTGTGAAAGAACTTAAGAATAAAAAACTTACCATTCACAATCATCAGCTTGATCAAGTTGATCCTCAAAATGACATTGAAAGTCCACTCTCCCTCTGAGATAAATTCTTCCTGAATTATTCTTCACTGCATCTCAAAATAATGCACATGAATCTGACTAAGCTTGATGCATTTTTTTTTTTAGTTGATGCGGGCGTTGACTCTGTTGCATGGATCACCTCAGAATTTGCCTTTGAATGCTGCGCGTTCTCCGTGGGCGTGGCCACATTAGTGGATAATGAGGTGACTCGCGAATGACTGACATCTCTCTCTTTTCAAACAGTTTACATAATCAGAAATATATTTGTTTTCGATTTAACTTACATTATTTAGACATATGTCTCATGTTTGTGTGATAAGTATTTACTTATCATTATCAAATGCAATTAATAACTTATTTCTAGTTTGATTACTTTTATTATAAAAAAAACAGGGATTGTGTCAAAAATGTCATCAAAATTACTACAAATGCCCACAAAATTCAAGATTAGATCGCAAAAAAATATGATCTATCAATATCAGTATCACAGAAACAAGAGAGCTGTTTTCACAACAATGAGCGTGATTGCAAATGTGATATTGATTTTATACAAAAGTTCAACAAACAATTAAGTGACTTACATTTTAGACACAATTTTAAACAGGTTTTTGCTGTTTTGGCAGTAGTCAAACTACTTTAAGAGTCTACTCTTTAAAAAGATGATTTTTCTAAAAGAAGTGAGAGAAATTTGATTTACAAATGCGCTTGGCTCATTTCATTCACAGAGTTTACACTTATTTTTCTATAATATCATACAAGGTTTAAAACATGTAAATATACATATCAAATGATGTAGGCTAGTATTTTAGTTGACATTACTCTTGACAAGGCTCTAATTTCTGAGACAGAGAGGGCAGCGTGACTATTTAATTTGCGGCTCTCAGTTCACTTCACAGACATTATTTTGAAGTCATTTTAGAGTCATGTGCAGGTTATAAAATGTATTTATTAACACTTATTTAACTCAAAACCAGATTCCTGGTTTAGTTCATGATGCAGCAAAAATTGACTATCATAATTAGACTGAAGGGTGTTGTATTTGTGGTTTTCTTATTAATATCTCATGACTGCCACTTTTCTTACTATGTTGCTTACCAGAAGTTTCTGTCTTACCCATGATACTCTCCAAAAAGGTCATGATGCCTATCCACAGCAGTGTTAAAAAACTGATTTCTTGTTTTTTTTTTTTTAAGATGAAATTCCAACTTTATTTTGAAAATAAAACATAAGATAATTACCATAACTTGATGAGATATTAATAATGAAAAACGTAATTCCAGTATTAGTTAACCTTTTGTATTAGTTAATCATTTGCAGAGTTTAGCTCCAACTTGCCTCAACACACCTGCCTGGAAGTTTCTAATATATCTAGTAGACCTCAATTAGCTGGATCAGGTGTGTTTAATTGGGGTTGGAGTTAAACTCTGCAGGACAGTGGCCCTCCAGGACCGAGTTTGGAGACCCCTGCCTTAATGTAAAGTGGAAACATGTAAGCCATTTATTAATGAGTTATAAACATTAATAACCTGTGAAAGTGAACCTTAATGGAAAGCGAACACACGTGAATCATTTATTGAGTTATAAACATTAATAACCTGTGAAAGTGAATCTTAATGTAAAATGAACACATGTAAATCATGTATTTATTAATTATTAATGTACACAAAGAAGATAGTATTTTTTTCTGATGAAATATTTTATTTTTGATGCATGTATCAGTAAACACAACTTTAAACTTTTTTAAAGTTTTTACAGCACAAAATTACAGAGCATGACTTCTCATGAAAAGTGGCTTATGCAAGTAAACTCAAATTATAACATTCAGAGAAACAATCAAGTATTCCAAAAAAAGATAATAAGCATCACACCCATAAGCCAAACATATTTGATACTGAGCCGTTCGAATGACAATGGAAACAGAGGTGTAGAATAAAGGTAAAATATATGAAAAATATGGCTTTCTAAAAAAAAAAAACTAAGCATTAAGACATGTTAAACTGCGCCCCATAAACACAATCAAGTCTAGAAAAAAAACACTGAACCACCTCTTTAAAATAAAAATGAATAAATGAATGTGTATGTGTGCGTGAGTGAAAAGTGTATTGTTCGCATGTGCATGGTTGGGTTCGCAAGCCTGTATGATTTTTTTTCTCTGTGTGTGTACAATATATTTATGTGCATCCTCATAAACTATCCATAGGCTTTTCACTCAAAGTCTAACACTGAAGATCAATTATTAGACTGTACACATACTAAGTGCTATTGCAAAAAAGCTGACATTTCCTTATTTATACTGTTTATAAACAGTGACTAACCATTTACAATGCATTGCACTTGCAAAAAAATTAAATGTGATAATTTTCTCTGTTACCTTTGTTCTTCAATGACAGACAGCATTGGTTGCGGTCACTTTAAGATCTGTCGCACATGACACGGATCTCACTCGCGTCCCACTTTCTCACAACTATTTACTTTCATTTAAGACTTTATTTAACTCATTCAAGGCTGCTCTAATGAGGATACTCGACAAAAAGGACATTTTTTCATTATGTGTTATTGTTCGTTCAAGCGTGACTTTCAGGCGCGCGTCTTTCTGTGCATCCTGTGTGTGACAGGACATTCACAGACAGCGCGTCCTCTTTTTTTCCTTTGGCGCGCTTAAATGGTTTAAAAGCATAAATAAGAGCGTGATCATATTTGTAATGCTAGCCAAAGGATGACAGAAAAAAAAAAAAAAAAAAAAAACAGATGCTGCATTTGCGTTAAATATTTTTGACGTTAAACTGGAAAACGTTGACAGCACTGATTTTAACCCAGTTTTCTGTTTAATGAACACAAAACCAATTCAAAGTCAACTCTTAACATATCCAAAACGTTTTTTTTTTCCCCCACTTAATTATTCTTGGCGTAGCGCCTTCCATGTTCAGTCAGGACTGCATGCTCTGTCCATGAGAGAGTTCACGATAGCTCTCCCTGCGTGCATGCTGCGTCATGTGGTTAGGTTGCGGTGCGTTCAAAAACAGATATTTACTAAACAAAAGACAAGTTATTTCGAGTCATTTAGCTCAAGTCCGAGTCAAGTCTCAAGTCATGAATGTCAAGTCAAAGTCAAGTAAAGTTTTTTGTTAATATTTGTCAAGCAAGTCTCAAGTCCTAAAATGTGCAACTTGAGTCAGACTCGAGTCAAGTCATGTGACTCGAGTCCCCCACCTCTGAAAACCGCATTCTTCCATCTTAAAAATATATCTAAACTACGACATATGCTCTCAATGAAAAATGCAGAACAGTTAGTTCATGCGTTCATGATGTCAAGGCTAGATTACTGTAACGCTCTACTGGGTGGTTGTTCTGCTCGCTTGATAAATAAACTACAGCTAGTACAAAATGCAGCTGCTAGAGTTCTTACTAGAACTAGGAAGTATGACCATATTAGCCCAGTTCTGTCATCACTGCATTGGCTTCCTGTTAAACATTGTATAGATTTTAAAATCTTGCTAATTACTTACAAAGCACTAAATGGTTTAGCTCCCCAGTACCTGAGAGAGTTCTTAAAGCATTATAGTCCTTCACGTTTATTGCGATCTCAGAATTCAGGCCAGCTGATAATACCTAGAATATCAAAATCAATTGCAGGCGGTAGATCCTTCTATTTGGCACCTAAACTCTGGAACAATCTTCCTAGCATTGTTCGGGAAGCAGACACACTCTGTCAGTTTAAATCTAGACTAAAAACGCATCTCTTTACCATTAAACCATTATAAATTTATATTTTCAAATCCGTTAAAGGATTATTAGGCTGCATAAATTAGGTCAGCCGGAACCGGGATCACTTCCTATAACACCAGATGAACTCGAAACATCAGAAGAAGAATGGCATTTACGCTAATATTAGTCTTTCTGTTTATTTCGAGGTTTACCGTAGTCAACCGGATCCGGGCCGTATCCAGGCGAGACCGAGGACCGGCACCTTGACAAGACCGCAACGCAGTCCTGAAGTATCAGCAGAGATCGAGTCAACTAGGTCATCCATTGGGAAGTCCTCATCGACACGACAGCCAGTGGCACAGCTCCTCAACAAACCATCCATATCGGCGTGATGAATACGATCCTCAACTGGATGGAACTGAAATAAATACTTTGAATGTTGCGATCCTATCAGACTTATGATAGCTACTTGAATCGTAACAAAGCACTGTTCGCCAGAGGAGAACTGGCCCCCCGACTAAGCCTGGTTTCTCCCAAGGTTTTTTTCTCCATTTTAACACCTATTTGCCACCTGATGTCACCTGTTGGAGTTTGGGTTCCTTGCCGCTGTCACCTTGGGCTTGCTTAGTTGGGGACACTTAACATTTGACTTTTCATTTGATATTCAACAGTGCTTTGAACTGCCTGCATTGACACTATTCTTTAAGAGCTGCTGTGCAGCCAAAATTATATACCAGTTATCAATGTAAAGCTGCTTTGACACAACCTGCATTGTAAAAAGTGCTATATAAATAAAGGTGACTTGACTTGCAAACCAACCAGTCTCTTTGAAATTAATTCTAAAACTAATTCTACAAGCTGATCTAGACCATATTGTCACAGACACGTCAGGTTCCACCTCACTCCCTTACCCACGCACTGAATCACCAGTATACTAATCACCGCCACCTGAAGATCATCAGCACCATCATTACCACCACTATAAAACCACCACACTCACACACACTCACTGTCCGGTCTCGTTTGCACTACAATACATGTATGCTTACCTTAAGGACTCCCAACGACATACTTACCTGCTCCAGCGATCTCCTCCATCTCCAGTTCTCCTCGTGTGCCTACCTGCCTGTGTGTGTGAGTGTCTCCGTCATCTCCCTCCATTGCATCTCTCCACCAGCATCTGCAAGATATAATCAGGACAGTATTACATTCTCTTCAACTCTCAAGAACCATATATCTGCTTGCCATCACCCAGTGCTCTGCTATTTGTGAAATAAAACTTACCTGGATTGCTTTTACCTCTGCCTCCGTGTCTCTGTTGTAACACAAATATATTCATAATTAATTATAATCTGTTGTAATTCATTAATTATCTATCAATCTAGCCTTAATTAATTATCTATCTGACAGCAACATAGTGTCGGCCCAGATCTGGTCCAAGTGTAATCCACATTTACCAGATGTAGGCCAGATCTGGGCCACAATATGTTGGGGGCAGGATCTAAATGCAGCACTCAAGGTTTATTCACAAAACAAAAACATTACCAAACAACCAGTAGAAAGCAACAGAGAACTGACAATGGAACTGAACAAACACAGGGCTTAAATACAAGGTGAACAGAGTACTAAATGTGACTAATTAACGAGACACACCTGAACTCAAACACTAATCAAATCACAAACCATAGTAACGAACAAGTGGCGGGAAACTGAGAACAAAGGAAACATGTGATAAATGAAAAATAAACTCTAAACATGAGCTAAACACAACAAACCAACTCAGATTGTTACACTAGGAAGGATGCTGTTATTTTTGTTTATAATGAATACCACTATGACTATCTAAGTTGTGTTGTATTTTAATAGTTTAATATATAATTTTATAACTTCCTTTTTATTCTTGTTCTGAATACTGTTAAACTTGAAGGATTTGTTGTGGAGGGAACTACAATAGGCTATCTAATGGGGGGTGTAGGGGTGTTTGGGTCTTTGGATTAACAAAATTCACCCATTTCTCCTGAAATACATACAAATATAGACATCAGTGTGTATTTAACAGAAGTCTTTTTTGCTAGTACTTCATTTAAATGTCTAAAACGTAAAATAAATTTTATGTGCTTGGAAACCCACATGCTGAGTGATGCCTGCTGGTCAAAGTGGTGTAAATGTAATGGAAACTACAAACCAATTGCAAATGCTTTGTTGAAAGTGGAATCTATTAAATGCAATTAACACATAATCAAATATCATTAAATATGAAGTGTCTGTATATGTCTGTGTCTGTTAATTTATTAATTTACAGGTTTTGTTTTGTGGAGAGCTTGTTTAATCAGGCCAGTAAGAGATAATTAACAACAACGTTTGCTTTTTATAATAAAAATGTATCAATAAAAATGTCTACAAATATATAAAAACTGACCCGAGGTCAGGTAAAAACCAAGCTACGAAACCACTGAAATTTCGAAACGTTTTGTAACTAAGCCTTGTTTCCTGAAATCATGTGGTTTTGGCAGTTTGATTTACACTCTGAATCACTGGTTCAAAACAGAAGGTTCACAAATATTTTGAAGCTTGTAGTGTTTCTTGCACTTATCACTAGTCACTACTACTGAGACCTATTCACATCTAAAACAGTACATGAAACCACAGAGATCTGAATAAATTTAACATTTAAAATGAATCTCATTCATTGTTAAAAAAAAAATGGTTCATATGTTTAAAACTAGATTTTTACCCCCTTTTTTCTTATTCTCTTTATGCTGGACACTATGATTTTGTCATTAACCCATTTGTCAACTACCCAAATACAGCACATTTTCCCCTCTGATTTGTTCTCTCTTAGTCATTTTCCAATCAACCGAAGAATCTCTCAGTTCTATTACTACTCTCTATTTCTCTCTTTCTCTGCGTCTGAGATTAGACTCGCTTTTCTCTGCCACACCATCCACTCCATTTCAGCTTTTCTGTGATAGAGTTCCAGAGCTCTTTTAGGGCCACCAACACGCACTTGATGGAAACAGCCTCCCGGCAGATGGGGTCTGAGAGGAACTGAATTAGCAGCTCAGGGTCTGATGCCCACCCCCATTCCACCTCACCTCATTTCCAGCAAGCTTTATATCCAAAGCCTAGACTGATATATTTGGGTCAGTGTCTGGTGATGGGGTGAAAAAGGCAGATCAGTGTGCCATAACTACCTAGCATGAGCATGTTAAGGGTGGGCAAGGCAAAGTGTGGCTAAAAAGGGTTTTTTTTTCTTTTTTTTTTTCTTCTTTCTTTTAGAAGAGGGCTAAGAGCAAGAAAAATACAGTATGGATCAATATAAAATTGCATAAAAAAGGAAGACAATTCTATATATAGAATATAACGGAAGGGAGTTATGACCAAGGGTAGCCCTAGTTCAAATACATTTTGTTTGCTTTCCCTTTGTTCAGTGTTTACTGTATGCACCTTGCACTTTCTTGTTACATAGTGTAATGATTTATGGTCTTAAATATTAATATTTAGTATTAATATTAATATTTTGTTTTTGGTCATACCACCTAAGGTGAGTGTGAGAGTGTCAAATGATTGCTTGATATTACAGGGCACCAGACAAGGAATTTCACCTTTACAATAAAGAACAATCATGGAAGACTAAATTGAATGAATTAGAATTTGAGGAAGTAAACATTTGAGGAAGTTCATCATCTGACCAATCTGAAGGATTTAGTGAAATTCGGGGAGCTTGTAGAGCAGTGGTCTCAAACTGCCGGCCCGCTGGCCATTTACGGCCCGCCCTCCCCCTCTACCCGGCCCGCAACTGATCTCAAAAATAAAACATAATCCGGCCCGCTAAATTATTATTATTATTATTCACTAGTTGCTACCTGTCTGATATGCAAAGAAAAAGTCGCCGTTCTAAGGGGCATTCACATATCGCGTCACATAAGTGGCCGCGCCGCATTCTCCTTCTTTCCAATGCGCTTTCGCTCCAGTGGCGTCTGTCGTTGCTATGCAACCATGAGCCGCGCTCTCAACCGCGTCGCTTCTATTATGAGCGCGCTTGCCTAAATTACAGTAAAAGCACTCGACTTTAAATCACGACCACCGAAACGCGTCCGATGCAACTATTAAACGTTACCGATGCTCAGACAGCATCTTGGACAATTTTGTCTCAGCTGTGTAAATGTTAAAAACTAATAATGTATGTAACAATGAGAGATTTTTATTTTTTGGCAAAATAAAGTTGATCTATATAGCTCCAGTTTTTTGTTTATTTCTGACCCCTCCACGCCACAAGTGTTGCTGGTTTTGTTCCTAAATTACTATTTTTTTTACTCCATGCACCTTGTTGGATGTGAGAAGTTGCACCAGACTATTGCAATTAATAGTATTATATTAGTAGTATTATAAGTAGTATTATATTAGTAATAGTATTATATAATTATATTACACTCTGTAACAATGAGAGAGACACTGCTGTTTACATTTAGTATGGTAAATAAAATATTTATAGTATAGGTATAACATTTTTTAGTAGGCCTAATGAAATTTGAAGTAGGCCTAAATGAGAAATAATGCAAAGGAAAGTACATTTTCTGAAATTTTGCGCTTTCTTGCGATTAAATGTTAATATGGCCCTCCTATGAGGTGTCAATCACAGAAACGGCCCCCCGCCAATTTGAGTTTGAGACCCCTGTTGTAGAGCCTCTGATTATCAACACAAGAATGACACAGTTTGCAATAAAAATGAATTTATTAACAAAAAGTTATACAAGAGTAAAATATCACACTTACTAAATACTACTAAGGAAAATGAATAAACTACTAAGGAAAAATTACTAAACTACTAAGAAAATTTAATCAATAATCAAACAGAAACTACAAACTACTACACAAATGGACATTAACAAAATGAATGCCAAGTAGATGAACAACAGGTTGGTCAAAGCAATGGATGGGTAATTAGCAGTCTAAGGGGAGGCAATTGTGGTCTTTTTTGGATGCTGGTATGAAATAGTGAATGAAATGCTAATCCTATATAAACAGTCTCTACACAAATAGCAATCTCATATAGCAACAACCTAATGATAAAGCCTTTGGAAAGAGGTTTGATTAGCTTATATTTACATTCCAAGTGGTTGGGTGATCAGTTTGGTGATGGGATACGTCTTCTACTGGTATCTTTTCCGCTCGCAGTGGGAGTAGACTGGATCGCTTTCCAACAGTTGCAGAGCCGCACTGCGTGTTGGGGGTTCGCTGCTGATCCTTGCGTAATCCAGAGAACTGTAGGTCATGTCGATCCGCAGGATCCTTTGCAGGCTAGAGGTTACAACATCAAGAGTCATGCAGGTCAGGCCTTGTCGCCCATCACGTCTCACCTTTGCATCCTGAGGAACTTGTTGCATTGTCCCAAAATACACAGTTTGTCTCCAAAGTGTCTTTAGGTCTTTAGGACCTTGGAAACACTTTATTTCCCAAACCTTTCTCAAAGTCCTTGTGGCAGTGTTCTGAACTCCTACAGTTCAAACTTGATGTGGATTGGTTGAGGTATCTCATTTCTGTGTCAGTGGGTAAGATTGCATTGGCTGTTGTTCCAGGTGCAGTTTCCACTGTGTGTGCACAATTTCCTGGATGAGTAAAAAGACATATGTTCCTTACAGTATTCCTATCCATTTATGGTGGTTTCAAGCCAATGAGTGTATAGATATTGTCTTTTTCTTGGAGACTTTGTTTGTCTTTGCTGTGTTCTAGCTCAAACTAGTTTGGTGGCTATAACTGACTATAAGTAACTTTGCAAGTGCATGTGAAATTATTCTACTAATCCTAACCCTAACCTCTTCTAATGTTCTAATAAGAGTTTGCTCATTTGCCCTATTTCACATATAGCCTATAGAGAAGTCTATGAAGCCTACATATAGCCTATGTTTACTGTGAACAGAGCTGCTCTGAGACTCGAATGATTAGCTGCTTATGTGAAAACTGTGCTTCGTTCTGAAACCCATCGCAACCTATTTAATTATATCACAGCCTAAGCTATATCATAATTTTGTTTTCTGTTTGATTAACAGATTGCTTTGCCAAAGCAATGGCACAAAACGCAACATTACTTATCTTTTAAATTCATTATAAAACTGGCAGGACAGATGGCCGGTCCTCATTGTAATTACAAAAGAAATAGACATTTGATATGGAGTGCATTAAAGCAGGATAATTAATCAATTTAAAAGGCTATTATTAACCTGCATGTGCTTGAAGTCTTTGACACAGACAGTGTTTTAATCTTTGGTTTGCATAAATGAAACGTGACCTTTACTAGTCGATTCATGTGAAATATCAACCCACTCCCATACGTCCTTTACGTAATCATCAGCCGATCTCTTCTCAGGGAAATGTAAAGCCACAAAATGCGTGTTATGACAATATATGTCGGTAAAGCATGATTTTAGTTTTGATCTAATATGAAGAAGATGCAGCACTGCTGCAATGTATTGCAGGTTCATCAAAATGCAAAATGGAATGTAGCACTGCACCGCTACTTGCTGGAAAAAAGTAGTTAGCTACTGGAAAAGCTACACTGTTTTAAGCTATTGAAAAATGTAGTAGCGTTGCTACGACAAAGGCAAGTCATTCTGTCGACAAAGGCAAGTCACAAAAATCAATGTGTACCTGTTTTTCTGGTGAATCCCCTTGAGTGTTTGAGGAGTCACCACTCTGGGGAACCTCCATCACTTGCTGAACAGAATACATTTTAGCTAACACCGTCTTAGGAAGGATCACAATGTCAGCACAATATACATAATTTCTGACCAACACTGGCACACAAAAGGAACATTTGCTGGGCAGGGTGTGCAAACTGCTGGCAATGACTAAACCACCTGGTAAGTTAGACAATTCAGAAGGCCCAATGACTGCTAAGTTTTCTGGGAGGCAGCTGTTCAGATAAACATTTGACCACTGCAATACCACCTGCAGGCACCATTTCAGCATTGTCCTCTCCCAAAGTCACACACCGCAAGGTCTCCGCATATCTTTGCTTATGTCTGGCACTCAAAACCTTAAGCACAGCTCGATACCCATTGAAAGCTGGTTTGAGCTCAATGACCCCACCTTGAGCATGAGTATCATACGAAGCATCCAAGGAGTTTGTTCCTACCAGTATCTGTTGCACTCCCACCAAGTCAGGAACCACTAAGCCTAGAGTATCAATTTACACCTCTAACACGTCGGCGCGTTCTGCTTGATTTTTTTCTCATGACAGCAGAAACAACTTAAAATACACATCATTATAAACTGTAAATCACTATAAATCATTATAACAAAATAACTATAAATCACTATATTATCATTATAAACTTTTATATTTGTGTACACTCACAATAACAACCAAACCTTGTGTTTTTTGTAAAATACAGAAAAATATTCAGCTGTCTCTGTCTCTATGAGAAATTTTTTGTAACATGTCTGAATAATGAACTAAAACTCTAATACTAATCCTAAATACTAATAGCTAATACTTATCACACAGGCATGAGAGATATGTCTTATAGAAAGCTTGAAGTGTCTCTGAAGATATTCTCTGTTAATATCAATATAGTGTTTTATGTGAATGAGTGGGTAGGATGATTTTCACATTGTTTTGAAGCAAATATTCTAGGCTACAACATACATTTTTCAAAAGTCTTGTAAACAAATATTCAGTATGGGTTTTATGGCCTTATTTCAGTGACTTTTTTTCACAAACCACACATAAACATTTTCTCAAAACTACAAACATTTACATACATGTCAGAACACCTACAGGGCTCAGAAAACACCTCAGACCCCAGAGGGTTAAGGTTAATTCCACATACCCTAAATAGGGCACAGACTGTCCATTGGCCCCCTCTACCTCCAACAAGGCATCTAAAGGCTTTACCGGATGATCTGCTAAATGTGCCTTATGGAATGAGGACGGAATCGTGGTCACTTGGGACCCAGTGTCCAATAAACAATTCACCTGCATTCCCTCAATGCACAACTGGGCAGTAGACTTTGTCCCAATTAATCTTTTGACAACCTTCCTGACATCCTGCCATTTGAATCAGTGACAAATGTTTTCCCTTTCTGTTTAAGGCAATGAAACTCACTCCCTTTCTCTACATGCCCTACTGCAGAGATGGCCTGGAGTTTACCAGCTGAAAAAAATAAATTTGAACCAGTTACCAGTAACACTTAATTCACCTTATGAGTGAAAATTCAAATTTAGAAAATAATCAAAAGTTAAATCCCTTATTTGTGTAACAAATTAAAATGAATGAATGAATGAATTATATAATTATGGGTAATTATATATATATATATATGTATATTAAATCATAACACGTTATCAATTATAATATAAATCGACCAAAAAGGGAATTATGCACATATATTTTGAATTAATTACAACGGATTATAATTAATTACATATATGGTTCAGGATTGGTTCTAGTTTAATAGTTAATTTAGAAAGACTGGTTTAGTTTATCCAGCAAACTATCAGTTTTCCTCATCGACTATTATAAAAGGAGATTATTCCTCTGGCCACAAGAAATAACTTCCTATTTTAGCATTAAAGTGTAAAGCAGTTTGCAAAATCGAAACATAAAAGTGACTTGATTTTCTGAATGAGCAACAGAAACAATCGAGCATGAATATAATGGATTTAATATATGAAACTACAAATAAATAGGCTATATGGCTAAATATACACAAAGAATACACATACATGTATATACAAAAGCGAAAGTAAAGACAATAAAAGAGAGAAGACAAAGAGTAGCAAAACTTACAGACAGTCTTTAAGAGCCAGCAAAGAATCAGTCTCACTTTGTTAGGTCGTGTAACTTATCGCATCTAAGATAGAGAGAAGCGGTACTTGCATGAGTTTGCGTGCTGAGTTTCAAAAAGATACATGTGAAGATTCAGTGCATCCGTGGCTGCAGTTCATTGGCTTCTTCCGTCTCCCTGGGAAGTTTGAACTGAGAACTTAAAAGTACACTAAACCCGAAGGAGAGGAGCGCGTGATGGGAGCGCAGTCGCCAAGACGTCCGGGAGAGACGTGCGTGAGATGGCGAGGGACAGTCGAGAGACAAAGGAACGTGCGTGTGGTTGACTTTTAAGAACAAACAAGCCAAACCGCCTCCTTGGGTGAACAGCCAATGTCCAGCATGGATTTTGAGGAGGGAAAAGTTCTCTATAGGTGTGGTCGAGCTCATGCAGCACCGCACAGACCGATCGGCGGCTGACTTGAAGCAGTGCATGCCGGTAAGAAATTTTGTCCGACTTGAGACAGCGCCGACTCCATGAGACTGTGACGTATGGCTTCAAAGTACCACGAGAGCGATTTGAGATCAGCCGCCTGAGGCAGCCAGCGCAGTTTCTAAAGAGGAGCTGCACGAGCTCTGATGACGATCACGTGTGTTTCGTGTTTATTGTCACGCCTTCAGTTCCAGTAATGCTCAAAAATCTGTGTTTTTATAACAGTTAAAGCTCTTTTCATGTAGTCGCGATGTTATATTGTGTCATGTTTATCAAAATAAAACTGATAAAAAACGTAGACCCCACTACATTGGCATCTGAATAATATATGCTTATGTTGAACTTTATTCTTGCAAAAACAGACGCTGTAAGCAGTACATAAAGTATTGAATGAAAATGTCTCTGAAACATCAGTGTATTAGTCAAATATTGCATTTATTTCACTTCAGTTGTGATAAAGTATGCAAACGCAGCGCGAGTGTCACTACGGGAAGCAGAAAGTGTCCGACTTCATGTCTCCGTTTTCAGCTCCTCCCTGACTGCACACGGATACTCTCGCTGATCGGTTGCATCTGGCCACAGCCGATGTCGAACACACCTTTTGTCTTGTGGCTCAATTTGCATAATTTATGATGGTTTCAGAATTGGTAACTTTTACTCCAAAAGACCTGAGAAATAGACTAATGCATGGTATCGTAACAGAACATACATAGGTAATTAAAGCATCCTGAGAGGGTTCATTCAAGCCTAAACATGGACGGGTGAAAAAGACATAAAACGTCTCGGTTACGTATGTAACCCTCGTTCCCTGAAGGAGGGAACGGAGACGTACGTCAGTAGTGACCGACGAATTGGGATATCGCTAGAGAGCCCTATCAGCTTCGAGTGAACTAAAACAAGCCAATGGAATTGGCGTGCGATATTTGCATAATGCGCACCGCCTCCGACAGGTGTATATAAATAGGAAGCAGATGCAATCGCACTCTGTTTTTCGCTGAGGAGACAACTGGTGTCCGCACAACAGCGAGGGTACAGAAACTGTGGCGACGGGACGTACGTCTCCGTTCCCTCCTTCAGGGAACGAGGGTTACATACGTAACCGAGACGTTCCCTTTCAGTCGGTCACGTTCGACGTACGTCAGTAGTGACCGACGAATTGGGATCCCAAATAAAGTGCCACAGTTACGAAACCCCTTCCAGTGCCCAGTGCAAGCTCTAGCCACCCGTCGCACCAATTGGGACGGTGAAGGGGGCGAGCTTACGCCGAGAGAGTCTACTGCTGTTCCGACATACCCACTAAGTAAACTAGACTACACTGGGGAAGCGAACCCGTAGGGGACGCTGCGGAGGCCACTACCTACCCAATGGGGGAGGAGTTTACGTGGAGAATACACATATGGACTGGCCCGGGGGGCAGTACGCATATGGAGTCCCTGGGATGGCTCCACCTGGGTAGGGGGAGACTCATCTGACAGGTGACAGCAGAGCTGGCTCTGCTAAGGGAAAGACACGGACTCGCCGTGGGGAGTTTTAAACCGTGGACAATTACACATATGGGACCGCTCACGTAGAGGAGTCACGACATATGGAACCCAGCCAACAGACAACGTCGGTGACGGATGTAGGCCTGGCATCAGACACTCCGCAATGTCCGAGCCGAAGGGGGAGGCAGAGGAACTCGACATGGTTCGCCAAGCGGGGAACACGACTGGAGTAAAAAATATGCACGTATCCGGCCCAGGGGGCGGGAATGGCATTGCAAGCCGACACTTAGAGCGGGTTCAACGCGTCTACCGGCTAGTGGAAGCGAGTACAAGGGAAGATACCGGCTCTACACGTAGGCTATAAAACCTAGCAAACGTGTTAGGTGTCGCCCAGCCCGCAGCTCTACAGATATCTGTCAGCGAGGCGCCCTGAGCCAGCGCCCAGGAAGAGGCCACTCCTCTGGTGGAGTGGGCTCTCAACCCAAGCGGGCAAGGCACGCCTTGGGAATCGTACGCCAAGGCGATGGCATCCACTATCCAGTGGGCCATCCTCTGCTTGGAGACAGCCTTTCCCTTCTGCTGGCCTCCGTAACAGACGAAGAGCTGATCTGAGGTCCTGAAGCTTCGCGTTCTGTCCACGTACACACGCAGAGCGCGGACGGGACAGAGCAAAGCTAGGGCTGGGTCTGCCTCCTCCGAAGGCAGCGCTTGCAGGTTCACTACCTGATCTCTGAAGGGAGTGGTAGGAACCTTGGGCACATATCCAGGCCGGGGTCTCAGGATGACGTGAGAATCACCGGGCCCAAATTCTAGGCACGCTTCGTAGACCGAAAATGCATGCAGATCCCCTACCCTCTTAAGGGAAGCCAATGCAACCAGAAGAACCGTTTTAAGAGACATTAGTTTCCTTTTTAGGTTGACTGATTGCAAGGCTTAAAGGGATGACCCCGGAGAGCTGTGAGAACCAGGGTCAGATCCCAAGAGGGTACGGAGGAAGGGCGAGGATTCAGTCTCCTTGCCCCCCTCAGGAACCTGACGATCAGATCGTGTTTCCCCAGGGACTTACCCTCAACTGCGTGGTGATGTGCAGCGATAGCGGCAACATACACCTTCAGGGTGGAGGGAGACAGCCTTCGCTCCAGCCCTTCTAGCAGGAAGGAAAGCACGGATCTGACTGAGCATAATCGGGGGTCCTCTCAGCGAGAGGCGCGCCATTCAACGAATAGGTTCCACTTCAGCGCATAGAGGCTCAGAGTAGAGGGAGCTCTAGCGGAAGTGATGGTGTCTACGACCGCGTGCGGGTCGGGACGCGGGTGCCATAGGGTGCCCCATCTCTGAGTCAGGAGGTCCTTCCTCAGAGGAATCGGCCAGGGAGGGGCTGTCGCGAGGCGTGTGAGGTCCGAGAACCAGGTCCGAGTGGGCCAGTACGGCGCCACTAACAAGACCTGCTCCCCGTCCTCCCTGACCTTGCACAAGAGTTGTGCGAGAAGGCTCACTGGGGGAAACGCATATTTGCGCAGACCCTGGGGCCAGCTGTGTGCCAGGGCATCCGTGCCGAGCGTGCCGCCGGTCAGGGAATAGTACCACTGGCAGTGGGCAGTTTCTGGGGAGGCAAACAGGTCTACCTGGGCCTCGCCGAAATGCTGCCAAATCAGCTGAACCGCCTGGGGGTGGAGCCGCCACTCGCCCGCAAGTGGAGGCTGCCGTGACAGCTCGTCGGCTGCACGGTTGAGCACACCTGGGACATGAGTGGCCCGAAGGGACCTCAGATGCTTCTGACTCCACAACAAGAGATGGCGGGCGAGTTGCGACATGCGACGGGAGCGTAGACCACCTTGATGGTTGATGTACGCAACGGCCGCAGTGCTGTCCGAGCGGACCAGTACGTGCTTGTCTGACAGCAGCTCCTTGAAGCGACCCAGTGCAAGACGTACTGCTAGCAACTCCAGGCAATTGATATGCCAATGCAGCTGAGGCCCCGTCCAAAGACCCGACACTGCATGCCCGTTGTACGTGGCCCCCCATCCCGTGGCAGAGGCGTCTGTGGAGACCACAGCATGCCTGGACACTTGTTCGAGGGGTACTCTGGCCCGCAGGAACGAAGGATCCGACCACCGGATGAGGGTGCGACGGCAGCTCGGTGTCACGGGGACACGGAGCGTGCCGCGCTGCCACGCCCATCTCGGGACCCGGCCGCAGAGCCAGTGTTGAAGCGGCCTCATATGGAGCAATCCGAGCGGCGTTACCGCGGCTGCAGATGCCATATGCCCCAGGAGCCTCTGAAATACTTTCAGTGGGGCCGCTGTCCTGCGCTTGAGCGTGCTCATGCAGGTCAACACCGACTGGATGCGTTCCTCGGTGAGGCGCGCAGTCCGGGCGACCGAGTCTAGCTCGAGACCGAGACAAGAGATCCTCTGCCCGGGGGAGAGTTGCTCTTGTCCCAGTTGACCCAAAGCCCCAACCGGCTGAGGTGAGCTAAAACCATATCCCTGTGTTCGCACAACTGTGCTCGCGAGCTAGACAGGATCAACCAGTCGTCGAGGTAGTTGAGAATACGAACGCCTTGTTCCTTGAGGGGAACAATGGGCGCCTCCGCAACCTTCGTGAAGACACGGGGCGACAGGGCCAGCCCGAAGGGTAGGACTTTGTACTGATATGCTCGACCCTCGAACGCAAACCGTAGAAAGGGTCTGTGGCGAGGCAGAATCGAGACATGAAAGTACGCGTCCTTCAGGTCGATCGCTGCAAACCGATCCCGGGGACGGACGCATTCGAAAACGCGCTTCTGCGCATCTTGAACGGCAACTTGTAAAGGTACCGGTTCAAGGCGCACAGATCCAAGATTGGCCATAGCCCACCGCTCTTTTTGGTACAATGAAGTAGGGGGCTGTAAAACCCCGACTTCATATCGGCTGGAGGGACCGGCTCGATTGCATCCTTCGCCAGGAGGACAGCAATCTCCGCCCGGAGAACAGGTGCGTTGTCCAGTGACACCTGAGTGTAGTGGACACCCCTGAAAACCGGGGGACGCCGGGCGAACTGAATCACATAGCCGAGTCTGATGGTACGAATGAGCCAGCTGGACAGGCTGGGGAGCGCTATCCACGCTTCCAGACACCGAGCCAGCGGGACCAAAGGCACCACAGACGCACCGGGGGTGGGGCAGCGAGGCAGAGTACGGGGACCCGACTCGGACGGCATGGGAGCGGCCCGGAGTGTGGTCAGACTCTGCGAGGCAGCAGTGCATATGGGAGACGGCGCACGGGGCGCGGCCTGCACCATCACACTGCCACCTGCTGGCGATGTGAGGGGGGGCTGCGCGTGACAAGGCAGGGCCTCGCACGCTGACAGCCGCAAGCAGAGTACGGAGACCCGACTCGGACGGCATGGGAGTGGCCCGGAGTGTGGTCAGACTCTGCGAGGTAGCAGTGTGAATGGGAGACGGCACATGGGGTGCGGCCTGAACCACCACACTGGAACCTGCTGGTGAAGTGAGAGAGGGCTGAGAGTGGCAAGGGGGGGCCTTGCACACTACCAGCCACACCCTCTTGGGACCTGGAGGATCAGCTAACAGTTCTATTCGTGGGTACCGCTGGACTCCGGAGAGCCAGCGGTGGAACAGACCAGAAATCTCCACCCGGCCCTCCTCCGGGGAAAGAACTGTTTACTTCAACTGCAGGTCACCATATCCCCAGGACCACCTCCTGCTAACCAACTGGGTTGGCTGCGGGGAGAGTGGGCTGGGTTTTAGGCCAGCTTGTGAGATGAGCACATCGAGAAAGTGTACTTGACGATGACACATCCCAGCAAGACTAGCCAGGGGTGTTTCCGGACCACCATGGTGGACATTGTCTGGCCAGAGGCCTGCGCTATGACCTGCATCATGCGTAGCTCAACCCTGACTCAGAACTACCCACATGCAATGAGTGCTTTGGCCTACCACGGACTTGCCGGGGGCCAAGACCCATGCAGGGCAGAGGTGGTGTGCCCGTAGCACTGCGACCCCACCCTAAAGGGTAGTGAGAGAGAAAAAACTTGTAAAGCAGATTATTGCCCCCTTGGCGTTCCATATTTAACACCAAAGAGGCTACAAAACTGCCAAGTTTTTCCATGCACGTCCGGGCACAGGGGGCGGGGCAAGGCGAGTGCGCGTCACACAACGCCCCCAGGGGCCCGGGAAAGCATGGTTGTCAAGTCTGAATCTGATTCAGCATGAGCACATCACGACTGTGGGACGCTCAGCATCATCTTCATTTTCAGAGCCCAACAATACTCTCTCCAATGTAGCAGTCAACATCTGATCCTCTGCTGGAGCTCCGACTAAGACGCTAGGTCCCTCATGAGAAGGACCAGCAATCCAAGCAGAAGCTACCAGCCATGTTGGACAGTGAACGTGGTCGTCCAACTGGACGACACACGGCGCACTGGGCGCCGACGTGGCCATGTTTTATTAAACATGAACCACCCACGGACATAGTCACAACATGTTTGCGATGCACTAGAGGAGTGGGGGGCCCACGGAGAATGGCTCGGCGGGTATAGCCCCACTGTGATCCTCTGGTCACCCAGGCTTATTAACCAAAGTAGTATTTTTCTTATTCAGAAAAATAAACTAGATCGGGGAACAAGTGAGGGGACTCCACCTCATTAAAGGCGCTTGAGTCTCGACCGTGCATCTAGAGCGCCAGACGACGCGCAGGGTTGCCATGGCAATGCGCGCTGTCAGCCGGCAGCTCGACGGCACACAGCGCTGAACGCTCAAGCCCTTACGAGAAAGGCGAGACAAACAAAGCACCGCCGTGGGCATATTCTCATAAGAGAATATGAACCACCCACAAACACAGTCTCAGCACGCTAAGCAGACATGAGAGAAAGTGATTGTGGCCGTCAGTGAGGATAGGAAACGACCGCCTCCAGAAACGCACAGACAGAATGACGTCTTGAAAAAGACGCAGTGTCTGTCTGTGAAGCTCTTTTAGAAGGGGAAGAGTCAGCTCTCTCGTGCTGAAGCACACAGGGAGTGACGCGATGTGTTCAGGTACACCACTCCCCGAACACACCGGGAGGAACCAGCCCAAATCGCAACAGACAACTGCGTTTTATATGGGAATTCAGTTGCTGTTAAAACAGCAGTTGAGAGCTTAAGCTCAGGCTCCCCGGGAAGCTTGCGACCTCGCTGTTGTGCCTTAACGCCAACACAAACAGATGCTGAATCTCCAAGGCTGTTTAGTTTCACTCTTGTGAAGTCTGAAGCTGGACACCAACTGTTGGCTCCGAAGCGAAAGACAGAGTGCGATTGCATCTGCTTCCTATTTATATACACCTGTCGGAGGCGGTGCGCATTATGCAAATATCGCACGCCAATTCCATTGGCTTGTTTTAGTTCACTCGAAGCTGATAGGGCTCTCTAGCGATATCCCAATTCGTCGGTCACTACTGACGTACGTCGAACGTGACCGACTGAAAGGGAATCATAGATACAGTCTTACACTCGCATATAAAGGTTTGGGGTACAATTCACACAACTATAGTCGTAACTTAATATTAAATACATGATTAAAACTGAAATACAGGCTTACATGATTACATTTTAATAATATTTTAATGAATGTGACTTAAAGAGAGTCCTGGTATGTTCCTCTGTGTGTGCGCGTACGTGTATTGGAGTTTGACGACATCTGGAATGTGGCCGCATGGCTTGCCGTAATTCGATCTGAGTTGATCGCAATCGTTTGAAGTCACAAGGGAGAAATTTGTGGGTTCATCGACACGGCCGTAAAAGGTGTCAAGTGAGCTGTTAATGTAAGCCAGGCCAGAGCCAATGTGAGATTTACAAACAAAAGTTCAAGAAGGTAAACCTTTAACAAAGTTTATAGTTGACTTGCTAATCTGATCCTGTGCAGACGCTACATTTGTGACCTTTTAAAATTTGTTGAATAGATTTCTCCTTCTGGCTTCAATTTAACAAAACAAAAGAGAAAGAAACAAAAATAATAAATAAAAGCAATTACATTTGATCATCAAGCTACACAATTAGGAAAAAACAACAAATAAACCTAATACATTTACATTTAATCCCCTTCACAGAGATTCAAACCTCAGTTTTCAAAATGAGTTCAGTAATTCAGTCTTTCAAGTTATATTCACATCTTTTTGAATATGGCTGAAATCATTTAATGACAATTGTATTGTTCCTTACTTTGTATCTCCACTGTAATTGATTCCTTCCAAAAGTGAAACAGGAGTAAGTGCTGCTAGTTCAATTTCCTGCAATCCAAATCGGAAACGACTAAGTCAATTTCACGCACTCACAATTCGCTGTTAGGTCCGTGAGGCTCGCCAGTCCCCCCTCCCTCCGTGAACACAGGAGTTGGAACGAATTCCAGGAATCCAGGAACTCCAATCAGGTAAGCATTGATTTCAACGCAGCATCGACTCAAGCACTCGGCAGGATAATGATGAAATTAAAATCAGGAAAGATAAGAACAAAAACAGAAAAAAAAAAACCTGACCTTAAATACAAGGTCACAAAATGCCTGTTAGTATTATTTCCATAACATGCACATATCACATAATTTACCACTGTTTAACACATCATCAAAATGGCAATTGCGTTTTACATATAAACATGCAAACATACATTCACCACATGTGGTTTTACATTTGTGATGGAATTTTTTTAATTAATCATAACTAACATTTCTTTTTCATTGCAGGAATAACATGTATATGCTTTTGATACCTAAACGTCCTCAAACCTTGGGCCTAAGTCAGTGTGTGTCTCAATCATGTCCAAAAATAAGAAAAGTGGAAATGAAACTTAGGGACAGCTAGACAACTATCTAAATATAATAGTTGAGTAACCAACAAACTAATAAACACATGATTTGGGCAGATCTTGCTTTACCTAGTAACAGAAGGGTTTGACATATGAAGAACCAATCATATTGCTTTGCCATGCTCCTATCCTATATAAACTGTTGTATTCTTTTTGCTGGTGGGATTCTCTGTGATTGATACAAGGTCCTCCAGCCGCAATTAAAGCATATTCTAAGACAACAGTCTCTGGTTATTGTGCAGTGCTGCAACTTAGACACTTGAATTCTATTTCCCAGTAGGGGAAATCTATTTCCCTCGTAGGGGACGAGACGTTGTTCGACTCAGAGTGAGACTCTTAGGCAGGGTTCTCTTAGGCATCATATGTGGTCAGAGCAGTTACATTTAGGCATCACCTAAGTGGTATTCACCCGAGGATAATTTGTGTAGGTGTCAGGGACACCAAGTTAATTTAGACCAGGTGCATAGGGGAAATCTACCACACATCATACATTAATGATTAAAGGAACTTAAATACAGCTTTCTCATTTACATTTCACTTGAGTGAGCATTTTCATGAACATTTAACCCAGACTTATACTTGAAATAAAAGGATTAACTCACTAAGACCAGATGAACTTGAACATTTAATCCCTCTTAGATCCAAAGAACTCCATTTTCACTTGGTCTGTTGCTCAAACGTCTCATAAAAATTAAATGGTAATACTTTGGTATTGGGAACACATATTCACTATTATGACTTTTCCCTCAATTAACTCTTAATTTACTGCTTATTAATAGTAATAGTAAGTTAATAGTAAGTTAGTTTTTAACTTTAGGTATTGGGTAGGATTAAGAATGTAGAATATTGTCATGCAGAATAAGGCATGAATATGTGCTTAATAAGTATTAATAAACAGGCAATATTCTATTAATGTGCATGCTAATAAGGAACTAGTTAAAAGACCCTAAAATAAAGTGTTACCAATTAAATTCTAATTATAAGTCTCTGTTTCTTTATAAAACAACTCTCTAATATGTTAACGTGCAATGCATTAACGAGGCTTCTTTTCAGTAGCTGCATCACATATTATAAATAAATTTTACAATTTAACGCTTGTTCACAAATTTAACTTTTCTTTCATATCATTTCTGGACAAATATAACTTGAATTTTAAAGTGCCCCTGTTATGGCATTTGAAAGGTTCCGATTTTTTGTTTTATAAGTCCCCAACAACAGGTTTAAATGCATGCAAGGTCAAAAAACATTTTAATGTTCTTATAATATGCATTTATTTTTACCTTATTCGCTCAACGACTCCCAAATGATTCGCTCAACAATTCATTTTGCTAATCTGCGGTGATTGGTCAGATGGCTTCTGCTGGTTAACACGAAGTACAGTATACAGTGCTTCCATCACTTACAATATATTATAATAATGATGGTGCTCTGCTCTGTTCTAAAAATAAAGACTCAGAGAGGAATTAAGCTGTTTTGTGTTTATGTTAGTGAACCTAGCCCACAGCTCAGTGGTAAACACCCTAACAGTCATGGTATATGTGTTAGCTCATCGCAGAAACGTACTGCAGTTGTACACCAATGTATTGTTCTATTCTTCATCATAACTCCAAGTAATAACAACAAAAAACTTTTGACACATTTCTAGACAACTGCGAGCGTACACATATTGCTGTTAGCTGCTTAGCCGGAGACCTACAAGCTGTGCAGAGTGTACACAACACACACAGGCTAAATATGTATTGTGCATGCTACAGAGAATGTGGTGACTCTGGCTCGGAATTTGGATGCACAGACATCACTGACATGTTCGGACTGAAGATTTTGTCTAGAAGATTTTTATTTATTTTTTTACTTGGAGGACATATAGACTTGTGCTGTTTCAGTTGGATTGCACATCAGAACAGGTGAGTCTTTTTTGTTTGGGGGCAGTTTTATATCTTGGCTCCTTAAAAACTTAACTAATTTAATTTAAGTTCATTTTTATTTTCTTTATGAGAATTATAATTGCATTATTTCCTACAAAACAGTCAGTCTGTCAAACGTGGCAACAATTAATCGTACTTACAGGTTGTGATTCAGAGGAGGAAAAGAGCTGGTCCAAATAAACTAGGTCTCCAACTGTGTGTGAGTGTTCCCAGTCTTCAGTCTCCAGCGTGCTTCTCCATAAACCATCTGCAATCAACAAAAGGACAGTATCACTTCTTCTATCAACTCACCACACTTCCATCACTGCTTCATACTTACCGTTTACTCTGCTGAACTCAATAAAACATTGTCATTGCTTTTACATCTGCCTCCGAGCCGTCTCTGTTGTAACACATGTATTACTTGGATATATATATATATTGATATTGATATACACTGTGTGTGTGTGTGTGTGTGTGTGTGTGTGTATATATATATATATATATATAAATTTTTTTTTTTTTTTTTTTTTTTTTTTTTTTTTTTGCTGTTGTTCAATCTTTGCGAGGGAATGCAAAAGATTTGAAAAAAAAAAAAAAAATCCCAAATCCCTCCCATCCCAATTTTTTTTTTTCCACCACCATGTACAAGTTTATGTAAAAGTTTTTGTTATGTTAGTGTTTTTTTGGAGATTACCATTGTGGTGAAGTGTTGAGCTTGTTTTTGTTTGAGGACCTGCTAACAAGATTTGCCTTTTTTATATAATGAAGCAACCACTATGATAGTGCTTTAGATCAAGCCAGTATCATTTCTAGACTGCCAACACCGATTATCACATGTGTAAATAGTTATGTTTAGTTTGTTGCTATGTAAAGACAAAACAAAAACATTAATAATCATAGAATTATATATTTATACAACAGTTCTGTCTGGTTCTCGAATCTGATTGGCTGATAGCCATGCGATATTTCAGTGATAACAGCACTCCTACTGCCTTTTCACCGTTTGTATCACTCCGCTTGAAGTGACCGTCATGGCGGCCGATCAAATCATAGTGATGGGCAGATCGAGGCTTCGTGAAACACTGAAACAGTTGAAGCAAATGTGCCGTAATGATTCGAGGCTTCGAAACAATCTGACACCCGTCTCCACGGTGACCCCTAGTGGTCAGAACAGTGGAAATGCAACAAAACTCAGGCCAAACATGCATTAAAAATACCCTTTAACAAATGTATTGCAAAAGTTTTATTGAAAGTAAAATCAATCAAATGGAATTAACTAATCATCTAATAAGATTAAATATAGAGTATCTGTATAATATGTGTTCTTTTATCAATTTTAAAGGCTTGTTTCTTTGTTCCATGGCTCAAGCTAAACAGGCCAATAAGAGATTAATAACTACCATTATTAATTTTAATTATTCTAATGTATAATTAAAACATCTACAAATGTATAAAACTGATCGGAGATCAGGCAAAACCATAGGGGAAAGCCCTAGACACTTGTTCAATAGTTCTCAGTGAATCTGCATGATTCATGGGTTCACTTTATCATCGCCCTCTATCGGTGAACCATTGAAATTTCAAACTGTTTCGAAACAGTGATGACGTAACGAAGCCTCGTTTACTAAAATCACGTGACTTTAGCAGTTTGATACACGCTCCGAATCACTGATTCGAAACAAAAGATTCATGAAGCTTCGGAGCTTCATGAAGCAGTGTTTCGAAATCGGCCATCACTATCAAATCAACCGTAATTTTTACAAATAGAACTGTTGTTTTAATAGTTTTTTTAGGCGAGAATGTAGTTGTTTAGACCTGAAATATGTGACTCATATTTAATAACAGCGCCTATTTTACAATTTGTTTTGACGTTTTCGGAGATGCGATCTCGAGTGCGTCAGCGGCCGTTCAGTGCTTCTGTAACCGCCGAGAACAGCTTCATCTCGGCCAGTGCCTCGGGGATTTGCTGCTGGCTCTTATAGTGGTTAAACACGAGACATAATTCAATTTGAGTACATAGAACGGGCAATCTTTGGTCTTATTAATCTATTATTTGTTCCAGAGCAAGTCGAATTGTGCTATATTAAATTTGATAATAATAAACTTTACGTTACATCCTTATATAGCATATTGGCTACAACTAGACGGGACACATCAGACTCTTCTCCGCTCTTTAAATACGTAAAACATTAAACTTTATAAACATATGGTTTTTTGAGTAAAGAAAATGCTTTACAATTTTTTTTTCAAACATCAGATCTTTATTTACCTTTGCATTGCACAGAGGAGATGTCCAAACTGCGTGCGCACTTCATTCAGGAGGTGAGGCAGATTAATGAGGTTTGATTGACAGTTTGAGGACTTGGGTAAAGTTGGTTTTATATAGACCCCTTAAAAGTTTGTAAACATTGCAACGTTTCCTGGTGGGCGGGGCTTAGCTGGAGGCAAAAAGAGACGCTGGACTCAATGTTGACAAGCGTAAGCTAGCATGTTTTAGGAGGGATTTATTAAACATAGATGCAGAAGAAGGTTCAGAACTGTCCGAATACTACAGTCACTGACTCTGCGGGACCGTGACAGCTATTTTTGTAAATTAACTTAAGTTTTGGATATTTCCTAGACAACATATGAATTACTTTAGGGTGGTTCGGGGAATTTTGTCAAGGCTTATTGTCTAATGTAACCTAACGCTGGGCTAACTATGATTATGGCTAGCAATGTGGATTATTTTAAGAGACCATTCAAAGGATGGCACACACATCTATCGCTGTATGTTTGTTTAACATTTAAGCTAGCTAGTGTGCTGAAAGTTGGCGACTTTTCACCTATAAAACAGAAACCTGCTGATTTGTACTAGATAAAACCAACACACCATTACATATGCATCGATTATTTTACCTGATATGAAGTGTGCACTGCAAACACGAGTATTATTTATGATCGTCTCCGTCCAGTCTTTACGCCGTATTGCATTCAACCACAGTTGTCTTCTTGATTTCTGTGAAGGAATGTCTGCCGGGATCTGGTAAAACTTTAGTTTTGAACCAAAAGTACTGTTCCTTCTATTCTGGCAGCCAAAAACACAACAAGACGACATTTTAAAGTCAAAACCTCAAACTTTTAGCGCGCCCGCTATTAGTTCTTATTTATGTTTTGCCTCCAGCTAGAGCGGTGACGTCACAGTGACGTAGGCGATTAAGGGGTCTATTCGCACATTCGGACTTCTGATAAATTCCGACTTTCCAATAAATGTGCAATAAATTAATGTTTGCGAATTTTAAGCAGCGACATGATATTGACAACCAACGATTGTCAACTTACAACATTTTTCACAGTCGATCAAAATAGGCAAGTATTGGTAATGGCATATTTACTTGTGAATGTCCACTGAATGTCCAATGTAATGTGATTAACAAGGCTATTGAATACGGATGTCCGAATGTGCGAATATAAAACCAACTTTACCCAAGTCTTTGAGGATCCAATGGAGTTAGGAGGTTTTGTCACAAGCTCTTTAAAATCCTTTTCATTCGTTAAATATTTGTAAAACCCACATACAAGCGTAAATGGTGACCTATTTTTTTTTTTTTAAATAACTAGTGCTTTATGTGCTTGACTGAACTGTACAATTGTGCTTATTTGTTGTTCAATAAATATTATTTTATATAAATATGTCCATTAAGTAATATGGATTGAGTGAACATTACATTAATACGCCATTAGATGGCGTCAACACTTTACAGGAGAATGAGTCAGTGAAGCACAAGAGACTTTTAAATTGAAAGGAACTTTTGCAAAAGGAAGTTGTTTTAGCGCTGTGGTGTAATGGATGCTATGGAAAATTCCCAAAGCTGTAAAAAAGACAAAGATCGCTTTCCTCAGCGGACATTCAAATGGACTTGTATAAAGGATATAATATTATGGACATCGACTTGAAGAATGAATGTAATGCAATATACCAGACACAGGTAATAGCCTACTCTCTCTCTCTCTCTCTCTAATACTGTACAAAATTCAATGTGTTTCAATGAAGCGACTCAACGTTCCTTCGTTACTAGTTCTAAAGTGACGTTTTAGAGTTAGTAACGGAGGCTTGGTTCAACTGACAACTTGAGTTTTGAAACGTTCCTTCGTTACTACTTCTGAAGTGACGTTTTAGAATTAGTAACGGAGGCTTGGTCCAACTGACAACCTGAGATTTGAATCTGTGGCGGAAGGAAGTAGTGCTGCACAAAAGAGGGTTTTAAAGACACTCCGTTGTTGTTCTTATTTATTTACACACTCGTGCCGTCGAACTGTTGTATAAACGCAATATCACACTCGTAGCCGTGTGATATGGCTGTATATCAGCACGCTGTGATTCGTCCGTAGGCACGAGGCCGCAGGCAATCACAGCGTGCTGATATACAGCCATATCGCACGGCTACGAGTGTGATATTGCTCATATATATATATATATATATATATATATATATATATATATATATACATTATCATCTTTTTAAATAGAATTCATTACAAACAGATTTCCAGGCATTTCTTTTTTCTTTTTTTTCACAGCTGATGTATTTTGCTTGCTTTAAAAGAACTGTCTCTTGTTTAGGAAAGTTTTTTTTTTTTTTTTTTTTTTTTTTCGGGGGATTGCAGTCTTTCTGCTGCCATTGTTTTTCTTGGATTTGCTTCTCAGTTCCATGCAATTTTAAGCGTTTCTTGGTTCATTCCATGTTTTATAGGCAACCTCTCTCATGCTAATTCAGATTAGCACAGTTGGTTTTAAATTAATCTAGTTTATTTCAAGTCAGGACTCCATAGTCTAGGTTTTAGTAATCTGTACTTAATCTGTGTTTCAGATAGCCATTTTTTTAAGCCACGATTAATTATTCTACATTAAGGCCTATCCTGGCTTAATTTAAACCCTGTCCGGGAAACCGCCCCTAAATAATATAAAGTTCTGTCAAATGTGTCACACTCACTGGAGCCCTCAATAGGGTATGCACTGAATACTTTGAAGTAAACTAACCCTGGACCTGCTCCAGAGCAGGTTATGTTCTAAGAGTAAGTTGCTATTGCTATAGTTACATACCCAGAAAGTTATGTCAGAAAGTTTTACTTGATTCTCACTTATCTGCTAACTTACCCAGGTGTGTCACATAATCTGCTTTTTGGAATGCATACTTCCTATCAGAGAAGCAGAGGGGGGAAGTGTTTTTTTTTTTTATTTATTTTATTTTATTTTTCAATGCCATTTTGTTGAACTTGTGTTCCCCTTATACCCACATGCCTTACTCAGCAAACTACTCTATTCCATTTCTGGCAAGTCTCTCTCTCTCCCTCTCTCACTGAGTGCCTGCCTAAAACCATCCATCACAGCCATCTCCCCTGAAGCAGCGTTGCTTTAGCTCCTGGTGGGAGAGGAGTTGTGTGATTGACAAGATTAACTATGAGTCTCTGCTCCAGACACTCTGCTGAAGTACCTGAGAGAAAGACAACTGGTCTGTAGCGTCTGTATCTGTCTCTATTGGCCTCTGTCCTGTTGTGTAGAGCTCTCATAATGCAAGACTCTCTCCACAACTCATTACAATTTAATAGCTTCGGTGGGGGTGCAGGACAAAATGAAGGTGTAAATCACATACCGCTCATGTGAAAATGGAGAGCGCCTGCAGTAGGCTCCTTCAGAAGGTTTTGTCAGCTGTGGTGCAGCGCAACAGAGGTTCTACTGAAATGTACAAATTTAGCTAATTGTAATGTTGCAACTTGCAATTATTTATTAAACTAAACGCTTGACCATAAAGCTGGGGACACAATTAATGACCTGCTGAAACATATAAGACTGAACTCAACACACTTAAATACCGTTTCTAAAAATAGCTACTAAAAACTTAAAGACTGTTTCCGTCAACTCAAGCAGATAATGACTGAATTGGTCACTACACAACACACTTAACCACTGATGAGTCACGACGGGACATTCAGCCGAACTCAACTGGGCAAGATCTTGTAGCCTACTGAAACAAACATGGTTGTCAACAGAGAACAGACAGTCGCTGCTACTTATTTGCAATGCAGTCTATGCAGGAAAAAAATGGAAAAACTCTAAATAACACATTATGTTATGTTGGGTGTTGCCAATAATTTCAAATAGTCTCAAATATTAAACTTGTCTAAAAATCTTTGTAAGGACTGGCAACAGCTGGTTCTTAAATTATAATACTAGAATCATCGAACAAACATCAAAATGTGTTTTTAACGTGTTGTGTAACACTTAAGTTACCAGCTCTGAGCGGGTTTCAACCTGTGTTTCTTGTATGAGGAACGAGCGCGCTACCTATGGCGCTAAACCACAACCTGTAATGTCAACTGCCAGTGTGGCTCTTGAGGTCAGTGAAGTGAGTTACTCAAACAGCTCTTACTATCTGGACACCAAATGCTTACATAGGCTTTTGATTATTAAATTTGGTAATGTGAATGTAATTAAAAAAAAAATAAAAATCATATTGATAGTACTTCTTTGTAATCTCCACTGTCGCTTCTCCACTGTGCTAGTGTTTTGACAGAATGACTCAATTTTGAATCAGGTTTGCTGTGTTTTGATAGAGTTAGTATATGTAGAAAAAGGTTTTTAGCATTTTGAAATGTACAGTTTGTTTTACTTAACAAAATATGGTTTTGGGCAGAAAACTAACTATTTGGCTAATTGAGTGAAGTAGGCGTGTTGCTGTGTTAAGAGTTTAGGAAAAAGTACTTTAAGTATTGGTAAACGCTTGTTAGCAATTGTAAAAAAAAAACCAAAAAAAAAAAAACCTTTTGTTTCGGCCAGAGCTTTATCTGTTCTAACAGAAAGCCCAGTCCAGGGGCGGACTGGCCATCTGTGTGATCTGGAGAATCACAGAACGGCCGGTACTCCAGGACGGCCGGCGGGCCGGCCCACCACCCGCCACGCATCATCATCATCATCTGTTTTTTTCCCCCACTAATCTGTTTCACACTCCAGTACTGTAGGTGGCAGCAATGCACCTTTAAGTTGGATGCCAGCTGCACTGGCCGTGGCCGCCAAGTAAGCAGCAAAGACGTTAGATCAGTGGTCTCAAACTGCCGGCCCGCGGGCCATTTACGGCCCGCCCACCCCCTCTACCCGGCCCGCAACTGATCTCAAAAATAAAACATAATCCGGCCCGCTAAATTATTATTATTATTATTATTATTATTCTCTAGTTGCTACCTGTCTGATATGCAAAGAAAAAGTCGCCGTTCTAAGTGTCATGACTTCGGTCTGATTTGCCCAGTTTTGTTGTCTTGTCCTGTGTCTGCGTGCCCTGTTGTCTTCATGCTGATCTGTTGTTTTGACAGCTCTCCATGTGCTCTGCTGTCAGTGTGGCGTTTTTCCCCTCCCACTCGTTACCTTATCTTCTATTGTGTTCTCTGTCACACCTGTTGCCACTTATCCCTCATTAGCTTTCCCCTATATTAGATCCTCTTGTGCTCAGTCTTTTGTCAGACCGTTGTTGTATGTTTGAGCCAACGCTTCGCTCTTGACCTTCTCTTGTTTGTCTTGTCTTGCTGTATCGTGTATTTAGACTCCAAGTGCTGCTTTGTTTTATTTATTTTGTTTTGATCAGTTGTTTCTCATTCTGCCAGACATTTTTGTTCTTCTCCCTGCCCCGACTATCTTTGTGTCAGTTGAGACTTGGATGTATCGCTCCAGCCCCTCTCAGCAATCTCAACGCTCTCTCCTGGAGAATTGGTGAGATTTCGACGCTGCGTCACTGTCAACGCTCTGGGCAGAGTGACTTCCACGCTGCGTCACAAGCGACGCTAGGACCTTGTTTTGGACATTCTCTCTCTTTTGTTTGTTTTCTTTTTCCCCCTGCGCTCAGTGAGAGCAAAAATAAACTTTTCTGTTACCTGCAACTGAATCCGTGTTATTGCCTGACACTAAGGGGCATTCACATATCGCATCACATAAGCGGCCGCGCCGCATTCTCCTTTCCAATGCGCTTTCGCTCCAGTGGCGTCTGTCGTTGCTATGCAACCATGAGCCGCGCTCTCAATCGCTTCTATTATGAGCGCGCTTGCCTAAATTACAGTAAAAGCACTCGACATGTCATGAGCGCCGATTTAAACCACCGAAACACGTCCGATGCAGCCATTAAACGTTACCGATGCTCAAACGACATCTTGGACAAATGTGGCCCAGCTGTGTGAGCACAAGCGCTGCAGGTGTCTGTCAAGAAACAGAGGAGTGTACAAATGTATTCAGGAATTGTATTTGTTCAGTACAGTGTTGTTCAGTGCAAGATTTTAATGCTATTTAAGCTAACATAAAGTAAGGGAAAATACTTCCACTAGATGTTAAAAACTAGCTATTTGGCAAAATAAAGTTGATATATAGCTCCAGTTTTTTTGTTTATTTCTGACCCCTCCACACCACAAGTGTTGCTGGTTTTGTTCCTAAATTACTGATTTTTTTATTCCATATATCTTGTTGGATGTGAGAAGTCGCACCAGACTATTTCAAATAATAGTATTATATTAGTAATAGTATTATATAATTATATTACACTCTGTAACAATGAGAGAGACACTGCTGTTTACATTTAGTATGGTAAATAAGATATTTATAGTATAGGTATAAAAAATATTTTAGTAGGCCTAATGAAATTTGAAGTAAATGAGAAATAATGCAAAGGAAAGTAAATTTTCTGAAATGTAGCGCTTTCTTGCGCTTGAATAATATGGCCCTCCTATGAGGTGTCAATCACAGAAACGGCCCCCCGACAATTTGAGTTTGAGACCCCTGCTATATGAGTATTCAAGTTAATCTAATATGTTTTTAACACAACATCTAGTCAACATCAGTGCTATTGCTATAATTTGGATGGTATAGTATCATGAGCCACAATTAAAGTCTTGTGACACTCATGCCAGGCGTTATTGTTGTTGTTGTCGAGTTTCCGCACGCTGATTGCTTTGGGCTGGGCCTAGTCAAAGTCCAGGGCCGTTTTTTAGTCCCAGTCCGTCCCTGGCCCAGTCTGTGTTTTCTTATTAGTTCCAATAATGCCACATATAAATGTAAGACAAATCACCTTGGTTGGACTTATGTAGCAGTGATACCTCTCTACTCGCAACCACCAGGTTTTGCTTAAAGGTCAAGCGGAAGCTAATTATTCCCACAGCGTTATGGAATTACTCAAAGCCATCCTTGGCCTTTAGACAGCCCTGATAACTAATCCTCCACCTTCATACATGGGAAGCTTTACTTTACATTATTACAAAGATTCAACGAAGCTTTGTACACATCTGGGTCTGTCACACAGCCAGCATCACTGACAAATTGCCCCCAACCAGTATATATTTCCGCCTGCAATTATATACTAAAAGAAGGTATCCAGGGGGGCTACACAAAATATCAGATAATTTCACTATTTCTCTTTGCTCTACATTATCTCAATAAGTCTAAATGCTCAGTCGAGGTCTTGCTTCCTTTACATGACTCTGTTAGAATAAAGTTTGAGAGCTGGTTTATTTATTTATTTTTAACTTCTGCATTCTTCTATCAATGTGGACAGAGCACCATACAAAAAAACTCTTACTGTGTTTCCCGCATCAATTAATCTACAGCGCTACTTTGACTACAGAGTTGTGAGTTTGGAGTTTGAATTGAATGTAAGGAGAAAAAACAAAAAACTGTAGAACTGTCCTTTGAGGATGAATGGAAATTTTGAATATAAGTGTTCTTTATTGTGTTGAATGGCAGGACCTCCAGCTGCAGAATTCTGTCATTGTGAGATGCACATTTCACGGATCTCACATTTGAAGTTGAGCAGCCATAAAGACAAATCTAACAAAAGACAAATGCTTAAAGAAGAACTTATTTTTAAGTATTTGACTGAAGCTCACTTATTCAAATGATAAAAGGTTGCCCTTTGAAGGAAAAGAAAAGATTAATCGCAATAAAATATATTTAATGTACCTATTAGACCATTCATAGTATTATTAATTCTCAGAAAATTACAGCGGACCACACTCCTTTATCTGACTGAATTGATTAACGCTGAGGAGGGAGGAACTGAAAGGAAAAGAGATCCTGAGCATGAAAGTGCCAGAAGATATTGGTTCCAGCAAATCAATATAAAGCGGATCTCCATCTTCACCATGAAAGACGTTGAATGAGGAAAGCTTTGAAAGAATATTTCCAGTCACTCATCGAAGTTCTCTGAAGTTGTCTAAATAGATCAAATACAATAGATGCTTCTGACTTTTGGGTTTAGGGTAAATAGGCACCTATCAAGTGTCATTAGTTCTGAGCGTGGTGAATCTGAGGTAATTCTAAAAGGCAGAGGAAATGCATGCTGTACCGTTGCTGCCACTCATTTTCAGTTCCGTCTAAAAGTAATGCATTACAATATTGTGCTACTCCCTAAAAAAGTAACTAATCGCATTACTTAGTTGCTTTTTATGGAAAGTAATGCATTTTTTTTTTTTTTCTTATCTGGGCTGGGCTGTTTGTTTGTTTTTATAACAACAAAAAAGTCCTATTTTTGGCAAATGTAAAGACCCTTTCATACCAAAAGTGAAATGAATAAGCCTCAGGCTGAAGGAAATGCAAATTCACATCTGTTTAGTAGAGGGCGCAGCTCAAACAAATAAGCCTTTCAACTGTGCTGCTATTCTGGAATACAGAAGAATAGGACGGAGGAGAAGAAGTAAATGGATATAGGTATGCTCACATTTAGTCTAGAACTAGTTTAGAATAACCATCATATTTTCACAGCACACACAATGCCTCTGTACTTACTCCTGATTTCTCTCAACAGGAGAGGTGTCAGTCAATAAATTGGAAAACAAAGTAAACTCAGATATTTTCTTGTAAATTTAATAGTAATATGTTACTTTATTAGTTATTTGAAAAAAGTAATCTGATTACATAACTCACATTACTTGTAATGCATTACCCCCAACACTGCTCATTTTTAACCGTAATGACCATATTGATTGATTTCAAAGGTTTTCAAACATTTTACCAGAGAAAAGTTCCAAAAAGGACAGAGCAGCAATATAATACTATTTTTTCCACCCATCTTCTGAAGTCATACAGTGAGGAACACACAAAAAATAAGTTATTGAAAGTCATCAGCTCTGCAACAGCTCTCAAATCTCATTTACGATCAATTCCAAGCATTTTGCATGATGATGTGCCAAGGAAAGTTGGACAATAATGATTCTGAATGGCATTGGTTCATGCATGTCACATGACCAATATGTTACACAAGTTTTAAACATGTGAAAGTGATTTAAAAGCTACAGCAAAGGGCAAGATTTTCAGTATGACTTAAATTTAGCTTGTTTCTCACATAAAGCATAATGATTCAGAAGATGTTAAATATAGACTCGAGGACTATATTTATGGTGCTTTTTTGTATATGACAATGTCAGGCCCCATTTGTGGAAATGAGGACTAGGACAATGTGTTAAAGAGGTCCTATTATAGCTTTTTACAAAGTCTTGATTTTGTTTTGGGGGTGTACTAGAATATGTTCCCTTTCGATACTTCACTCGTACTGCGTATGGGGGAAAAGTCTCCCTTTTTCCCCGTCACTGAAGCCTTTTTCAATAACGCAGTGTAACTGCACCGTCATTGGTTCACTCATAGACAAGTTGTTGAACCAATGGCGGCGCGGCATAGCTGCGCGGCCTATGGCGAGAAAGCGCGCAAACTTTCCCGCCGAAATGGGCGGGGTTAAGGGCTATATAAGCAGGCGTTTCGCCATAGGATTTCAGTGCTTTCTCCTTCAGCGACGACTTCTACTTCTCCTCGCTGATCTCCGCCTGAAGCCGAAGAAGCTCGCCGCCTTCAAGAAGCTCTCGCCGCTGTCAGAAGAGGCTCCCGCAGCGGACTCAGCTGGACTCGCCGGTCGGAGACAGCGCAGGCGCCCTCGCTGACTGCAGCCCGCAGCGCCGTCCTCGAGTCGCCGCCTCCCGCTTCCTAGCGTGTCTCCTGCCGCCATCCGGCGTGCCTTCCTGAGAGCTTCTTCGTGGCTTATTGCCGCTCTAAAAGAGCATAAACAGCGGTTTTCACCGCTCCATTTGAGCTTCCGCGGCCCTCGCCGCTCTAAAAAGAGCCCCCCAATCGCCGTTATCACGGCGGCGGCGTTGATACAAATGCCGCGCCACTCATGTGGCACGTGCAGAGCCCCTCTGCACGACGACGATGGTCACAGCGAGTGCGTCGCTTGCCTGGGCAAGTCCCACGCTGACGGCGCGCTCGCTGGAGCCTCATGCCCGCACTGCGAGAGCATGAGTCTCGGTTCCCTGCGCTCATGGGTCGCCTTCTTCACAGAGGGCGATCTCGCCGCTTGCGCCCTCCCGTCTCCTTCCTCCCGCGAGCCGGCAAGGAAGAGACAGCGGGGTAGAGTGACCCAGCGCCCGGAGTTTGGCGAGCTCACGCCGGCCCAGCCCCCGCGTGCCTCGCCCTCTCCTCCAAGGGAACATTCTCCCGTCTTGTTCTCCCGACCCGAGCAGCGTCCCTCTGCCGATGCAAGCGACCTCGTCTCGTTTGGAGGATCAGACGATAAACAGGATGACTCCATGTCCCTCGCTGCCTCCGAAGCAGAAGGTTGGGCTGGCGAGCCGGAAGATCCCGCTCCCCCACCTCCTTTGGAGCCCATAGAGCACGGCCAAGGCATGGATGCCGAACTCTTCCGCATCCTGTCCAGACCCGTGGAAGAGCTGGACCTCGAGTGGGCCCCTCCAGAGGAGCCATCTCGCAGCCGCCTGGACGCCTCGCCAGTGCTCAGCTCCTTTCTTCCCCGAGGTCCACGAGGAGCTCACTAAATCGTGGCGCGCTCCGTACTCCGCCCGCCTCCACACGACGCATCGCTCTGCCCTCACCGCCGTTGACGGCGCCGAGGAGAAGGGATACGAGCATCTGCCACCCCTGGATGAAGTGGTGGCTGCTCACCTCTGTCCTCCCGCGGCTGTGGGATGGAAGACGAAGAGGGCCCTTCCTTCCAAGCTCTGCCGGACCACATCTACTCTGGCTGGACGGGCTTACACCTCGGCGGGCCAGGCTGCCTCTGCGCTCCATACAATGGCCATATTCCAAGTCTTCCAGGCCAAACTCCTCCGCTCGCTGGATGAGTCCGGTATAGACGCACCGGCCTTCAAGGACCTCCGCAGCGCCACCGATCTAGCCCTGCGAGCCACGAAGGCTACGGCCCAGGCCATTGGCCGCTCAATGGCCAGCCTGGTAGTGTTGGAGCACCACCTGTGGCTCAACTTGACGGAAATAAAGGACCTGGATAAGACGGCCTTCCTGGACGCTCCGGTCTCACCCTCCAGTCTCTTTGGGCCAGCAGTGGATGGCTTTACCGAGCGCTTCACCGCGGCGCAGAAGTTGTCTCAGGCTATGAGACATTTTCTGCCCAAGCACTCCAGCTCTGCTTCTGCTTCCAGCCGCCCCAGGACTGCGCCGGCTCAGCAGAACAAGCCAACGGCACCCGCCGCCCAGGCAGCACCGCCTAAGGAGCACCGCCAGCGCTCACGCCCTGCAAAGCGCCCTCCCTTCCCGAGACGCCAGGGACCCCGGCCCAAGATTGTGCTGGACCCGGTGACTCCGAAGACGTCCTGATTTTTCAAAAAGGAAGAGGATGGGGGATTGTCTTCGGCGGGGTGCTTCAAACCTCGGTGAACCCGGACGACGCTCATGTCCTCCGTGCCGAGGTTATGACGTTGCTAAGAAAGGGAGCTGTGGAAATAGTTTTCCCTGCGGAGCGCGAGTCAGGCTTTTACAGCCGCTATGGGTCTCAGACCCATCCTAGATCTCAGACTTTTGAATCGCTCCCTCATGAGATGGAAGTTCAAAATGCTGATGCTGAAGCAGATCCTCGCACACATTTGCCCCGAGGACTGGTTCTGTTCGCTGGACCTGAAGGATGCGTATTTTCACATCCAGATAGCCCCCCATCACAGACGGTTCTTGAGATTCGCATTCGAGGGGGTGGCGTACCAATATACGGTCCTGCCTTTCGGGCTGTCTCTGGCTCCTCGCACTTTCACCAAGTGCATGAACGCGGCGCTTTCCCCTCTGAGACAAATGGGAATCCGGGTTCTAAATTATCTCGACGACTGGCTCATCCTAGCCCGTTCGTGAGCCGAGCTGGAACACCACCGATCCGTGCTCCTCAGCCATCTGCAATGCCTGGGTCTCAGGGTCAACTTAGCCGAGAGCTCGCTGTGCCCCAGCCAGCAAATTTCGTTTCTGGGGGCAGTCTTAGACTCAGACCGTATGAGGGCAGTAGTCTCGTCAGAACGCGCTTTGGCGATTCAGCAGCTCGCGGCCTCAGTCAAGAACAAAGCCTATCTCCCTCTGAAGCTTTTCCAGAGGTTGCTAGGGTTGATGGCTTCTGCCTCCCCGGTGCTGCAGCTCGGCCTTCTTCGGATGTGGCCTCTGCAGTACTGGTTGAAGTTCCGGGTTCCTCCAAACGCCTGGCGGCACGGCCGCCTATGTCTCAAGGTCAATTGGGCGTATCTTCTAGCCCTGAAACCTTGGCTGAACCCTGCCTGGTTCAGTCTTGGAGTACCCCTGCAGGCGGTCTCACGAAGGACGGTGCTCTCAACAGACGCCTCCAACTCGGGTTGGGGCGCTGTGTGCGAGGGCAGACCGGCCTTCGGCTCGTGGAGTCACGAGGAAAGCCGTCTACATATCAACTGTCTAGAAATGCTAGCAGTGATGAAAGCCCTTCAATCTTTTCAGGCTCACTTGACAGGACGCCATGTCTTAGTCCAATCGGACAGCATGACAGTGGTGTCGTACATAAACCATCAGGGAGGCCTCTCGTCCAGCCCCTTGTGCGCTCTGGCGAAACGCCTTCTGATATGGGCGCTGCCAAGACTTCAGTCGCTCAGAGCGACTCATATTCCTGGCAAGACCAATCTGGGCGTGGACATGTTGTCACGGAGCAACATCCCCTCAGATGAGTGGATGCTCCACCCCCAGACGGTTCTCACAATTTGGGAGTTCTTCGGGAAAGCGGACATAGACCTCTTCGCCTCAGAAGACAACTCTCACTGCCCAACATTTTTCTCGAAGGAGGTCGATGCTCTGGCCCACACATGGCCCAGCACACTCCTTTATGCTTTTCCTCCGATCGCACTGATCCCCCAGGTCGTCAGGCGCATCAGAAAAGACCAACACAGAGTCCTTCTGGTGGCCCCGCTCTGGAGGAGCCAAGTCTGGTTCTCGGAGCTGTTCAAGCTCTCCACGAGAGCTCCCTGGCCGATTCCCCTGAGACGGGATCTCCTCTCTCAGGCAAACAGAACGATCTGGCACCCACAGCCAGAGCTCTGGGCTCTACACCTCTGGTCCCTCGATGGGAGCCGACTAACCTCCCCGGGGACGTTCTAAATACCATTTCTCAGGCGAGAGCCCCGTCCATGAGACGCCTCTACACTCAAAAATGGTCGGTCTTTGTTGATTGGTGTTCCTCACGCAACATAGACCCTGTGGAGAGTGACGTATCCTTCATACTGTCTTTCCTCCAAGAGTGTTTGGATATGGGGCGCACCCCTTCAAGGCTTAAAGTTTACGTGGCAGCCATCGCAGCGTTCCATGCTCCTATTGCCAGCCAATCAGTGGGTCGAAACGGCCTTGTAGTCCGTTTCTTAAGGGGTTCTAGGCGATTAAAACCACCTCGTCCCCTTACTGTGCCCACTTGGGACCTTTCTCTGGTCCTCAGGGCCCTAAAAGGTAACCCCTTTGAGCCGCTGCATTCAGCTGACCTCAGGTCCCTGACGCTAAAAACCGCTCTGCTACTTGCACTAGCATCGGTCAAGCGTGTTGGCGATTTGCAGGCCCTCTCTGTGAGCCCTGCATGCCTCGAATTCGGACCTAATGATTCTAAGGTCATTCTGAAACCCAGGCATGGCTACGTTCCCAAAGTGCTCTCAACCCCGTTTAGAGCGCAGGTCATCTCACTTTCCGCTCTTCCTTCCTCTACGGATGAATGAGAGCTGGAATTACTCTGCCCTGTCAGGGCATTGAGGACCTATGTGGAGCGATCTCAGCCTTTCAGGCAGTCGGATCAGCTCCAAGGGGTCTCCGGTCTCAAAACAACGTCTCTCACGTTGGATAGTCGACACCATTAATCTGTGTTACTCCTCCCTGGGTGCTGAATGCCCCCATAGGAGTTAGAGCTCATTCCACTAGGGGAATGGCTTCCTCATGGGCTTGGTCCAACGGAGTTTCCATAAAAGACATCTGTGAGGCGGCCAGCTGGTCTTCGCCGTCCACTTTTGTCAGGTTCTACCATCTTGATGTCCCGACCTTACAAGCTCGGGTTCTTTCAGTGTGATTGGCGGCCCCTTATGAGTTCCGCCTCACGCCGTTACAGGATTCATTTCCTTTGTAGTGTAACAAGGGATACGGCGGCTTTGCCTTCTTGCTTGTTTCCCTGGTCCCCTCCCGGCGTCCAAAACAAGTTATGTCGTTCCCTGCCGTGGCACGGCGCGGTTGAATTCCTTCCCCATACGCAGTACGAGTGAAGTATCGAAAGGGAACGTACTCGGTTACTAACGTAACCTCGGTTCCCTGAGATACGGAATGAGTACTGCGTTACTTGCCGTGCCACGAGGCTGCGGCTTCAGAGTCGTCGCTTCAGTCGATTGGCACTGAAATCCTATGGCGAAACGCCTGCTTATATAGCCCTTAACCCCGCCCATTTCGGCGGGAAAGTTCGCGCGCTTTCTCGCCATAGGCCGCGCAGCTATGCCGCGCCGCCATTGGTTCAACAACTTGTCTATGAGTGAACCAATGACGGTGCAGTTACACTGCGTTATTGAAAAAGGCTTCAGTGACGGGGAAAAAGGGAGACTTTTCCCCCATACGCAGTACTCGTTCCGTATCTCAGGGAACCGAGGTTACGTTAGTAACCGAGTACGTTTTCATGCTTGATTGTTCAAAAAAATGCATTATTTTTCACATATTTTATATTATTACAGCTCCTCTCTCCTCAGTCTGGCTAGAATGCACTGTTTGGGTCACTTAAGGTTTCCTTAGGTCCTCCTTCCGAAATACTAAATGTTCTGTGATTGGTTAACTGGCTCAGTGTGTTGTGATTGACACTGCTTAGCGAGTGTCTGAGAAATGTCACGCCCTTTCATAACAGCGAGTTCTGTTCTGGTGTAAATAATTAAGGATGGCGTCAATTTCAAACCAATTCAAGCCCGATTCAGACCCTGACAATCCTAATGAATAAGAGGATTGTGCAGAACAGATTTCAAGCATGGACTTTGCAAGCACAGATTTCACAGGACGGTATTTTTTTTTTATTTTTTTTTTTATTATAGATTATAGATACAATGTTGTCATATTTGTCGGTAAACTATGGTAATACAAACAGTAATCGATCACAAAATCATGGATAATTTTCCTCAGGGGCAGTGAATAATCTTATAAAAGCAAGAGCTTACAAAAGTTACAGCAAACACTACATTAGTTAGCGGGCTAGCAGAAGGAAAAGATTTGCATTTGTTTACATCATAGTAACAACATAAAACTTATAATTGGAATTGTTAATAGAAAACACAACTACAAATAATAAGACATACTTAAAAGTTGTGATCCATAAACAACAGATTATCTTGACGGCTACGTCTTTCAGGGGGAGCTTTTGTGCGTAGCCTGCATTATAAACATCTTTGTGTGTGTGTGTGTGTGTGTGTTTTCTGTAGGAAAATGAAAATCATATGGGTTTGGAACTATATGTGAGTAAATTATGTTCATTTTTGGGTGAACTGTGCATTAAAACTATCATTACAGTTCATGTTGCAAATATAATTGTCACATAAGGTGAACTCAGCAACAAGGCGACAGCGGTATCCGAAATGTAGTGTTTATTAGATAACAAAAAAGTACAGGAAACTAGAAAAACTAAGGACAGAGAAACAGAACTGAGCTCAGCTAACATTCTCTTATGGACAAGACCTGACAAAAAACAGGAATCACAGGGGGTATACACAAATAGGGATAATATACTAACAAGACACAGGTGGAATCAAATTACATATGAAAGCCCCCAAGAGTTTTGATAAAAAGTAAACTCTAATCACTTTTTTTTTGGCACAGCTTCTTTAGATCATTAGACTATATAAAAAAAATGCCATAAAAATGTTTTCACACAAGTCAAGTTTTTCTGTTTCACATGACACAAGAGAAAAAATCAAAAATCAGGTTTTTATTTCACCATGCATACAATTTAGGGACCGTTTACACAACACTGTTTTCAACTGTCATGTCATGTGCATGTGTATTACATGTTCAGTCTATAGACATTTCACAAGTTCACACTTACATATAATTAGATAGAGTAAAGGTAATGCGTATTTGGCATGCTGTCCGGGGGAAGGGCTCCGAGCTCAGAATTTTGGCCCGAACCCAGAGTACTCCCCCTGATTATGATAAGAATTGTAAGAACTAGAAGTGAGGAGATTGGGAGATGGAGGAATTCATGTAAGCTGTCAATGAATAGAGGTAAGTCTGCTGTATATATACCTCTTATCGTTAATTGAGTTGATTACCTGAATGCGTTCCTCTCGTGTTAATTAGGTTAATTATCTGAACGTGCTCCTCCTGAACTTTGTTAATAAAACATCATGTAGTGTTTCTTTACAAAGTGATGGCAACTACTGCCCTGGGGCAGTTATAGTCCTTTTTGCGGATCTATGTGAACATGGATTGTTTTGACAGTGTTGTCATATGTATGCAAAAAAATGCAAAGAATTTTTTTTTTTTTCATTTTTAGTACTTTATTGTGTAAAACGTACCCAAAGGCAATGTACCCCCTTGCAATTTAGTAAGACATTTACACCTGAAACATTGATGTAAAGGTTTAAAACAAACAAATGGAAAAGACTAATACTAAATCAAGGCCTGATAGGCAGATAAACAGCTATAAACTGGCATGCCCTGATATCTTTTCATATTCCTTAGGTAATAATGTTCTGTACTGGAGACATGCCAGTTTGTCTGTGTAATTGCTTCTGTCAAGACATAAATTAAAGTAGTGAAGAAAAAAGTAATAAAATATTTTGCATTCCCAGTGCATACATCTTGTAATATGTGCTGTTCCTCAACTTTAAAACACATTCAATGTTTCAAAGTCAATTAAATGTATATTAGTTTAATGCTCTTGGCAGACTACAAAGAAGTGCATACATTTTGTTTGTTTTAGTTCTAAAGGATATTGAAAGATAGCAGTCAAGTAAAGAAAAGTTCAAATAAAAACACAAGTTACAAACACAGTATCAATCAATCAATCAATCAAGCTCTCTACAATAGTCATTCTCAGGAAAAAGTGGCATTTGTGCCTGAATTTTTATTTTTATTTTTATTTACATTTATATAATTTAATTTTAAATTGTTAGCTACTGATGAAATGTTATTTTCTCATATTAGGCCCAACCATGGTTCAAACCACTATAGGCAGCGCCTAAAGGTCACATTACAGAGCATGATTAACAAAACAGGAAAACAGAACAATTAATTACTGAATAAGACAAAAGTCATGCCCGGTCTAAGGGACAGGATGCAATATAAAAGAGTTAAAAACAAACAAACAAACATACTAAACAGTGAGTTGGAGAAACATGTGTTTATGTAATGCCAGGCCAGCAGAGGGAGCCGTCACCGGAATACTGACCATGTTCCATTCCCTCTGCTTCCTCTTCAGTCACTTCCTGTTTGTTGGCCTTTTTACCAGAGACCATGCTGTGCCTCATTGCGAAGTATTGCCAGTTTATATGCCTTACCTTATTTTCCCTGTTTATTCTGTCTGATTACTTGTATGATTCTGCCTGCTTCTCTGTTTACCGATTACCTGGATTATCCCTTTCACTTTGGTTGCCCTATCGGACTGATGTTTTGGTTTAGACCCATTGCCTGCCTTCTCACTATTGCTTCTTGGACTACCCCTTTGTACATCGACAGATTGGACTGCTCCTTTGGTTTTGACCCTCTGCCTGTTTTTCTGAATCTGTTTATTGCTATTGTCTACAATAGAGCTGACCCAACTCTGGTGATTTTGCTGTGTAGGTTTGTGCAGGTTTAATCAGGGGCGTGCTGCATATCCAAGCCATTCGTGGATTCGCTAGTTAACATTAATACTATAATTTACTATTAATTCCCTTGTTTGAGGTGTACCATAAAAACCTACATCAGGGGTGTCAAACCCAGCTCCTGAAGAGCTGGTTCAGGTGTGTTTGATTGGGGTTGGAGCTGAAATCTGCAGGATGGTAGCACTTCAGGAGCAGGGTTGGACACCCCTGGCTTACATGATAAAATGGTGGTAATACTTATGTAAATGTCATTTATTTATTTGCCAAACTATCATCATTTTCTTTAAATATGCCAGTTATGGATCTACAACATGGATCTATATGATCTACAACAGCTGTGGTGCCTATGCTCTGTTGTTATGCATCATCATTGTCCCGCGTTCTCATTGGTTTGCTGGCATATGGGGGATTTCATGCACAGAGAAAGCTGTCTTTTTCATATATATATATATATATATATATATATATATATATATATATATATATATATATATATATATATATATATATATATATATATATATATATATATATATATATATATATATATATATATATATATATATATATTTTTTTTTTTTATTATACTTTTATTCTAATTAGATTTGACTTATATTTTATTCACAATAGGCTACTAATTTATTTGACCTATTTTTAATTCTTAATTTAAAAACACTTCTGGCATTTAAATTGACCCCCATGGTGTTTATTTGTCGTCTCAGATTTAGATGTATGTCTTCAACCCATGTGTAGGTAAAGCATGTCGTTTCTGTGCCACCTGGCAGAATTACAATAATACAGCATGTTTTGCAAACGGCCCTTTCGCACATCTCGCCTGATTCAAACCCAACACAACAGCTTTTATGGGTGCATGTGAAGGCATCAACAGGTAAATGTAGGCTGTTGTCAATAAAAGGTCAAACAATAAATAATTTCAGCTGTGTTGCTATGTTTCAAAAGAGAGTAAACAACTGAGCAGCTATAACACTTTGTCCATCAATGTGTGTGTGTGTATATATATATGAAAGTATGAAACTAAGAATTTAAGTGGCTATTAAACAAAAGAAGAAGAAAGAAAAAGTATGGCAAGTAATGAAGGCGAGAGCACTTTATTACAGTTCATCGGAGATTTACGGATATAAAGTTTACCAGTTTATTAAACACCACCCGAAAAGGCATAAGGTCTTTATATATTTGTTTACTGTTAGTTGTAACGAGTGTTTGTACTTCGCTGTGTATCTTGAAGATAATGCAAGGGAGAGCGAGAGTTTATGGATAATAATTTAATGCACACTTGCACTTAATCTCTTACAGTGATTTTCTAGAGTGAAAACAGACGCTTCATATTTTGTGTGAAGTACAATAAACGTTATAAATCTCATAGGTAAACTGGCTTGTACTAATAGAGGGGATAAAAACAAGAAGACAATATTAGTTATAACCGTAATTAAACTAAACTATACCTGTTCTATTCTCCATGCTGCATATATTCGCAGTTTCTGACATTATAGTGCGTCCTGAATGACTCCTGACACCGGAAAACGAGCTCTTGAAGCTCCGCCCTCTTACCCAAGCGCAGCAGTCATTTGCATTTAAAGGGCACACACTGAAAAGGAGTTTTTGCTCAACCCCAAAAAGTGGCAATTTTATCATACTCTGTGGGGTATTTTGAGCTAAAACTTCAAATACACATTCTGGGGACATCAGAGACTTATTTTACATCTTGTAAAAGGGGGCATAATAGGTCCCCTTTAAAGCTTTATATATTAATGCATGTAGCCTATTATATTTATTTCAATTTAAAAGCAAAGTTTAATATTGTCAATTAATATGATAATTATATGAATATATTATATGAATTATAGCCTACATAATTATAATTCATATAATATAAATATAATAAATAATTAGCAGCAAAAGATGAGCAAAATGTTGTCTCTAAAATGTTTTCACTATAAATTGATTTAATTTGAAGCGAGAGATACACAGGGAGTGGCTTTATTGCATCAGAGACATGTCACTTTACTCACAGCTGATTGGTCGAGTTTTGGTTTGTAATCTTTAACCCAGAATAAAACCTGCTCCGGAGTAGGTTAGCCATGTAGCATAAGTTACCGTAGCAATGAAACCCGCTAAAAACCAATCCACCTTCATGAGCCCGAAAAACCAGAGTTTGCTCAAACTAGTCTTGAACTTACCTGAGTAGAAACTGAAAACGGCTTTGTGCTTAACTGAAAGTGAGCTGCAACAAACTTCAGGAGCACGAGGAGCACGTTCAAATGATCTACACAAACAGCATACGAGGAGGCCTATAAATGCGTAGCTGACACACCTATTTTCCTCAACAGTTTTTTTCTGCATTTAGGCTGCAGTTTTGGGCCTTCAGCAAGCCTGAGGCCGCGCCCCAGATTCTGCCGCCGAAAATCGTCGCTCTCCTTCCCCGTTCGCTAAGCTCTATACTGCGGCTCTCCCCACCACAACGCCTCAGAGGCCAATGCTTGCCCAATGCTTGCCCAATCCTATGATGCTTGCCTTAGCTAGCGGTGCAGTCCCAGTTGTCTTTGCCTTTCCCATATTCCTAAAACAATGGAACGGCCTATCCTTTTTCTTCAGTAACCTCATCTCTCAACCCATCAATATCCATTTATTTACTGATGCCGCTCTGTAAAGTTCCACCCACTAGCCCAACGACGGTACCTAGTGGTCTGGTCGAAGGAATTTCGCGTGTAAGTCCTCTGGCACGTCTGTAAAAATCATCGTAATTTAATACACCGTTGATTTCTAATTCAGTTTGACTTCGTGATTAATTTGATCTGACTCCAATTTATTAATGACTCTAAGTTTCACAATTCTCTGATGTATCAGCTGATCATAAGGTTAGTTGGGCTTTAATTTAGATCTTTGATTAATCTGGATCTCATAAGAAAAGCTCATAAAATCTCATAGAAAAGTCACTTCGGCCGGTTTAGTTCTTTTCACGATCACAAATTCGCCAGTTCTGGTCTTAGTCAGAGGGTGCAGAGTTTACTAATGCATTTGAGTCGAACCGCCACATGCTTGTTCATACAAAAACACCGTTTTCTTAGTCACGGTACTGCAACTTGCAAAGTCAGATGATAGACAAAAATCAAAAAGACAAATGATGTGCCCACATGCTCCTTTCATTGAGCTTTTAGTTTTAATCTATCCTGACGCAGATTTGTGGAAATATGGACTCTAATAATCTACTAGTCATAATGATTTTAGAGGAATCCAAGATAAATCAAGATTCACATTTATTAATTTGCCAGGCAGGATAAAACATCAATAAAATCAATTAAAAGAATACATCACACAACAGATCAGCATAAAATACAAAATACAATTCGAAACAAGATATTAAAAAGAATTTCAAAGAGTCAGCATACCTGGCAAATAGAGAGATACACACAGCAGTTGTGCGGGAAGCTCTGGCTACAGATTCTTCCTTGAGTGGTTTGCCAAATCCCTTTAAATACCCAAATCCTAACAAAAGGACAGTAAACATTTAGCACCCAAATATTTATGCGACTTTTGTTGGACCCTTTCTCGTGCCCCAGAGGGTCACACGCCTGGTTTTGGGGAACAAACAAATGGCTAATAAAGCTCTTTATTGGGGCATCTCCCACACCAGGAGAACAGGTTTTGTTTTCTTTATTCTTGTCTGTTCTATTGATGTGGGAGTGAAACCACCTTACCAGTCGCACCAGAGGTATTTACATTGATGTCACTTAAAACAACTAAGATAGTAGATTTGTGAGGTTTGCATGGCCTGAGGAGAAGGAGCGGTGTGAGGAGTCAGGAACTCAGCATGGGGGGGAAGAGAGGAGGTCGAGCCAGGTGTTGTCCTGAGCTCTTTCTCGCAGATCCTCACTTGAGATTGGAGAGTTTTATTGTTTTATTACAGGATAGGAATCTTGAATTCAATCTTGGTGAAATCCATCCTTACAGTTCCGCCCTTGGCCACTTGGGGCAGATCCAGAGCAGTCCCTGAGGGGCCACTATCCATGGATTTCTTGCAGATTGCTTACGGTTGTAGTTTCTGTAAGGCTGGTACCCGTAGTGGGCTGAGCGCAATGGCCATATTGGTTGAAGTGCGCATCGCACGGAGGAGACATCTGAAGTAGCAGCACTGGATGAGAGTGAATAGAAAGATGAGCACACTGGCGATGGCACATCCCCGAAACATCCAGTCCCACCAGGTGTACCAAGCATACCAAGCGGAGCGGGTAGAGGAACTAGACAGGATCTCTGCAGTTCTTTTCGCCAGGTTCGCTTCCACTTGTGCTTGGTTGAGGTGGTATTCAGTCTGTAAAAGAATCCCTTGAACTAAGTCCATCGTGTTGACCAAAAATTGTGTGCCTTGCTCATAAAAAGTGTCCTCCCACCATGGGGAAACATCTACGTCCAGCGGTATCTTTCCCAGGATGTTTATCTGGCCCATTGAAAAGTCCTCTTTCACTTCCAGGCAGAAAGTGTGATTTGCAGGGCAGGTCAGACCTCCGTAGGTAAAGGAATTCATCTCGCTCACGACACACCACTGAGTATGGGACACTTGGACAGCATCGGAATGGCCATGCAAAGACTGCACATTAATGAGCTTAGAATCATTAGCAGAAAAAGGTTGTAAAGTATTGCAGGTACAGATAATGTAACTTGATGTTTCATGACAACAGGTGCGAGTGGTAAACAAGGTTTCAGTGCCCTTCAAAGTCATATACCCCGTAAGATGGTCCCATTTAATTATCTGATCCTTCACTACAACGCCAATTGAGCGTATGGTAGTGGAATTTAGGTAGACTTGATCTGGGTGAATTAGAGGGAATGTGGCAAAAAACCCAATACAACCAATACATTCATTTCCATTATACATCATTAATGTCGACAATAATTCAGAATAGTTAATGTTTTTCATTTTTTCTGAAGTAAGCCATCTATGCAGGTCTAAAATTTCTATGAGATCTTTTAAAACATGTCTAGGTGTCTTATGAAGGCGAAGATCCAAAATTTCTTGTCTTGCTGCAGTAAACAAATCTTGTGCATACAATCTACAGGCTAAGTCATGCTCGATGGTACGGGTCTGATTGAAAATTGTTTGACTGGCCATCAGAAGCGCATGCGCTTCAGATCTGACCGCTTTGATTATATTTTCATTACTATTGGTGATGTGTTGAAAACCAGTGGCCACCTGATTTGCCAACCATGTTGAAAATTGAGATTGACTTGTTATTTTGTAAGTGTTGGATATAGAATTAACTGACCCAAAAAGGCCTGCTATATTTCCAAATAGGTCTCGCTTTGTACGAGCAGGTGGAATTTGAACTGCAAGTCTGTTTTTGTAATCAGAAACTAAATCATTGATGCGTGACTGTAGCCATGTATATGTTTCATCATTATAATCACAATGCTCTACATAAGCAGACAAAATGTTAGAGATGTTATATGTTACATGTGTTATCACAAGATTAACATCGTGGAGCAAAGTTTTGTTGACATTTCCTTTGATAAGGCCACCCGGAGGGGTGGGATACAACTTTGGACACTGTGTGGGCTTTCTATATCCACATGTGGTTAGATTAAAGCAATGATGTAATGTCCATGAACAATTATGAGGGCTAGTAAAATCGTCCATATTTGCCTCACATTTTCCCACACAGTATGTCCCTTCTTTTCGTCCAGTCCAAACAAATGTTTTCAAATTGTTTTTTGGTTCAAGCTTTGTTAGGTTAAAAAGAAGTTCAGTAAACTTCAAATGTGTATCATTATGTGTTGTAGTGTGCCTACACCTATATGTTGCTGGTTCTAGATCCTTAATGGAGTAACAATTTTTGGGATCTTGACCATAATTGTTAACCTTATACAATAGTGTTTGGCTACCAACGTCTGAACCTGGGTACTCGTTAAGTTGATTCCAGGTTGTAATGTTATGGTGCATTTTTGGTGCGAGTGTGTAACCTGTGAGATTTGTGTCGGGGAGATGGGTAGAGCTTGACTTACAACAGATTTTAGTTACACATTTTGGTTCCGGTGCTAATCTGGGAGGCCATGTGACTATTTCTTTGTATGTAATTGGAGTGTAAGATGTGAATGGCCCCTTTGTATACTTCCATACCCATCTCCCGCATCCTAGGGTGTGTGCAAGTGTGACTCGTTGTCCCAATTCGACGCAGGTGGGTCCGGATACAGCCCTGGCATCCGGCCTCCATGGAATTGCAGTGACTGTCCTATGGAAAGGAAAGATCATAATTAATTTAATGAACCTTTGAACAGTTTGCACTGGGACATGTGGTACCATTTTAATTTTCCTCTGATGGTCACGGCCACACAGCTGTTACAGACAGCTTTAATTTCATAGGGACCGTGCCATCTAGGGGAGAATGCATTTTGTTTTACGAAAACGCGTACCATCACAACATCTCCTTCTGAAAATTTTGTCTCAGAGATTGGGTTGAATTGTGCATCATTTATCAGGTCTGACTGTTGTCGTTTCAGATCAGCCTGGGTGTGCAACACCTTCAATCTTTCTTGCAATTGCACCAATACAGTCTGCTGTGTTGCGAGCATTAGAGGCCCCAGGTCTGCTGGGGAAATCTCTGGATCAATGGGTAACTTCATCACCCTTCCAGTCATAAGCTCACATGGGCTAATGCCTGTGGCTTTTGATGGGGTTGCGAACAGCACAGTCAGAACAGTGGGCAAAGCATCAATCCATTTGTTTTGGTTTTGAGCTATCTGCTTGGAGATGTTTTCTTTGATAGAACGGTTAGCACGTTCCACCATCCCAGAGCTTTGTGGCCGATGTGATACATGTAGTCTTTGCTTAATGTTCAGCATTTTGCACATATCTTTCATAACCTGTCCAGTAAAATGAGTCCCTTGGTCAGATTCAATTTGAATTGGCGCTCCCCAAAGAGGGATGATTTGGTTCGCCATCACACGTGCCACTGTATTTGCGGTGTTATTGTGAGTGGGAATCGCTTCGACCCATTTTGAGAATTTATCAATTATCACGAGGCAATAACGATACCCCCCTTTGGCACTGGGTAGCGGACCAATGAAATCCAATTGTAAAGACTCCCAGGGTCCTTTAGGTGGTTCTGGCCTGCGCAGATTTGTCCGACCTAGTTTTCCCTGGTTAATAGTGGCACACACCAGACAGGTGTTGCACCATCTTTCAATGTCAGCTGTCATTCCTTGCCACCAAAATTGTTTTTGTATCAATTGTGCTGTTTTTGTTGCAGACACATGCGCATATTCGTGATACAATTTGATTATTGGTTTTTGAAGCGCTTCTGGAACTACAAATTTTCCATCTCGGATGACTATGCCTTCAATTATATTAACCATCTGATCATGTTTCAACTGTGGCACAAGTTCCCCATCAGAGACCCACAGATCCTGTTGATACTGTTTGAGGTCTATAGGTGTAACTTGTGTTGCACTTGCCACAGGAACAGAGGGTGCTTCGGCTTTCCATAGGTCACCTTTCACTGCTGCCAGTTTAGCCAATTGGTCAGCAATATTGTTGTTTTTCTCATGCACATCAGGATTTTTGTTGATGTGTGCACGTACTTTTACAACGGAAATGGGGGCTTCTCGCACCTGAATTTCTTGCCAAATTGCAGTTATAGTGTTAAAATGCTTTATAGGCGTTCCGGCAGACGTAAGGAAGTTTCGCAATTGCCACTGAGCCATAAAATCTGTTACCACCCCATAAGCGTAACGGCTGTCCGTGTATACGCAGAGCGGTTCAGGATATGCTTTAAGCGCTTCTAGCAATGCGGCGAGTTCAGCTTCTTGTGCGGATATGTTAGATGGCAATTTAAACAACAACTGCTGTTTTGCATCTGTATCGGGGAGATGAGGAGTCCACACTGCACAGCCAGTATAGAAATGACCATTCTGACAGAATCGAGAACCATCTATGTACACCTGTATTTGGCCTGGTAGTGGTTGGTCATGTACAAGGCTTTGTGCCTCTTGTTCAGGCTGGCATGTGTGTGGATGTCCCTCAACTTCTCCGAGCAGATGCGGCAAGATTTGTGTGTTTTTTATTGTGATTTCACGCGCTTGAATGTCTGCTAGCCATCTCGCTAATCTCTGGGAGGAAACTCCCTTTATCCGGCCTTGTAACAGCATTCATACAGGTGTATGCATTGTGTGTATAACAACAGGTTGAAATCCGACAATGGGTTCTGTTGTCTTTAACATCCAATGCACCGCGAGGACCTGCTGTGTACATGGGTCAAATCCTTGTTCAACTAGAGATTTTTTCCGGCTGTAATAAGCGATTGGACGCAGTTTTCCCCCATGTTCCTGAGCTAAGACTCCACTTAATGTGATTTTATGCGCGTCTACTTGAATATGAAAGTCTTTTGATGGGCTGGGCAAGCCCAGGGCGGGCGCGGCGCACAAACGTTGTTTTAAATCGGTAAACGCTTGTTCATGTTCATCAGTCCATTCAAGGACATCATTTGGTTTAGTTTTGCCTTTTAAAAGCGAATACAATGGTGCGGCGGTATTTGCAAAATCAGGGATGAAATCTCGTAAATAGTTTGCTGTACCTAACACTTTTTGCAGCGAGTTTAAAGTATGAGGTCGGGGCAGTTCAGCAATGCATTTTTTCCTGTCATCTGTTAAAGCTCTGTGACTTTGAGTCAGAGTGTAACCTAAATAGTGTACTTCTTTTTGCGCAATTTGGGCTTTCTCTTTGTTCATTTTGAAGCCTGCGTCTCCTAGCATCTGTATCACTTTGTCAACCAGTTGCAAGTGGCTTTCAAGTGGTTCTTCTGTAGCAATCAATATGTCGTCTACATAGTGAACGACTTCACCAGTCCCTAATAAGGGAGTGAGTACGTCTGCCACAGCTCTGTGAAAAATGGCTGGGCTGTTGTGAAGGCCTTGTGGCATTCGTTCCCATGTGTACTGCATTTGATTTACAGTAAAGGCTAGCTTCCATTGGTCTTCTCTTTTGACTTTAATAGACCAAAAGCCATTTTTAATGTCAAGCACTGTGAACCACAAAGCACTGGTTGAGACTTGTGATAAGATGGTAGAAGGGTTTGCCACTATAGGTGTTGCTTTAGGTAAAACTTTGTTGAGATGTTGATAATCAATACAAAGACGCCATTTACCATTTGGTTTCGGAACGGGTAAACACGGAGAATTTGTAGTTGAACTGCATCGCCAAATTATCCCTCTAATCTCAAGCTGTTTCACTATCTCATGAACAGCGATCTCTGCCTCTGGCTTGATGCGATATTGTTTTTGTGGGGGAGGGGGCTCTCCCTCAATGCATACTTCAAAGTCAATGAGGCCGCAGTCGTGTTCATGATTAGCCCAAACATCGCTGTGTTTATCGATGAGAAGTTGAATCGGATCTGTGTTGGATATGGACATAATGCTGGCATGTCTTTGAGACGGACATCTCTTTGCTGTTTCGTTAGTTTGTACTTCAATTTGTTTTTCAAAACAATGAATTACAAAACCATGCTTTCTCATAATGTCCATTCCCAACACAGTTCCTTCGCTGTTACCTGGTAAATACCAGAATGGCTCGTTTAACACTACTATGCCTAAATCGAGCTGAACTGGCTGTGTTTGAGTTGCTGTCATCAAAGTATCGCCTATACCTTTAATTTGGATCGTTCGTGTACTTAAGGGTAGTGGAATATTTGTGCAGGAGCAGGCGGCACCGGTATCAATTAGGATGTTAACTAACCGGCCTCAAAGGTTAGCTCTTATTTTGATTCGATTGCCGCTTTTGATAATGCTTCCTACAGCAACGGAGGCCACGCATCCCTATTGGGGGTTGTTATATTTCGCTAGTAGGACAGCGAGATCTGCCTGCAAGTTTTTGTACGGGCTGTTTTGGTTTGGCGGTTGGTTTTCGGCTTGAACTGGGCTGCTCTCTGGAGCATTGCTTTTCGCAATCAAATTTCCTAAGCGTTTAAGAATTTCGCTGTCATTTTTAGAATGTGGTTTTTGATTGTTGGTTTGCATTCTTTTTAATTTGAAACAGTTGTGCGCGAGATGGTTATTTCTCCTGCAGTAAAAACAGCGAGGTGAAAGTTGAGGCTCAGGTTTAGGATTTTCAATGCCTTTTCCCTCAGCTAACCATTGCGTTGTTGAAACGGAACGAGCTTTGGTTTGTTTGAGTCTGGTTTCTATTTTAGAAGCCCAATCCACCAATGACCGGTAGGTATTCTCAGATGGATCGGCTCTATGCACTAACGCTTGCTGAATGTGAGGCCCTGCATTATTTTTCAGGAGTTGGAGCAAAACTTCCTGATCGCGCTGTGCATCTTCTAAGCCTGAATGCTCTTTGTATGTCACCCACAAACGCTCCGCATAAATTTCGAATGGCTCTTTGTTGGCCTGTTTTATTTCTAAAATCCTATTCCACTCAGCGTGTGTTGGTCCCCTTAACTCTAATAGAGTTTCTTTCAATCTTTCATACACGCCGTTTTCATTCTCACCTTCTCTTTTAATTACAATTTCTCCAGATCTTAATTCAGGGGACATTTTTGGTTTCAGTTCCTCTGGAATAGTGAGGAGAGAAATTTGCCAAACATCTCTGACTTCTAAATTATACACTGATGCTTGTAGCATTAAGTTGTCCCAGTAGGGTTGGAAAGGGCCTTTTCTTGGCATCATTCCCACAACTTCTTTGTGTTTGGTACATTCTTCGCAAGTTAAAGGACGGCTAATAGTAGTGACTTCATCATCCGCATTAGTCATTGTTTTAAGTACAGCAATTTTCATTGGTTTTCTGAGAACAGTACCAGTTTTAGTTCGAGTCATTATTGGACTGTACTGTTTCTCTTCGGGTCTGTTTGGGCGATAATTCATATCACTTGCGGGTTCCGGAGAGGAATCGCGCACCACCGAACTAGGTTTTGTCCTTGGAGTTCGACTACGAATCTCAGTGACGGACAAATTGTCTTCAACATTGCTTGCTAAAGCAGCAACATCGTCTTCATCACTATCACTGTTTATCTCGCCTTCAAATTTAGAATTTATCGCCGCTATTTTGACCGCAGCTACGGGAAACCCTGCAGACTCGCAGCACTCTTCAAGAGCGGAGGTGTATTTTTTATCCAATTTTAGCTTCTTTTCAAGCTTTTTAATTTGCGTTTCCATCGCATCGCCCTGTCTTGCCCAAGTTTGTTTTTCATACACAGATGCTTCAGCCTGTGCTCTGAGCTTTTTAAGCTCATCTGATCGCGTTGCTTCTAGCTCTTTTATGTTCGCTATTATGCGTTCGTTTTCTGCAATAGTAGCCAAATCATTTCGACGCAGCATATAAACAATCGCGACCAGTAATTTTCGATAGGAAGATTTAGCTTCCAATTTCCGGCCTTCGGTAACGTACCAGGCTAGAATTTGATCATTGTTCCAATCAAAATCTACTCCCTTGTTACGCAGACGAAAAAGGAGATCTTTTATTTGCAAAGCATGCGATTCCATTACATCTCTGTCTACACTCGAGCTGCCATTTCCCTGATAAGCCATGTTGTTCCTCTAATAATCTCAAACACCACCGGGTTTTTCGGTTCCGGTCTATCCTGGGTATACCGACCCGTTCTACAAATGTGTCTGTATATGAGGTGCGTCTAGTTTTTCCCTTAAACGTTTCTAAAAAAGGTAAACAAAAGTGAACTTACCACAGTAGCTGCAGACAGAGAACGATAAACTCAAACCTCATGCTCCGCTTGGATCTGAATTGTCGCGCCAGATGACGTCACTCGCCTGAGACTGGAGGATCACGGAGGGATAGTCACCACTGTAAAGTTCCACCCACTAGCCCAACGACGGTACCTAGTGGTCTGGTCGAAGGAATTTCGCGTGTAAGTCCTCTGGCACGTCTGTAAAAATCATCGTAATTTAATACACCGTTGATTTCTAATTCAGTTTGACTTCGTGATTAATTTGATCTGACTCCAATTTATTAATGACTCTAAGTTTCACAATTCTCTGATGTATCAGCTGATCATAAGGTTAGTTGGGCTTTAATTTAGATCTTTGATTAATCTGGATCTCATAATTTCAATTACCCGTTCATTACAGACCCATATCGCTTAGAAAAGTCACTTCGGCCGGTTTAGTTCTTTTCACGATCACAAATTCGCCAGTTCTGGTCTTAGTCAGAGGGTGCAGAGTTTACTAATGCATTTGAGTCGAACCGCCACATGCTTGTTCATACAAAAACACAGTTTTCTTAGTCACGGTACTGCAACTTGCAAAGTCAGATGATAGACAAAAATCAAAAAGACAAATGATGTGCCCACATGCTCCTTTCATTGAGCTTTTAGTTTTAATCTATCCTGACGCAGATTTGTGGAAATATGGACTCTAATAATCTACTAGTCATAATGATTTTAGAGGAATCCAAGATTCAAGATTCACATTTATTAATTTGCCAGGCAGGATAAAACATCAATAAAATCAATTAAAAGAATACATCACAAAACGGATCAGCATAAAATACAAAATACAATTCGAAACAAGATATTAAAAAGAATTTCAAAGAGTCAGCATACCTGGCAAATAGAGAGATACACACAGCAGTTGTGCGGGAAGCTCTGGCTACAGATTCTTCCTTGAGTGGTTTGCCAAATCCCTTTAAATACCCAAATCCTAACAAAAGGACAGTAAACATTTAGCACCCAAATATTTATGCAACTTTTGTTGGACCCTTTCTCGTGCCCCAGAGGGTCACACGCCTGGTTTTGGGGAACAAACAAATGGCTAATAAAGCTCTTTATTGGGGCATCTCCCACACCAGGAGAACAGGTTTTGTTTTCTTTATTCTTGTCTGTTCTATTGATGTGGGAGTGAAACCACCTTACCAGTCGCACCAGAGGTATTTACATTGATGTCACTTAAAACAACTAAGATAGTAGATTTGTGAGGTTTGCATGGCCTGAGGAGAAGGAGCGGTGTGAGGAGTCAGGAACTCAGCATTGGGGGGAAGAGAGGAGGTCGAGCCAGGTGTTGTCCTGAGCTCTTTCTTGCAGATCCTCACTTGAGATTGGAGAGTTTTATTGTTTTATTACAGGATAGGAATCTTGAATTCAATCTTGGAGAAATCCATCCTTACAGCTCCCTCCATCGGCTTCGAGGAATTTTATCAAGGGTACTGGTTTGCGTCTCCTGTCGGATGCCGTGCTGCCCCCCCGATCAGAAAGAATTATGTACACCCCATTCACCTAGAGGTGGAGCTCACCCTATTGATGCTGTGAGCTGCAGACTCCCGTCGGATGCGGCTCGGGCTCTCCTGGCAGGATGGTCGGAAACACTTACACTCCCGTTCAACTGGCCAGCAGGGCTTACCCATCCCTGGCCCATTCAGTTGGATGGATTTATGCCCATCTCATTCACCTGCCAGTGGGGCTCACCCTTCTGATGCTGTGAGCTGCAGGCTCCCGACGGTAGCTGTGTGGGCCCTCACAGTCGGGAATCAAATTTGCTTATGCCTGGATGGCCAGTGGGGCTCACCTATCTGATGCCGTAAGATACAAGCTCCTGACGGATGTTGCGTAGGCCCCCCCGGTCGGGCAGTAGGAATTGCTCGTACTCCCATTTGGCTGTTGAGGCTTACACTTCTAGTGCTGTGAGCTGCAGGCTACCGTCAGATGCCGTGTGAACCTTCCTGGTCAGGCGGTTGGAATCACTCACTCACTCCCTGTTCGACTGCTGGTGTGGCTCGTCCATCCGATGTCGTGAGCTGCAGGCTCCCATCGGATAATGAATGTGCCCACCCGGTCAAGCGACCAAGCTCTTCCCCACAAACACCATTTTGCGGGGAAGATGCACACATTTGGGGATTAGTTAATAAATTCCTGGCTGCTGTCCGAAGTTCATTGGCTTTTTTGGGGAGTACTCTGGATTCGAGCCACATTCTGAGCTCTGAGCCCTCCCCCGGACAGCAAATACGCATACTCTTTTACTCTAATCATTTGTAAGTGTGAACTCGTAAAGTAATGTTTTATTAACAAAGTTTGGGAGGAGCACATTCAAATGATCTTCCCAATCAGCATAAGAGGAGGCCTATAAATACATAGTTGACTCACCTATGTTCCTCAACAGTTTTTTTCTGCATCCTTCCACCATCCCATCTCCTTACACTCACCTGGTTACTATCCTAAGCAGAGATACAGGGGAGTACTCTGGGTTCGAGTTTGGAGCCCTCCCCCGAACAGCACGCCAAATATGCATGCTCTTTTACTCTATCTAATCATTTGTGTGAACTTGAGAATTCTCAGAATATGCCATAATGAAGGCAGCAAAAAACAGATGTATGCAGTCTTTAGAGGGAACATCACAACAAAGGTAAATATTGATCAGTTATTTTGCTGAGAACTTTCTTCAAAACTGGTCCATCCACAATTCATCCACAGGTAATTCTCAAAAACAGAGCACAAAACATCACTTAGCTGGGTATCACACTGAAACATTTTCCTTAAGGCCTGTCTTTCCACAAAGAATCCATGGAAAATCCACAAAGTCAGAGACCGGCAAGAGTTTAAGAGAATATCCAACACTGTAAGGACATGAGAAGAGCAGAAGTGAGTCTGTTTAGCCTACATAAGGCCAGACCTTCCCTGCGTTCCATTCAGAAGGGCTCATCCCTATGCCCTAATCCCTTCAAAGGGTTTACCCTCCAGAGTGAGAGCTTCAAAGGGATGAAGGGTGTAGGGGTCAAAAAAACTTTTTGGAATGCACTTCTGCGTCATCTTAACAAGAAAATGGGAGGCGCCTTCGCCTTTTCCCCCTGGTCTTTGTATTAATATGCATTCATTTACTGTACTAACGTTATAAGCTACTGCCAGTCTTTTACGTTAAATATAATGAATTGACTGATAAATGTAGCTGTAAAGCATTTTTGTTGAAGTGCAATGTCATTTTGACCATAATAATGTACCAAACCTAACTAGTACAAATATTTAAGAAGTATAGAAAAATACTTTACATGCATTTCTAGGTAAAATCGAACTCAGAGCCTCCTGTATCTATTCTGTAACATCAAACAACATCCCTGTGCAAAGGATCATGGGGGCCGAAGTGTCCATCAGTTGTTCCCTTCAAAATCCTTCATTCCGAAGGGCCCTTTGAAGTGGCCAGTTTTGAGCACTTCGGTTTGGAACGACCCTTCAATATGGAGGCCATGATTGTTTTCATTCCAAAGTGCCCTTCGGAGGGCGATATATCCCGTTTGGAATGCACCGAATGACTGACTGGTTGTGCTGTGCTTAAATGTGAGTCCACATGCTCAGTTAATGAGCAGCAAGTATGTCTAATCAACACTCTGGTGAATGAGAGCCGTGAGAACAGGGCAGAGTGCACGTGACACCCAGATGAGATGAGAATGGAGTGATGTCTGCAGATCTTTTAGTGTAAGTGAAGAGGCAGGCAGCAGGAATAATTCCATTTTGGTATAACTTATTTTCAGTACACCTATAATGTAATTGGAAATATATATATATATATATATATATATATATATATATATATATATATATATATATATATATATATATATATATATATATATAGTAACCTAATAGACATGAAATATGTATAACAGATTATCTTATGCATATTACGTTTTTGTTGTGTATGTTATTTTTTTAACAGACTTGAAATATCGAGCTTGACAAGGCCAACATAAGTGTAAACATAATGAAATGCTGATGTCTGTAAAAAAAAGATTTTTATATGTCATTTAATATTTTTAAATGAGGAAAATGTCACAGTATAACAGGGTGAAGGGAAAGTGCAGGGACAAGATTTTATTTGTGAAACATCACAGCAAATCTGAAATGAAAGGTCCGATTATTGGTACTACAAGGTAAAAGCTATTTCAAGTTTGAAAAAAAAAAAAAAAAAAAAAAACTAAGAAAAAACATACAAGGACAAATTAGGAAATGGTCAGAGGAAGTGTTTTTAGTAATAGTTTCTTCCTTGTCATTTGGAGAGAAGTTTCTTCAGACTTTATGCCATCAATTGCACCTATGAGTCAGCCAAGTAGCAAATTTTCAACAGGATTACTTCTAATAAAGATGCTTAAAACCCTTCAAAATTGAGCTGAGGAGATGGAACCAAAAATCAATACAGCAAACCAATATAAGCAATTAAAATTCTTGCTCTAAGTTCTGAGATGCAAAAAGGTGCAGAGATCTCAGGTTATAAAAAACTGAAGGTGGGCAATGGAAATAGCCACAGAAGTGCTGGGAGTCTCAAATGCAGCTAGACGTGGTCTTTTCATGATCGAAGTGTAAGTTTGACATTTAGGCTCGCTATACACATATTGTGCAGTGTTTTTCAACATACAGTATTTTCTTATTACAAGTGTTATCACAGATGGCACCTGTCCTCAACTATGATAGAGGATATTACTGCTGTCTCAGTTAAAGTGTTATAGGACAGATGGTGAGTGGACAAAGGCCTTAAAAACTGCTAGATCTGTTTATTTTTCAGATCTCTTAGAAGAAAACAAAAACAACCCTTGGTATTTATTTAATACAGTGGCTAAATTAACAAGAAATAAAGCTTTAATTTCTGATGTTTCCAAACAGCACAGTAATAATGACTTTATGAACTTCTTTACTTGCGAGATTGATAATATTAGAGAGAAAATTATCGCCATGCAACAGTCTACTACAGCATCGTGTCAGACAGTGCATAGTGTCCCTAAGGAAAAATTCCATTCACTCATTGCTATAGGAGTGGAAGAACTGTCTAAACTCATTAAATCATCAAAATCAACAACATGTATGCTAGACTCTATACCGACTAAGCTATTGAAAGAGATCCAGAGGTCATAGATCCTCTTCTTAATATCGTTAATTCATCTCTGTCACTAGGATACGTACCAAAAACTTTTAAGCTAGCTATTATTAAACCTCTTATTTAAAAAACGTCTCAGGTTACAGATGTAACCCTGGTTCCCTGAGAAGGGAACGAGACGCTGCGTGGTAACGCATTGGGAACCTTCTGCGTGATGTCGTCACTGAAGCACTCATGTATCTAACCAATCGCGTAGCGAGACGTCAGAGACGGGTGACGTCACGGACCTCTCAGGTCTGGGAGAAAGTGTTTCAATGCCAGGAACACCGCCATCATCTCCAGCCGATTTATGTGCCAGGAGAGTTGATGGACCTCCCATAAGCCCTGAGCTGGGCGACCACTCATGATCGCCCCCCAGCCCGTGAGGGAAGCGTCTGTTGTAAGCATTGCGCGACGACCAGAAGTCCCCAGCACGGGTCCCTGGGACAGAAACCAGGGATCTTTCCACATGACCAGAGCACGAAGGCATCGTCGTGAGACTTTGCTCATGCGGAATGGATTTCCCCTCGGGGAGAATCCCCTGGTTCTGAGCCACCACTGTAAGGGTCTCATGTGCAGGAGGCCAAAAGGTATCACGTTGGACGCAGCTGCCATCAGACCCAACAGTCTCTGGAACTGTTTTACAGTGAGTGACTGGCCTAGTTTCACCCCTTTCACGGCCGTTAGGATGGCACTCACACGAGCGGGAGACAGATGTGCCCGCAACGTGGTGGAGTCCCAAACTACACCCAGATAAGTAATAGTTTGAGCCGGAACTAGCACACTCTTTTTGGCGTTGAGCCTCAGCCCAAGCTTCTCCATATGACGCAGAACAACATCTCAATGCTGGACTGCCAGTTGCTCTGACTGAGCTAGAATCAACCAGTCGTCGATGTAATTCAGTACGCGGATGCCCTGAAGCCTCAGCGGGGCCAGAGCCGCATCCACGCACTTCGTGAATGTGCGGGGTGATAAAGATAGGCCAAACGGAAGAACCCTGTATTGGTAAGCTTCGCCCCCGAAAGCAAACCTGAGGAACTTCCTGTGAGAAGGATGGATGGACACATGAAAGTATGCATCTTTCAGGTCTATCGCCACAAACCAGTCCTCGGACCTGATCTGTGGGACAATCTGTTTGAGTGTAAGCATCTTGAATTTGAGCTTTTGAATTGAGCGATTTAACACACGTAAATCTATTATAGGACGCAGTCCTCCATCCTTCTTTGGAACAATGAAGTAGCGGCTGTAAAAGCCCGACAGCTTGCTGGGAGGAGAGACCCTTTCTATAGCTCCTTTTTGCAAGAGTGTCGTAACCTCTTGTTCCATCACCAGAGACTGCTCGGGGGTCACCACTGTGGGAAGGACCCCATTGAATCTGGGCGGGCGAGACCCAAACTGTATTTTGTAACCCTTTTCTATCATGAGCAGTACCCAATTCGATATGTTTGGAAGGAGTTTCCACTCTGCCAAAAAATCTACTAAGGGAACCAGTCTCTCGGGACTGGCCTCTGGTGTTTTTTGAGCACTTGACTCGATGCTCTGACGCGGCGCGCCGGCAGATGATAACCGAATCAAGTGGCCGGCCCTCCTCGAAGGGTCGGCGGGGACCGCCGTGCCCTGACGCACACTGGATGGCAGGGTTGACGGACTGATCCCCTGAGGGTGCCGAAGGGGAGCGGGGGTTAGATATAATTTTCCCCGTCTTCCTCCGGAGGGGACCACCCTCAGTGGGTCCTGACCCACAGATATCAGGACCGCTTCGAAGCCTTCCGAGCGACAATAACGGCCCGCAGATCCGTTTTGCCCTTGGGAGGCTTCTTCTGAGCGGACGACCCGATCCCCAAGCTGTTTGCGGGGGAGCACGGGCGGCCACGCTCACTTTTTGTTGCGCTCTGTGGTGCGCTGAGGAGCTCGTGGACGGCCGAGGCTGCTCCCGCTCAGCAGCCTCGGGGGGAACTATAGAGCGGCGGGGGATGAACCTCTGGAACGCCGCTGCCTGTTTTTTAGACTCCTGGAACCTCTCGACGACTGTATTTACAGCGTCGCCGAAGAGGCCCACAGGGGACAGCGGCGCGTCCATAAGGGCAGCTTTATCTCGCTCCCTTATGTCCGAGAGGTTCAGCCACAGATGTCTCTCCGTAGCCACCAAGGCTGCCATAGACCGGCCTATTTCTTTGGCGGTCTCTTTGGTGGCACGGAGAGCTAGATCAGTTGCCATCCTGATCTCTTGGATGCATTCAAATGTGGCCTCCCCGCTCTCGTCAATCTCCCCCAGCAGGTCCGCTTGATAGGCTTGGAGTAGCGACATAGTGTGTAAGCATGCCGCTGCCTGACCTGCTGCCGTATATGCTTTGCCCACCAAGTTAGATGTGGTTCTTAGCGGCTTGGTGGGCAACGTCGGGGCTTTCAGCGACGACGGCGACTCGGGTGAGAGATAGCCCGCAAGCGTCTCCTCAACCCGGGGCATCGCCGCGTAACCGTGCTGTCTCAAACCTATTATATTGCTATATACAGAGGTTTGTGGGCTGTATACGCGATGCTGCACGGGCCTTTTCCACGACCTCGACACCTCAGTGTGGAGGTCTGTGAAGAAAGGCAAACCCCGACGCTGGGGTAGCGACCGAGCGGGCAGAAAGCGCTCATCCAACTTGCTCTTAGGTCTAGACTCTGCCTGCTCTGCTGGCCAATCGATCTTTAATTTGGCAACAGCCCTGGTCACTACCTCCAGGAGCTCCTCATACGCTGGGGAAGAGGATGGCGGGTCCTCATCCCCAGCCTCGACGCTCACCACATCAACCTCCTCGGAGGAAGAGAGATGAAGCGCTTTCTTCCCCCCTCTCTCTGGGGGGAAGAAACCGCTACGCGTGCTTCCGACACCCGGTAAGAGGCACTGGGGCTGGCGGGTAAAGGGCGAGATAAGGCTGGGCCCGTCTCAACCCCCTCCGCCAGCTCCATTTGCGAACCCCACGACAAAAGCCGGCGCTGCGCCTCAGCAGCAGCAGGACCCGACCCGCGAGGAACGCTCGCCGAGGCACCCTCCTCGAAGAGTGCCCGGCGAGATCTCAATACTCTAAGGGTTAATTTCTCGCAATGCACGCAGACAGCTCCCTCGAGAGCTGCCTGGGCATGCTCAACCCCCAGACAAACGATACACATATCGTGTGTGTCCCCATCCGGAATGTATCTAGGACAGGGATGCACACACTTCCTGAATCGTTTCTCTTCCGCCATTATAACTGTCTTTATATATATATATATATATATATATATATATATATATATATATATATATGGTGTAATGCAGCTCTTGTCCTCAGACGAAGAGATATTTTGTCTTTTTTATAATAGAGAGACAAACAACACCAAATAAGACAGACAAGATAACATAGAGCGCTTTGTTGAAGACACAGAAGCTGGCGTGCTCTGCATCCGGGTATGCTTTATAGTTTCCTGGTCCGTGACGTCACCCGTCTCTGACGTCTCGCTACGCGATTGGTTAGATACATGAGTGCTTCAGTGACGACATCACGCAGAAGGTTCCCAATGCGTTACCACGCAGCGTCGATAGTTCCCTCGAAAGGGAACACAACTTTATCCTAGAGAATTAGTCAATTACAGGCTGATCTTGAATCTACCTTTTCTGTCAAAAATACTAGAAAAGGCAGTATTGTCACAACTGCCAAGAAATAATATCTCTGAGGATTTCCAGTCAGGATTTAGACCGTACCATAGTACTGAGACTGCTCTCATTAGAGTTACAAATTATTTACTCTTATCATCGGAGCGTGGCTGTATCTCTCTATTAGTGTTACTGGATCTTAGTGATGCATTTGACACTATCAACCTCCGCAGGCAACCTAGAATAACCTAGAATAACCTAGAATACTGTCTACCACTTGATGGCTGCTCCGTTAAATCTTTGTCTTCAGTTAAGTCAATGTCGCCACATTTATAGCATCTGTAAAACCGCAATTTTCCATCTTAAAATATATATCTAAATTATGACATATGCACTCAATGATAAATGCGGAAGAGTTAGTTCATACTACTGTAATGTAGTGTTTACTGTAATGCTCTTACTGTAGAGCATTACTGTTACTGTAATGCTCTACTGGGTGATTGCCATGCTTGCTTAATAAACAATCTACAGCTGGTCCAAAATGCACCAGCTAGGGTTCTTACTAGAACCAGGAAGTATGACCATATTAGCCCAGTTTTGTCAACACTGCAATGGCTCCCTATTAAACATCATACAGATTTTATTTCTATTTACTTTCAAAGCAGTAAATGGTTTAGCTCTCAAGTACCTGAGCGAGTTCTTAATGCATTATAGTCTATTCTTCATGTCTATTGCAACCTCAGAATTATGGCCAGTTGATAATACCTAGAATATCAAAATCAACTGCAGGTGGCAGATCCTTGTCCTATTTAGCACCTAAACTTTGGAACAGTCTTCCTAGCATTGTTTAGGAAGCAGACACACTCTGTCAGTTTAAATCTAGACTAAAAACACATCTCTATAACCTGGCATACACATTATCAATTTACATTTTCACATCTGTTAAAGGATTGTTAGGCAGCATAAATTAGGTCAGCCGGAACCAGGAACACTTCCTATAACACCCAATGTACTTGTTACATCAGAAGAATAATGGCATCGACGCTAATATTAGTCTCTCTGTTTATCCCAAGGTTTACCGTAGTCAGCCGGATCTGAGTCATATCCAGATCAGAAGGAGGACTTGCACTTAAACACGAGCACAACACATCCCTGAAATGTCAGCTAGATTGTGTCAACTAGACCATTCCCTGTGAAGGCCTCATCGACACAACAGCCAGTGGCACAGATCACCAACAAAACCATTTCCATACCAGCGTGATGAATCCGATCTTCAACCAGATGGAACTAGATTAAATATTTTGACTGTCCTGATCCCAATCATGACCTGTAATACTGCCTGAATCATAATCACTGTTTGTTGCTGGCCAGAGGACAACTGGCCCCCTGACTGAGCCTGGTTTCTCCCTGGTTTTTTCTCAATTTTTGCCACCTGATAGAGTTTGGGTTCCTTGCCACTGTCGCCTCTGGCTTACTTAGTTGGGGACACTTGATATTCAACAATGTTTTTGATCTGCCTGCATTGACACCATTGTATGCGGACTGAACTGAGCTGGACGATGACATCACTGTTTTCTCCAGAGCTGCAATATATATAAATTAATAACTAATGATTTGAACTACTGGCCTTTAACATTTGAATCAATCAATGAATGAATCTATACTGAAATACTGGCCTTTTAACATTTATTCGTTTTCGCACTGGCCTGGTCACTTACTTTTTTTTTTAACTGTAGGCTCTCCGCAGTCCGAAATCTTTTACTTTTTACTACAGTTGTCAATGACGATTGTCATTTTGAACTTTCTGGATTGCAAGCCACCATCTCAGGTTTAAATACATTCCAGCTGCTGTAAGAAGAGGCTACAAATTATGTACCACCAGCATCCACACACACGATATAGCCTACTAGCCAAAACTTTTCCTTTCTGTTTACAGACGTGACATAATGAAGTAAAGGCAAACGTCAGCAAAATTGTACCAGACACATTATAAAACATTATTACAAGCTTATCATTGTGAATTGAGCTAAGGTAAGGAGAAGGTACATAACACTGATTGGTTATGTACTTGCTCAATAATTGATTTTGGATAGTTCTGACTAAAAAATGTTACGGACAGCAGCTTTAAGCTGGACAGTCACACCATTTTCTTCTTGAGCTTCTGTACAGCCAAAATTATGTTCCCTCTATCACTATAAAGTTGCTTTGACACAATCTGCATTGTAAAAAGTGAAATATAAATAAAGGTCACTTGACTTGATTGACTTCTCACACAGATCTCTCTATATGAGCTATTGTGAAAGACATTCTTTGGTTGATCTCTGATATGTTACAATCCTGCCTGAGCATTCCTCCCCTGCACCATTTCTAAAAAAATGTCAGAAGGTGTTAAACATCAAGAGATGTTTTGTGGAGTGGGATGGGTGGGAAATTTCTCATCATTAAAAACTATTTATGTGGCAATAATCTGGTCTGTACTTGATTACGGTAGTGTAGTATATGGTTCAGCCTCAAAAACCCTCTTAGAAAAACTTAGTAAAGTACAAGCTCAAGTTTTGAGAGAGTGTTGTGAAGCAGTAAAGACAACACCCATCACAGCCCTGCAAGTCCTGAAAGGAGAGATGCCACTAGAAATTAGAAGAAAACAATTAATGATCAATTACTGGGCTAACCTCAAATGGTATAAAGAGGAACATTGTACAAAAATTGTCCTAGAAGGCAGAGAGAGGATGTAGACTTGTCATCAGCATTTTCAGTGTGCATTAGAGCCCAATATCCCCAGTACATAGAAGTATTTACAGGCCGTTCAAAAGATCCAGAACGGTCACATGGGAACAAGGGCTCCCTCCACGACTTTTGTGAAGATGCAGGAGACAGGGCCAGCCCGAAGGGTAGGACCTTGTACTGATATGCTCGACCCTCGAACGCAAAGCGCAGGAATGGCCTGTGTCGAGGAAGAATCGAGACATGAAAGTACGCGTCCTTCAGGCCGATCGCTGCAAACCAATCTTGGGGACGGATGAACTCAAAAATGCGTTTCTTCCTGAGCATTTTGAATGGAATCTAGCGAACGTGTTAGGTGTCGCCCAGCCCGCAGCTCTACAAATGTCTGTCAGCAAGGCGCCACGAGCCATCACCCAGGAGGATGCGACACCTCTCGTGGAGTGAGCATGCAACCTGAGTGGGCAGGGCACGCCTTGAGCTTGGTAAGCAAACCGAGAATGAAGCAAACCGAGCGGGGTTACTGCCGCTGCAGCTGCCATATGCCCCAGGAGAATCTGAAAGAATTTCAGTGGGACCACTGTTCTGCCTTTGAACGTATTCAAGCAGTTCAACACCGACTGAGCATGGTCCTCTGTGAGGCGTGCTATCTGTTCGACCGAATCCAACTCCATACCGAGAAAAGAGATCCTCTGCACAGGGGAGAGTTTGTTCTTTTCCCAGTTGACCTGAAGGCCCAACTGGCTGAGGTGACTGAGTACCAGGTCCCTGTGTTCGCACAACTGATCCTGAGACTGAGCTAGAATAAGCCAGTCATCTAGATAGTTGAGGATGCGAACACCCTGTTCTCTCATGGGAACAAGGGCTCCCTCCACGACTTTTGTGAAGATGCGGGAGACAGGGCCAGCCCGAAGGGTAGGACCTTGTACTGATATGCTCGACCCTCAAACGCAAAGCGCAGGAATGGCCTGTGTCGAGGAAGAATCGAGACATGAAAGTACGCGTCCTTCAGGCCGATCGCTGCAAACCAATCTTGGGGACGGATGAACTCAAAAATGCGTTTCTTCCTGAGCATTTTGAATGGTAGCTTGTAGGGGTGTGACGAGATCTCGTGTCGTGGAAAATGGTCGCCGCTGCTCCATATTCACAGAGTTACGCACGATCGCTGAAAGTGAAAGTAAACACAAGCGCGCATTCAAACGCGATTTCAATACCCCACATTTTGAAAGCGGCTCCCTGATGAATGCAAGTATCTCTCAATATGAAAGCTATTTTAGGCTGGGCTGTGTAGTTGTAACCATCTCTCAGCTCTGTATCAAAGAAAAATTTGGTCTTATTTGCACTTTGAATATTGAGAGTGCGATTATGGTTGCACTTAATGTAAAGTGTTATTATGAAAACGAATAGCAGTTTTCTCTTAATCTTATTAAGCACAAACAATAAGGTTTCATTTGTTAACATTAATGCACTGTAAACTATGAACTAACAATGACTTTTTATTAACTAACATAAACAAAGATTAATAAATAGGCTACTGTAGCAAATATATTGCTCATTGTTAGTTGATGTTGGTTAATACATTAATGTTAATAAATGAGACCTTATTGTAAAGTGTTAACATTTTTATTTATACTTTATACGTTTTTATTTATACATTTTTATTTCAGTTAGAGGAGTTCAGTTAGGAGGTCAAAGGTTGTAGAAGCTCATAAATCATGTACAGTAAGGCCTGAAGAGACTGAAATCATACAGAAGAGAAGTCAGTCCGTTGAGTTAGTGGCAAAACCTTTTACAGTGCTTGAGTATTGTTGTCTTTTACTGCATATGATAATTCATACTCAGAAAGTAGAACTGAAATGACATTCATTACAAGATGATTAGTTAAAACATTTCAAATACACCTGCAGAATATTTTTTTTAGCCATGTATTTCACCACTGAGGATTTCATAAAATAGTGTGTAAAAATCTTGTCTCGTCTCGTCTCGTGAACTCAATCTCGAGTCTCGTCTCGTGAGATACCTGTCTCGTCACACCCCTAGTATCTCGCAGGTCCAAGACCGGTCGTAACCCACTGCTTTTCTTGGGTACAATGAAGTAGGGACTGTAGAACCCTGACCTCATATCAGCTGGAGGGTCCCTCTATCGCATCCTTGGCCAGTAGGACCGCAATCTCCTCACACAAGACATGGGCATTGACAGCATTCACTGCAGTGAAGTGGATGCTATAGAACTTGGCGGGACGCCGGGCGAGCTAAATCGCATAGCCAAGCCTGAAGGTCCGAATGAGCCAGAAAGACAGAACTGGGGAGCGCTAACCAGGCTCGCAGAGACCATACAAGCGGGATCAAAGGGACCGTAGGCGTACCCGAACGAGGTGGAACGCAAGGACGCGGCTCAGGAGGCTCTCTTAGCGAGGCGGCCCGTAGCAGGATCTGAGTGTGCTGTGCAACACTTACCTGGTTCCATGGTCAAGCAGGGGGTGCAGGAGAGGCTTTGGCTACCTTCTCGAACTGCACGCTGCTGCCCTCTGGCGAAGGAAGAGGGGGATGAGAGTGGTGAGGTTTTTCTCCTCCCACTGCTCTCCAAGCCCTCTTCAGACCCGGAGATGGAGGAACTGCTCTTTTTTTGAAAATTTGGGTACCGCTGGCTGTTGGGCCAACGGCGGAACAGAACAAACCCAACAAAAGGATGTACCACCCGGAAGAGCAGCCCCACCCATCTCTGGTTCGCCCGTTTCAGGGGTGATTTCTCACTAACCACTTAAACAGCAGCAGAGACGGGAGGCGTCATCTCCCCGCAGCGGACACAGTAGAGCAGGCTGGGTTTTTCTGCAGGGGACGAGGGGCGGCCCACGAGGAACTCAATGGTTTGTCGGGGGAAGCTCCCTGGTCTGCTACTAATTGAGGAGAACTGCTGGGTTCAGTCCCCGACAGTGTCACCGAAAAGGCCACCTTGTGAGATGGGAGCGTCGAGAAAGCGTTTCTAGCTTGACAACCTCTCGCACCTCCGCAAGGTAAGCCAGGGGGCGCTTCTGGACCACTGAGGTGGACATCGTCTGGCCGAGGGCCTGCGCCGTGACTTTGATCACGGGTAGTCAACAAGCACAGCTCAACTTTGGCTCAGAACTACCCTCATGCATAACGAGTGCCTTGGCCTCACATGCAGGGTGGGTGTGGTCTGTGCACAGCCACCTCACCCAAGAGGGTAGTGAGAGAGGAAAAAACTTCATGCAGATTCTGGCACTTTTGGCGTTCCATATTTATGGCACCAATACAGCTCCGTACTGCCAAGTTTTCCATGCACATCCGGAACACCCGGGAAAGCATGGCTGTAAACTCTGAATCTGAGTCAGCATAAGCACGCACCATTACAGTGGGCAGCGTCACCCTCATTTCCAGAGCATAACAGCACTCTCTCCGATGCTGCAATCGACATCTGACCCTCAGCTGGAGCCCTGAATGAAATGCTAGGTTCCCCTATGAGAAGGACCAGCAATCCAATCCAGAAACTGCACAGCTTGCAATGCGCTAGAGGGAGGGGCTCTAGGAGGTTGGTTCCCCGAAGGAACCCCTCAACCTCAAGTCACCCAAGCCATTTCACCAAGGTAGACCTCTTCTGGTGCACCAGAGAGGGTGCTACAATGGAGATTAGGCAAGGAGACCACGCATCTAGTGTGCCAAGCGTGCACTGGGTTGCCGTGACAACCTGTGCTGCAGCCAGACAGCTCGACGGCACACGACACGCAGAGGAGCGAGAGGTTTGCTCTCGCTGATCTTCATGGTCTCCCAGAGTGTCGGGCAGACCCGCGGCTGTGCTTTTACACACAAGCGGCAGCTGGCCAACAACAGAGGGGACTCAAGCTTCCCGGAGAAAGAAGAGTCATGACCGGAGTGTCGACGTGATAATGTTTTCATACAAAAACATGAACCACCCACGAGCATCATTTCAGCATGCACCCAGACATGTGAAACAGTGATCGTGGCCTTCAGTGAGGACAGGAAACGACCGCATCCAGAAGTACACAAATAGAATGTCATCTTTAAAAAGACGCTCTACTTGTGTACGCTTTTTTTGGGGACTTTACTCTTTTAAAAGTGCTGAAGCACGCAGGGGAATGACCGCCGCAACACAGACAGGGATTGTGTGCAGCCTGTCATGTGCTCTCTCTCTCTTTGAAGGTGCTCACTCTTACCAGCCGTAAAAACGGCTTTCAGCGCTCAAAGCACGCCATACCAGCCGTGAGAACAGCCTTCTGACGCTGTCAAAACAGCTATTTGCTCAATGATGGCAAACGAAACAAAAAAACTGAAAATAAAGAGAGGACTTCAACCCCGCTGCTTTGCTGTTCGCCCGCACTCGGAAAAAAAAAGAGAAGTTCAACCAAAAAGCTTGACTCATCTTCTAGCAGACACTTGCTTGCAGAGAACAGGAACAAACACCGTTCGGCTCCGAAGCGAAAAGCTGAAGATGCAACGCACCTGCTGCTCATTAAATACCCGCACTGCGAGGCGAGCAGCTGATGCATATGATTGCATGCCAATGTGCATTGGCTCGTTTCAGTTACACTCGAAGTAGATTGGCCTCTCTAGCGAGATTCCTATTCGTCGGTCTGTCCGACGTATGTCCAACGTGACCGACCGAATGAGAAACAGAGCTACAAGTTCCATTAAGCAAATCAGAAGTAAATGTATTAATCTGGAATAAAGCAATAGAAGAATGGCAGGTTCTCAGGTTCAGTCATATTTTTAGTTTTATCCTCAAAGACTTTTAGTTTGCTTCTCTTTGTTTTCCTGTTTCCTGTGTTCCCGCTTCTTTTTAGTTGTCATGGTTACTCATTATATGATTAATTAGATCTCATCTGATCTGTATTATGTTCATCAGCCTGTGTATTTAGGCCCTTCAGTTTCTTCTGTTTATTGTCTGGGCCCGTATGTATAAAGCCGCTCAGAGTAAAATTTTAGTCTTAAGTGTGTCAAAATTCTAAGAATGATGTAATTTTACTCTTATTCTTAGACTTAAGAATAAGTATGACTCATAAAGGTTCCTAAGTGTCAAGACTAGGTCTTAGCTCTTAAATTATTTAAGAGAGCTGGAGAGGTGTCTTAACCTAGTTAAGAGTAACACGATGGCAGCAAAAAAGAGGGGATATATGCTTTCCAATGAAGATATGATGTATTGGAGTTATATGATGACATGGAGTTGATAAAATGATATAAACTTGATTGACAATTCTTTTTGTAACTGACCTAATCAGAAATGTAATAACTTTAAGTAATATTTATTACATTTATTACATTTATTTAAACAATAATTAATGTTTAATGTATTTTAATACATTTAAAGGTGCTGTATGCGATTTCTCAAATTTGTTGTTGAACACTGTTGATTATTTGAAATCAACCCAAACAAACACATCTTTTCATTGCGTAGCCACCAAAACTCACACTCCAATCCTAACCTCTGAGTCGCCACCCTGCTCTGAGTTGGTCAAGAACCCGATCGCTGCAGGCATGTGAGGCGAATGCACTACCAATGATGTTAAACACCTCATTCTCTAGCGGGCATCAGTGTGCAGTAGTTTACCTGCAATACTCTCTGAGTCTGGCCACTTTTACACGCAATGAGAGTGGATGTCTGTTTATCACAGCTGACGCGAAACAAAATGCTTCATGGAAAATAAAGCCCAATTGATGAACGAATGACAAGGAAGCACAAAAGATGAACATACAGTACACAAGAGTAAATACAAACAAGACTTTCTTGTTAATCGCAAACAATTTCGCTTAAACCATCAAAATATGAGAAAAAATATTTTTATTTTAATATTATTTAAATGTTTTAAAATATGACATTGAATACAACAAAATCCGTTTTTAATATTTAATTGGTTCTCTCTTGTTTTTGCATGTGTTCATAATTTCTTTGTATGACAGACTGGCCAAACATAATTTGAAATAATTTCAAATTTCATTTCATTATCACAAATGAAACAATTGACTCCAGCTAGTCGATGTGCTTACATCTTTTAACACATTTTTAAAAGTTTAATTAAGTTGAATTAAGGTTGAAGATGTCAGTTTTCATATGGCTGGACATCACAATTGGCCTATACTCTATGGCAGTTCATTGACTTTCCAACTGACCATCAAACCATGCGGCAAAAGAAAGACACTTTTATGTTGACTGTGGGCTTCCCAGCAGTTGTTGGAGCCGTTGATGAACTAACAGCTCTAACTGTAAATGAGGAGACATATATCAATAGAAAATGATTCCACACCATCAATACTAATTTGTGATAATTTTGCACAATGCAAAGCTATAGCTTTTAAATAAATGTAAATATTAAAATGTTTGTGTTTTTCTTTTTATTGTTTTATATAATAACATTAAATGATTGGTATTGTGCTGCTGTGACTTCACCCTTCCAGGCTCGCTATTGGCTGATTCAGAGGTTAAGGGCGGCCATTTTGAGTTGACATCATTGTAGTCCTTGGTTCACAACACTTAAGTCAGCACTTAAGAATCCGTCTTACACTTTACTAAAAGTTGCTTTTAGCTTTCTTTATAAAAGTCTCCTACTCTTAGAAAACTCTTACTCTTTACTAAGAAATTTTTGACACTTAAGTCAAAACTTGAGACTATTCTTAAGAGCATTTCTGAGAAGTTTTATACATATGGGCCCTGGTATTGTTTGTGTGTCACACACTGTTGGCCAAGGCAGAAGACAGAGGTGTCATGGCTGCTTGGGAGCTCGATGGATGACTTGTGCCATGTGAAGGACAAAGAATCTGAGACAATGTCTCTGATCATTGTAGAGCAATGCTGTTATTCCCATAAGGCTTCAGTATTTTCGGAGAAAGGCATTTCCCCATATTGTCAGCTACTGCCGCAATGTTGAGTAAACCAAAATCTAAAGGGAACTAAGATCTAAATTTAGATCTAAATAAAAGTCTAAATTTTTGTTACTTTATGATAAACAATTTTAGTTTTTTTTTTTTTGGTTGCTAGTTGAAGTTCAATGTGCAATATGGATATAAGCCTATTGTACACTGAATCACATTTATGGAAACTACTGTATAAGAAATTAAAATAAGGAGGCATGGAGATCAAGTGGCCTGCAGTGGACATTTTTCCCCATGGTTGACTGATGGGACATGATGGTTCATCAATAGGCCTTGGCTGACTGTGGTTGCCATGCGAGACCAACCATCTTTTAAGGGAAAATCATCTTCTGAGCTGTCATAAAGCTGAGAGGTCCAGAGCAAGATGGAATGATATTGATAAGCATCCATCACATCCAAACGCCCATGGTAGATCAATGCTGGGATACTGTTACCCAGCAACAGAGCACCTACTGTTGGAGATCAGGGCCCATATTTATCAAGCCTCTGAGAATTGCTCACAAGAACACTGCTAAGAATTGACTTAAGAGTAAAAAAAAATCTTGGCTCAAATCTGCGCTTAAAAGTTAAATATCAAGCATCTCAGTCGTAATTTACGTGAGGTGTAGGACTAAATCTTAAGTGTCAGTCTTAGAGTTAATTCACAACACTTTGCTGTGCCACAAACGGGATTTTGGATGACGACATAGGCATGGACCAATCACTGAATAGATTTCCTTACTTAAAAATATTCTCAGATATATTCACATTGAATGGTGAAATTTCTAAGAGGAGTTTACAATCAACAATCATTTGACAATAAAGAATTTTCAAGAGAATACATTATGATATACACTGGAAATGAAAGATAAACACGTTTTCCACCATGTTTTAATGGCAATTTTTAAACCAGTGGGCTGTTAACTGACCTGCCTATATATAGCCTAGATTTTATGATATATAATAAAGTCACCATGGATTCCAAAAGAAAACCGAACTGGTGTGAGGAAGAAGCACTACTGCTTGCTGAATGTCTCTGTCTCCTCAGTGCCATCACAAGCCCTACTGGCAACTCCTACCACTTGAGAGACCTCTCGAGCTGTTTTAAATAACTGGGAGAGTAAGAGTGATTCTTTGCTTTAAGAAATGTGATAACTTGCTTTTTTGCTTAAGTTTGAATGTAGGAGTAAATTTCATGAATTCTCAGCACTTAAGACTAAAATGGCACTTTGAGAAGCTTGATAAATACAGGCCCTGGTGGTAATACAGCTCTGTCCCAAACCCTCTTGAGCCGCCTGTCAAGACAGCAAGGCACATTATACATATGCAGTATCATGCAAAAGCATATGTTTCATTCAGTTACCCATGTTTTTTTCAAAAAAGCCAAATTATTTGCCAAAAGTATAAACCATTTCTTGAGGTGTAAATGTAAAAAAAAAAAAAAAAAGATTTTCCTTTCACCTGGAAGACACCTTTAAATTTACTGTAAAATAAACTGAGAACTGTAGAATTTTGAGAGAAATTTAACCTGTTAGCATTCCACTGTACTGTCTGTGGTACACATACCTTTTTAAAAGAGACCAAAACCATGAATAAACTCCAAATGTCATGATCATGATATCTGTTCACCATGGCACTACATTTCCCATGATCCTCTCTGTTTACCACCTGCACATACTCCCCAGTCAACACACCTGTCAGCTATCACACTCATCAGTACCTCTCTTTATAAGCCAGCACCAAACACACATGTATTGTCTGGTCTTGTCTATGCCTAAGACCAGGGCCGGCCCAAGCCTTTATGGGGCTCTAAGCAGAATTTTATATGGGGGCCCCTTGGTTAAAATGAATTAAGATAAACCGTATCTTTTTACATAAAAAAATAAATGTAAATGTACGAAATGCATAATATTAAATTAAATACTTAAATAATGACATAAAATGAACAGATCAGATTGACCTGTAACAAGATAACAATAATACATTTATTTAAGATTTAACATTAAAGGAATAGTTTGCCCAAAAATGAAAATTCTATTATTTACCCACTCTCAACCTGAATAAGTTTCTTTCTTTTGTTGAACATAAAAGTTATTTTGAAGAAAGTGGGTAACTAAACAGTTGGTGGTCACCAATGACTTCCATAGTATATTTTTTTCTATGAAGTCAATGGGGACCAGCAACTGTTTAGTTACCCACATTCTTCAAAATGTTCAGCAGAATAAAGAAATTAATACAGGTATGGAACAACATGAGAAAGAGTGAATAATGACATAATTTTTTTGTTTTTGGGTGAACTATCCCTTTAAGGACAAGCGGCAGCATGTTTGCTAGGCTGCTGTCACTTTAAGATCTGCACGCATCTAAGAAAAAGACAAGCATACTATTTTCTCTCAAATGATTACTTTAACTTTAGACATAACCAACTGTGTTTATGTAAACCTAGTGTGTATTTGACAGTATTAGCGCAATCATATGTAATCAGGCGCTGTTCGACAGGCTTTTAGTGTGCGTGCTTCGGGTGTACGCGCTCAGAAAAAGCTCATTCCAGAACAGCACGCGAATGAAATGTTTAACCAGCAAGGCTTTAATGCACATGCAAATAATGAACTTTTGTGACTGTGAATAAGTGCAGTGTCCCATTAGTGTAACTCTACTGCCATGTTAACGTGTTGTAGGGCTGCACAATATTGGAAAAAACTGACATTGCGATATTTTGTTTTTCTGCGGATATATGTTGCAATATGAAATAAATTTAACAGATTACTTGAATAGCTCTATTTGTAAATAATAATTCTAGAACGATTGGGGTGATTTAAATGAAATAAATGGGTGTTTTATATTCTTCAGGTAAGTATTCAGGGCCCATATGTATAAAGCCACTCAGAGTAAAATTTTAGTCTTAAGTGTGTCAAAATTCTAAGAATGATGTAATTTTACTCTTATTCTTAGACTTAAGAATAACTGTGATTCATAAAGGTTCCTAAGTGTCAAGACTAGGTCTTAGCTCCTAAATTATTTAAGAGAACTGGAGAGGTGTATTAACCTAGTTAAGAGTAACAAGATGGCAGCAAAGAAGAGGAGACACGCACTTTCCATGAAGATATGCTGTATTGGAGTTATATGATGACATGGAGTTGATAAAATGATATAAATTTGATTGTCAATTCTTTTTGTAACTATGACCTACTAAGAAATGTAATAACTTTAAATAAATGTAATAAATTTGATAAATATTACTTAAACAATAATTAATATGTTTAATGCACTTTAATACATTTAAAGGTGCTGTATGCGATTTCTCAAATTTGTTGTTGAACTCTGTTGATATTTGAAATCAACCCAAACAAACACACCCCTCTCTTTATTGAGCCGCCTCCAAAACTCACACTCCAAAAATAACCCCCGTTCCCAGGCGGGCTCGAACTCCGGCCCGATCATGTCATGCGATGCGAATGCACTATCAATAGTGGGAGTCAGTGTGCAGTAGTTTATCAGCAAAACTCTCTGTCTGGCCTCTGTTACACACGTAATGAGAGTGGATGTCTGACGCGAAACAAATGCTTCACGAAAAATAAAGTGCAGATGATGAACGAGCGACAAGGAAGCAAAAAAAATAAATAAAAATAATATATATATATATATATATATATATATATATATATATATATATATATATATATTTTTATGTTTATATAATTTAAATGTTTTACAATTTGACATCGAATACATCATAATCATTTTTTTAATATTTAATTGGTTCTCGCTTGTTTTTGCATGTGTTCATTATTTCTTTGACAGCCTGGCCAAACATAATTTGAAATAATTTGAAATTTCATTTCATTATCACACATGAAACAACTGACTCCAAGCACAGCTACACAATATGCTTGCATCTTTTAACACATTTTTTAAAATATTTGAATTAAGGTTGAAGATGTCAAGTTTCATATGGCTGGACATCACATTTGGCCACTACTCTATGGCAATTCATTGACTGTCTGACTGGCTATCAAACCATGCGGCAAAAGAAAGCCACTTTTATGTTGACTGTGGGCTTCCCTGGAGTTGTTGGAGCTGTTGATGAACTCATGACACATCATTGCTCTAACTGTAAATGAGGAGACATATATCAAAAGAAAAAGATTCACACCATCAATACTAATGTGATAATTTTGCACAATGCAAAGCTATTGCGTTTAAATAAATTTAAATATTAAAACGTTTGTGTTTTTTTTATTATTGTTGTTATTGTTTTTTATAATAACATTAAATGATTGGTGTTGTGCTGCTGTGACTTCACCCTTCCATTTTGGGCGTATTGGCAGATTGGGTGGCCATTTTGAGTTGACATCATTGTAGTCCTTAGTTCACAACACTTAAGTCAGCACTTAAGAATCCGTCTTACACTTTACTAAAAGTTGCTTTTAGCTTCTTTATAAAAGTCTCCTACTCTTAGAAAAGTCCTACTCTTTACTAAGAATTTTTTGACACTTAAGTCAAAACTTAAGACTATTCTTAAGAGCATTTCTGAGAAGTTTTATGCATACGGGCCCTGGTCCAGAATATGAATAATCAAATGTAAAATAACACTGCATAGTCTTCACTGTATAAATTGAATATAATTAATTGTGTTAAAGCTGCAAAAGTGATTTTCTCTTTGTATTTTCTTGTTGGTTAACATTCATGACACAGAAAGCAGCAAGCCTGCTGTGACATTAAGTCCGAATGCGTGGATCCGATCCTAATACTACACATCTGTTTTCTTGTTTGGTTTACCTAAGCCATAAGCAACTGTGTTTACAAGGACATTTTGACATAATTCTGTGTGTATATGTCCATTAGGGCTGGACGATTAAACGAGAAGTAATCGAAATCAAAATTCAGAACCTCTAACCAACGTAATTTTCCCATGTCGGTTATTTCGTTTTTCGTTTTTTTAAGACTTCCTGCATCCATTTGTATTATTTACCTGACTACTTACCTGCAAGAGATTTACCTTCCTCAATTCAAGCTACAGTACAATCCTCTTTTGTCTTCCGTCATCCTCATAACTTCTTCAGTCAGTCTGCACCAGCTGGCACCTGCAAATAGAGACTGTGTTGCTCAAAGCTAAGTATTTGTTTTAAATTCATGAACTCAGTGATTGCATTGCTTGTTTTCTGCTCAATCCTTAAAATAAATACTTGAGTATTTGAAGTTACCTCTTTTGACCTCTTCTGTGTGCTGACACCAAATGGTTCAAGAAGCATGCTATTTACTTTGGGATATGCCTTTTTTAGGTGTTTTAGGCAAATTTTACAGGAATGCTAAGGGTTTAAGGTTACTGATCAAAATGTGCATTTACAATATCCAACTTTATGTATGGCTTTGTATAACTTTATTTTGCAATGACAAAAAAATCAAGCAGTTGAGATTTGCTATATAGTATACTGTGGTGCCCACAAGTTGAACTTATAGAGACATTCACCCAGAGACTGCCCCTTTAAGGGAGCGGGTTGCGGGATATAGCGTTTCCGGGTTAACGTTGTGGGTTGATTGTTTACATCTCTCGCTCTACCGCTGTACCACTGTACCGCTGTTGTGTTGTATTGAAGTGGAGTGTAAAACTGACTCGATGTACATCTGTCTCCTGTCTCCTCACTTATTACACTCCACATTTGGTGACCTCGACGTGAGTTGGATAAGGCTGAAATATGTCACACAGCGGCGGTGGTGAAAATGATGCGGCCGCGGCGCCCGCCGCCGCTAGCGGTGCGGCTAATCTCGGCGCGATCTACGCTGCCACCATCAAGTTGCCGGACTTTTGGCAGCACAATCCACGGCCATGGTTTCAACATATCGAGGCCCAGTTCCAGCTGAGAGGGATAACGCAGGATGTTACAAAGTATTTTCATGTAGTAGCGGCTTTGGATGCCTCGACGACAGCCAGAGCTATGGTGCTATTAGAGGCTCCTCCGGCGGACGGCAAATACGACGCACTTAAAACATTCCTGTTAAGCCTCTTTGAACTGTCGGAGCTAGAGAAGGCAGAACGCCTGCTGTCCCTGAATGGCCTTGGCGATAACAAGCCATCTGAGTTAATGGAGAAGATGCTGGCTGTGTTGGGCACGGCGGATCCATCATTCCTTTTCACCCACATATTCCTGCGGCAGCTTCCAGCACCTGTGCGCACCGCACTGGCCAGTTCCCCCCTCCCTTCCTCCAGAGACTACCGGGCATTGGCTGTGGAGGCAGACAGGATTTTCCTCGCTAACCGGCAGCAGTTTGTCCATGCGCTGTTGCCCCCTCAGCACACGTCTGCCCCATTCACACCGCCAGTGGATGACCAGGGTACTGCAGCTGCTGTGACAGCCCGCCGACAGCGTGAGGACGGGTGGTGTTATTACCATTCCAGGTTTGGGGCCAAAGCCAAGCAGTGTCGCCAGCCTTGCAGTTTTGGAGCACAGGGAAAAGCCAGGGCCGGCGCTCATTAGCAGCTATGGGCGCTGGCCGGGACTGCAAGCTGTTATTCATCACTGACGCTTTGTCTGGCCGGCGGCTGCTGGTCATTTCTGGGGCTCAGCGCAGCATCCTGCCAGCGAAGTCTGTGGACACCATGGCTGGCGGACATGGCCCCCCTATGGATGCCGCTAACGGCACACCCATTCGTACTTATGGCACGAGGTATGTGGAGGTGTGTTTCGGCGGGCGGCGTTTTGGCTGGGATTTCGTCATGGCTGCTGTGTCTACATCTCTCCTGGGGGCGGATTTTCTCTGCGCTTACAGATTGTTAGTGGATGTTACGAACTGCTGCCTGATAGACGCCCTTTCTTTTGCTTCGTACCCCTGTACACTGGGAGGGGCGGGGGCGCTTTCTCTGTCGAACACGCTTGCCACAGGAGACCTGTATCAACGCCTACTGGCTGAGTTCCCTGACATCACCACGCCCACATTCTCATCAGCGGTGGCTAAGCATGGCGTGGAACACTACATCACCTCAGTGGGCCCCCAGTCTATGCACGGGCCCGGCGCCTCGACTCTGCTAAGCTCGCGATCGCCAGGGAGGAGTTCGCCACTATGGAGCACCTCGGCATCGTGCGACGCTCCAACAGCCCGTGGGCTTCCCCCCAGCATATGGTGACCAAAGCTGATGGCAGTTGGCGTCCCTGTGGTGATTTCCGTCGTCTAAACAATGCTACCACCCCCGATCGGTACCCTGTACCGCACATACAGGACTTTTCCGCTCACCTAGCCGGTGCCACCATCTTTTCGAAAGTGGACCTGGTTCGCGGTTACCACCAGGTGCCGGTCCACCCGCAGGATGTCCCCAAGACAGCAGTCATCACACCCTTTGGCCTTTTCGAATTCCTACGGATGCCCTTCGGCCTCAAGGGGGCAGCGCAGACATTTCAGCGCCTTATGGACTCTGTATTGCGGGACATGCCTTTCCTGTTCGTTTATCTGGACGACATTCTTGTGGCCAGCGCGTCCGCAGACGACCACCTTACACACCTCCGGCAGTTGTTCGGCCGGCTCAGTGAGCATGGTCTCATCGTCAACCCGGCCAAGTCTGAGTTTGGCCGGTCATCTATCACCTTCCTGGGCCACCACGTCACCCCGCAGGGAGCCGTCCCCCTCCCTTCCAAGGTGGATGCCATAGTCAGTTTTCCATATCCCCGCACTGTGCAGTCCCTACAGGAGTTTCTGGGCATGGTGAACTTTTACAACCGTTTCCTCCCCCATGCGGCCCAACTAATGCGTCCCTTATACAATGCTTTGCGGGGTGGGAAACCGGCAGATGTGTTGGATTGGTCCCCGGAGATGACCGATGCCTTTGATGCTGCCAAAACCGCGCTAGCCAATGCTGCTCTGCTGGCGCACCCGTCTCCGACCGCCCCAGTTGCTCTTACCACGGACGCCTCTGATTACGCCGTGGGCGCTGTGTGTGAACAGTGGGTGGGCGGAGCCTGGCAGCCGCTGGCCTTTTTCAGCAGAAAGCTCCGTGACAACGAGAGGAGATATAGCACCTTCGACAGAGAGCTCCATGGTCTTTTCCTCGCTACCCGCCATTTTCGTTTTCTGTTGGAGGGCCGGCAGTTCACGGCTTTTGTTGACCACAAGCCAGTGACGTTCGCCATGGCCAAGTCTTCGGAGCCATGGTCTGGTCGACAGCAGTGTCAGCTCTCTGCCATCTCTGAGTACACCACTGACATTCAGCACGTGGCTGGAAAAGACAATTTCGTCGCCGACTGCCTCTCCCGGGCGGTCACAGGGTCTGTCCACTTGGGACTCGACTACGCAGCAATGGCCAAGGATCAGGCCGTGGACGCTGAGGTACAAGCCTACAGAACGGCCCCCACGGCGCTGCTCATGGAGGATGTGACGTTTGACACGGCCAACGCTACACTCCTCTGTGACGTCTCCACGGGCCAACCGCGCCCCATGGTACCTGCTGGCTGGAGGCAAAAGGTTTTTGACACCATCCATAGCCTTTCCCACCCCGGGGTGAAGGCCTCCACCAAGCTGGTGGGAGCCAAGTTTGTCTGGCCAGGCCTGCGGAGGGATGTTAAGGCCTGGGCTGCTGCCTGTGTGGCGTGTCAGCATGCAAAGGTGACTCGTCATACCAAAGCTCCTTTAGCGCCCTTCAAAGTGCCAGAGAGGCGTTTTGATCATGTGAATGTGGACTTGGTGGGCCCATTTCCCCCCTCCCGTGGTTATACTTACCTCCTCACCATGGTGGACAGGACCACTAGGTGGCCAGAGGTGGTTCCCCTGTCTTCCATTACATCAGTGGAAGTAGCCCGGGCGTTCATTATGGCTTGGGTGGCCCGTTTCGGCACACCATCGGACCTCTCTTTGGACCGGGGTCCGCAGTTCATGTCAGAGCTTTGGACAGCAGTCGCCGAGGTCCTGGGGGTGAAGGTCCACCGTACCACAGCCTACAACCCACAGAGCAATGGGCTTTGTGAGCGGTTTCATCGGGACATGAAAGCTGCGCTCAGGGCCAGCCTCACGGACAACAATTGGGCTGACCGCCTCCCATGGGTTATGCTGGGCCTTCGCTCCGCCCCCAAGGAAGATCTGCAAGCCTCATCAGCCGAGCTGGTGTACGGCCAGCCTCTGCGCGTTCCGGGGGAGTTTCTTCCAGACGCCACGGCCCCATGGTCGGTTGCTTCCCATCGTGATGTGTCTCGGGGGATTGCAGACGCTTTTGTTCCCATTCCAACGTCTCACCATGGCCTTCCTCAGTCCTACGTGCCCAAGGATTTACCTTCAGCCAAGTATGTTTTCATACGCCATGACGGCCATCGTACCCCACTGCAGCCCCCCTATGATGGGCCCTTCCGTGTCCTGGCCGGAGGGTCTAAGAACTTTGTTGTGGATATGGGGGGCAGGCCTGAGCGGGTGGCTATAGACCGTCTCAAACCTGCTCACGTGGATATTGGTGAACCGCCTCAGCTGGCCCAGCCCCCACGGAGAGGGCGCCCTCCTGCGGCAGCCTCGGCCCCTGCCCTTGTCCCTGACACTGTCCCTGCTCCGCCTTTTGCCCCTTGCCCCTCTCCTGTTAAGCGCAGCCGGTATGGCCGCCTCATCCGCCCCCCTATACGTTGACTCTTAGGGACTGTTTTGAATTGGGCTGTTCGGTTTTGCACTAGTGAATAGTGTCCCTGTTCGGTTTGGGGACTGTTATTATGGGTGAATTCTGGGGGGGCCTGTGTGGTGCCCACAAGTTGAACTTATAGAGACATTCACCCAGAGACTGCCCCTTTAAGGGAGCGGGTTGCAGGATATAGCGTTTCCGGGTTAACGTTGTGGGTTGATTGTTTACATCTCTCGCTCTACCGCTGTACCACTGTACCGCTGTTGTGTTGTATTGAAGTGGAGAGTAAAACTGACTCGACGTACATCTGTCTCCTGTCTCCTCATTTATTACACTCCACAATACTGTATATTACTTTATGTGAGACTACTGAATTTATGTGGATGAAGTTGGATATAATATATATCCAACTTCATATACCGAGCAATGCAATTAACGTCTTGGATACGTATATAACCTTGGTTCCCTGCAGAAGGAATGAGACGCTGCATCGAAACGCTGTGTGAATGCCTCTGCGTGATTGCGTTGTGAAGCTGATATGGAATCAGTCCAATGGCGTGATGAAACGTCATAGGCGAGTGACGTCATCAACCATGAAACTATAAAGCATACCCAGACCAAACAGTGTTAGCTTCTAATAGGCTGAAGCAAGTAGGACCTCCTAAGGGATAGTTCGGGGAACACGCCTAGAAACGGTATATCTTCAGTTAAGGTCTACCTTTAGAGTCTTCGTAGCGCGCTAAGAGACAACGTTATCGGGAAACCCAGCCCAGAGACGCGCAGATTTGCGATCATGACGTGCCAATTACATTCATTTGTATATCATATCGTGCAAGGTTTACATCAATTAAATATAAAAATTGAACAGTAGAACATGTGTATGATGTAGTATTTTAGTCGATATTACTCCTTTTATTCGATATTATGTATCGCGCTATGTTCCCTTGGCTCACCTTTTATCCAGCAAACACAAGGAATGACTGTTTTAGTCTCAGCTGAATATTATTCAGTAAAATTATTCGTTATCCGTTATTCGTTTTGAAGCCATTATCCGTGCCTTTCTGAATAAAGTATTCGGCTTCGGGCACACCCCTATTAACTAATGTTAACAAGATTTTAATAATGTATTAGTAAATGTTGAAATTAACATTAACGAAGATTAATAAATGCTGTATAAGTGCAGTTCATTATTAGCTCATGTTAACTAATGTAGTTAACTAATGATCCTTATTGTAAAGTGTTACCATTTTGTCATGCATGCACATATTACTGTATGTGAATTTGTATAAGCCGATTATATTTTAAATTATATACAGTACCGGTCAAAAGATTGGACACATTACAATTTTTATTGATTTTGAAAGAAGTTTCATGCTTATCAAGCCTACATTTATTTGTTCAAAAATACAGGAAAACAAACAAACAAACAAACAAACAAACAAACAAACAAACAAATAAACAAAAAATCTGAAATATTATCACAATTTAAAATAATGATTTTCTATTTTAATATACTTTAAAATATAATTTATTTCTGAGATGCAAAGCTGAATTTTCACCATTCATTGTGAACAAAAGCTTAATTAATGTGACACTTCATGTAGTGGCTATTTTACAGTAAACACTTAATAATCTATCCAAAACATTCCAAATAAATATTGTCTAAACATTCATATTACTTCTATGACATTTTATGTATTGTATTTGTTATATTATAGAACCTATACATGTTAATTTGCAATTTATTATGTTGCTAACACATTTTATTTCAGTACATATTTCAGTCAGTTTCACTCATCTCAGTGTAGTAAACGAAACCGTGCATCTGCACCATTCATTCACACAGAGATACACAGAACATGCAGTCTTTTTGCGGTTTAATATTCACAGACACTAGTCTATATCGCGATTAGAATAAATAATTTAAGAACAGCCAGAATAGAATTTACCATTCACAATCCTCGGCTTGATGTTCAAAATTAAACTGAAACTCTTAGGGGTCAGTGGTCGCGCCGGCAATACCACCGCAGTTTTTTTTCTTACCAGTACGAAAGTGACTCAAAATCCTCTGTCAATTTTGGACATACAAATAAGAGAGTATTATATTAAAAACTGTGGAATGTCTTCTTTTATTTGTGTAAAAACAAAATGTTGTGCTTTTTGTAAAATAAAGAAAGCTAACATGATGCATGATCTGCCGTCTCTTTCTCAATAAAGTCCATTCTGATAGTCGTTAGAAAATGAACTGTAACTTAGTGAATATTTATCAGACAAGCATGAGACATATGTCTAAAGAAACATTGAAATGTCAGGTTTGAACTCTCAAGGGTTGGAAAACGCACCGTCGCATTTTGCTGGATTTTCATCATATAGCAGCAAAATCGACTTAAAATACTCTGTCATTGTTTGTCACATAGCCAAAAGTAATACATCACTTGAAAATACAGAATGTCTACTTTTATTTGTGTGCACTCACAGTAAAAACAAAATGTGCTTTTTGCAAAATAAAGAAAGCTAACATGATGCATGATCTGCCGTCTCTTTCTCAATTAAGTCCATTCTGATAGTCGTTAGAAAATGAACTGTAACTTAGTGAATACTTATCACACAATCACGAGACATGTCTGAAGAAACATTGAAATGTCAAGTTTTAAATAATGTAAGTCAAATAGAAAACAAATATTTACTGTTTATTTACATGATGCAATAAGGGGGTGAAAACTTTTGAATTTGAATATCAAGGTAAATTGTACTTATTTTTTTCTTCTGGGAAACATGCAAGTATCTTCTGTTGCTTCCGGAGGGCAGTACTAAATGAAAAGCAATGATATTTCAATAAAATACGAAAAATTAGGACATCTAATCTAGTTTTTTAGGGCCATTTGAATAAATTCAGCTTTTTTTTTTTTTTTACTAATATGTAAACATCTTTTATGTACAATATCTTACTCAGGACAGTACTAAACAAAAAATAACATGAATTTTGCATGATCTCTCTTATTTTGTAAAATTTTTTCACAGATTCTGCAAGTGGTTCACATACTTTTTCTTACAACTGTATGTTTGAAAAGAGTGAGATGCCAGTGCAGCATTCAAACGCAAATTCTGAGGCGATCCATGCAAACAGAGCAAACAACACACACGTCAACTCGAAAAAATGCATCAAGCTTAGTCAGATTCATGTACTTTTCATCATTTTGAGATGAGGTGAGGAATAATTTTAAAAGGATTTACCTCAGAGGAAGAGCGTGACTGGTTTCAATTTCATTTTGAGGATCACCTTGATCAAGCCGAGGATTGTGAATGGAAAGTTTTTTTTTTTTTTTTTTTTTTTTAGTTCTTTATTCTAATCGTGATATAGTGTCTGTAAATATTAAACCACAAAAAGACTATTTCAACATGAATCCTGCATGTTCTGTGTGTCTCTGTGTGAATGTTTACTACATTCGTTTACACAGTAATGCCATATTGGCTTTTCCCATACTATATTGCTATACTGAGATGAGTGAAATCGATTGAATAATGTAATAAATACTGAAATAAAATGTGTTAGCTATATTAAACTGCACATTAACATTTATAGGCTCTATAATAATACTACTGTGAAATATCCTACAGTACCACATCAATGAAGCTTTTGTTCACAATGAATGATGGAAATTCAGCTTTGCATCACAGAAATAAATTATATTTTAAAGTATATTAAAATAGAAAAACATTATTTTAAATTGTAAGTTAAATTTCAATATCGCTGTTTTTCTGTATTTTTGATCAAATAATTGCAGGCTTAATGAGCAGGAGACTTCTTTCAAACATTAAAAATAGTAATGTGTCCAATCTTTTGACCGGTACTGTACTGTATATAATTTAAAATATATCCAAAGCATTTGGACCAATGCTTTGGATCATTGTCCTGGTGAAACAACCAAACCTGGCATAACTTCAACCTTTTGACTGATTGAGTGTGCTGGACTGTGGAAATATGACACCATCAGATGTTTCTGGAGCTCTTTAGAGGTGGTCTGTGGTCTGTCTGTGACCATTCTAACTATTCTTCACCTTTGCCTTTCAAATAATTTTCTCGGCCTACAACATCTTTCCTGTGGCCTTCCATTTTCAAACTATATTTCTGACTGTGGAGACAGAGACCTTAAATCTTTTTAATAACTTTTTGCATCCTTCCCCTAATTCATATTGACAAATTGTCATAGTTTTTGGGTCATTTTTTTGGGTCATTATGGAGTTCTTTTGAGGTTTCCATGTTGCATGATTGATTGCAACTTTGTTTGCAGAGTAACACCTTGCCCTAACCAGACACAAAGCGAAAAGATTCAGCAACGAGCAATTTGACTGTCCACACTAGATGTGGCGCGACAATGAAAAGCGATAAAATCAATCAAAAACCACAGCCAATCAGAAGAGAGTGTGGGCGGCTCTCTCGGCAAGAGCACAGCAAACCTAATGAAATGGGAAAGTACATAGTAAAATTCATAAATATTACACCATTTAAACATTATTTAAAGTACATATGGAGTGACTGAACCAATCTTTATCATAGAATACACTTGTTTGTTCGCACTGAGTTGACAGTGTGAACGTTCTTGCGCCCATTTATTTATTTTCAAGATCTGAGGTGAATTAGCCAGTGTTTTTTTCATTACAGCTAAAAAGCTGGGAACACAGAATGATATTCAAACTCACATTAGACGCTTTTAACATTAAATAAAGCTCATAAACAGTACCTGATATTATCATTGCCATTCTTTGTGTTGCTGTTCCAGCTGTGACGTAGAAATAGAAACCGTTTCTAAATTAGAATTGTCGCTTGTCGCCATCATGGCTGGTTAGGACAAAAACTCAGATTAACATGGAAAAAATACCTTTTATCACATGTTGCGGCATTGCGTCGCATCTAGTTAGTGACTCTCAATCAATCAGCATTAAGTGACAACAGGTATTCAAATCAATAAAATTGTATGGGTGCCCAAACTTTTGCATAGCATTTTTTTTTTTATTTTTTTTTTTTACATTTAATTCAATAAGAATTTCTGTCTGAAAATCATCACATTATCCATTTTTCTTTAAAAAGTGAATGGTGTATCACTACAATCTTTTCTTATAAAAACAGAGCAAATTTTTATGCAGCCTCAGAGGGATGCCTAAACTTTTGCATGCAATGATAGATAGATAGACAGGCAGGCAGGCAGACAGACAGACAGACAGACAGACAGAGACAGTCGTTGTTGTGATGGTGCCAGGATCACCTCCCAGAGTCAATCTCTATGCAGAGACAATGGACTTTTCTAGTGTGAAACTGATGTAACTGTGTTCTGCTGTAAGCCTCAGGCCATTACCATGAGAAAACTCAATTCTCTCAGACAGCCTCAGCCACTCTAACACCACCTAAGGCTACTCGCCCAAACTCATCATCACTGTCATTTAGCACTGTGCATTGTGTGGCAATGAAACTAATGATGTGTTACGACATAGACACAATGTGTGCTTCCTGGTGAGCTTATCTAAGGGAACTTCTGAGATACACAGTACTTCACAAAGCTGTTTGTGTGGTTTCTGTACGCCCATAACATCTAATCTCCTCTGATGTGCACTGTCTATTACCGCTTTATCTATTTAATTTACTCTCAGTTCTCAGTCAGTCCCGTAGCATAAAGATATGTGGGGAAGGGAGTACTCTCAGGCAGAGATGAGCAGTATTTTAATTAAATGTATTTAAAATATGTATTTAATTACTTTTGAGTATTTTGTAATTAGTATTTTCCATAACAATAACAAACAAACAAATGTAATTTGTAATTAAATACTTTGAGTGTTACTTTGTGTCACGGTTGCTGATCCGCTCTCTCACCCTGTGGTCTTGTGTACGTGTGTTTTGTCACGTAATCAGTTGTGTGGGCGTCGCCGCTGATTGTCATGATCAGCGGCAGCTGTTTGTCATCATTACCAGCCTATTTAATGCCCTGTCTTTCGTCTCACATTTGTCAGATCGTTGTTTGGAGTGTCTCGTGTGTTTCCCCCCGTGTTCCTCGTGAGTCTTACCTGTGATTGGAGTTCTTCGTGTCTACATGTTCCTGTCTCTTGTTTCCTCGTTGGATTTTATTCACCACGGACCTCACAAGACTCTCACTCACCACGGAACACCACGGATCTTCACCCTCCACGGACCGGATTCCACGATCTCCACTCACCTGCTCCACGGCCCATCGAAGTCCCTGCGATCACCGCTCTCCTGCTGTCTGCCCAATACTACTTGTGTTTTCCCTGGTGTGAATCTCAATAAATGAGATATTTACTTGCACTTGCATCTGCCTTATTTTTCCGTGACACTTTGTTTCATGGACTTCAGTTTGTTTTCATTTGTCACATGCTTCTTTGTTCAGTTTCCTGCCACTCATCTCTCTCCTTGGTTACCGTCATTATTAGTTCATATGTGTCAGCTGTGTCTAAGTAATTATCCTTGTTGTGTTCACTACTTAAGTTGTTCCTTTACCTGCACTCCCTGTCCAGTCACTGTTATACTATGTGTTTTCACTGCCTGCCTGTTGTGAATTCATTAAACTTTGCCTTGTGGAACTTTATTCATCTGCCTTCATCTGTATTCCTTTAAATGCCTGCGACAGACAGAGAGAGATTGTATTTTGTATTTAAAATACTTTCTTTTTATTCTTGCATACAATAACTTTCATCACCGGCCTTAAAGGTAGGGTATTAGGGGGCAGTGCCCGCCTATCTCTGCAACAGTAACTTTAAATACATTGGCCCTCATTTATCAAACGATCGTACGCCAAAAAAACTGTGCGTACGCTCATTTCCATGCAAAATTTGGCATTTATAAATATGAGCGTGAGCGGTGACTACGATCAAATCTCACGTCAGGTCTCGGCTCATTAACGAGTCAGCGGGAACTTGAGTGCAAGTTCTGGTGGAGAATTGTTATGAGAACATTTCGATTATTTTCCTGACCGACAATCACTCACTAACATTTACCATTAAACGACACAATTAAAATGTCAAATTAAAATTAGAATAGATGCGTGTCTTAAAACACCACAAATGTTTGTTTTTTTCTAGCTTTGGTTGCGCAAATGGCAACATCAAAAGAACATTAGGATTCACACATCATACACCTGCAACGCAGAGAACAGAAAATATACAAGGAATAAAAAAATAGGACTACATAAAATATCACTAAAGTAATTAACAAATTAACAAAAGAGAAAAACTGTGCAGCAAGTAGATCTAGTACAGGCTACTCTCATTTGACGCGTTGTATTCATTTTCTTTATGTCATGATTGATCACAGAAAGCAATAGCAAGTTAACAAGTTTATTGTTAAGAAAAGAGATGGAAAAAAGTCACTGAACGGGCAGGCCTCTGATGACGCAGGGATTGAGATGGTCGGCTGGGAACTGGTGCATTGTGGTGAAGATGAGTGCTGGTGCGTGATGAATTCTAGGTCCAGACATAGAACGAAACAACGAAGACACCGAACTGGAAACAGGAAGCACAAGACTGGAATGCCAACAGGAACGGGATGGGACACACAGCACAGAACACCAAACAACGATCTGACAAGGGAGATGAGAATGAAGTGAGCTTATGAAGGGTGAGTGAATGAGTTGCAGATGGTGATGTGATGCGTGGCAGCTGGATCCAATGATGAGCCACGTGGCCTGGGCACGCCTACAAACACACACACACACACCACATATACGCCCACACCTGTCACAACAAAGACACGCGACAAGAAGGAAACAATGTATTCGTGAACCGTGACAGTACCCCTCCTCCTAGGAACGCCTCCTGGCATTCCCCGACTCCCTTACCTGTCGATTGTAATCATCGATAAGGGTGTGATGCAGAATGTCTCTGGCAGGTACCCAACTCCTCTCCTCCGGACCGTAACCTTCCCAGTCCACCAAGTACTGGAATCCGCGTCCCCTCCACCTCGAGTCCAGAATACGATTGACCGAATAAGTTGGTTCCCCATCTACGAGTCACAGCGGTGGGGGAACCGGGACTGGCGGATTAATGCTGGAATGAAACACGGGTTTTACTTTGGATACATGAAACACGGAATGAATCCTCCTGTACGCCGGAAGGAGTTTAAGGCGGACTGCCACCGGACTAATGATCTTGGTGACAGTAAACGGACCAATGAATTTGGGAGCAAGTTTATTAGAAACGGATCGGAGAGGAATGTTCTTGGTAGAAAGCCACACTTTTTGACCAACAACGTATACGGGAGGCTTTGACCGGTGGCGATCGGCCTTGGCCTTGGTGCACTCCCTCACTTGGAGCAGAGTCTCTCGGGCTCTAGTCCAAGTGCGGTGACACCTCTGGACAAAGGCGTGAGCGGAGGGAACCACGACTTCGGATTCCAGGCTAGGAAAAATAGATGGCTGGTACCCTACGCTACACTCAAATGGCGATAGGCCCGTGGACGACACTGGTAACGTATTGTGGGCGTACTCCACCATGGAAAGTTGCTGGCTCCAGGAGGAAGGATTCTTAGAGACCAAACATCGCAACGTTCGCTCCAAATCCTGGTTGGCTCTCTCAGTTTGACCATTGCTCTGGGGATGAAACCCAGAGGATAAACTGACAGTCGCCCCCAGCAATCTACAAAATTCTTGCCAAAATTTGGACACAAACTGGGGTCCTCTGTCGGAAACCACGTCCATTGGGAGGCCATGAAGACGAAAGACGTGGTTAACGACTATCACCGCTGTCTCCTTGGCTGATGGTTATTTGGGCAAGGGGATGAAATGAGCCGCCTTTGAGAACCGGTCCACTACGGTCAAAACAACCGTGTACCCCTGGGAGGGCGGGAGGGCGGTGATAAAATCTAGCGAAATATGGGACCAGGGTCTCGAAGGGACTGGCAGCGGTTGGAGTAACCCATCAGGAGGTCGATTGGAAGTCTTACCAACAGCACAAACTGAGCAAGCCAACACAAAATTGCGAACGTCACGAGCCATAAGAGGCCACCAAAATCGTTGCTTGACCAAAAATTTGGTGTTTTTGACTCCTGGATGAAAAGGCACATTAAAACAATGACCCCACTGGATGACCATGGACTGTAATCCCTCCGGCACAAATAAACGATTCAGTGGGCACCCGGGCGGGGGCGTTACCCCTTCTAAGGCCATCTTGACCCTCGACTCAACCTCCCATGTGAGTGTGGAGACCACTAATGTCTCCGGTAAAATGCACTCGGGAGTAGACGGGCGTTCGGAATGATCAAAAATGCGTGACAAAGAATCGGGTTTGATGTTTTTGGAACCCGGGCGGTACGAAAGAGTAAAATCAAAACGTCCGAAAAAAAGCGCCCACCGAGCCTGCCTGGAGTTAAATCTTTTAGCAGTCCTAATATATTCCAAATTCTTGTGATCGGTCCATACAATAAAAGGCACCCCTGAACCCTCTGATGCATCTTGTCATCTGCGGGAGAACGCTGGGATAATACTGCACCTACCCCCACCTCTGATGCGTCGACCTCCACCACAAACTGCCGTGATGGATCAGGGGCAACGAGAATGGGGGCTGAAACGAAGCAACCCTTCAGTTTGGCAAACACAGCCTCGGCTGTGTCTGACCACCTGAACGTAGTTTTGGGGGAGGTCAAGGCAATCAGAGGCGCGGCTAGTTGGCTAAAGTTGCGAATAAAACGCTGGTAAAAATTGGCGAATCCCAGAAACCTCTGTAGGGCCTTACAGGAATCTGGACTTGGCCAATCCACCACAGCCTTAACCTTCTCAGGATCCATGCGCACTCCCTCAGTTGACACGATGTACCCTAGGAAAGGAACAGACTGTGCATGAAAAACACATTTCTCCGCCTTGACAAAAAGCCCATTTACTAGCAACCTCTGAAGCACTCGTCGAACGTGCTGCACATGTTCCTGGAGAGACGATGAAAAAATCAATATGTTGTCCAGGTAGACAAATATGAACTGGTCGACCATATCTCGCAGCATGTCATTGACCAGTGCCTGGAAGACTGCCGGGGAGTTGGAAAGCCCGAACGGCATAACCAAATATTCAAAGTGCCCCCTAGGGGTATTAAAAGCGGTCTTCCATTCATCCCCCTCACTGATGCGGACCAAATGATAAGCATTCCTTAAATCCAATTTTGTGAAAATTGATGCTCCCTGCAACCTTTCGAATGCTGAAGACATCAACGGCAAAGGATAAGTATTCTTTACCGTTATGTTGTTCAGCCCCCGGTAGTCAATACAAGGTCGCAGAGACCTTGCAAATGATCTGTCCAAAAAATTACCTTCTGCCCCGGAGTCCAGAAGTGCTTGGCAGTCGTGCGTGTGAATCGACCATCTCAATCTAACCTGGAGGAGCGTAGATGTGGATGAGGTCTTCTCGGCGGAGATCCCACCCGATAGTAGCCTCATACTTACTATCGGGCTTGCCCTTTTACCGGACAGTTGTAAGCATAGTGGCCAGCTCCGACGCAATACAGGCACAGACCCTGGGACCTCCGCCTTTCCCTCTCCTCCCGGGAAAGCCGAGCTCGACCCACCTGCATGGGCTCGTGATCTTGAACTGGGCTGACCGTGTCCCCACCGCTGGAACGCGTACCTTCAGTTCCTCCAGAAAACCTGTTGGATGGAGCTCTCCGCTCGACCCTGGTCAGTCGAGCATCTACTCTCAAAGCCAACTCGATGAGTCCGTTAAGTGAAGTAGGCAAATCCAGCGCGTAGATCTCCTTCTGGACACGGTCAGCCAGCCCATGCAGGAACATGTCCCACTGCGCTTCCTCGTTCCAGTGACACTCTGCCGCTAGGGTATGAAACTCGATGGAAAAGTCAGACACCGATTTCTCTCCTTGACGCAGCTCTGCTAGCATCCTGGCAGCTTCTCTACCAGCGACAGACCGGTCGAATACCTGCTTCATTTCCGCGGAGAGTGTCTGGAACGAGGTGCAGCATGGATCTTGATTCTCCCACACCGCCGTCCCCCATAGTGACGCCTTCCCCGTCAGCAGCGTGAGAACAAACGCCACTTTGCTTCGCTCTGTGCTGAAAGTTCTGGGTTGTAAGCCAAAATGCATGGCACATCGTGTTAGAAAGGCTCTGCAAAAATTCGGTTCACCTGAATATGATTCGGGCACTGGTAGACAAGGCTCCGAACAGGCGGCATTCTCTGATGGTGAGGGGAGGACGGCCGGTGTGGGCGGCGCAGCGGGACCGCGAAGAAGCTGGAACTGCTGGGTGAGCTCGGACACCTGTGCCACCAAGGCCTGAACAGCGCGCCCTGTCTCGTTCAGATTCCTCTCCTGCGACTCCATTCTGTGAATACTGCTGTTGATGAATTCCTCCAGCGCTGGTTGAGGGTTACTCGCTGCTTCCATGCCACGGTCAGATCGTTCTGTCATGATTGATCACAGAAAGCAATAGCAAGTTAACAAGTTTATTGTTAAGAAAAGAGATGGAACAAAGTCACTGAACGGGCAGGCCTCTGATGACGCAGGGATTGAGATGGTCGGCTGGAAACTGGTGCGTTGTGGTGAAGATGAGTGCTGGTGCGTGATGAATCCTAGGTCCAGACATAGAACGAAACAACGAAGACACCGAACTGGAAACAGGAAGCATAAGACTGGAACGCCAACAGGAATGGGATGGGACACACAGCACAGAACACAAAACAATGATCTGACAAGGGAGATGAGAATGTAGTGAGCTTATGAAGGGTGAGTGAATGAGTTGCAGCTGGTGATGTGATGCGTGGCAGCTGGATCCAATGATGAGCCACGTGGCCTGGGTATGCCTACAAACACACACACACACACACCACATATATGCCCACACCTGTCACAACAAAGACACGCGACAAGAAGGAAACAATGTATTCGTGAACCGTGACACTTTATTTTATTAAATTCAATTGATCACGCGGGCGCATCACTCACACACGCAGACACATATCAGTTCTAGCATTGCCAACTTTACATTTCAGCCATTTATCAGCAAACTAAAATGCATACAAAGTTACCACCGCTCAGTTTAAAGGTGCCATCGAACGTTTTTTTATAAGATGTAAGATAAGTCTAAGGTGTCCCCTGAATGTGTCTGTGAAGTTTCAGCTCAAAATATCCCATAGATTTTTTTTTAATAGGTTGTTTGCACATGACGTCACAGCAGCAGCGCGAATGAGTCTGGAGGGCAGGGAGTGATTTTTATATATATATATTTTGCGTCGTTTATGGTTGCTCAAATCGATAAAATCAAGAACCCAGAAGGTGTTTATATTGTTTACATAACTTACACTGTTTTTTATAACTTATATCATTTTTTAACTTTAAAAGTTGTCGCGTTTTGCGTCTGCTGATACTGAAATGAATAATGATACCTGCTTACCTTATTTGCTTTTGACTTGGTTAAATATACACATTCTTCATGGTATCCTTTGCAGAGAAGAGAAGCTATTTTAAACCCATTTAATGGTAATTTGGTGTTTTCACTTCAGTTTTGTAGTATTCCGTTCACAATGTTGTTCTGGTTACCATGAGAACAGTGTCACGCTCTGCTGCTTCAGCCATCATATGGTAGAAAATGTACAAATAAATAAATGTTTAACAAGCTGACAGAAGGCGATTCAACAACAAAGACAACACTTTCAAAAACACTCAGCTATGTGATTATTTTATTGAGTGATAGGGAGTGGGTTAAATCAGTAACATTATTAGATTTGATATACGGCGTCTCCCCATCACCTCCTCAACCAGCTTCCCTTAGTGTGTTTTTACACGTCTAAAAGGTTACAATTGTATTACACCGTCCATTTTTTTCTTTAAACGATGATGTGAGCTCCTGTTGAAATTCGCGATTCAGCATAAATGACCTACAATGGCGACATTTTTCACAATCGCGACAGAAAATCAGAATACTCCCCTAACTCCACTAGCAGAAAGGCAGCACTATATAAACAAACCCAGACTAGAACTGAACACGCAGCTTCACATTCTCTATATCTACCTCCTCGATGGCAGGAAAGTCTTTCAATTCAGTGGAAAAGTCGCTCATCTTCATAACATAAAGATCACGTCCAACATATATTTTGATTTTCTGTTTATACCTTTCTAAACCAGCACAGAAAGGACTTTTCTCCATCTCTTCCATTCTAATTTTCATTGCTTGCCCTCCTCCGGTATTTTGCGCATCACCAGAACCACATGATTGCAAACAACCTATTACATTTTTTAACTGCTTATTTTGGGGCATCATTAACTATGCACCGATTCATGCTGCGGCCCCTTTAATTCCTCACGCTCCCTGCCCCCGGAGCTCGCGCTTGCCTTAAACAGCATAAACAAAGTTCACACAGCTAATATAACCCTCAAAATGGATCTTTACAAAGTGTTCGTCATGCAGCATGTCTAATCGCATATGTATAGTATTTATTTGGATGTTTACATTTGATTCTGAATGAGTTTGATAGTGCTCCGTGGCTAAAGCTAACATTACACACTGTTGGAGAGATTTATAAAGAATGAAGTGTTTATGAATTATACAGACTGCAAGTGTTTAAAAAATGAAAATAGTGACAGCTCTCTTGTCTCCATGAATACAATAAGAAACGATGGTAACTTTAACCACATTTAACAGTACATTAGCAACATGCTAATGAAACATTTAGAAAGACAATTTACAAATATCACTAAAAATATCATGATATCATGAATCATGTCAGTTATTATTGCTCCATCTGCCATTTTTCGCTATTGTCCTTGCTTGCTTACCTAGTCTGATGATTCAGCTGTGCACATCCAGACGTTAATACTGGCTGCCCTTGTCTAATGCCTTGAACATGGGCTGGCATATGCAAATATTGGGGACATACACATTAATGATCCCGACTGTTACGTAACAGTCGGTGTTATGTTGAGATTCGCCTGTTCTTCGGAGGTCTTTTAAACAAATTTACATAAGATTTACATAAGAAGGAGGAAACAATGGTGTTTGAGACTCACTGTATGTCATTTCCATGTACTGAACTCTTTTTATTCAACTATGCTGAGGTAAATTCAATTTTCTTTTCGATGATACCTTTAATGGTCCGAGTACATAGGATTACATCTGTACCAGTCAGCGAACGCAACGCCCAATCCAAACATATTTTTGCACATGTGAAGCATGATGTTTTATGTGGATATTGAAACAAGAGTGAAATAGAAAGCCTTAGTTTACATAATGAACAGTAGTTCAACAAGCAATAAATGTTACATCATGAATATGGAAACGTTTGGATTCTTCCCGAATGAGAGAAGTATGAGAGCCCAATACAATTTTGCTTCAAATAAATTAATTTCTGCTTTATAATGAATGCCACTATAGCCTAATTTGTTTCAATATATATCTTATTTTTCATTCTTGTTCTGCTATGAATAAAATAAATTTGAAGGATTTTCTGTGGAGTGAGGTACTAAAATAACCAAGTTTATATTAATGTTTGTAAGTATTTAGTTTTATTAACCGGTATTATTATTTAAATTAATTTTATTGTTTGAAATTACGAGGTTGAGTGGTGTTTTTACAGTAAGATACATTTATTTTTCATGCGATTACTACTTCTTCGTGGCTGGGTTACGTTTCTCTGTGTCATAAACTATAGGGCGAGGCTTCTAAAATTTGGGGAGTGATGTTTAAATGACTACAGTTTTCAACCGCCACATTTATCAACACCCGTTCATTCGTGCGACAGAATTGGCCGCATACGAAAGTTTAATGAATCACATGTGAGCGTTGTCATAAGCTGATTTTTCCATTCGAAGGTACGCTGGTTTTTATGTTTGTTTGATAAATGAGGGCCATTATCTTCAGAAATATGAATTAGAAAGTAGGCAGAGTGTGAGATCTGAGAAATCTGAGAGATGTCTGTCTCTCCATTGACTGCCTTTGCAACAAATACTTTGACGCTTCAAAAAGATCATAAAGAGATCGGAAAACTCAGCAAGCAGAAGCAGAAGCTTAACCAAACATGAATGATGCGCAAGAACGTGAATAACACACAACAAACTTTTTCCGGAAGCTCAAACGTGCTGCGAAACCATTGAGGTTCATTCTCGTGTGTTATACAGCATGTTTGAGCTTCTGAAAGAGGTTTGTTCTTGTGCATTATTCATATTCATTTGAGATTATTTTCAACTGATAAATGTTTACATGTGAGTAAAAGCTTAAATTAAATCTTTTCATCATAAAAAAAAAAAAAACGATCAAATCTCTTCAATATCTATTCTTATGGATTAGTTTTCCGATAATTTTATGATCTTTTTGAAGCTTCAAAGTGTTCATTGCAAAGGCAGTCAATGGAGAAACAGACATCTCTCATATTTCATCAAAAGATCGGTAACACTTTATAATAACTGCTATGAAACATTAGTTAAGCATTAGTAAATAGTCAATTAATCATTTATAAAACATTAATAGACATTATTAATCAGTTTATAAATACAGCTATAAATTCTTTGTTCTTGATTTATAAGCATATCTTTAATGTGTTTAATTGTGTTTTCATACTTTATTAATGATCAATTTATCATTTATAAATTATGCATTACATTATTTACAATCCAGTTATTTAAGAGTTGTCAGTGGTTAAGATCATTTAGAAAGTGTAAGTAAATGATTAATAAACTATTTGAATGTACATTTATGCATATTATTTAGACATATAATAGTTACTCAGTGTGTTAATAAATGGTTTATGTTCTTACTGTAATTCATGATTAAGTCAGGTAGTTATAAAACATAGTTGTCAGTTGACTATTGTTGTGAGCTCATCTAAAGTGAGGACTATTTAGCCTCGTAAAGCTTTTATAAAGGAGATTTAAAGGATACGGAGCATAGAAATATTTATTTCAAGCAAAAAATGAAACTTTACGATGGGTAACTTGATATTAAAATTAAAAATAAACCTCTGCAATGTCACAGAAAATAAAAATTCCTGTACACCTCCAGAAAACATAACTGCAGTAAAATGAAACTAAGCCTTTGCAATCTGATATAAAAAATAAATTTCTGTTAAGTGTAAACATTGCTGAATATAAATTTACCAGTGCCAACACTGGATTACAGGAGTGCCAAAATACATTTTTTTTTTTTTTTTTTTTTTAATATATATATATAAAACAATAATAATATAATAAAATATTTCACAGTGTCAAAACTACCTCAGTACTAAAACTGGATGGAACTGAAATAAATACTTTGATTGTTGCAATCCTATCAGACTTATGATAGCAACCTGATTCATAACAAAGCACTGTTCGCCAGAGGAGAAGTGGCCCCCCGACTAAGCCTGGTTTCTCCCAAGGTTTTTTTTTTTTTTTTTTTCCTCCATTTTAACACCTATTTGCCACTTGTTTGCCACCTGATGTCACCTGTTGGAGTTTGGGTTCCTTGCCGCTGTCGCCTTTGGCTTGCTTAGTTGGGGACACTTGACATTTGACTTGACATTTGATATTCAACAGTATTCTTGACATTTATTCAACAGTGCTTTGATCTGCCTGCATTGACACTATTCTTGAAGAGCAGCTGTGCAGCAAAAATTATGTACCAGTTATCAATGTAAAGCTGCTTTGACACAATCTGCATTGTAAAAAGCGCTATATAAATAAAGGTGACTTGACTTGACTTGACTAAAACATTAGAGAACAGCAGTGCAGAAGATAACTGAGCCTTTAAATCTCCTTTGTAAAGCTTCACGAGGCATAAATAGTCCTCACTTTAGATGAGCTCACAAAAATAGTTAATTGACAAGTACTAAATGTTTTATAACTACCTGAATTAATTATGAATTACAGGAATATGTGTTAATAAAGCATTTATTAACACACTGAGTAACTATTACTATATGTCTAAATAATAAGATGTATAAATGTACATTTAAATAGTTTGTTAATCATTTTCTTACACTTCCTAAATGATCTTATGAACAACTGACAACTCCTAAATAACTGGTTTGTAAATAATGTAATACATAATTTATAAATGATAAATTGATCATTAAAGTAGGAAAATACAATTATTAAACACATTATAGATATGCTTATAAATCAAGAACAAAGCATTTATAGCTGTATTTATAAACTGCTTATTAATGTCTATTAATGCTTTATAACTGAAGAATTGACTATTTACTAATGCTTAACTAATGATTCATAGTGTGCAGTTATTTTAAAGTGTTACCAAAAGATCTTCATTTGTGGTCCGAAGATGAACAAAAGTCTTATGAGTTTGGAACAACATGAGGGTGAGTAATTAATGACAGAACTTTCATTTTGGGGTGAACTAACCCTTTAAGTTAGCAATGAACGAAAACTCATTTTGTTCGGTGAGTGGATTCTGAGTTCTGCTTGCTGGCAAATATCCCCTCATTATAACAAACAATTATGTAAAAAAGAGATTCATTGTGCAGTCAGTTACCTTTGTTGTTACAGAACTTCTTGAGATCGCAATGAACAAAGATGAGTGAAATTTTTAGTGATGAGTCCAGGAAGACCAGAGAGGGCGCTGCTTTTGTTTGGTGTTTGGAATTATTTTCCCTTCTTTTTTGTCTTTTATGTATTTTTGTTACCCGGAGCATCTTCTTTTTTAAACATATCGTGGCACTCATTGACAGAATGGATTGGTTCTGGTTTTTGACGTTTTGGACATTTTTCTGGGCTGTTTGGAGTGCTCGGAAATCTCCACGCTACCCAATACCATATAGCCAGGAATTGCTGCTTCAATTCCGTGGAAATCACCCAAGGACTGCGGCAAACTGTAGTACAGATTGTCAAGGAAATACAAGGTATGAAAATTTTAATTTTAATATAAAGGTGAGGACGAGGGGGAAACATGGTGGAATTTGACTCAAGTTAAAGAAGCTTAGGTTCAAGCGTATTCCACTGCCCAGCATAATTCTTGCAAATGTGCAATCCTTATGAACTAAAATAAATGAACTGCAAGCAAATGTGCTCTGTTTATGGGAGTACAGAGAACCTTGTATAATTGCACCTACAGAGATCTGGTTAAATGGGAAGGATTGCAACACTGAGCTGTCTTTGGATGTTTTTGGGGCGCCTCAACGGCTGGACCGTGACCCTTCAGTCACTGGAAAGTCTCAAGGAGGAGGTGTCTGCTTGTACATGAATAAACAATAGGAAAAGACAGTGATTGTGCATGAGAAAATGTGCACCGCAGATATAGAACTATTGACTGCATCTATCTGGCCTTTTCTATTTCCCAAGAGAATTTCAGTTTGTTTCAATTTTATAAGTTGGTATGTCAGTGGTATACATTCATCCGAAATCTGATGTTCAGAAGGCAATGGATATTATCAGCCAAGTGGTGCATCAGTATCAGTTGAGTTCACCAGATACCCCCCATTTTATTATGGGTGATTTTAAAGGTCCCGTTTTTCATGGTTTTTTGAAGCTTTGATTGTGTTTATAGTGTGCAATATAACATGTGTTCATGTTTCGCATGTAAAAAAAAACACATTATTTTTCACATAATTTACTTATCTGTATACCGCTGTTTCCACTGTCATAAAAACGAGCTGATGACTTCCTTGTTCTATGAAGTCCCTCCTTCAGAAATACGTAACGAGTTCTGATTGTGCCAGCGGTTCCTGTGTTGTGATTCGACAGCAGTTTAGCGCATCTTGCCCGGAAAGGTCACGCCTCTTACCATAACGTGGAGATGCATGCGCTCAGTGTTATTGTAAACATGTCTTTAATTTTACCCTATCAATTTGAGCCGGAATCAGACCCGGTGATTGGACTGCGGGATGAAAATAACAGCGTTTCGACGACATGGCGACAAACACACTCTACAAACGCAACTCTTGTGTATTCCTGTGGGCGGAGGTTAGTCAAAAAACTGTTTTAGTGACGTCATTAAAGAAGGAAGTAGAGGGATGTAGTCCAAACTGGCCGTTCGATGTTCTTCTGTTAAATAAAATATCACGCTTGGCATTGAACTTTGAGCTTTAAAATTTTACAGATTTTATTTATACTCTAACAACAACATTACACACTAACTAAAGTTTGAAACATGGGATCACGAAGAACGGGACCTTTAACTAGTGCTCTTTGGAGGGAGTTTTAAATTCCCAGCAATATATAGACTGTCCTACACACCACCATAGAACACTGGATCTATGTTATGGGCCAATAACAGATGCATATGGATCCTTTCCCAGATCTCCTATTGGTTGTGCTGATCATAATGCAGTCTCTTTGCAACCATGCTTTAAACCAGTGTTGCAGAGAGCAAGGCCAGTCATTTGGCCATTTCAAAGATGGACTGATGAGAACATTTTACAGTTACAAGACTTTTTTGATTGTACCGAATGGGACATGTTTAAAACTTGTTTTGTAGATAATGATGAGTTAGTTGATGTAGTGAGCTCTTATATTCACTTTTGCGAAGAGTCGTTAATACCTGGGAAAAATGTAAAAATCTATGCAAATAAAAAGCCCTGGCTGACAAAATCATTGAAATATGTTTTAAATAAGAAGAAACAAGTTTTTTTTTTTTTAAATCAAGGCACATATTTGTAAAAGTGTCAGGTAAATAAACAAGTAAAATGAGAAATTAGGAGGGCAAAAATAAAATATAAGGCAGTAGTGGAGGAGAAGTTTATTAAGGGAAATATTCAGTCAGCCTGGAAAGGAATTAAAGCAATGGCTGGTGTACATAATAAGGAACCAACAGAAATTAATTTGGCTTAGTCTATGACAGAAAATAGTGATATGGCAGATGAATTTAATAACTTTTTTAGGCGATTTGATACACATTTTTAATGATAGGTGTATGGATTTTCACATTAGTTTACAAACAGAGTAATATTTGCAGATTGATAAAGCCTCAGTTTTGAGGGTTTTGCAAACCACCCAACACAATAAAAGTCCTGGGCCTGACAAAGTGAGTGGGAGAGTTTTGAGGAGTTGTGCCTATCAGCTCTGTGACATCAGTCATTTCATTTTTCAGAAATCCATCATTGTACCCATTCCTAAAAAGACCAATGCTAGACCAATGAACTATTTTAGACCAATTGCTTTAACATCATTATTAATGAAGTGTTTCGAGAGAATTATTAAACCTCGGATAATAGAGTATAGGTATATTAGTCAGTTAATTGATCTGCTACAATTTGCTTATAGGAGACATAGGAGTGTGGAGGATGCCACTCTGACTGTTAAATTTCATGTATAAATGTGGATACTGATGAGACTCATGCTCATTTGTTATTTATAGATTTTTCATCAGCGTTTAATACCATTCAACCACTTCCTTTAGCTGAACATTTGGTGTCCGAATTTGATATTCCTAAGGGCTTGGTGGCCTGGATTTTAGATTTTCGGATCAGAAGATCTCAAATAGTACGGGTAAATGGAGAACATTCGTGGGAGCTTTACTCTTCAGTGGGCTGCCCCCATGGCTGTATTCCTTCACCTTTATGATTTATTTTATACACTGATAGGAGAAAAAGTCAATATCCAGGCAGGCACATTAATAAATATGCCGATAATACGGTGGTACTAAGCCTGTTAAAACATGGCGAAACAGAGCATAAGTCTATTTTGAATGATTTTTTGGATTGGTGTAAGAGCTCTCATTTACAAATTAATGTTTCCAAGACTAAATATATGATAGACTTTTATAATACCATTGATATTTAGTCTAAAGTAGTTATTGCTGATAAAGAAGTTGAGAAGGTCAGCTCGTATATACATGTATCTGGGTACAGTAATAGATGAGAAGTTAAGTTGGTTGGAAAACTGCAAATCTTACTGTATCAAAACTAAAGTAAAACAAACGTTATATTTATTGAGAAAGCTTCAGTCCTTTAATGTGTATAAATCTACATTGATAATGTTCTGAAGATCTTTTATTGAAACTGTTTTAACTTTTGCTATGATTTGTTGGTTTTATGGATTAAATGTTAAAAGTAGATCCCAGCTGCAGACCACTGTTAACCTGGGGTCAAAGATTACAGGCTCTGTACAGTTGGGGTTGTCTGCTCTGAGTGAGAAAAAATGTTCTTAGGAAGTCTTTGTCTATCTTAGATGATTCATCTCATATTTTGTACTCAGAATTTGAACTGCTAACCTCAGGCAGACGATATAGAGTGCCCAAGTGGAGGACTGTCAGAACCTCTACATCTTTTGTTTCAAATGCAGTTTTGACTGTAAATACTGTACCTATTTGAAGCATAAAGATATGGTGTATCTTTTACATTTTTAACTATATCATGAAGAAATGGAGCATTGTTAAATGTTTCATAGCTGTGTATGTTGTGATGTTTTTTTATATTAGTTTTGTCTTGATGTCTTATTTTAATTGTGTGTTTGTGATGTTGAATGCTGCATAAATTTCCCTGTGAAGGGACAAATAAAGATACTACTATTACTACTATATAAGGGAGCGCCCTTTGTGCACTTTCTGCTAAATCCTGCGTCCGTAATCTGTTAAAATTAACAGTGGTTTGTAGGGGTGGGAATCTCTAGGCACCTCACAGTTCAATTCAATTACGATTCAGAGGGCTGTGATGTGATGATAAAACGATCATCGATGCATTTTTTTTTTTTTTCCTGTACGGATTTCTTTTTTCTAACTGTGTGACTACTTGGTACTTTTAAAGCAAAGTATTTGTAATGATCCATAATTAATTACTTCCAATATCTTTTATTAATTGAACAAATGGAAGTGATTTGGCAAATCAGCTGGAAAGTTACATTTGCCAGCAAATGTCCCAGCATTGCAAAGAACCAATAGGAAAAGAAATGTGTGTTAAATTAATACAGACTTCAAAATATTCTAACCAACATCCTCCTGTTATGTGCAATAAGCAATATAACAATATTATATAATATTAATAGTATATCAATAACACAACTTGCATGTAGTGTGGTTTGTACAGGGTTGTGTTTCCCTAAAGCAAGCATTTCAGTTTATTCATATGGAAGTTGAGCTTCACACTCACGCACTTCCATAGAAATTAATTGAAAACGCTCGCTCTGTTCCACTCGCTCCTTGCCAGTGGACACGCACTTTTATGTGCATGCCACTGTTACATATGCCCTGGGTCCATGCTCTATTTTCATTATATGGACCCCATTTCCCACAATTCTCCACCTAGGAACCAATCATGCACTCACACCTGTTTCCCATCAGTGCCCCTTTATAAGCTGCACTCACACAAAGGGCTGAGTATTGCCTTGTATTCTACCTGGTCTCTGTGTTCCTTGCCTTTGCCTAGCCTTGCCTGTGTTTTGACTCTGGACCGCTTTTCTTGTTTGATGAGCGTTTGCTGCCTTGTCTTGACCTTTGCCTGTGTTTCGTTTACTCTTTTGCCTAGCCTTCCTGTATCTGTTTGCTGGTGTTTGACCCTCTGCCTGTACGAATATGCCCATTCTGTTTATTAAAGCCTGCACGTGGATCTCCAACTCAGTTGTCCCGCTGCCATCCGTTACAGCCACAGACTGCCTGGGTGCTGCACTTCCGCACTTCAGAGTTCTGCCTTTTGCTTTCCGTCAACATTACTTTATCAGTTAACATTTAGAAAATCGACTTTTGACATTTGTGAATTGATTTGGAATCGTCTGCATTGTGATGCATCTAAGAATCAAATTTTCCCCCCACCCCTAGTGGGATATGTAGGTTGTGCAGTGGCAAGTAACTTAAAACTATTTCAAGGAAATCTATTTAAATGTGTTTTTAAATGGGAATCGCATCTCCTTACACTGGAGTTGGTTCACCCTCCGCCTATGATCAGAAAATTCACTGTAAAACCAAACAGTGAAATTAATTAAATTAAATGAGTTTGTTTCACTCAAATAAAAATTAAAGTTAATTGTACTTAATAGAAAAAAGTTATATTTACTCAATTTTATTGTAATAAGCTGAATCTAATATGATTGACCTTCTGCCTCGATCGCTTCGATCTTCAGGGAGTGAAGTTCTTATTGTACTTAGATTTCGGCAAGCTTCAATGAGCGGCAGGTCATTTTCCGTCATTGCACCTAAACTATGGAACTCTATACCACTAGCACTAAGGATAATAACCTCACTTTTGTTCTGTGTATTTATGTTGCATATATTCTTTGTTTGTCACTTATTGACACAATGTTGTTTATCTCTGTTTTATGTATGTAATTGTACCATGATATGCAGCTGCATTCATTTCTATCCCTGGACTGGGCAAATGTCTACTGTCCACTTAACTGATTAATTGATTGTGATATGACTGTTTTTGTTCATGTGAATTGACTGTCTATTATGTTACTGCTATAAAAAATTCAACATATTATTATTAATAGTATTATTGTTGTTTTTTGTTCAGGAGGAGCTGTAAAAGGTGGCTGCTGTTTTGGTTGTGGAGCTCGATGACTGATGTCTGTCTACATAAACGCTGCATAGCATGAAAGGCACTCAAGACGTATGATGTCTGCGTGAGCAGGGTGCACCGTGCACAGAGAAGCTGATTTTGTGCTCAGTCATACTGCATTAAGGTAAAGTATCTTCTAAAATATACTATCAGATATTATTCATTAATGTCATTATAGGACAGAAGATTAGTGCAAATAGCTAGAACTTGTGAATTGACTTGCTAGCTAAAGAGTGACCTGCACTGTCTAGTGATGCGTGGATCGCAGTTATATCCACAGGAGCTGCAGATAATCCGCGGGCGTCACACTGTCACAGTTTGCTTTTTGTTTATGACTTCATGTCTTATTTTGTAGTTTGATTCATGCTGCTTGTTTGTTCTGTGCTTCCCTTGCTCCTCATGTGCTCCCTTAGTCAATGTGTCATATGCTGATTGGTTTAATAGACTTGTTTGAGATGAACTACTTTAGCCTGCCACAGGCTGGCGAGATCTGCCAGTTGCAGGTGGGGGAGGAGTACAGACACTTTGTGCTTGCCATAGTGTGCTGAACCAATGTCATTCATGGCAGACCACACGATTTTTGCGTTGATTGTAGCCGAAGAAGTGAATGCGATTGAAATTCCCATGTTTTGAATGTCAGATATTCATTATCAAGATTGGTTAAATACAGGAACTTGTCTAAGAAAAAAACACACAACACATCTCACTTGTCATCACAGAATTGGACTAATGAGAATAAAGTGTGTCATCATCAAGGCCGATTTTGAGCAACTGCAACTACCTAGGCGGCTGGTCTCATTTTGCTCTCGCGGTACTTTGATATCACATGTGATTGTAAGGCGGCTGTAGTGCAGATCAAAGTTGACAAATTTTCTAACCAGAATGCATTGCTTTTGTCAGGCTGCAGCCGATCTTTGTGGTGCCGCATGAAGTCGAACAAGCCTATTATGTCATGTGGTTATGAGTTCTGGTTGTTCATTGGTTGTCTTAGTCATTCCTCCTTGTCTAAGTATTTAAGCTCTCATGTCTGCCATGTTTGTTTGCCATGTATTGGATTTACGTAACCCTGCTGTTGGTGAGTTTCATGTTCTTGTTTCAAGCCAAGCCATGCCAAGTCAAGTCTTTGTTTGTTTGTTTTGTTTATTTTATTTTGTTCATGTTTTAGATTCTTCTCAATAAACTGCACTTGGATTCTGCCAACTTGCCTCCAGTGGATCTTAAGTTACAGGGTCAAATAATAAAAAATATTATAAATTCTATATAAATATATTACTATAATTTTTAAATATGGATTCCCTTGCGGGTGAAAACACAGTCGGTTGTGTTTTAAATTAATCTAACCGTTTGGGTGAAAACTGGATCTGTGTCAGTATATTCGGTATGTGCGTTTGTTCTTAAAGCAGCCTAATAAACCGCTGCTGTCTGTCATTAAAGGGGTAGTTCAATGCGATTTCACTTTTTTAACTTTAGTTAGTGTGTAACGTTGCAGCTTGAGCATAAACAGTATCTGCAAAGTTACAGTGCTTAAAGTTCAATGCAAACGAGATATTCTCTTGTAAAGTTACAAAAACGACCAGTTTGGACTACAATAAGCTTCTTCCCGTGCTGGTGACATCATAAACCCTGCAAAACACTTGCTGTTCACATCACCTTGTATTTACCAGAATCTTGAGATCAACACGTGACGTTATATTCGGTGCTGTTCACGTCCTTTTGGTCCTTGGACTGGGAATTATGCGTTTCCATGGCAGCACTATCAACGCCTAAATGAATCTACAGCGGTCAGGTGGTACAGCGGCCACATGGAGCTTTCAGAAAACTCCCAGTTTACAAGCTGTAATTCCGAGCTGTACAAGGACGTGAACGCTTTTACAAGCTAGAATCTCGTAACTACAGGAATTACGAGGCTGCGTGAACGCACTTACTGCCCCCAGGAACATGCAACAAAGTGGGCGAGGCCATGTCGCGCAGCATGTGGAAGCGGAAGAGTTGTGTAACGTTACACCGGATGCTCGCGGCACGATGCGTCAAAAAATAATATAACCCATTATAATCTGTGATATTTTCTACACTGGATGCGGCGCTGAAGACAGCTTCTAGAATCTACAGCACAAAGGCTATTACTGGAAGATGATCAGTTTCCACTTTAAAAGCAGAAGCTGATGATTATGGGCCCCTAACTGGAAGTACGTTTTATTGTTTGTATTGTATTGTATATTGTACTGTTGCTATTTTTGGTTGCATCAAGGACATAACGTTATACAAAGTATATTTTTGCTTTGCTAGCCAGTTAGCTAAATTCTACAAACACCAACAAACTTCTATGTTTATAGACAAACAGTTGTTCATGCTATAAATTAAACAATACCTTTACAAAAATGCTACTACTCAGTCATGTATTCGGCTACAGTAAAGCTTTAATCAGGATAAAACTGTATATTAAAAGCTAACAAACAGCAGTGACAGCATATCTAAACACTTTGACACAAATACAAAATGAAATACCATTCATAAATGTCCTTTAAAAGCCGTGATTGCAGAGGTTCTTCTTTACCCTTTTCATCTGGGTCTGATTCAGGCTCTGATACAGCAATAGGCGCTATTATTTACATTTCCACCAAAAGTCCACGTAACTGGTTACAACTAAGGGGCATGGCGTTTCCGGACGCTTCAGCGAATCACGATGGCTCTGGATACACTGGGCCAGCTAACCAATCTGAGCACATTGCGTATTTTGGAGGGAGTGACTTCATAGAAGCAGGAAGTCAAACGAGCTGATCAAATGACATTGGAAACAGAGGTGTAGAATAAAGGTAAAATATATGACAAAATACGTTTAAAAAAAAAAAAAAAAAAAAAAAAAAAAAGCATTAAGACACGTTAAACTGCTCCCCAAACACACAATCAAGCCTAGAAAAAAAACACTGAACCACCCCTTTAATGTCAATCAAGCAACAAAAAAAAAAAAGAGAAAATACCTCACCGTTCTGACTGAATAACTCCTGACTGAAAATCTGTATAAGGATTAATGATCAATATTTCATTCATACAGTGAGGACTGTGCAGTGTTTTTAGATTTGATTATTCAATTATTTCTTACTTGAATGCTACTGTCAAATAGTTGTTAGTGCTTTTTTAATGTTTTAGATATTACATAGCAAATGAGAGCAACTCTCTATTATGTTCACAGCAGTATTTTTTTTTTTTTTTTTTTTTTTATATTTGATGAGTAAGTATTTATAATTTGTAACTAAATACTTTTTGATGTATTTGTACCCATCTCTGCTCTCAGGTTTTGTTCCAAGTAATTAATTCTTAATGTAGAGTATTGTCTTCTACATCGATTTACATTCTGTTACTAATCACAATACACAAACTACATTTTATATATATATATATTATTATCTTTATATTATTTATATTATATTATAATCACACACTGCAGTTATGTTGTTGGCTGTCAATGTTTTTAGCATTTATCAGCTGGGGGAAAAATCATTCTGAGAGTGACCCTACTGATATTGTTCCTCTGTGTCATTATTGGTTATTCCCTATTCTCATAGAATTAGAATGATTTTATAGTTATAGTTATCATCCTTGGTGTGAACAGGCCTTAACTCAAGGCCCAGAAACCACCCACAACATGGTAGCAATACCACGCACAGACGTGCACAGATCTCCGCCAGGGCAAGATCGCAATCGCGGTCCAGGTTGGTGGTTGTGGGTTTCTCCCTCAGTAGAAATCGCGTTCCAGGGGGGAGAAATGGGAACGCTGGGCACCGCGATGCAAACTAAAAAATCCGGTGAAAAATCTTCTGAAGGGGGACTCCTGAGAGGAGGGCTCTAGAGGACGCCATGCCCCTAGTAGAATGAGCCCCCAAGACCAAAGGTGAAGGCAGGTCAAACACCTGATAGGCCGAGGTCACCACCTCAGGATGAAGCCTCCAGTCCCCGAGCCTCATCCCCTTCCTCGACAGGATGTCTGCTCCCTGATTCTGGTCTCCGGGGACATACATTGCCCTGAGAGACAAAAGTTTCCGCTGGGACCACAGGAGGATCTTGTGCACCAGTCTGCATAGAGAGCACAACGTCAGACGTTCGTTAGTTCTCTGGGTAGGCGTCAACACGCTCATATCCGTGTTGTATCTCAACCCCAAGCTTTGAATATGGCCAAGGACGACATCTCAATGCCAAACTGCCATTTCTCGAGAATGGGCCAGTATAAGCCAGTCATCGGTATAATTTAGCACATGAATGCCCTGAAGCATCAGTGGGGCCAGGGCTGCATCCATTCACTTGGTAAACGTGCGAGGGGAGAGTGCTAGGCCGAACGGAAGAACCTGATTTTGGAATGCTTCGCCCCCAAAAGCGAACCTCAGGAACTCCCTGTGAGAAGGAAGGATGGATATGTGGAAGTATGCGTCCTTTAGATCTATCATGACAAATGTAGGGACCTTAGGTCATTTATTAGATCAATTTAATTGTTACAGGGAATAAGAATTGAATCAACTGTAAATGATTCACTGTAAATGATTCAGAATTAATATTTAACACTTCATCAATTATTCGTCCAGCGAAAATTGAGGTTAGAGTATTTTACCAATTCTGGATAAAATATTATTCTGCGGCCAACAGTAACAATATTTTATTATGATTATTGTTATTATTGTAATTATTATATTATAAGCAAGAGGTAACTTGATCTTTTAAGTTTAAGGCAGTAATTTGACATACACAGCACAAGAAACTCATATGTGAAAATCAAAACAAGGCTTATTGACTACTTCTAATGATTACAAGAAACTAAGGCTAAACACACACACACACACACACACACACACACACATACATGCACAGTTGATATGAGTCATGAAAAGTCCCAAGTTCAGTGCTAACTTAACTCATAACCTGAGGAAAATCACAAAAGCAGAGCTTTGGCTTGATTCTTTAGGTTTAAAGGAGTTTCACCAGTTTCCAGCAAGAGAGAGAGAAGTTTGCTTGTACCTGCGTTTGCTCTGACAGCTGAGGTAATCGGGTTGTTCCGTGACTCGTGTACAGCGGAATCCCGTTCTGGATTGGCTGTCTTTCAGGTGACGTCTTCTCGGGAAAGCCCTGTGGGTTGCGCGGAAGCTTTGAAGGATGTTGCTGGCTGGTGCAACTGTTCTGAGCGTCTGGCTTGAGTGGCTCTCTTCTTGGGAGACTTTGGTCAGATATTTCACGAAGTGTTTTGGAGTCTGGATGTGACGGCTGTTGAATGATCAGCGGCGCAGCTCGTGGTTGAAGTCGGCGACTGTTAGATGGAAAATCAGCCCCGGTCAATCAGTTCTCAATGACCCATGCGACTTTTCCGCCGTGGTCAAAGTAGCGGTGCTTCGGCTACCGGGCTTCCACGACTGTGCTTCAGTTCGACTTCTGACCGATTTCTGACCGATTTCGAGCGCTTTCTGACCTATTTCTGACTTTAGCTTGTTCGGACAGCATAGTTTTAAAGGAGCAATTTTGGCTCCATCCTTCAGATGCGATCCTCCAATGAGACGTTGCTACAGAGATTAGACACGCCTCGTCTATTGTCTATTGATCACATCGTGTGATATCTGCAGAACATTCTCCTGTTTTATTAACAACTTTATAAAGTTTCTTAATATTTTCCTGATACTGAATTTCAATGTTTCATTCACACAGAATTACAGAGAATTATAAACTCTGTATTTAGAGCTCAAACATGACACACTTCTTCCACACATATTACTAGACTGACCTAATTAAAAACAATGATTATAAGAGAAAGAAGATGCATACAGGAATACAAACATATAATGCATTGAATCCAACATGTTAGTAATCACATCATAGCAAATGTTATTCTGGATATAGTTAATACTTTAAGTAATCGACAATTGTCCCTTTTGAGATTCAAGATTGAGTCCTTAAGCATAGTTTAAACTTTGACCGGAGTCACGAGTGACCGGGTCAGGATGGATTGCTCAATACAAGGGAGGTATTGATAGGACAGATTCGTCTTTAAATCCGTTGATGGGTGTTTTCCTGTTCCGTCCGATAATACAAGAGGGTTTTGTGAGAGAATCAATAGATTTAATGTGATCAGATCCACGTGATGGGTTCTGATTAGTTTATTGCTGATGAGCTAAGAAGTCCTTTAGACAGAGTCCTTTGTTAAAAGAAGTCACGTCATCACTTCTGTTAAGGCTAGGTGTTTCCTGTCAGGAAATGGATCTTTTGGACCAAATGAAGCTTTGTTCAATCATGTTGTTCATTGATAAAGTCATTGGTAAGTTCTGTCGAGCGAGGCCCTACAGTCCCCCTTTTGCTTGGCGAGGTTCCTGGTGCGAACATCGGCAGGCACTGGAACAAGAGGCAGAGAGAGAACAGACACACACAAGACACAAACAACATCTCCATCACTGACTGAATTCTGGTGAAGGACTTGGGTATCTTGGAATAAACGGGTTCGGAACACTTCAACTAACAAAGGGGTGTGTTGTTTAAGATCAGTTGTAATTGGGTGGTTTTGATTGATCTAATTGTCAGTGGTTCGACGAGGAGGTAGAGGCATGATCTCAATCAGGTTGGTTGAGTTCTCGAATTCAGGTTCAGGTTCTTGGTCGATTTTATCACGTCGGAAGATACGCGGGACGCCCGACGTGCATCTATCAAAAGACTCTTGCACGGCGTTCACTCGCTTGTGCAGGAGGAAGGCCAGTGTCAAGGTCACAATATATCCTACAATAGTAGAGAAGCAAAGCGCTGTGTCAGCAGCAGACCAAGACCGAATGAATGACACGCCAGCGGGCGGAAGGCGAGCTATAGCTTCTAAGGCTGTGTCGACAGGAGTCAGATCAATAAGTTGCGTTCCTTCCTCCCTGATCCTCTCTTCCGATTCTGGATCGAGGATGAAGGAATGCTGTTTGAAGTACGGTGAGATTTCGAGTTCAGCCTAGTGCTCATCGTCGTGATACACTGCAAGATCGTCGATGTGGAGGATCGAGCCCTTAGGGACATTGATCCAGAGAGTTTGGTTAGGCAGGATAATGCGTGTGGCAGCTAGTGTCGGGTCTAATTGATTCTAGGCCGCAGAAGCCCTCGGTATTATCAAATACGAATGGTTTACTCGGGCAAAGATAATGAATGTCTTTCGTGAGCGTACGCATTTTAGGTTTGGGGCCTGGTACAACTGTTCGTTGTTATCGTGGTACGTCACGACCTCAGGAGTGTGTATTTTGAAAGTTCCCTTGCCAAAATCAAACATTCACAACGTCTTTGAGCCGGTAAATATTATTCAAATCGATAACGGGCAAACTGAGGAGGAAGACTAATGATATTGAAGGAGGAAAAAGGGAAAGCATGAGGAGAGAGAGAGAAAAGAAAACACAAAGAGACACAAGGACACTGAGTTTACTAGAGCAAAGTGAGTGTCACATGTGTGAAGCAACTCCTTTCTACTAGAGGTTGTCCCTAGCAGTGCTGTGGAGGAGCATGTGTAAGTGTTGTGTAAAACAAAACAAAAACTTTCCCTAGAATGACAAAGTCATTAGTGGGGTGTAGAGTATGGGATTGTCGGTCTGTGTCAGTGGGTTTGAACCTCCCCCTTTTCCTGTCGGTTGGAACCTTGGTGCCTCTTTATCTGGTTCCGATGGACCCATCGAAGGACAGGCTCATTGCGGCCTTGTCTGATTTTGATTCGGTAGGCGACAGGTGAGAGCTTGTCCACAATCTCATGTGGTCCTGTCCAGTGAGGTAGGAATTTCTTTGACAGGCGATGGGGAGCTTTCTGCCTTGGCTGGGCGAAGCTGTAGTACCACACTTTGTCTCCGACATTGAGTTCTTGGTAAGAGGCCTTTTTGTCGTAGTAGGCTTTACGACCTTCCGCGCTTCTTTGGAGGTTTTGTTGTGCGAAGGCGAAAGTCGCTCTCAGGTGCTGATGCAACTCTTCCAGATACTGATGAGTGGTGTAGGCGGTGACGAGGTTCGTGTCACCAGGTTGGTACAGCAGGTGTAGTGGTAGTGTCATTTGTCGCCCTGTCATCATTTCGAATGGGGCTACTCCGGTAGACCGGTGAGGGGTGGCCCTTATGGCCATCAGTACCAGAGGGAGCTTGATATCCCAATCCTTTTGGTTGGCGGACACATACTTCTTCAACATGCTTGCCACTGTCTTGTTGGCCCGTTCGACCTGCCCTGAGGAAATTGGATGATGGCTTATGTGAAGCTTGGCCTGTATGCCCAGGAGTTTCCATACATCCTGCATAACCTCAGCGGTGAAGTGGGTTCCTCGGTCAGAGTTGACTCTTAGAGGCAGTCCAAATCTTGAGAAGATGTGGTTCATTAACAGGCAGGCTGTTGTTTCTGCTGTATCGTTGGGAGCTGGGAGACACTCTACCCACTTTGTGAATTCGCAAACCACGGTGAGGAAGTATTTGTTACCCGTGTTGACCGTGGCAGGGGTCCTACCCAATCTATTTGGAGGTCCGACCATGGGAAGGTCATTCCTTTCTATTGTAGTGGTGCTCTGTGGTTTGGGTTTGCCGGTTGGAACTGGCAACACACCAGGCATCCTTTTACGTATTCCGTCACATCTTGCTTCATGCCAGGCCAATATGCTACTTGTTTGAGCATTTCATAGGTGGCCTTGGCGCCATGGTGTCCAGCGCATGGTGCATCGTGGGCGTGTGTCAGCATCATCCCCCTTTGGCTCTGAGGAACTACAAGCTTTGGCGCAGTTAGGGGCTCAGGGACATATGTGAGAATGCCGTTTTTGAGATGCAGCGTGTGCTTGATTGAGTGAAGATGGCGGAGATCAGAGGAATTGGATAGGTCGGAGGTGGAAATGGGATGAGTTATCGGGTCGGAAATGTGAGCGGCAATGGTTTGCAGCATGGGATCTGATGCTTGGAGGGTGAGGAGATCATCAGCAGTGAATTGAGGTGAGAGTTCAATATGGGAGGAGGCGGGGGTTTGCGCGCCAACGGCGTGCTGGCGGTGGGTTATGGCTGCAACTGAAGGGTTGGGTGGGAGGGATGGGAATTTCCAGGGCTCTCCATGTGATGCACCTGCTTTGGCAAGGGCATCGGTTTGGTCATTGAGATCTTTGTCTTGCCCTGGTTGGCGTGAATGACCACGGACCTTTTTCCAGTAGATGATCATGTCATGTGTGGTGACAATGGCATCGCAGGCTTGATGTTTGACAGGCTTGTTGTTAGCTGTCTTGAATTCATTCTGTTTCCATCCGGCTAGATGGCATGTGAAACTTAGACGGGCATAGTTCGAGTCAGTACATATCAGGAGTTCTTTGATGTTGTGGGAGGTGGCCAGTTGTAGGGTGATGAGGATGGCTGCTATCTCTGCATATTGAGATGAGTGAGGGCCTAACTTGAACTGTTGTGGTGGGCAAGGGTCATTGTTGAGCCAGACCACGCCTGCTCCCGCTTTCAAGTTGCCTTGTTGATTGTAGGAGCAACCATCGACATATGCTGTGGGCATGCCTTCACACACATTCTCCTCGAAGTACCTATAGTTTGTCAGTTGCGGTGGTGCCGGTTCTTTGGCTTCTGCTGAGGTATTCAGCGTGTCCGTTGAACAGGTCTGACAGGCTGCTAGCCCGTTTCCCAGCGAGGATTTGTGGTTTTGGGCATATCTTGCATCGACGTCTCGTCCTTGGAGCGTCATTAACCATGTAGCTATGCGGGCGTTGGTTACCACGCCATCCCTGATTCGTTGGCTGTTGAGGAAGGTCACTGGTTGGTGACACGTTTCAATGACAACCTTCTGAGCTCCAATGTAGTTAGAGAAACGCTGAATGGGTCATACAGTGCAAAGCAAGGCTTTTTCGCAGTCTGAGTATTTGCATTCTGGGGGAAGCAAGGTTTTGCTGGCATAAGCGACCACCCGTTTGTCTTTGTCGTGGAGCTGGTACAGACCTGCACTGAGGCAATGATTGGAGAATCCAGCTTCCAGATAGAATTCTTTTCCTGGGTCGGGGTAGGTGCTGTTGCAGGGTCGGATGACCCCCTTTTGTAGCATGGAGTCAATGATACCTTGCACTGATTCGTATGATGCTATCGGAATCTTGTACTGCCGCACAAATGTCGGTTGCGCATTTGGGTGAGTTGGGATGCGCACCATGTGGATATCAGTCAGGCCACAGTCCAGGGAATCCTTTGCGAAGGAGTCCTTGTATTTGCACAAAACTTCTTTAAGTCCTTGGCGATCCATTTCACTGTGGAGGGCATCCGCCTCGCTCAGGATTTGTTGGACTTGTGCATTGAACCCAGCATAGGGTTCCTCTGTGTCATTTGAGGGACTGTGGGCCTTGACGGTCAGTTCTACAGGTGACTCTGTTGCAGTCTGTGTTGACACAGCGTAGACAGCGAGGTGAGTGTCATCTGTAAGTTCTGATCGGCAGACACTTTCTTTAGGCACCGGCAGAATAGAAGTGATGGTGATGATCTCATGGGGCTTTGTGCAAGTTACGGTGTTGTGGCATTCATCTGACATTAGTTCAACTGGTATGTGGCCGACGACAGGAACTGTCAGTTCAAAGTCATGGAACGCCTGGTTGATGAGCCATCCCAGGTGACTGGCTTTTGGCACATTGATGTCTTTGGCCGTACAGTTGTTGAACAACACATACACAGCACGAGATGACACTTCTATGAGAGGTGTGGCTTCCAAGGTCAGTCCTAGTTTTAGGCAGGTCCTGGAAGGTTGGAAGAAGCCTAGCTTACTGTTAAGGGTCTGGCCAGGTTGCATGTTGAGGCGGACACTGACACTCTTGCTGTAAGCGGGGATTGTGGCTTCTTGCTCGTTGATCATGGCGCATGCGTCTGGTATTGTTTGACCAGATCGAAGATTCTTGAGGTTGACTGAAGATGTCAATTGGTGTGACAGGGGAGCCCATATGACGTCATTCACGGTGTCAACGCAGGCGTTGAGACGGACCATGATGTCTGCTCCTATGTAGATGTCATGAGGCAGGTTGGGGACAACCAGGAAGTAGTGACTCAAGAGTCTGTTGTTCCATCGTATGTCTACGGCACAGACAATCTTGGAGGTAGCCATGGTTGTTGACCATGGATTGAGAGGGAAGCGGCTATGCTTCAAGACGTGTGGTATGCTCTGATTTGTCTGCTTCAATGTTCTGAAGAGCTTCAGGCTGATAGCTGAGTTTTCAGCCCACAGGGCTAATGCTGCATCAGGCACTGATGTGTCTTGGACATTTATGGCAGTCATGATTCGGAGGGAACCTGAGTCTGACGCTTGCAGTGAGCAGAGGAATGGGTCTTGGTTCCTGTTGCTTGGAGTGGAACTTGCTCTTGACTTTGAACTTGCATCGTCAGTCAGTGGATGGGGGGTGGTGTCTGTGACTTGACACTGCAATTCGTTGGAGTTTACTGAATGGAGGGGCAGAGGCTCACGGACTTGTGTCCACATCTTCAGGTGTTTGAAGTCTATTAAGGGTTCAAAGCGGTTAAGCAGGTCTTTCCCAATGAGGAGAGGATATGTGTTGAGTGGTGAGACGTATACTGGGTGAACAAGGTTCATTGTTCACTGACTGTTTTGCAGGATGTTCAGGTGAGACTTCTTGTCCGTTTGAAGTTATGGTGCTTGTGGTTCTCTGGGAGAGAGATGAGGTGCTGTTCTCTGGGGTATGTTGAGTCAGGTGGTCGCTGCCATCTCGTCCGGCCGCTAGTCAGGATGAATCTGGTTTCTTTTTCTCTTCCCATTTCCGGTCGTCCTCCTTTCGTTGGAAGAACTCTTTCATCATCATTTTCATCAGCTCTTGAGAGTCGAAACAAGATGAAGTCTTTTGTTCTGGTATGGATTCATTTTGAGCTCTGCCAGCTTGGAATCTTTGTGAGTTTTTTCGTCGATTCCTTGGGCTGGTTGCTCCAGGGTGTGTTTGTCGTTTTCCCTTGGATTCCCATGAGCCTTTTCCTCTGGTGTTTCCAAATGAGCTTGGCTGATTCCAGGTTTTCTCCCAATGACTCTCATGAGGTCTTGATTGGTTCCATGAATTTTCCCAGTGACGTCCAGGTGAGCGTTGTCGTCCACGTGGTCCATCCCAGCGGTTGTCTCTCTGTTTAGGTCGAGTACCAGTGTGGGAGTCCCACTCTCTGTTGGACGAAGATGCATTCCACTCTTTGGGTGTCGGCTTGGCAAGGTCTTGACGCTGGGTGCCCTCTAGGGCCAGCCCTTGACTCTGTGTGTTGAAGTCAAGAACTGTGGTGGTTTTGGTGCCCTTTTCTAAGGCCATCTTCTGTTTACAGTAGGCTTTGTGCGCCAAGTCTTTTAACTGTTGAGCACTCATTGTGCGTGGACAGGCAAGGACGCCGAGATGGTGGCTCACCCCAGGATGGAGGTTTCTCAAGAAGAGAGTTTTGAAGTTCAATTCCTCCTCCATGCTCTGTTCGTTGCGAGACCCGAAGTATGCTAGCCTTAGTCGGCTATAGAAGACTTGAGGAGTTTCGTGACGACCTTGTTTTGTTTCCAGGGCAGCCACTAGTCCTTGTTCTGACTCAGGGTCTGCAAACTCTTTGATGAGAGCTTCTCGGAGCAGGTGGTAATCAGTCTTTGTGTGGGCAGGCTGCCGGTCCAGGAAGCTGCGCACTTCAGAGCTGGATGTGGCTCTGAGCAAATAAAGTCTATCTTTGTCAGTGACATTGGGTCTCATTTCCAGATGGAAGTCAATATCTTGCAGATAACTCTGAACATTTGGACTACCTGGCACATTTGGAGTGAATTTGCCAATGTTTCTAGCAAGCTTGTCAAGGTCTCTGAGGTCCAAGCCATGAGATGATCTGTGGCTGGCTGGAGCACGTTCTTTTAGCTTAGTGGGGAGGTAGGATACTTCGGAGGGAGCAAGTGACTGTTTTGGCACTGCCCCCTTTTGATCATGTGCCAGTCCAGGAACAGGGGAGCCGGTCCTGCTTGGCAAAGGTGAAGTCGGTGTCCGATGTGTTCTTGACGGCTCACAGCGCAATTCATATGCATGCTTGAGTTCCTCTTTAATACTGTCAGACTCTTCTTTGATGTAGTCAAGCTGTTGTTTTAGGCGGCTGACCTCATTTCTTGACTCATTCAGGTGAGTTTCGAGAGCTTTAATTCGGCTGTTCTTGTCTCTGAAGTCAGCCTTTGCTTTTTCCAGTAGCTGTTCTGCGTACTGTAGCTTGTCGGAGAGGTCAGCGTAGTCTGCTCTGCCTCGTTCCATTTCTTGGGAGGATTTCAAAGTACCAGGACTGTGATTGTTATTAAAATTCCCTTCGGGGTGAAAGAAAAACAATAACAATGACAGTATTGGTTTCTCAGCTAGTAGGATTGACAACCATGCACCACTTAAAGCGTTTCTAGACGCGTGCTCTGGGTTTATGGACGCCTACCAGTCTCCTTGTTGACCTGCTCGAGCCTAGGCTGGGTAGGATAACAGGATGAGGAGGGAAGGTAAAGTGAGTGTCATACTATTTTAAAAGAAGTGTTCCGTTTCCCAAATATTTGTTAAATATTTCTCAAACACTCTGCTTTTATGACTTTCACAGGTACAAATCCAAAAACCAGCAGCAGTAGTCAAACCAGAAGAGGACCGCTGAGAGAGAGAGAGAGAGAGAGAGAGAGAGAGAGAGGAGAAGAAAGAGAATGAAGTTTTGCTCCCAAAATTTTGAAAAATTACAGGGTTGACAGAGTGGTGGCGCTAGGGAGTCGCTACACCTAGGGGGTTGGCTTACTGCGCTAGCAGGAGAAGTCAACTGACCCAAGTATTGAGGGAGACCCCAAAATTTTCCTTTAAATAAATGAATTAAATCAAAGACTGAGGGAGTGAAAGTCTGAGACTAAACTTTATTTTAAATGAAATTTTGAATTCAAATTTGGAAGTTGTGAATTAAAATTGTAATGGGTTCAGCATTAAACATTGAGAGCAATTATAATCAAATTAATCAATCAAGTATTATCTGAATTAGGGAAGCCCAAATCCTAATTAATGACTAATGAAATTAAAATTTCAAAGCCATAATTATTAGTTAATGATTAAAATTGCCAGATGTTTGTAAGCCACTACCATTAAATTAATCCACAAATATCCTTACCATATGAAAGCTAAACTGCAATTGATTATGAAATTGATTTACAATTAAAATTGAAATCGAATTAAAATTCCCAATCAAAAATTCATATTCCCAGATGTCAATAAAATCTACAAGAACAATTATAAATAACAGGAAATGTCCTCAAAAGTAATCAGGATGATTGCTAATTACTAAAACAAAACAGTGTTTAACTGACAAGAGTAAATTTAGGAGAGAGAACTCTCAAACAAATTATATTAAAAACCAGGTTTATTAATTTAACATTTGTTAAGTTCTTTCAAATGGGAGGAGATGAGAAAAGATAAGACGTGTAAGTTAGACAGAGAGGGAGGTGAAAGCACTAGAGTGAATTAAAGTTCAGTAAGAAAGAAATCATTCCAACATTGCAACATTGCATTCAGACCACAAAATGCTATGCTAGCCACTAGCCCTTTAGCAATGCTACTAGCTTTACATAGACTGCAATGCAACCGCGCTAGTTTTAGCTAGCTCAGCTTGCGCTAAGCTTTGTTTACACACAGTTGAATATGGCGCTGGCAGACTGCGCATGCGCACTTAAAGGTTACCCCGGGAAAGGTTTCTTAGGGCTTCCGGGTTACAGCTGTCACTGTCGTGGTGACCGTGACGCACAACAAAGAGTACGCTTGTTCTATACTCTTTGCACACAGATAACGAACATACAAAATCACATTAATCATTGAACTGACGGCGCAGTTCTCAATGACAATGAACCATTCAGCTTCTCATGTTTCAGAGCTGAACAACACCCACAAGTTAGAGTGAGGCACATTAATCCACAGATTTTTCTGCAATTAATAATAGTAACATTACTGAGATCTCGGCGATCTGAATCATTCATGTCAGTTTCTGGACACGCAACAACATGCAGGATTTACTGCAACAAATACTTGATCAAGAATTTTTAAAATAATCCCATTCAAATCAGACTCAGACACGTAGTGTTTAGAGTATTAATATCTCATCTCACGAATGAGCGGATATAGGCGGCACATTAGGTAGCTACTCTCTAATGTAACCATGCAGGGATTTTAGCTTAGTTGAAATAACATTGGAACACGCAATATTATCCACTATAGCTACAAGGCCTTAAAGAACAAAAGCAAGGAACACGCTTACTCTGTCCTGGTGCGCTCTCAGGCGACTTTCCTTTTGCCTTGGCAGACAATCTTAGATTAATTTACTGCAGTTTTAACAACAACAACAAAACGTACAGACAAACAACTCGAGTTCAGATTTCATTCATCCACCGCGCCTTATATGCAATCATTGTAATGACGATCAAAAGCCTCGTTTCTGTTTCTAATCTATCTTCCGGATCAATAGAAAAGATACAATCACACAAGTTACTTGTTTTGTGTACAAATTAGATTAAACTGCCCGCATTCTCCACCATTTAATACTGTAGGGACCTTAGGTAATTTATTAGCTCAATTTAATTGTTACAGGGAATAAGAATTGAATCAACTGTAAATGATTCACTGTAAATGATTCAGAATTAATATTTAACACTTCATCAATTATTCGTCCAGCGAAAATTGAGGTTAGAGTATTTTACCAATTCTGGATAAAATATTATTCTGCGGCCAACAGTAACAATATTTTATTATGATTATTGTTATTATTGTAATTATTATATTATAAGCAAGAGGTAACTTGATCTTTTAAGTTTAAGGCAGTAATTTGACATACACAGCACAAGAAACTCATATGTGAAAATCAAAACAAGGTTTATTGACTACTTCTAATGATTACAAGAAACTAAGGCTAAACACACACACACACACACACACATACATGCACACACATTCGCGGAGTTGATATGAGTCATGAAAAGTCCCAAGTTCAGTGCTAACTTAACTCATAACCTGAGGAAAATCACAAAAGCAGAGCTTTGGCTTGATTCTTTAGGTTTAAAGGAGTTTCACCAGTTTCCAGCAAGAGAGAGAGACAGCTGAGGTAATCGGGTTGTTCCGTGACTCGTGTACAGCGGAATCCCGTTCTGGATTGGCTGTCTTTCAGGTGACGTCTTCTCGGAAAAGCCCTTCTCGGAAAGCCCTGTGGGTTGCGCGGAAGCTTGGTTGAAGTCGGCGACTGTTAGATGGAAAATCAGCCCCGGTCAATCAGTTCTCAATGACCCATGCGACTTTTCCGCCGTGGTCAAAGTAGCGGTGCTTCGGCTACCGGGCTTCCACGACTGTGCTTCAGTCCGACTTCTGACCGATTTCTGACCGATTTCGAGCGCTTTCTGACCTATTTCTGACTTTAGCTTGTTCGGACAGCATAGTTTTAAAGGAGCAATTTTGGCTCCATCCTTCAGATGCGATCCTCCAATGAGACGTTGCTACAGAGATTAGACACGCCTCGTCTATTGTCTATTGATCACATCGCGTGATATCTGCAGAACATTCTCCTGTTTTATTAACAACTTTATAAAGTTTCTTAATATTTTCCTGATACTGAATTTCAATGTTTCATTCACACAGAATTACAGAGAATTATAAACTCTGTATTTAGAGCTCAAACATGACACACTTCTTCCACACATATTACTAGACTGACCTAATTAAAAACAATGATTATAAGAGAAAGAAGATGCATACAGGAATACAAACATATAATGCATTGAATCCAACATGTTAGTAATCACATCATAGCAAATGTTATTCTGGATATAGTTAATACTTTAAGTAATCAACAATTGTCCCTTTTGAGATTCAAGATTGAGTCCTTAAGCATAGTTTAAACTTTGACCGGAGTCACGAGTGACTGGGTCAGGATGGATTGCTCAATACAAGGGAGGTATTGATAGGACAGATTCGTCTTTAAATCCGTTGATGGGTGTTTTCCTGTTCCGTCCGATAATACAAGAGGGTTTTGTGAGAGAATCAATAGATTTAATGTGATCAGATCCACGTGATGGGTTCTGATTAGTTTATTGCTGATGAGCTAAGAAGTCCTTTAGACAGAGTCCTTTGTTAAAAGAAGTCACATCATCACTTCTGTTAAGGCTAGGTGTTTCCTGTCAGGAAATGGATCTTTTGGACCAAATGAAGCTTTGTTCAATCATGTTGTTCATTGATAAAGTCATTGGTAAGTTCTGTTGAGCGAGGCCCTACACAAACCAGTCCTCAGACCTGATTTGACTCACGATAATGGGAATAGTGAGCATCTTGAACGGTTGGAAGATAGAGAGAGAACGGTTTAAGTGCCATAGATCTAAAATCGGACGGTCTATGGCCTCCTTTACCAGCAGGTACTGAACTTCCTGTTCCGACACCTGATCCTGCGGTACGCAGGACCCTTGGAGATATATTCGGGAGGCACTGCCATGCCCTGAAATTATCTACTAAGGGATCTTGGGTTTTCGTCGACACCCTGAAGCAGATGACCAACAGGGATTAATCGAAAGCAACTTTCAGGTGTGCATGCGGACACGAGCACTGCTTGGCTGCAAGCCCTTTGGGGAGGACACTGCAGTGTGCGTGTGTGCCGGAAACCGATGTGTCCCGAAGCGTGTTGAATGGCGGGAAGCAAACATCGATTTCCTGAGGGCTCCCTGAACATTTGTTTTTGATCCTGCACTGGGCGGAAGAAGCCGCAGAGCAGGCTTCCGTGTCAGGAATGTGGAGCAAGTGGAGGTTTGTCGTTGTCTCACTAATTGTGTCAAATTCTGCGCTCCTATTATTTTTTGATTTGACAGTTGTCATAGGTCTGTGCATCAAAACTTCTGACACTGCCAGAATTTCATTGGAGGTAAAATTTGATCGCAATGGTCATTAATTGGCTATCGGTGAACATATCACACTATGTAGGGCCTCGCTTGACAGAACTTACCAATGACTTTATCAATGAACAACATGATTGAACAAAGCTTCATTTGGTCCAAAAGACCCATTTCCTGACAGGAAACACCTAGCCTTAACAGAAGTGATGACGTGACTTCTTTTAACAAAGGACTCTGTCTAAAGGACTTCTTAGCTCATCAGCAATAAACTAATCAGAACCCATCACGTGGATCTGATCACATTAAATCTATTGATTCTCTCACAAAACCCTCTTGTATTATCGGACGGAACAGGAAAACACCCATCAACGGATTTAAAGACGAATCTGTCCTATCAATACCTCCCTTGTGTGAGCAATCCATCCTGACCCAGTCACTCGTGACTCCGGTCAAAGTTTAAACTATGCTTAAGGACTCAATCTTGAATCTCAAAAGGGACAATTGTCGATTACTTAAAGTATTAACTATATCCAGAATAACATTTGCTATGATGTGATTACTAACATGTTGGATTCAATGCATTATATGTTTGTATTCCTGTATGCATCTTCTTTCTCTTATAATCATTGTTTTTAATTAGGTCAGTCTAGTAATATGTGTGGAAGAAGTGTGTCATGTTTGAGCTCTAAATACAGAGTTTATAATTCTCTGTAATTCTGTGTGAATGAAACATTGAAATTCAGTATCAGGAAAATATTAAGAAACTGTATAAAGTTAATAATAAACAGGAGAATGTTCTGCAGATATCACGCGATGTGATCAATAGACAATAGACGAGGCGTGTCCAATCTCCGTAGCAACGTCTCATTGGAGGATCGCATCTGAAGGATGGAGCCACAATTGCTCCTTTAAAACTATGCTGTCCGAACAAGCTAAAGTCAGAAATAGGTCAGACATCGCTCGAAATCGGTCAGAAATCGGTCAGAAGTCGGACTGAAGCACAGTCGTGGAAGCCCGGTAGCCGAAGCACCGCTACTTTGACCACAGCGGAAAAGTCGCATGGGTCATTGAGAACTGATTGACCGGGGCTGATTTTCCATCTAACAGTCGCCGACTTCAACCACGAGCTGCGCCGCTGATCATTCAACAGCCGTCACATCCAGACTCCAAAACACTTCGTGAAATATCTGACCAAAGTCTCCCAAGAAGAGAGCCACTCAAGCCAGACGCTCAGAACAGTTGCACCAGCCAGCAACATCCTTCAAAGCTTCCGCGCAACCCACAGGGCTTTCCCGAGAAGACGTCACCTGAAAGACAGCCAATCCAGAACGGGATTCCGCTGTACACGAGTCACGGAACAACCCGATTACCTCAGCTGTCAGAGCAAACGCAGGTACAAGCAAACTTCTCTCTCTCTTGCTGGAAACTGGTGAAACTCCTTTAAACCTAAAGAATCAAGCCAAAGCTCTGCTTTTGTGATTTTCCTCAGGTTATGAGTTAAGTTAGCACTGAACTTGGGACTTTTCATGACTCATATCAACTCCGCGAACGTGTGTGCATGTATGTATGTATGTGTGTGTGTGTGTGTGTGTGTGTGTGTGTGTGTGTGTGTTTAGCCTTAGTTTCTTGTAATCATTAGAAGTAGTCAATAAACCTTGTTTTGATTTTCACATATACGAGTTTCTTGTGCTGTGTGTCAAATTACTGCCTTAAACGTAAAAGATCAAGTTACCTCTTGCTTATAATATAATAATTACAATAATAACAATAATCATAATAAAATATTGTTACTGTTGGCCGCAGAATAATATTTTATCCAGAATTGGTAAAATACTCTAACCTCAATTTTCGCTGGACGAATAATTGATGAAGTGTTAAATATTAATTCTGAATCATTTACAGTGAATCATTTACAGTTGATTCAATTCTTATTCCCTGTAACAATTAAATTGAGCTAATAAATAGGCTAAGTCCTTACACACTAGCAATGTCAAAATAAGTTTTTAGGATTCACAAAAATTTACCCCATATTCTGGTTTAATAAAGTATTTATATAACCTCATATTTTTCAAAAGGACAATTAATTAATGATTAAAAGGACAGTTGCTTCACAAACAGTGCTTTCTTAAAAAGAAGAATTGCTTTTGCAAAACAGAATTGTGCAATTATGCCTGAGTAATAGATCATACTATGGTGTCATTAAGAAAGACAAACAACAGGCAGATAGATGGATGGATTTATGCATGAATTAATTTGGTGGTAAAATTTATAGATAGATGCTGTAGAATAACAAAGGTGATTAAAAGGATGCATTTACTGGCCGCCTTCACTGCTTCATGACTGTTTGGGAAGAAAAAGGGATACAAATGATCTAATTTGCAAATGCAGCATATCATAATAACAGTCTATCAAAATAGCTGACATAAATCTGGAAATATAGAAGAATATCAAGCCTTACAAGCACATTTATCACATGTGCAAACATATTTACACAAGCCACCTGTTGTACCTTCCTCCACAGCCGTTCTGTCATTTTTCCGTAAATCATCACACCATTTGTTTTTAGTGAACAGGGTAGAAGGAATACATGCCTTTAACACTGCTATTGGCTGTAATTTTGTTTAATTAGCGATGGGGAACAAATACAAGGCTTTCGCTTGCATGCAAAGCGATGTGATTAACCACCAGCTTTGTTTAACAAAGGCCTGTCAATCATGCCTTCTTTGTCTGTACTGCTAATCGCCATTTCATTGTTGAGCAAACATAATTTCCCCTTTCCTAAATAAATAGATTATAAATAAGATGAATAATTCATCAACTGTTCCGTGGTCAATTGCCATTTTCCTTGAAGCAGATGCCACATCATTATTAAAAGAACAAATGGGTTATTGCTCGAGTTCAAATATTAAAGCTTTTAAACAGACATTCTTCATTTTTGCTCTATTCTTACATGGAAATGAGGGATCATCTGATATTTGGTGCAGTAACATCATGTCCTATGGTTGTTTCCTATAATTATCTGGAGTTTTATACAAAATTGTACTAAATAAAAATGAAACAGCGGGGCTGTCAGTTTGAGGCAAAGTATTATTATTTTTATTTTATTTATTTATTTATTGCAAAATACAAGACAAATAGTAGGAAGAAGTAAGCAAAATATATATATTTACCAAGTAGGTAGCACGATAATTCTTTTATTAATTCTTTTTCATTAATCTAAAAATGAGTGTGTGCCATTTTGCTTACGTTTAGGATGAGGAGAGCTTTGTTGTTTCTGTGCTTTGTTTATGGACAAACTTTCCATGGTGGGAAAAATCACAAATTAAATCTTTCAAATATCTCAATTGTTTTTCCTAGACTACAGTGAAATTATATACAAATGGAGTCTTTGTTACGTCTTTTGCTTCAAGCTTCGCTCCCAGTAATCTGTCTGGAGATCCTAGAAGATTACAGATCTCAGATACAGATTTTCCAACATACTGATGTCTGCGAAGTCACAGATCTCCATGAACATTTCTAACAAGATCATAAAATCTGATCTGGTACACATTTTATACATTTTGTGTAGCCTATGTCAACAATTGTCTCAAGTGTGTCTATTATTTTTCCTCTAAAGAAATTTAGAGCAACATCTGAGACTTAAGTTGATCATTAAAACATTTATGAACTGAGCAAATTTTATTAAGTCTCCTGATGTATGCAAAAGCAACCTCTGAACAATAAGACTTTCCTCTAGGTAAATAACTGATGGCCTTAAATCCTGACCATCCCCTCCATGCACACCAGATAATTTTCAGCTGTCAACCCTGCTAATTTTGCATGCACATATGATTGACACACTGCAGAATCTGGAGATTGCCCATGGAGAATGTGTCACCACCAATAAGAGCTTCTAGAGCATACAACACTGATATAACATCAAATGCATTCACACATGCCACAAGACATTCACAGTTAGTAAGGCTTAAAGAAAAGAAGAAAGAAGAGCACAAACACAAGAGGACCGGAGGGTAATCTATGTAACCAGCTGGCAGGATTATTTATGCACATAAACAGCACATTTTTCTGCCTCATAATTACTTTTTAAGAAGTGCACTTAAATAAATACTGCTAATTAGTATCATGTTTACGCATTCTTCACTTTATTTTAAAACTTTTACTCTGTCATTTTGCTTTTGGCCAGCAGCGCAGGCGTGTGTGATTAACCACAGAGTTTAATTAGCTAGGCACCACTAAACAAAAAGTGCTTTTATGAGAGATGGCGGAGAGGTCTAAAGCAACTAGTTTTGGGGGCAAGAAAGCTGCCCCTCTTAAAAACATCAGAGAGCTAGTGTGAAGTGTGTATGGAACACTTAACAGATGATATGCATTTTCAAAAGAGGTAGGAGAGCAGATTACAGTTTATCTCGCTCTGCTTTGTGATGCAATTACAGTTTCACATGGATTGTGCAGAGGAACTGAGGTAGTGTTCGCTTACCAATTCATAGAGGTAATAGAGTTTAAAGATGAATAGAGATCAAATGGTTTAAAATGTCACTTATCTGTCATCTCTATTTATTTCTTCTACACAGACATTGAGCTGCATTAACTATGGCAAGCAGTATTAATTTACCCCAGTTCAAGGCTGTGCTTTTAAGTAATGCCACACAGTATACAATATCTTAAACTGATAACGTCAGACTGGCTCAAGAATGGTAATAATGTTTAACCCTCTATTGCAGTGTTTCTCAACCCTGGTCCTGGAGGACCCCCAACACTGCACATTTTGAAAGTCTCCTCTGTCTGACACACTCATTTCAGGTAGTGGAGTTTCTTCTAATGAGCTGATGAGTTGAATCAGGTGTGTTTAATTAGGGAGAAAGACAAAACCTGCAGTGTTGGGGGTCCTTCAGGACCAAATTGAAATCATAGGTGAAAAAATAAGATGGGAAGAAAAAGTATATTTCATTGTTTTTGCATTTGCTCAGAAAACTCTTGTGATGGAAATGGAGTAATGCAATACTTTTGCAAAAGAACACAAAAGCATCGACTTTTGTGAGACAAATGTGAGACCACCAGAATCTCTAGGTAAGGAGAACAGTGCGTGATGTTATTGAGATCTCTTGTAAAACTTTAAAGGAGACTATTGTGAGACTGTTAGTGTTTTTGTCTCAGGAGACAAGTGTGAGAAGCAGGAGACTCAAGCAGAAGTCTCTATTTGATGTTAAAGTTACCTCATTTTTGTCTACGAGAAAAAAATTTCAGATGTTAAAGAGATCTCATTTTTTATTTTTCTTTCCTTTGGATACAGAGGACAAATGAAAGTACCTGGATCTTGATTTAAATGTTCTTGATATCGAGGATGCATCGAATGCTGACTTGAAAGAATTGAATCACTATAATCATTAAAGCAGGTGAAATCTTTATTTTCTGGTGAGTTGTATGTTGTTTTTTAGATGTAATGTAAAAGTACATTTTACATTAAAGTTGTAAAAGTTATTTTACATTGATGTTAGTGGCATTTATGTTGTCAAATGAGTTGTATCTTTGTATCTCCAGAGTTCATTTTAGTTGCACCCTTGGTGTGAATAGGCCTTTTGGCTGAAATTTGTTTTACTTTTTAGGGCCCGAGCACTGTTGGTGTGAGTACCCTGTTGTAACTGCTCGGTCAACTATTCTTCTTCAAAATGAATCGTGTGTTTGAGGGCCTAAAACTCATGAAATGCACACGCGTTAGAAGTAGTGAAAATTTACATCTGATATGGGTTTTAGATGTCTAATATGAGAATTAGGTGTGGCAAAATGGCTCGATGGCACCACCTACAAAATTAAATTAAGCGCCCTTCGCGGTACATTTCACGTAGAAGTATGAAATTCTGTACACGCATGTAACAGCCCAATACCTACAAAAAAATCCCTGGAAGCAAAATCTGAAAACCCAACAGGAAGTGAAATATTTTAAGTTTAATTTTTAAATATTCTCTGCAAACTTTTTGCAGTTTTTGCCATTTACAGACGTTGTACTTTAACAAACTCCTCCTAGAGCTTTAATCAGATCAACATCATATTTGGTAAGTCTAATGTAAAGACCTTTGTGACATTAAATTGTATTAAATTAAAGTGTTTTTGCTGAAGGGTGTGTCCATGGCGGCCTGAAAATATTTTATGTTTTGCCATGAAACAGGAAGTTGTTGTAACTCGGGCATACAATGTCCGATCTGTCCCAAACTTCACATATTTTATTAAAGTCCTGGCCTGAAGACATCTACATGCCAATATTTAGTTACAGTCATAGCGCCACCTGCAGACAACAGGAAATGTCATGTTTTAACCAGAACAACATCATATTTGGTCAGTCTAATCTTAAGGCCTTAGCGATGTTACATTACTTTTATTATCTTGAGTTTTCGTTGAACAGCGTGTCCGTGGCGGCCTGACAAAGTCTGATGTTTCACCATGAAACAGGAAGCTGTTGTAAGTCAGGCATACAATGTCCAGCCTGCCCTAAACTTCACATGTTTGATAAGAATCCTGGCCGGAAGACATCTACATGTAAATATTCAGTGAGTCATAGCGCCACCTGTTGGCAACAGGAAATGACATGCTTTACACTGTAATTCACTCCCTGAAACACATTTAAATATTCCATGAAGTACCAAACATGCTAGAAAAACATTAAATCATGCAACACTTGGCTAAGTGCTAATGTATGCTTTTATTGCTAAGAAAAAGTAAGTTGTTGTAACTCAGGCATACAATGTCCAATCTGCCCCAAACTTCACATGTTTGAGAAGAGTCCTGCCCTGAACACATCGACATGACAATATTAAGTTATAGTGATAGCGCCACCCACTGGCAACAGGAAGTGACGTGTTTATTACTGTGATGCACTACTAGCAACATACTAAAATATGCAACTAAGTGCTAATGTTACGGTTCACTCCAAAGGAAGATGAGGACAGTAGATACAAGTAACACAATATAGTTTAATCTCAAGGAATGGAAGCACAGGCGACAGCAAACACAAGTAACATCAAGACAATACCGGACACTGAACAGAACACAGGCAGGAACTTAAATACACAATGCAAATGACAGACAGCTGCGAGGGTAATCAGTGTCCACGGTGAATGATGAGTGGCGGGAACTGAAAAAAAAGAAGCACATGATAATCAAAACAAGCGGGACAAGACGGTGACTGTGACAGCTAAACATGCTACAAACATTCTAAAACATGCTAGCAACACTTAGTTGAGTGTTAAAGCATGCTATTATCATCATGAAACAGGAAGTTGTTGTAACTCAAGCATACAATGTCCAATCTGCCTCAAACTTCACATGTTTGAGAAGAGTCCTGCCCTGAACACATCTGCACGACAATATTCAGTTATAGTAATAGCGCCATCCACTGGCAACAGGAAGTGGCATGTTTAACACTGTGATGCACTACTAGCAACATAATAAAATATGCAACTGAGTGCTAAACATGCTACAAACATTCTAAAACATGCTAGCAACACTTAGCCTGGTGTTAAAGCATGCTATTATTGTCATGAAACAGGAAGTTGTTGTAACTCAAGTGTACAATGTCCAATCTGCCTCAAACTTCACATGTTTGATAAGTGCCCTGGCCTAAGACATTTACATGCCAAAATTTAGTTATAGTCATTTCGCCACCAGCTAGTAGCAGGAAGTGTGATTAATATAAATGACTGATGTTGTTCTCCTATATTTATGTACTTAAATGCATAATGCCCACTGTGCTCTGTTTTCCTAATGCCACCAGGTGGCGGTGGCATGGGTTCGGGGGCCCTTTCATCGCTGCTTGCAGCTTTAATTTATTTTGTTTTTAGTGTGCACAGGTTCTAAAACCCCTGAAGAAAACTGACTATAGAACAGCAGTAATGAAAGATGTAACTCAATCATAACTCTCATAAGGTCACGATTTGGCAAAACTATTTCTTTTTAGAAGATTTGAAAAGGACTGTCTGGATATCAATGATACATTCGACTTTGGAGAAGCCTCAGGAATTCTCAGTCACCTCTGAATGTTCCTTGTTTGCTGTGTTTGAGTTTAGATCAACCTTCTGATTCAGTGTTGTGGCCCATGGGATTTCCTTTCTGTCTGAGAGGTTTGATTTCACTTGAACCCTGTGATGACTGTTTGTATTCCATTTCTTTTTATATATTGTTTATATGAGACGTTGTTACTGCAAGGTCTGAAAGATTGGTGCAGCCTGAAAGGTCAAACTCATGTGTTATGACATCCACATCTAATTCTAAAACACAATATTATTCATTGTTGATGCTGATATGTTATGCTATATTCATTTTAAGATAGTCAGGGAACTTATGGAAAGAATAAACAATACATAAAAGAAAACATGCTAAACCAAAAACCATTGTCTATTCAGTAGAAAACCCACACACAATTTGCATTGCATTTTTATCAGCATATAAAGAATTAAAACAATAACTAGGACAACCATTTTTGTTTTTATATAGAATATATGTTTTTTTTGTTTTGTTTTTGTTTTTTGCATATGTTTTTGCCTTGCATATTTGACCATATGCACGGTTACTTCCTGGTTTTCGTTAAGCCAGCTTGGGCATTTGCGGTAAACTGTTAGCTGTCATACTGTACTCACTGTATATCGACACAAAACCATCAATGGTTGACTTTTTAATGTTGTATTTATATTTTAATGCAGTTATCACACTTTCCTAATTTGCCAATAACCCAGTTTTATTGATTGCAATGAAGTCAAAGCTAATGGGAACATTTGAATAAGAAATGTGGTGTCTGTAATAGACACGCATACACACAACATTTTTTCCAGCCCTTCATGTTATTTTTAATGTGATGACCACAAACATTACTTGATCATCCTTCTGAAATTTTCCCCATTTGTAAAACCGAACATTTCAAAATGTAGGAAATCTAGCATTTGATGGAAAACACTTTTATTTAAAAATAAAAAAATAAAAATGAATTACCACTATAACCAGCAGATGGCGACAGAGTAACATTTATTTGCGCACATATCCTGTAATGTTTTTTCACTCAGTTTCACTTTTGAATAAATATTAAACATTAGCACATTTTGTTAAACAAAGCCCATTTTGTCAAGGTGAAGTATGAAGTACTCACAAAATCTCATGAAAAACTAACTTTTGACGTTATTGAAAAACAATAACGATGATGACTGGGTAGTAACAGTGGCCGAGGACTGAGGACGGGCATAGAGAAATTAACAGAATCCAATAAAAAAAACAACAAAAAAACAAAGTGCTACCAACAGCAGTCAGGAGAGGTGGTGGGAGAGGGAGACTGGATGGGATTAACATAACTGAAGAAGATGATTGACATACGGGTAAAAAGGATCCAACTCTCCATTCTTAGATAATTGAAAATTAGATAATTGAAAAGGTATTTTGTTAATATCAAAACTGCATCTAAGAAAAAAAAAAAGAAGAAGAAAAAAAAAATAATAATAAAAAAATGATACCGCCAAGTTGTTTAAATAAATGGATTTGTTTTTTTCTTTGGGAACTGTTTATCAAAAAAAAAAAATTCAAAATTTTTTGTTGGTTTTGATTTTTTATTTAGCTGTGCATAAGTCAGTAGGGTGAAGGGAAATAGAACAACACAAAACAGTGTATTTAGTATTTTCTACGTTTGATGAGGAGGATCAATTAATTCTGTGCCATCCAGTAATGTTTATGACAAAGTTGCAGTCAAATGTTCAAACTATAATAATATTATTTAAATTTGTTTCAAAGTCAGAGTACTTTTTATTCATTCTTAAAGTGGTTTGATTTGGTTTAGGCATAAATGTTAATTAATGCATTAACTATCACACATGTACTAACTTGTAGTAAAGGCTGCTGTTATTCATGCATGAATCCATAATGACTCCAGTCATAGTTAAGGATAGTTCTTCATTGGTTCATGATTAGTTCATACTATCAATAATCATTAGTTCATGTTGAATTAAGTATTAATTTGGGTATTAGTACATGATTATTCATGTACCCTTATTGTAAAGTGTTACCGATTCATTTATTTATTTTTAACATAAAGAGGGCTTTTGTGTATAGGACATTTTTTGTTCCTCATCTCAAGAATCAGTGTTATCTATTTAAATTACTTAAAAATATATTTATATTTATAAGAAACAATGCATCATGCATCATTATGAAGACATATGAACCATACTGAATTCTGTACCAGTTGCATTTAATAAAGCAAGCAGGTATTTTTTACTTGTAATATTTACTGCATGTGTTATGGGTGTACAAAGTGTACAACCCATATTGCAACCATTATAGGCTGACTCATGCTGTTGACGCTCTGTGTGGATCTCTCATGATAAACAAACACTCTGCTCAATGGCAAATGGGAAAAAAAGTAAACAGATAGATGGATGTGCTCAGTTGTAAAGAAAATATTACCAAAATAATAATTCCATATGGGTGTGGTAAACCTATCACCAAGATTTATCTATGAGCCTGCATGAAACAAAGGACGACATTTGGAGAAGTAATTTATTTCAACCTCAAATACTGTGTATTATGTAATTGGACATACATATAATATCATATGGACTCATAAATATAAAATTATATGGATAAAGCATGATTATAACTAATTATTTTTTTTAATGACCAATTATAACTCTCTATATTATTTTTGTCTAGTACATGAGCACGTGGCAAAATTTGAACATAATATTGGAGGTATCTGTATATATGTACATAAGTCTATTTTGAAATCAACTGACTGTGTATTTCTATACTCTGTCAAAGAGAGTGGATTTTTTGGTGCTAACATTGTTTTAGCCTTTATATTTTCCCTGAGGGATCCAGCTCATATAGAAACAGAGAACAGAAAAATGGTATCAATTCTTTGGAAAATGAAATTTTAAGTGTGCTAGATCAGGTAGCAGAAGATGTACAGTTAATTATCACAGGTGATTTTAATGCTAGAACTGGTAATTAATGTGATTACATTGAGTGTGATTACTCTGAATATATAGCATGTGGTAGATATTACACTAATGATTATTTTGAATGGCACAGAAAATCAAAAGATAAGGTTGAGCTGAAAAAGATACTGATAGTGACTTTACATTTGTGTCTGCAGCTGGATGCAGCGTGGTACATGTTAGAGATTTTGAGATTTTACATGTGGATATTTTTGATCATTTCCCATTATTATACACCATGAAAGTATATAGGGTACAACTCAAATGTTATATGTTGCAGGATAACTTGAAAACACAACAGCTGTGGAAGTAAATCAAAAGTTATGGTCTAATGATATCATGGACTACACGTGGTTAGAATATTTTACAAAAATATTGTCTAATTCAAAATTTAATATACATGTTGACTTATTTTGGTTGTAATTCTTTTTTCATAAATAAAATTTTGTTATAAATCATGTGAATGCCCATAAAGCTGCAGTCTTTAATGAAGCTGACGTTTTGGATAGTAATATTAATTATGAGATCTTTCAAATTTTTATATCAATGTGCAAAGGGAAAGCCCCTGGGCCAGATGGTATTATTATTGAAATGCTGAAAGCAGCATCACATATGTTATGTGATATCATGTTCCACCTATATAACAGAATATTGGAAAATATTGTCATATCATGCTCCATCTATGTAACAAAATATTGGAAAATATTGTCATATCATGCTCCATCTATGTAACAAAATATTGGAAAATACTGTCATATCATGCTCCATCTACAGTATATAACAAAATATGGAAAATTCCACCATTCTCATCACATGTTTTCAACCCCCAAGTGCAAATATATTCAGATATAAGGGGGTTGAAAGAGAACGGTTATGGGTCGATGCCTAGGATTGAGCAAAGGCTTGCGAGCTATCTTTCACTTAGTTCAGCATCACCCCTGAAGGCCCCGATGCTTCCCACTAAGCATCTAAAAATGACATCAACGCTAGTGGGTAAAGCGTACACGGCAGAAGGTCTGCATACCATGCATACCATGTCTATTTTGCAGGCATATCAGGCCGACCTGCTGAGGGACTTAGATAATGGCAAGGGGTGGGGCCTGACGCTGTTCGAGAACTGCGTCAGGCTACAGATTTGTCTCTTAGTGCTACAAAGTAGACCGCTAGATCTATTGGGCGGTCTATGGCAGCCCTAGTGGCCACTGAGCGGCATCTCTGGCTGAACCTCTCAGATATTAAGGATAAAGACAAGTCTTTTCTCCTTGACGCTCTGCTTTCGCCACCTGGCCTCTTTGACGACGCAGTAAATAATGTTGTTGAGAGGTTTCAGGAGATCTGGTGTCTCCCTTAGTATCTCCCTTGCTCTCCCCAACCCTCTGGGGCTGCTGGGAGTGAGCAGCCCCAGCCGTATAGCTACTAACACAGGGCTCAACAAAAAGAGAGTGTCGCCATTCGTGTCCCTCCTCAAAAACCGTGGGGCACAGGACGACACTCTTTGCTGAAGCCTCCTAAACAGATGACGGATCTAAGGAATGTTCTTCTCGTGAAGAAGGCTTTGGCTAAAAGACGTCCTGACACCATCAGTGTCAGACTTCTGAGGGCAGCCCCCTCTGTGGTGGAGTGGTGTATACCTCATTATACGGTGCCCGTGCCAACTCGGTGGCCTCAGGGGGCCGTTCTGCCAAACCCACAACCCTGGTGCTTTGGGGCACAGTGGTCTCCAGCGAACCTCTGACTCAAAGTCAATCACAAGAAACTGAGTCAGCGGCGCACCCTCTGAGGAGGGTCAAAAAGCAGCCAATTTGGGTGTTTCCTGCCAATTTGCTTCAGGTCACCGAAGTGGCTGGTAAATGGTTGGTGAAAAAATCAGACGCAGCACGAGTGTCACTACAAGAAGCAGAAAGTGTCCGACTTCAAATCTCTGTCTGCCGCAAAAGATGTCGAACACACCTCATGACAAACAAGGGAAACACATGGCAAAAGGGAGCACATGGCAAACTAGGAACATAACAATGAGGCATGACTAAACTTAAAAATACAACATGAAACATGAACATGAAACAAAACCAAAACTAGACTTGACACCTATACACTGGAAACCTGTAGCCTACCTGGATCAGAAAAACATGTTTTGTGCTTCCCTGAGAACAACAAATGAAAGCTTAAACCTACAGGAATAACCATGATTGTTTGCATAAACTATCCTGTAAACATTTACACATTTGCCCTTTGAGACACAGGGTACAATTTATTTCCATAATAAGTTTTTCTCAGTTATGCGCATATTTTCACTTACCTAAACCAACTTGCACCATCTACTGTATATTTTCACCACATATTTTGCATTTACACCCTGTTCTCTTTGCAAGGACAACAGCAGGTATTTATAGGCTGCTGTCACTTTAAGACTGAATGCACAGACCGAATATACTCATCCGGTTTCTTTATCAACTGTTTACATTCACTTAAGACATAACCAAGAGAATGCTTTCCGAGACAGGTATTTTGAGATAATTTTGTGCGTATGTATTTGTTGAAGCGCAAGGAAATGCGAAAGAGGAATCATTTCGCTGTTCGTGCGGTCTGAAACATGCCTCTCTCTCCCTCTCTCTCTCTGCGTGTGCACATTTTGGGTGTGTGCAGCTGTGTGCGCAGATAACAGTCAAGTCAAGTCAAGTCAAGTCACCTTTATTTATATAGCGCTTTTTACAATGTAGATTGTGTCAAAGCAGCTTTACATTGATAACTGGTACATTATTTTGGCTGCACAGCAGCTCTTAAAGAATAGTGTCAATGTAGGCAGATTAAAGCACTGTTGAATATCAAATGTCAAATCAAATGTCAAGTGTCCAAAACTAAGCAAGTCAAAGGCAACAGCGGCAAGGAACCCAAACTCCAACAGGTGACATCAAGTGGAAAACAAGTGGCAAATAGTTGTTAAAATGGAGAAAAAAACCTTGGGAGAAACCAGGCTTAGTCGGGGGGCCAGTTCTTCTCTGGCGAACAGTGCTTTGTTACGATTCAGGTTGCTATCATAAGTCCGATAGGATCGCAACATTCAAAGTATTTATTTCAGTTCCATTCAGTTGAGGATCATATTCATCATGCCGGTATGGACGGTTGTTGAGGAGCTGCGCCACTGGTTGTCGTGTTGATGAGTTTAATTCTGTTCCTGCTGATTACAATGCAAATTTAGCCATCTGTGCTGCACATTTCATGGAAGACAGCTTCAAGAATCTTCACGAGTTCAATACTGGATTTGCTCAAAGGCTCTTACTAAAAGATGAAGCACTTCCCACTTTAAAGGCAGAAGCTGCTGTTTATGGGCCTAAACCTGTAAGTACATGTCTTTTAATTGTGTAGTTTCTTGTGTGTTTTGGTTGCATCAAGACCAACGTGGTTTGGCTACACTAGGCAGTTAACTAAATTGTTTCATACTTCTCCAATAAACGGCTACAAACACCAACAAACTTCTATGTAATCACACCCACGAACATCGTTTATTTATATATATATATATATATATATATATATATATATATATATATATTTTTTTTTTTTTTTTTTTTTTTTTTTTTTGACATTTCTGTTATTAGTGTACAGCGTTTAATTACGTTTGTTGTGTTTGACCACATGCTAGTTCAGCTACAGTCATGCAAAACATGTTTGTGTTTGATTTGGCCAGTGCAGTAGAGGCATGGTTAGGTTTTGTAATGGGCTCATAATTTTTAATTTTTTGCGAAACATATTTGGCTATATTCATTCTACAATAACAAAAGTTACTGTTATACAGTCAGTAGAGATCCTTGCAGATCTGGACTCTGTATTGAATTAATTTTTCTTTCGCAGACAGTAGATATCATTTGTTAAAATTATTATATAAAATTTATTGATATTTTACGCCAGTGGTTTGTTTCTATGGTTCTTTTAACAATAATTATTTAATTTTGCCATTACTCTTTTACATTACAAATGTATTTTTTGCTATATTTTCACAGTTACACATTCTCGTTTCTTACTGTCAACATCTCAGCAAGGTCCAAGTACCGAAGAGTTCATCGTTACATCTAAACTAGTTGAAGTTGGATGTCAGACAGATCCAATACATACAGATTCTGTTGCCATGGATACATTGCCCAAAATGCAATCAGTGGGCACTCAACTTTCTATTAATACACTGCAGGATTTCCACGTAAGGAGCAGAGGTATGCAGACGTTAAATGTTCAAAGTGCTTTATGAAAGTAATTATTAGTACAACGTATTTCATTCTAAGCTACTGTGTTGTGTATTGACAATTATGTGAGTTTGAAAGTGTCTTGTGTGTCTCCCAGTAAAGTTAATTTGTAGTAACATGACAGATGGTTTACAGTTTTTTTTTTTTTTTTTTACTTATAGGCATTCAGGCAACATTTTCTACTCAAGATGTTGGGAGTGAAACAACTATCATGTTGCCGGATATGCTGCTCTCTTCAACCCATGTAAAGGGCTCAATGTTCAGACCAAGCAAGAGACCTCGTCTGGTGTTGGAGGAGGAGGAGGAAGAGGAAGAGGAAGAGGAAGAGGAAGAGGAAGAGGAAGACACTGAATCAGAAGTACCAGTGGTCAAACGGCATCTTGGACAAATGTGGCCCAGCTGTGTGAGCACAAGCGCTGCAGGTGTCTGTCAAGAAACAGAGGAGTGTACAAATGTATTCAGGGATTGTATTTGTTCAGTAGGCTACAGTGTTGTTCAGTGCAAGATTTTAATGTTATTTAAGCTAACATCAAGTAAGGGAAAATACTTCCACTAGATGTTAAAAACTAATAATGTATGTAACAATGAGAGATTTTTTTTATTTTTTTTTCTGGCAAAATAAAGTTGATATATAGCTCCAGTTTTTTTTGTTTATTTCTGACCCCTCCATGCCACAAGTGTTGCTGGTTTTAAATTACTGATTTTTTTATTCCATATATCTTGTTGGATGTGAGAAGTCGCACCAGACTATTTCAATTAATAGTATTATATTAGTAATAGTATTATATAATTATATTACACTCTGTAACAATGAGAGAGACACTGCTGTTTACATTTAGTATGGTAAATAAGATATTTATAGTATAGGTATAAAAATATTTTAGTAGGCCTAATGAAATTTGAAGTAAATGAGAAATAATGCAAAGGAAAGTAAATTTTCTGAAATGTTGCGCTTTCTTTCTTTTCTCTTGAAGGATAATATGGCCCTCCTATGAGGTGTCAATCACAGAAACGGCCCCCGACAATTTGAGTTTGAGACCCCTGCTATATGAGTCACAATTAAAGTCTTGTGACACTCATGCCAGGCGTTATTGTTGTTGTTGTCGAGTTTCCGCACGCTGATTGCTTTGGGCCGGGCCTAGTCAAAGTCCAGGGCCGTTTTTTAGTCCCAGTCCGTCCCTGCCTGAGTCTACCATCACTGAGGAATCTGAGTTGTCGTAAGTAATAAATACATAACGTAACAATTCACAACTGAATTACTTTTCAATAAACGTTACAATATTATTTTTTTTAACATAAATGTTTGGGGGGTTTTTTTCAGTTTTTTTTTTTTTTTTAGGATAGATCCACAGTCCAACTGGCATGAAAGAAAATACATAGTTTTGAAAGCTGCCTAAGAGAGTTATTTATGTCCTGTCCGATTTGTAAGACAAAGTGTGCTGTCAAGACCAGGCAAATGGGGACTTTTGTGGCATTCATTCAGCTCTGTGCTAAGTGTCAGTACCACAGACAGTGGCACAGCCAGCCCATTGTAGGGAGTACCCCAGTTGGGAACCTTCTACTGACTGCTGCAACATATTTTAGCGGTGGATCCTTTGTTCAACTACAGAAGGTATTGAAAACCATATTATAATAAAATTAATAGAAAATTTACTTTGCTGTTTTATATTGTATGGATATTAATGTTTCTGTATGTATTTTTTAGTAGATTTTCAAGTCCATGAACCTCCAGATGATGCACTATGGTAATTTCAGGAGACATGCCAGGAATTTCATAGAGCCTACCATCATACACAAGTGGAACAGAGATCAACATCATCTTATTGCACAGCTACAACAGCAGGGAAAGCTTGCATTAGCTGGAGACATGCGCGCTGACACACCAGGTATGGTTACAATATTATTTTATTAAGGCTGTGTATTGTTTAGGGTTTTGTAGTTTCCCAAAAATGTTGTAATGCTGATATTATCATTAATAGTCTATTATCTTTTATGTTTGCCATAGGACACTCGGCCAAATTCGGTAGCTACAATTTATTGCATGTGGAAACTAACACAATTCTGGATGTTCAGTTAATTCAGGTTGGAAATTTCGAGGCATCCAGCAAAATTGTTACTCATTATTCAATATTTTACTGTTTACACTTAAATATTTTACATGCGGTATACCCAAAACAGAGCAATGAGGTTGGTGGCAGTTACCACATGGAGAAGGAGGGATTGAAGCGTTGTCTGGATAAGATGGAGTCGAATGGTTTAGCTGTAGACTACATAATCACAGATAGACATCCACAGATTCAAAAGTACCTGAGGGAACGCAGTATAACTCAGTTCTATGACGCGTGGCACTTTGAAAAAGGTGAATATTTCTGTTTTTGTGTTTAACCAATAACAAGCTTGATTACAGGCTTCTGTTTTGATTACATAGATTGTACAAATGATGTATGTCTTTGTACAGGGTTGTCAAAGAAACTACAGAAACTTTCACAGAGAAAGGACTGTGAGGTGCTGAGGAAATGGTTGAACACGTGTTGACTAACACCAATAGAGTTTAGAATGTCTGCAAATGCCAATCCCAATGAGTCTTTTTTATTATCTACATGGATATTAAAATCACCAACGACAAGGACTTTGTCTGCAGCTAGTACTAACTCCGATAGAAAATCAGCAAATTCTTTGATAAAGTATGTATGGTGTCCTAGTGGCCTGTATACAGTAGCCAGCACAAATGTCAACTTACATAATGTTATGTAAAGTGCCATCACTTCAAAGGAATTATATTTGAAAGACTTTTGACTAATACTGTAAATATTACTATAAATTACAGCAACACCTTCCCCTTTGCCTTTCTGACAAGGATTGTGTCGATAATCATAACCTTGAGGGCTAGACTCATTTAAAGTAATGTAACCGTCCGGTTTTAGCCAAGTTTCTGTCAAACACAGCACATCTAGATTACTGTCTGTGATAATATCATTTACAATAAGTGATTTTGAAGAAAGGGATCTAATATTTAACAACCCAAGTTTTATCATTTGTTTATTATTATTATTATTATTATTATCTCTATATCTCTTTTATTTGTTGAACATCAATTACATTTTTACCATTAAATGGTTTTGGAAGTTTTTTTGTTTTTACTCATTTGGGGTACAGACACAGTCTCTATGTGATAATATCTAGGTGTAAGAGTTTCTATGTGTTGGGAATTATCTGACTTCTGTAACATGAGGCAGCTAGCAGAGGGTCTGCTTCCTGACTTGGGCCCCAGTTTGTCATGAAAACATTGAAACACCAGGACCCGCCATTTTTAAAAAGCCGTGTACACAGCCTAGTGTTGTCAAAAATATCTATATTTCTATATGTATCTATACTGAAATATCAGAAAGGATACCAATACTCCTTTCTGGAGTATCGATACACCGATACCAGCTGCGCGTTGTTGCTCTCCTCTCTGACAACGAGTTGAGACGCACGCGCCTCTTCTCATTCAATCGTCTCATGCTCTCCGGTTTAATAGTGTTGGTGTGACCGGGTCTAAATTTCGGCGCGGGATTGCGCATAATTATATTAATTCCCACAGATTTGGCACTCACACGAAGCGCAGACACATAATAAAGCCGCCTTTGACATAGAAGCGCAAAAATAAGCTCTTTTTCGCGGATAATAAATGGTCAAATACACTCAGAAACAATGTCACAATGCCCATCATGGTGAGTATTAACCATAGGTATTAACCATAGACTGTAAAAAAAGGTATTAACGTAAAACAGTTCAGGAAGAATGTGTCTGTCAAATCTTAAAGGGACAGTAGCCGAATAAACATGCCGCTCTCTATGTTGTTAATGTTCATCAAACAACAAAAGACAAAGAAAAAATCACTTACTGCTCCTGACTGATTAACTTCTGTAACTTTAATTGATTAATTTTTACAATGAAGATTATCCAATGTTATTTTACATTTGATTACTTTGTTTCTTTATTTCTTACCTGATCACTACTGTTAGACCTACCTGAAAAAAAAGAAAGCTGTCTATTGAATTTCTATCTTTATTATATTGTATTTATTTGTGCTATTGTTAGTAATTTGTTCATTTTTTAAAATTTTATTACTGTTTACTTGAAAATCAAAGTACCATTTGAAATCAAGCAGACCAAGTAAAAAAATATTATTGCTTCAAACAATGGTATAAAGCTATTCAAAACATCATTCAATGTAAATTGTGATAATCGTAATTAATAATCGCAATTACAATTTAAAGGGAATAATCGACAATTATGATTTTTGTCATAATCGTGCAGCCCTACTATGTTCCATATTACTAGAGAGAAGAGCAGCACCATCCCGAGAGGGATGAATACCATCTCTTTTCAACAGGTCAGGTCTACCCCAAAAACGTTTCCAATTGTCTATGAAACCTATATTATTTTGTGGACACCACTTAGACAGCCAGGCATTGAGTGATGATAAGCTGCTAACTATCTCATCACTCCGACGAACAGGAAGGGGACCTGAGCAAATTACTTCTCCTGACATTGTACTTGCGAGTTCACACACCTCTTTAATGTTAATTTTAGTGATCTCCGTCTGGCGAAGTCGAACATCATTAGTGCCCTGCTGCGCGGGATCTACAGCCGGAACCGAACAATGTACAGAGTTCACTAAGCTAGTCACATCCAAAACATTATCTGAAGCCCTTGCGTTCTTACTATCCTCGATTAAAGTTTGGATGCGTGTCTCTAATTCTGAGACTCTCTCTGTCAGCCTGACTATTTCCCTACCTTTATGACATGTAAATCCCTCGTCGCTGACAGAGAGAGCTATGCTGAACATGTGGCAAATGGAACAGGTAACAATGCTGGGAGAGGATGACATGACTCACCATGTTTGTAGACTGATCCGAGTTACCACAGCTGATGAATGCGTTGAAAAAGGAGCACGTGAGAGACTGATGACGCTAGCTATTAACAAGCTAGTGAGATGTAAACGCGTTGTAACAGCGATTTAGATTCAAAGATTACAAGCTAGCGACGTCAGATTCATGTGGTAGGCAAAATTATACATAAGTCAAGTCAAGTCACCTTTATTTATATGGCGCTTTTTACAATGCAGATTGTGTCAAAGCAGCTTTAATTTGATAACTGGTACATACATTTTGGCTGCACGGCAGCTCTTAAAGAATAGGGTCAATGCAGGCAGATCAGAAGCACTGTTGAATAAATGTCAATTACATAAGGTAATTGACATTTATCCAGTGGATCCGGTGTGATCGAGGACAGAGGTGATGCCCAGAGGAAGGAGGAACCCGCTGTAGTCGTAGGGGTGGAGGGACAGTGTGCAGCGGACGGATCACAAGTCCGTGACAGAAGTGTTGTGACTACTGTCCAAGGGGGAGCTGGCAGGATGAGGGAACCCGGAGGAGCCACAAGTCCGAGGCTCCGGTGGAGCCCGAAGGTGGAAGGATCCAAGACGGAGCTGACAGGTAGACAGGCCAAGACAGAGCGAAGAGTTCAGAGGCTGGAAGCAGAGCCGCAGGATCCTCTTGCGCTGACGCTGCAGGTGGTAACACGACCACGGATACGGCGCAGGGCTGTGTACATCCAGCAGTGGCATGGATGGAGGACTGGATGAGCTTTGGGGTGATGGAGGTGGTGAGGATCTCAGCAGAATGATGGTGAGTAAGACACAGTCCATACAGTCATTAGTATTGTTCAGAAACAGTGATGATGATGAAGATACCGGGTGGGATAGAGTGAGAGTTGGTAATTCCTCACTGAAGCCAGTCCTCATTCTCCGTTGTTGGATTTGCGATGGTCAGATCCTGGTCAGATTTGCAATGGAGCTGCACTTCCAGGGTGAGGGTCAGCTCTTTCCTCTTCTCCTCGGGCTCTGGCTGACATGTCGTGGCGGGTGGTAACTATCCATCTGCGGGGGGCACATGGGAGTACTCCGGGTCAAGAGTGTAGATACGGGCTCTGGGTTTGGCTGTGTGTTTAATTATAAAGCTGAAGGCAGGCAGGCAGACAAGCAGGTTAAACACAACCAAACATAATGATGATCGGACAAGGACTGATTGAACAGATGGAACTTAAATAGCAAACATAGATGAGGATAATTATTAGAACACAGCTGATACAAATGAACTAATAATGAGGAGTGGGAAAACAGAACAAAGGAACACATGATGAGAATGACAAAAAACTAAAAGTCCATGATAATGTAACTAAACAGAACATAACTGTGACAGCACAAGTGTGAACACGAGCAATAAGTTGCTGGCTGCAGTTCAATTAACTGCCACCGGTGTCACTAATAACAAGGGTTTCTGCATATAGCCTCTTTAACCCTTTCAAGCGTGAGATTAAAACATTCTAGCTGACCCCCCAGAGTGAGTTTTTTCTTAAGGTGACCATTATTTTAGAACGTTTGCCCTTATTGTTTCTATGGCGACGCGTCATACGTGTCATGTACGCTGAACGCAGCCACAATAACATTGTATGACAGATGGATCGCTATTATTTTATTTTTCCTTTTTTATTTAAAATATTCACAAGCTTGCTTATCATGTCATCAACTATCTGATATTCTGATTCTCAAATATGTGTAAGTGAGTGTTTTGTTGTTTAAAAACCGTTATAAATGATCTTTATCTTGATCTATAACGCGAGATGGGCACCACCATCTTAGTTTGCCCCGCAGTCCTGTCAGTCGGATTTACAGCACGTGAATTCATCAGTTTCTCCCAAAATATATTCAAGTAAGTGGATGGTGAACTGGAAGAATAATAGAGTAAACTTTATTGTTACTTAGGCCCATTGTGTGTGTCTGATATGAATTAATGTCGGGAAATTATGTTTGAATGGATTGTTATTGCTGCTTCCACTGATGTCTGACATATATTTTATAAACTCTAAATGTATTGTTGTACTGGTGCTTAGGCGTATTGAAATGTCTGAAACCTTAAAAGAAACATTATGTGGCTGAAAACACTGCATAGCTGTGATATATGACAAGTGCTGAGCACGTCCGTCTTGCAGCCAAAGCGCGAAAGCGCAGTTTGAATCTGGCAGTTATGTGACGTTATGTGAATCCCATATGTGGGCCCATATGCCCAGAAGCACAGAAATAAAAATCCCATATGTGGGACCGTACCACTCAAAGGGTTAAGAATTCATGACATTTTTTTTTTTTTTTAACTTACAAAAAATTATCTTTAAGGCAGGTGAATTTATTATATTGCAATGTGTAATACTTTAATTCAGAAATCTAGACATTCAAGAGGTAGTGCCAGAGCACGGGGATGCTGATGCTATCTGGTGTCATGACTAATTGGTGACAGAATCATTAAAACACAAAAATCTTGTAGGAGCTTGTCAAAGGCAGACAAGCTTATTACTGTCTTGCCTTTTCTCACCCTTCAACAAGCAAGATACAAATCTGTAATCAATAAAAGACAAAAGGGGTGGTTTTCAGGTCTCAGAAGACCTGAGTCTATTTATCAGACCTGACTGGTTTTTGTAATTCACACATTTGTAATGACATCTGATTGGGCCTCGCTTTGATATGTTGAGATGGTATTGTAATGACTGAGACAAATCAGACACAATTATTTGTTATATTTTACAAATAATGTTTAAAACTCACTCTGGGGTCTGTACCCATTCCCTTATCCCCTGAAAAGAGACTGTAGCTGGGTTCCCTTTCGATACTTCACTCGTACTGCGTATGGGGAAAAGCTCCTTTTTCCTCAATGATGAAACCTTTTTCAATAGCGCAGTGTAACTGCACGCCATTGGTTGAAACTGTAAAACTTTTTGAACCAATGACGGCATGGCAGAGCTATTTCCAGCGGTTCTAGCTGCCTAAAATAGCAATTTCTCCGCCGTTTTCACGGCGTTCTCTCGCTCTGCGGATCTCCGCTCTCTAGCAGCTGTTCACCGTGCCGCCCTCACGCCACCTTCAGCATCTGAGAGCATTCAGCTCATCCCCTGCTGTCTTCCGTCAGGTGAGTACAGAGCTTATTTTTCTATTTTCTCGCTGGTGTTTGTTTCAAATGCCGTTCCTCCGAACGCGTCATTTGCCGGGTCCACCCCTGCAAACCGTGTTCGTCGAGGATGAGAGCGAGCTCTCACTCTCAGCTGAATTTGACATGATGCTCTCCCCTGAATTAGGCGAGACTCATGATACATTTTCAGTCTGATTGAGTGTATTCTCTATATCTCTATGCGCGTCCCTTGCCGGTCCATTGAGAAATATGACATGACATTCTTCCCCGACATATACTCATTCAACAGAGCATATTTCTGCTGTTTGCTGAGTTCTCTACGTGTTGCTTGCCGGTTCTGCCTGCAAGCCGCGTTCATTGAGAAATATAACATGTTGTTCTTCCTCATCTTGGGTGAGACCTATGTTATATTCAGCTGATATAGCGGATTTCTGCAAAGTCTGTTGATTTCTCAGCGCCGTTGCTTGCCGGTTCGCTCCGCAAGCCACATCCATTGGGAAATATGACATGATGTTCTTCCCCGACTCGGGCGAGAAACGTTATATGCTTTACTTGATGCATATTTCTGCTGTATTGCTGAGTTTCTCTATGTGTTGCTCGCAAGCCGCATTAATTGAGAAATATATCATGTTGTTCTCCCTCCTCTCGGGTGAGACCTATGTTATATATATTCAGCTGATATAGCGGATTTCTGCCAAAGTTTGTTTTTTCTCAGCGCGTTGCTTGCCGGTGCCGTCCCGCAAGCCGTGTTTATTGAGAAATATAACATGACGCTCTTCCCCGTCTCGGGTGAGACCTATGTTGTATACATTCAGTTGATATAGCATATTCTGCCGAGTTGGTTGATATTCTCATCGTGTCGCTTGCCGGTGCTGCCCCGCAAGCCGCGTTAATTGAGAAATATAACATGACGCTCTCCCCCGTCTTGGGTGAGACCTATGTTATATACATTCAGTTGATATAGCGTATTTTTCTTTTGGTCACTTGCCGGCCCCGCCCCTGCAAGCCGCATTGAGGACATATGTGCTCACTGAAAAGCGAGCTCTGTGCTCACTAACGCTCGGTGGAACTATTATATGCTTATTATGCTGGACCACTGTTCACGTTACCTGCGGGCTCAGCCCCGCAAGCCATGTTCATTGAGGAAGAGCGGTCTCACTTCGACACCGCTCAAATGAATATGACATGACGATCCCCCCTGGCTCAGGCGGGACCCATGATGTATATTCTTCTAAGCAGCATAATTTCTGTTGTGTATGCTGAGTTTCTCAGTGCGTCGCTTGCTGGTTCACCTTGCAAGCCGCATTCTTTGAGAATAGCGTTCTCACTGAGAATGCATGAGCATTTTCCTGGTGTTTTTATAAATGCCGAATCTCTCAGCATATCACTTGCTGGCCCAGCCCCTGCAAGCCACGTTCATTGAGGACACACGCTCTCTATGAGAGCGCACTCAGTGCTCATTATGCTCAGCTGAACATTATATATGCTCTCTGCATCAGTGCACAGGCCCCAACTCTGCGGTCTGACCGCAGGGATTGGATTGAACCGACCCAATCCAATCCCTTGCACACAGGCTGAGGCTGGCAGGCCATCCCCAGAGTGTCAAGCTGGAAGTTGGGGATAATAAATCACGGCTGCTCACTTCAGTTCGCCCGAAGACCCCCACGTTTCTGCGGGGTGATTCAAACTTTGGTCAAACTGGACGACGCTCATGTCCTCCGTGCCGAAGTGATGACTCTGCTAGGGAAGGGATCCATAGAAATAGTTTAATTCAATTCAATTCTATTCAAATTCACTTTTCACGATACATATCGTTTCAAAACAGCTTTACAGAGAATGCAAGTTAACATTACAATTTAAAGAATGCAGTTAGACATTATTACATTACAAATAATGTAATAATTTAGGCAATTAATTTACAATCACTGTTAGCAGTTTAACTGAAGGTAGAAGCAATGAGCTCCTGAAAAAATGAATTACATATTAACAATAATTAGGATATATAGAAATAAAATAGTTCCCCCCTCAGAAAGCGAATCGGGTTCTACAGCCGTGATTTCCTCGTCCCCAAGAAAGATGGCAGTCTCAGACCCATCTTAGATCCCAGACTCCTGAACCTCTCCCTCATAAGACGGAAGTTCAGGATGTTAACGTTGAATCAGATCCTCGTGCAGATTTGCCCCGAGGACTGGCTCTTCTCGCTGGATCTGAAACACGCTTTCACATCCAGATAGCCCCCTATCACAGACGATTCTTTAGATTCACCTTCGATGGCCTGGCTTACCAATATACAGTCCTCCCTTCAGGCTGTCTCTAGCTCCTGCCACTTTTATGAAGTGCATGAATGTGGCGCTTCCCCCCCTGAGACAGATGGGAATCCGGGTTCTGAATTCTCGACGATTGGCTCATTTTGGCCCAGTCTTGAACTGAGCTAGACCATCACAGATCCATGCTCCTCAGCCACTTGTAGTGCCTAGGACTCAGGGTCAAATTTGCCAAGAGCTCACTGCTCCCCCAGCCAACGTATCACATTCCTGGGTGCAGTTTTTGACTCAGTCCGTATAAGGGCTGTAGTCTCACCAGAGCGCACCCTGGCAATTCAGCAGCTCGCGGCTTCCCCCAGGAACAAGGCCTGTTTCCCTCTGAAGTTTTTCCAGAGGTTGCTAGGGCTGATGGCTTCCGCCTCCCCAGTTCTGCAGCTTGGCCTTCTACAGATGCATCCTCTGCAATACTGGTTGAAACTCAGGGTTCCACCTCACAGGGTCTGACAGCCCTGAAACCTTGGATGAACCCCAAGTGGTTCAGTCATGGAGTACCCCTGCAGGTGGTTTCCAGAAGGACGGTGCTCTCGACAGACACGTCCAACCTAGGTTGGGGCGCTGTATGTGAGGGCAGACCAGCCTTCGGCTCGTGGTCTCATGAGGAGAACCATCTTCACATCAACTGCCTCGAGATGCTGGCAGTAGAACGAGCCCTTCACTCCTTTCAGGCGTTCCTGAAGAGGCACCACGTCTTGGTCCAATCGGACAGCATGACAGTGGTGTCCTACATAATCACCAAGGAGGCCTCTCGTCCAGCCGCCCTTGCGCCCTAGTGAAGCGCCTCCTGGAGTGGGCAGCACCCAGACTGCGGTCGAGGCGACGCACATACCTGGCAGAACAAACCTGGGAGCAGATATGCTATCTTGGAGCAATGTCCCCTCAGACGAGTGGATGCCCCATCCCCAGATGGTTCACAGAATCTGGGAGATCTTCGGGAAGGCAGAGGTCGAACTCTTTCGAACTCTCACTGCCCAACCTATTTTTCAAAGGACTTAGATGCGCTGGCCCAGAACTGACCCAGCCTCCTTCTTTACGCTTTTCCCCCGATCGCCCTGATCCCCCAGGAGTGTGACATATCTCCGATACTGTCATTCCTCCAGGAGCGTCTGGATAAGGGCCTCACACCCTCCACGCTCAAGGTGTATGAAGCAGCCTTCGCAACGACTCTAAGGTCATTTTGAAACCCAGGCATGGCTACGTCCCTAAAGTGCTCTCGACTCCGTTCAGAGCACAAGTCATTTCCCTCTCAGTGCTACCTCCTTCTTCAGATGAGCGAGAGCTGGATTTACTCTGCCCAGTCAGTCTACATTGAGCGGTCACAGCCATTCCGACAATCTGACCAGCTTTTTGTCTGCATTGGTGGCTGAACCAAGGGGTCTCCGGTCTCAAAGCAACGTCTCTCACGTTGGATAGTTGACGCGATTGCTCTGTGTTACTCCTCTGTGGGCCTTAATTGCTCCATAAGAGTAAGAGCTCATTCCACTAGAGGGATGGCCTCTTCATGGGCCTGGTCTAGTGGTGTCTCTCAAAGACATCTGTGAGGCGGCTGGCTGGTCCTCGCCGTCCACTTTTGTCAGATTCTATAATTTGGACATCCCGACCTTGCATGCTTGGGTCCTCTCGGTATGATACGATGGCCTCTATTGATCTCCTTCATCATGCCACTGTCAGGGAGAATTTCTCCCTCCTCCAGTGTAACTAAGGGTTTGACGGCTTCGGCCCTCTCACTTATCCGCTGGGCCCCTTGGCATCCAAGATAAGTCTAGTCGTTCCCTGTCGTGGCACAGCGCGGTTGAATTCGTTCCCCATATGCAGTACGAGTGAAGTATCGAAAGGGAACGTACTCGGTTACGAACGTAACCTCGGTTCCCTGAGATACAGAACGAGTACTGCGTTCTATGCCGTGCCACGAGGCTGCGGCTTCAGTATTGTCGCTTCAGTCGAATGATCTGAAATCCTATGGCGAAATGCCCGCTTAAATAGCCATACGCCCCCCCGCCCATTTTGGCAGGCTTTAGCGCGCTGCATCCGTCATTGGTTCAAAAAAAGTTTTCCAGTTTGAACCAATGGCTGTGCAGTTACACTGCGCTATTGAAAAAAAGGCTTCAGCATAGAGGAAAAAGGAGCTTTTCCCCATACACAGTACTCATTCCGTATCTCAGGGAACTGAGGTTACGTTCGTAACCGAGTACGTTTTATTGCCCAAAACTATGCGGCCACAGTGGAAAAGCAGTGGCCATAGTCCTCAAAACAGACATTCATTTATAGACAAAACAGACTTCCCTGCATTAATTTATAGATAAACCGATCTATAAATTAACATGCATCCCAGGACAGGGGATTATCATTGAAACATATGATTATGACTGTTTGTGCAGCGGCTGCTATTTGTTTTATTCATGGCTTAAAAACCAAAAAAAATATATATATATTAAATCGTTCCACTCCGAGCAGAATCGGTATTTTATTGTTTCTGTTCCAGCGTTCCTTCTGTATTATAAACATTTCGAAACCAGTTTGATTAGAAAAAATAACGGTTAATAACGTTATTTTTATTTTATTTTTTTTTATTTTTTTGTATGTATCCTACTTAATAATAATAATAATAATAATAATAATAATAATAATAATACGTACAGAATTTTATTTATTGAAAAACAAAGAGAATGTATTTTCTGTCTTAGCCAATAGGCCTACAATTATCTTTTATAACAAGATTCTGTCCAAATGTAAACCTATTAAACAAAAGGAAAAACAATGGTTTATAAATTAAAGTATTTTTTCAAGATATTTTAACGTTTGCTGCATGGTTAAAAATACTGATGCTATTCCTGAGAGGAAAAAAAGATAAGTCGCATAGGCCTATACGTCGCATTTTATTATTACATTCAGAAATAATGATAATAAAGTTATCGGTAGATAAAGTAAAATGTAAAAGTAGCCTAGCCTACATAGCTTTGTTTATAGTGTTTCATAAATTATGAACAAAACTGCCTTATATGTACTCCACAACAAAACCTCTAAAATTAACAGTTGGACTATTCAGGCTATAGGCTATAAAAGTCAAGCTAAAACGAATTAAAAAACGCCTGGCAACGCCTTTATAGCTTCCATATTCAAGGCGAGAAACAGGTTTATTCATTGGAAATAAAACTAAATAAGATGCAAAACAAATTAATTTTAAGTGAATCTGTAGCCTACCTTTCTCATTCAGCACGAATCCAACTGTTTTCATTTTCAAGACGAATGCTAAACTATTATTTATTATATGAGTCTTGCACTTCACTCGCATTATCGACATCATCCTTCACATATAACAGCACAGTGAGGCGGTGGTTATGGGTGGTAAACGGCAGATTGTATTCAGGGATGGGCAGTATTTCAGATACATGTATTTAAAATACGTATTTGAAATACAAAATACTATTTTGTATTTTGTATTTTAAAGCCTTTGGAAAAAATCAAATGTAATTTGTATTTAAATACATTTAAGATGAGTATTTTTGTATTTTCAAAATACTCAAAATACTTTGAGACAGTCATCCTCTTTATCAGGGTGTTGTTTTCATGCATCAACTAGTTGTGTTTGAAGCATTAACGTTACTGCATGTTAGGGATGGGTGATATCATATGACAATATCGTAGATTCGTAGCGATGATATAAATTGTGAATCGATGGAACTTTTTCTAAATCGTTTACATAGATAGGACTTTCCGCTTTCTCTTTAGCCTTGTGCAGTTGAAGCCTTGTTTATACTTTCGCAATTCGCATGGCTGTACGCCATGAACCTGCTTACTGCGCATGCTCCTCAGTAAACCTACGAGGCTTTTATGCTTGACGTGCTCTCCGTTGTATAATTCTGTGAAACGACAGAGGGCGACTCTGAGTAATTGTTCTCCAAACCACCAAAAAGCAGCGATGAGAGGAAGTAGTTTGCCGAATAATTTGTCAAACACCTCTTATACTATGTCAAACACTCGTCTCGTGATGTAAACTGATTAGGTTGTGGGTAATTTTGACGACACATGTGAAAAAGTTTTTTAGTACACTTCTTAAACCCTAACCAAATAATCAAGTTAAAGGGTCATGAAACCCCAAAACACATTTTTTGAGATGTAAACAGATATGTATAGGCTGCACATCATTGAAAACACTAAAGGTACTCATTAATGTTATTCATAAGTGAAAAATAGTTATTTTTGCATTTTTCAGAGCGATTTCTGTCTTCCTGTTTGAAAAGCAGAGTCGGAGCAACGTCACAAAATCTGACGTCATCGTGTACTTTCGAACATGCTGATGTAGACCGTTTCGAGCGATTCTCAACATATATTCATGACATAAAGCTCATTCAATCCAATCACTGCGCTGTAGTATGCATACGATATGAGGAAGTGTCACTTTTCTCGCCTCGGTCTTTTGTCATTCAGAGACATATCGTTGTTGCTCGTTTCCTCAGTACTACAACACAATGTGTTTTCCTGCGACGCGACCAGAGCAGAGGTTTGTGTGCATGTGGATTGTTTTGCTGTAATCTACCAGCACAAATTGAAAAATAAGTTTGCGTGAGATCGCATTACAGCGGAGAATTCAAATGTCACAAAAGTGCAGCTCATTCACATCTGCCTGCTCTAGCTGCGTTCAAACACGCGAGCCGTAGGCTGTTTCCCTCAGCACAGCAGCACATGTGTTGTTTGTATTTTGCTCGCGATGCGGTCAGAACTGGAGTTTGAATACGAACACATGAAAAATACGATTGTTTTTACTATATACAGGCGGAGCGCGCATATGATCGGTTTCAGCGCGGAGCTCCGCGATGAGTTTAATAACACTAGCCACGTGACACATAGCTCATACAGAATAAAGTATCTGTGTTTAAAGTTTTATTTCACACATTCTCCTGCACCAGACATTAACCAGCACGGTGTAGTTATGCACACATATTTCATCAAGTCTTCTTCAAATGAATTATATGTGCAAACTGGACACTGATACAGTGGTGTAGCCTATCTGAACGCGACGACACGATTATTCTAAAAGACTGATTTTGAGACTGCAGTGCTCATAAACGTAATCAAAGTAACCTATTATTAGCCCTATTAAATATTCTTTCGCATTTCTCCCTTGTGCTTGGGAGTTTGTTGTCATTCTCTCCATGCTCATATATTAATATTCATTATTCTGTATAATGAGTGTGTTCTATGTCTGTGTTTCATTGGTTGTTCTCTCCCCTCTTCTCCCCCTCTACACTCCCACTTTTGCAGAGCTTTACACGCCCATTTTCACAGACTTTTTGAAACTCAGAGGTGTGAACGACCAGGGTAAAACAGGGGGGTTTCATGACCAGTAAACTTGAAATTGTGACTTGTGACATTAGAACAAAACATATTAATATGATAACATATGTATAACACTAAATTTAACAATACTGTGTTATATATGTTTTTTAATTCATTAATTATTTTATTTCAATTAACGATTGTATTAAACACGACCATTACTTTATTCATTATTTCTGCTATGCAGGCTCATTTTGTAAATGTAATCATTTTAAATTTTACAAACATGGTGCTTTATGAAAATGTAACTGGACACATTTCCAAATTGTGATTGTGTTTACCCATCTATGCAAATGTTTATTTATGTAGAAACGAAATAATTAGGTTAATCATTGTCTGTCTCCATCAGTTTAGTGTAGTGATTGTGTGCATTTGTGATGACAATGATGAAAGATACACTACACTTTTAGTTTTATTGTTCACCAAAAAAAAGTGCCAAATGATTTCTAATTAAAAAAGTTTTTATTTTAGATAAACTTTATATTTTCTAATTATGTATATAGAAACAAATAAACTTTACATTAAATAAATATAAAAGTTACTATACTACTTGCGTAAAAAAAAAAGCATCAAAAGAGTTTGAAATTCAGTTTTTGCTGTGGTATCAAAACTGATATTGATAATTGTGAAACCATGCCATATATTGTTACTGTGAAGTAAAATTAAGATTTTGGTCATATCACCCATCCTTATTCTTTGCTATATAGCAGAAAAGGTTCCCACAGTTTTACAGTTTTTTTAGTAGTGTTCACCATAAGTAATAGACTACATTGTAACCTTGTCAGAAGTAAGTATATAAATGGCTGCTATTTTGCACTACATAAGTTTATTTGTAATTACCAGCAAGGAAGAAAGCACTTAAGAAAGAGAGAGAGAGAATGACAGAAAGAGAGAATGACAGAGAGAGCAGAAATGAGGTAAGTTTCTAAGTAGTTGCACACATCTAAATGCTTTTTGGCATTCAGAATAGGCCCAGATAGATTTCAGCCTAATAGGGATACCTGCACTGAATCTTCAATTTCACATGTATTTTGTGTATTTTCAAAATACAAAATACTGTATTTGTATTTAAATACATTTTCCCACGCAGTATTTTGTATTTGTATTTAAGTACATTTTTCCACACAGTATTTTGTATTTGTATTTTAAATACATTTCCATGTATTTACGCCCATCTCTGATTGTATTACAGAATTGAATTGAGCAGTGTAACGTTTGGATGAATTTATGGTCATACAGGTAAAAGCAAGACATAATTCATACCTTTACAAAAGACCATAAACCTCCCCCACAAAGGAAGTTCCCGCTACAGAAATTTGACTTTGCTCATTGGTCAGGTCCACCCGAAGAGGTGTGGCTCCTCCCAGACCTTAAGAGGAGATGCACAACTCTGCCGCTCTCTCTTGCCTTCTTCAATGGACTCAAGGAATCTCTGGTTGTGTGGCCTCAGCTGTGTGGCCTGTAGGCCTAGGCCTGCAACCCAGCCATGTGCTTATCTATGAGAGAGAGAAAGAACTCTTTCCCCACTAAGAGTCAAATTAACAGCTTAAGTTGTTTCATATTTCTTCATCCAACGCATAAGATATTGATTACGACTTCAGACCGAACCATCAAGGATTTCTCCTCAGCCTGCAGATCCAATGCTTCTCAACAGCTAAAGGCATTTTGCAAGTATTGTACATTTGAACACTAAACAGCGATTTAGTATTAATTTGTGAACCACCTTTGTTAGCAAAGGTGCTTTATTACTGAGAAAACTAATGGTCTTTTCCAGCTTGTTTAACTGACTTCTCCATAGCTCAGTTTCCTGTTCCCACTTAGGTTTCACTCTATCATTTATCATTTTACCCATGTATGTGTGACTTGTGTTTATGTGAGTGTTTTTTAGTTTAGTTATGTGTTCGTGATTTAGTTAATACAACTTGTGCACAATACATATTTGGTTTTGACTCACTGTCTGCAATAAATTGCCTCTTAAATGATTTAGATATTGCTACCAGCTCTAAGTGCTGTAAATGCTAAGAAATAATTATTTTTCTATGGACATGAAAAATACCCTTCTCTTAGTATTAATTAATAATCAATACTGAGTGTTCACAGAATGAAACTGATTAATTAATTGTAATGTTAATGTAGCTACAACAAGTAATCTGATTAACTGATTCAAATATTCATAATCATAATTAATAGTCATAATAAGTTATAAATAATTAATATTTCCCCTTTGAGTTAATTCGCTACAGTATGTATCTCAATTTACTATGATATTAAGTTGTAATGAGATGCATTTCATGCACCTTACAAATAAATAAATAAAATGACATGGCATATTCATTATACTACATTATATTAATATTTCAGCTATAATTGCTATTCACATTGTATTGATTGATGCACACACATAATTGCATAATAGTGGCAACTCAGAGCACTTCAGTGATGATGTATTTTTGGTTCCTTCAGATAATATTGTGCATTCCTACCCTGGCTCCTTCAGCAAAAACTCAATAGGATGGCTTTTGGATTTTTTGTAGAAAATAAGCTCTGTGACCAAAAAAATGATTGTTATGCATTTTGTTCATGATAATAATCTTCACAAATGAACACAACTTTAATTTTAAAGCCTAAGTGCAATTGTTAGAAGTAAAAAAGATAAACATACTGTAAGCTATAAACTAACTACACCGTTTTCACACAACTTCAATGTCACCATCACAAGGCTTCTTTCCCTGAAAGTCTGAGTTAGTTTGCAAGAGTGCAATTATAAACAGTGAAGCTGTACAACTGGACAGTGAGTTAAAGAATTACCGTTGCATTTAACCCTCAGGGGTCTGAGGATTTTTGGGGCCCTGGAGAAGTTTTGACATGCCCTGACATTTGTGCTTTTTTCAGTTGTTCATAAACATATTAATGGAAAAAGTGTCATTACACTGTATTCAGCATAAACTAGGCTACAATAATATGTGAGGAACATATATGTACATGTTTGTGTTTTTGAAGTAATAACGTTTATGCGTGTTTATTGAAAAAACAAAAAACATAAGTCACTGAAATAAAGCCAAATAATATATATTAAATCTGTGTTCCCAAGACTTCTGGGTATTGGAGGTTGTAGACTAGAATTTTTGCTTCAAAATGAGGTAAAAATTATGCTGCTTGCTTGTTCATATAAAACAATAGAGAGATTAAAATTTTCTAAAACATCTTTGGTCAAGAAACACAGTATGCGTGGAGGTGTGAATCATCATGAATAATGGGTGATTCTCACCTGAGAAGACAAAAGAATTGCATAAAGAGCTCTAATGACCTGCATAAATAATGAGCTCTTTCAGTCAGGTAGGCTGTGAAAAAACCCTCTGTTGATCATGTCTCAAAGCTCATCATAATGTAAATCAAACATACAGAAAAAACAGCAATACTGTGAAATATTATTACAATTTAAAATAATGGTATTCTATTATATACTTTAAAATATAATGCATTTCTGTGATGCAAAGTGTCTGAACAATTATGTTACCTCTATGGCATTTCATATAGGCTTTTAGCTTAAAAGCATGCACATTTGGAGAAATATTGATGGATTCTCATGTTTATGTCAATTTTCTATACAGAGGAGTAATATTTATTCAATATTTATTTTCATCACTATGAGTGCTGGATACTGTGTTTTCAATTCATACTTGCAGCCGGAGGGCGCTATGTACACCTTTAGTCCACAAATTCATATAAAGAAGAACAGGAACCAGGAACTAACGGCATGTCTTCTAGAGGTCGCTAACCATGGCTTTAACATCCAGATAAACACTTTTCAAGACAATAAATACATGATTGAGACGATGAATGCATGTATTGAATAGCGCTGGCTCCGTGGGCGTGGCCACATTAGCGGGTAATGAGCTGAATCACGGACTTCTGACATGGCTCTCTTTTCATACAGATTACATAAATACAGAATTTTTGTTTTCGATTTGACTTACACGATTTAAAACCTGACATTTCAACGTTTCTTTAGACACAAGTCTATTTTTTTTGTGATTAGTATTCACTAAGTTACAGTTCATTTTCTGAGAATTATCAGATTGGACTTTGTTCAGAGGGAGAGGAGAGATCACGCATCATGTTAGTTTTCTTTATTTTACAAAAAGCACAACATTTTGTTTTTACTCTGAGTGTACACAAATAAAAGAAGATATTCCACAGATTAAAATGGTGTATAGCTCTTAATTGTATGTGCAACATTGACGGAGAATTTTGAGTCTCTTTCACACTGGTTAAAAAAAAACGTGGTGGTCACGCCGGTGTGACCGCCGACCCGAGGGAGTTAATGTCATAGAATAACACATGAAAATATACTGAGTTCCCTTTCGAAAGGGAACTCTACACTGCGTTTGAACACGCTATGGGGAACGTCATCACGTGAACTGGTGTCTGAAAACAATTATCAAATCTCACCAATCCTATTAGCCGGCGACAGCCTATGATGTCATTAAAGACGTGACACGGAAGAAGCAGAGGAACCTAGAGAAGCAGTCAGTATCTCATCGTCTTCAGGGACTGTTTTGTCTGATTGCGATTACTTCGAATCTGGTAAGAGAAATTACTCTGTCTGACAAATGTTTCAGAAAGTGTGTGGATTCGTGTCCCAGGTTTCTGACACCCGGTGACACACACAATCTGTGCATTTTCTGTCTGGGGTAGGAGCATGCACAGACAGTGCTTAAGGGTGTTGTCTGTGTGAATTGTGAGAGTCTGCCTATTAGGACGCTTCGCTCTCATCTGGCCCTCTTCTCAAGGGGAGAGGAGCTGGCATCTGTGCCTGGTGGTTCTGGCCCCACCCGTGCTGCGGCAGAGCGGTGGCTGAAATCATGGGGTTCTCAGGTGGAGCTCGCTGAGGATTTTGAGAGAGGTGTAAATCTCTCTCAACCCTCAGTGGCTGATGAGGGTGAGCTGCTGGATGATGATAATGTCCTTTCGTTGACATCATCAGATCTAGCAGCGAGTGCTCTTCTGGCATCAAGCCCAAGAGATCAGGAGATGGCTATTGAAGAGGAAGCAGGTGAGCCTGCTGAGACTTCAAAGCCTCCCTGCCCTGCGTATGCGGAGCGGCTTGAAGTTATGGAGCGCGCTTCTGGCAGGTTGCAGCTGCCTTGGGAGCGTGTTAAGAAAGAGGCCGCACGTGGATGGCTTGATGAGCAGTTTCTTTCTGGCCATAATACAGCAGCCCCCGTGAGCCTTCCATTCCTTCCTGATCTTCATCTTGAGATTGAGAAGGCATGGAAGAACCCATACTCAGCTCGTATTCACCGGCAACAGCGAGCGATCTTCGCTGATGTTGAGGGATTGAGCCAGCATGGGTATGTGTCGATGCTCGCTATTGATGAGACATTTGTGATCTCATCACAGGGCAGGCTCCGACACTGAAAGCTCCGGTCCTGCCTTCCAAGCCCCTTAAAGTGACTTCTCGCTTGAATGGCAGGGCATACACGGCAGCGGGTTAGGCTGTTGTGGCCTTACACACTATGGCGGTGTTACAGGCCTACCAGGCTGATTTGCTGAATTATCTGGATCAGGGGCAGGGTCTGTCCCCTGAGGCGGTAGAAGAGCTGTGCCGCACCATGGATCTGGCTCTCCAGGCCACTAAGCAAACTGCTGCCTCGATTGGTAGATCGATGGCAGCAATGGTGGCCACGGAGAGACACCTGTGGCTGAACCTGGCTGACATCGGGGAGAAAGAAAAGGGCTTTCTTCTCGATGCTCTGATTTTGCCCTCTGAACTTTTCTGCACCTCCGTCGAGGTGGTGGTGGGAAAGTTCAGAGAGGCGAAGGCGCGCTCGGCAGTGTTTAAAACCTGCATATCGCTCAGATCTGATCCTGGGCCCAGACAGACAGGAGGTCCTGAAGTCCAATGTTGCCTCTCGTGCACCTCCTCCTCCTCGGAGCAGGTCCCAGAGAAGGCGGGACTCCAGGAAGAAGAAGCAGGATCTGAGAGGGGTAATCAATCTCAGACGCCAGCAGCGTCAGTGATTGATTTCCTCTCCATGAGGGTAGTTTACATCTACTCTCTCCTCTCTTCTTCCGCCTCCTGAATAATAGAAATTTTTTTTCGAAACACGCTCAGGCATTTCTTACAGCCAGGCGGAGGTCTGGGCCCATGATGAATATTTTTCTGATGGCTCGCCTTCTGGCTTGGCAGTGAAGAGGCTCTTTTAGGCTTAAAAAAAACCTTAGATTCCATCCCGTCCGTGATGAGGAGTCTTCGGTCTTCAAGCCGCAGGAAGGTGAGCTTGGTCTATATATATTTTTTATAAAATATTTGACATAGTTTTCTGTATAGTTTTTCCTGGGCATGTAAATGAAAAAAAAAAAAAAAAAAAAAGAAAGAAAGAAAGAAAGGGGAATTTAGGGCTCTGAAGTTCCATTAGGTTGGCTAGAATGATTTATTTTTGGTGTTGGCAAACAAAATGGCTGCCTTTACAGCCACCATTGGTAGAGTAGCTTCTCCTTTGGTCATAGCTAGAGTTTGTTTCGAGATTATCACTCTTTACTTCAGATAGGCCTATGTTTAGCGTCTACCTCCTAGGCCGTCTGACATTGTTTGGCTTGGGTTGAGATTTTCTCCTCTGAGCTCTTGTTTTAGAGAGTTATTTTCAGAGTAGCCTCCTCTCTAGTGAGAGTTTAAGAGTCTAAGCCCCAGGCAGTTCTATGCTTATGTGTGGCCCTATAGGCCCACAGCTATAGCTGGCCTAGGCTAGAACTAAGGTTCAGGTGATATACTAAAGCATTTCACCCTTTTTATTACTTCCCTTGTCAGGTTGTATAGGTTTCCTAGTTCTGGCCTCCTCTTATCAGAGTTGTCAAGCCAAGGCCCATTACCCCTTTGGTGTAGGTGCAAGATAAGATAGCAGCTAAGGTAGCAGGCTATTGCTAGTCTTCCTGGTGCCGTTGTCTCAGGTGGTAGGCCCTTTATCATTATGTGGATAAGAGAATGCCAGTGCTGCGTAGGCCCCACTTTTTCTAGAATTTTCATTCATACTGTGTTTTGTCTTTTCCCCTGAACCCCTTGAATTAATATTCAAGCTTGAGTGTAACGGTGTTAACTTTGATTTAGTTCCCGTTCCCTAGGGTTCAGTACAGATGTAAGAACTTCTGGTTTGGTGAAAAGTATCCATCCTTGAGTTTCAGGATGGTATGAATTAAAAGTAAAGCGTTGTTTATGCTTTAAGTTCTAGTTTTTGCCCTACACAGTGTGAGTTGTAACTCTATTACTGCCACAGGTTAGCACCTGTTTCTGTAGTAGTAGGCTTGGTTCTGGCCTCCTTCAGAGCATGGTGACTAATTCGTACTCCCCTTGCTTTAAGGGTAAAGGGTGTTTTTACTGAGTACATGGCCTGCTGGATTGCATAGCTGAGGTTGAGTTTGTTTAGGGAACCTCACTATTCAGTTTGGTTCTTTTGTAGCTCCCTTAGAGTTTGAACACTCCCCTCATTTGAGGGTTGTCCTGCATAGTACTTAGCTCCCTAAGCTGCCTCTCTGAGGCCTCCCTATTGAGGATCAGCCCCCAGACTGGTAAATGTACTCCCCTTGTTGGGTTCCTTTAGAGTGCACAGCCTCCTCAGAGCAAATAATCAGATAAAAAGCACTAAGCTGAGTCCTGCTCTCCAGGATGCCCATCTCTTCGCTCTGGTCTGAGTTGGTTACTGCCTCTTTGCAGTCACTCTTATTGGATATCTTTTTTGAAGAATGTGATATGAGACTCTGTGATCAGACAGGTTGTTGGCCAAGACTAGGTTGCTTTAGTGAGACCAGGTCGGCCTTCCTGGTGGCATGCAAGGTTGACTCTGTTTCCCCTGACAAGTGACTGGCTAGGGTTCTTTCAGGCCCCCTGGCTACATTCCCTTAGAGCTACCCTCTTTTCTCTGAAAAGAAGTTTGGTCCCAGAAGACTTTGTGCGGCCTTGGTAGGCCTTCTGTGGAAGGCCACTTTGAGGCTTATAGCTTGGGCTGCTGGCCATAGGGAATGCTGTCACTGACAGCCTATGTATGACCCGTAGGGGGAGTGGTTCTGGCATTTCGGTTGAAGCTGCTAGTTCTTACATTTGTCATTTTTTGGCATGCACTCCCCTCAAGCATGGCGGCATGGGTATATCATTCCCCATAGCGTGTTCAAACGCAGTGTAGAGTTCCCTTTCGAAAGGGAATGTCTCAAGTTACACATGTAACCATGGTTCCCTGAGAACAGGGAACGAGACACTGCGTTACCTGCCATGCATCGGGGCTGCCTGCTGAGCAGTCCCTTCAGACAATAAGGTACTGACTGCTTCTCTAGGCTCTCCTTTTATACTTCCGGGTCGCGTCTTTAATGACGTCATAGGCTGTCACCGGCCAATAGGATCGGTGAGATTTGATAATTGCTTTCAGACACGGTTCACGTGATGACGTTCCCAGTGTCTCGTTCCCTGTTCTCAGGGAACCATGGTTACATGTGTAACCTGAGATGTTTTTGTTCCCTTATTTCAGACATTTAACCAATAAATAAATAAATAGTTACAAAGTGAAGGTTCAGAATGATGGAACCGGAAGTGCTACAATGCTAACTTGTTCTCCGGTTTTGACCTACAAAATAACATCATCCCTGCTGCAGTCTATTACCAAGGAGAATCAGATGTACACAGAGGTGGAAACAGTACTAAAAAAAATGGTGTTGCCATATGGCAACATACTCTTTGTGTTAATTTCCTTGCCACTGTCTCTTGAAGAGAACATTCTCGTTTTTTTTTTTTTGTTTGTTTTTTTTTGTAAAAGAAGATTTAGATTAGCAAATTATGTGCTTTGGTTAAGTCACATAACATGCAATTTTTTTTTTCTGTGGCACAATTTCTGACAGACTGATGTCTCTTGTCAGTAGTTGCTGAAAGCAAACTAAAACATCAGTAACAAACAAGGACCAGCCCATGTCACATTCACAAAAAAAATTGGTAACATCATCTCAGGTAAGTTATGATGACATATTCACCACTCAAAAAAGTTATGAAATTAGTTTTTGGTTAATTTATAAAATGTCTGTGTTGCCAAGCGGCAACACTCTGCAATAATGGAATGTCATTATTGTAATAGCTTGGCTAGCTAGCAAAAGTCAGCTGCAGTCTGTTAAGCTGTAACAATAACAACATTAATGCCAGTGATATAATGTTGAGTAGTCGTATGTTAAAGGGTTAGTTCATCCAAAAATGAAAATAATGTCATTTATTGCTCACCCTCATGTCGTTCCACACCCATAAGGCCTTCATTCATCTTCGGAACACAAATTAAGATCATTTTGATTAAATTCGATGGCTCAGTGAGGCCTGCATTCACAGCAATGATATTTCCTCTCTCAAGATCCATAAAGGTACTAAAAACATATTTAAAACAGTTCATGCAAGTTCAGTAGTTCTACCTTAATATTATAAAGCTACGAGAATATTTTTGTGTGCCAAAAAAACAAAATAACGACTTTTCAACAATATAGTGATGGGCTGATTTCAAAACACTGCTTTGGAGCTTTGCGAATAGCTGTGGCTCCGTGCTGCATCCGCTTATCCGCTGTATCCGCTCTGCATCCGCTTAACTCACAGTCAACCTACATCTCTCTGAGTTGATTGAACTAACTCAATTCAGCTGTTCTGAAACCAGAAACTCAGAGCTTCCCATTTCAGAGTAAAGCCGGGGGCACACTGTGCGATTTTGGCCACGATTTGGTTGTCTGAGACAAATTTTGAGAATCCTAAAAGATTCCTGTAATCCTGGGCTAAAATCTGTAGTCTTTGATAGCTAGTTTGACATGTTCACCGACAGCTGATTAATGACCGTTGCGATCAAATTTTACCTCTGACGAAATTGTGGCAGTGTCAGAAGATTTGGCACACAGTCCTCCGGTGTGACTTCTCCTATGACAAATGTCAAATTGTCATCGTTTTTTCAAGATAAGCCGTGATAAAAATTAACACTAGAGATTTCTTTGTTAGCCACCATTTCAGTCCTGCGTGTGTGGGTTGATGATGTAAAACTCTGGACAAGTTTTCATGTGCGCGTCCTTTTTACGCATCTTGACTGTTGTACAGTCTGACATAAATGATGGCTGAGATCCCACAGTGTGACATCATGTTTGTAGTGATTTCAGGATCATGTTTGTAGTGATTTTTACTCCATTCACCGGTGACGTAGTGATTTTTGATCACGTGTCACTTAAGGTGTGGTTATAAATGTATCAGATGACCCCTCCCCCCTTTTGTAATATGGGGTACCAGTCAAGAATACTATCTTAACAATTTAAGAACACTCCAAAAAGAGCTGTTCAATAATTCAGAATTAATATAAACTGGAGGGAGTTAGTCAACTAATTTATCTGAAGGATTTGTGAGAGTCTGGCCAACTATTAGAGTCTTTGATCATCAACACAAGGAAGACACATTTATAATAAAATCAATTTCACGAGTTCGTTTCCTCATAAAATCTTTAAGCTAATAAGGTTAAGCGTATTTGGCTTGCTGTCCGCTGTGGAGGGGCTCGAGGAAGCAGCTTCAACTCGAGCTTGGATATACCCCCCAGGGACTACTATTGCATGAAAGAGGAGTACGATAGATGAGATGCTTAATTTATGTGGTGGAGTTGGGGAGGTGGAGGGATATCGAAACAACTGATGCCAGAGCAGGGTGAGTAGCTGCTTATATGCTCTGGATGTAATTGAAAGATTAGGGTTCCCTCCTCTTGAGATTATGTTTGAGTTTCACTAATTTAAAGATTAGATGGGTTCACTCCTCCCGAAATTACGTTGTGAACTTCACTAAATTTATAAACAATAGACATGCAAGAGTATATACCACTACAATTAATAATGAAATAATGAATATGCACTTCTAAAATATAGCAAAATAATAATCAAAGGAAGATACTGAATGAAATCAAAGAAACAAATAAATGAAGTGAACACAGAATGTATAAATGCAACGCTGAATATAGAATGGAAGAGAATTGTATGGGAATGCTTCTTATGGAAACCACCTAATGGCTGCAGTAAAATGGTGATAAATAATTGCTTATTTATCATTCAACAAATAATATCCCTATTATTTGTAACAAGCTGACCTCGAGTAACTGTTATCTAAACAGGTTAGAAAAACATATGCTGCATGTATGAACTAATGCCAAGGTCTCTAAAAAGAGGTTTGGTAAGTTTATATTTACGTTCCACACAGTCGGGTGATCCACTGATGATGCAGGCTGCGTGCAGTGGGAGGGCGTGGAGTTGTGATCCAGTAGTCGTGCCACGCTGGGCTGGAGGATGCTGAACTTCGGTTGCGCCAAGAGGGTCCTTTAGGATGGACTGGGCAGCTGGGTCAGATGAATCTTCACAGGTTCCCTTGCAGGCTGGCTGTGTCGCTGAGGAGCCGTGTGGTACAGGCAATGTCTGCTGATGCAGAGGTCCTTTGCGGACTGGACTGCGCTGCTGTAGGAGCCGTAAGGGTCAGATGAAGTCCCTCAATGCTGGGGCCCTTTTTGCAGCTAGAGTGCATCTGGAAGCAATGTGAAAGGTTTTGCTTGCAAAAGCTTAACCTCTTGTAGTCTCTTTCCTCATCAGGTCAGAAACTCAGGATGTGCAGTGTCTGTTAATGTCTCCTTCCCCGTCGAGCTGGAAACACAGAACAAGGGTGTGTCTACCCGGGGGACATATTTATCCCTTTCTGATGAGAAGGAGATTGAGATGTGGTGCCTTGCAGATCCTGGAGTGTGATTGGCCACTGTTATCTGAAGCAGCCCCGGTGTTGCCCACCCTAGTGTGGAACTCATTTGCATAGCATAAAGTACAATGTAAAAATATTGTGTCTTTAACATTTTACCCATGCATTATTTCTTTACCAAACCTCTCAAATTATTAAAGGCATCGTAGGGAACAGATAGACACCAAACACGATATGGAATGGTTAAGTCAACGTCCATGCATTTGTTTATCTGTTAACAGGTCTGTCCCATGACCTGTTGTGTTAACAGTCAGTAACCATTAAAATAAACTGTGCTTTGCATGAAGATGGAGTGGATGTGATGCAGTTTAAAGAGATAGTTCCCCCCAAAATGAAAACTCTGTCATTAATTACTCACCCTCACGTCCTGAACTGGTAAGACTTTCGTTCATCTTCGGAACACAAATGAAGATCATTTTGATAAAATCTGAGAGCTTTCTGTCCCTCCATTGACAGCTTTGCAACTGACACTTTTACGCTTCAAAAAGTCCATGGAGAGATCGCAAAACTAATCCATATAGTCCAAATATTCTGAAGAGACACACTTTATATGATGAACATATTGAATTTAGGCTTTTAGTGCAGTGCTTCACAAATGCACTGGAAGCGATTTACAAATGTAAGGCAAAGTTGTATTTGTGACATAAAACACTTTTCTTTTTTTTTTTTTGCAAATCTCATTTGTGAACTTTATTCATTTTTGTGAAATTCTTTACATTTATTTGTGGAAGTCTATTTATTTGAAATTATGTAATAATTCTAATCCCATGCATTTTTGACAGGCACTTTAACTACTGGGCTTGAGCCCTGCGCTTCAGGCAATAACTGACAGGTCTGGCTCAGGTGCAAAACCAATCAAGACTTCCATAATCAGTAGACATAGGTCAAAGCAGCAATTTAAACACATGAGACTTGTTAAATGGTACGGTATAGCCAATTGCTTCACCGCGGTGCGATTAATGCTTTGCCAATTCGAGGACTCCTTCAAAGGCTCCTGCAAAAGTGGCCTACAAATGCATCCTTTTCCCATGAAATGGATACAGATGGATTACACTTGTAAGTATAGGGTTTCAATTTACTTGAATAATCTACAAATGGAGAAGAAGAAGAAAAAAAAAAAAAAACCTTAAAATTTATTAATATTGTGACAATAAAATTGTTAGTTTCAGTTTACAAATAACCAATGGTAGAATGTAACAAAATACACTAACTCTGTATTTAAATATAAATTTAAAGTACTGTTACGAATGGACAGCACAGAGAGTGAGGATCCACATGCAGTTTACTGAGAAAATACAATCCACAATCATAGGCCAAAAACCAGGCAGAGGGTCAAAGCACACGTTATCAGTCCAAATCCAAGACAAGATATCAGAGCAAGGGACAACAAGACTACTCAGAAAACTGTCAGTAACACAAAAAAAGACTTCATACTGATATAAAACCTAGAGGAGTATAAATAGAGAGAGTTAATTACATGGTTTAAACAAGTACAATTTGTACAAATTATACCTTACATAAGAAAAAATACATAATGTTTAAAACATTTTTTCTGTTTCATTTACAAATTATAACTTGCATTACAAAAACAAATAATGTATAAAACAATTTCTTGTTTCATTTACAAATTTTAATGTGCATTGACATTTTAACGTTTCATTTACAAATTTTAACATGCAAAAATAATGCACAGAAACTACTGTTTCATTTGCAAATTATGAATTATATAAAAAAACAAGTTCTTCTTTGTTTAATTTACAAATTACAATTATATATTAATTAAATTATATAATAATTTTATTTATTTATTTATTTATTTATTTATTTTTTATTTTTTTTTGTCCTAAAACAAGAGAAAAAGGAAACACTTATGAAAAAGACAGGGGTGCATTCTTAAGAAGATTAGGAAATATGACACAGCAGTACAAGCATACAAAATGCTCCATAAATCATATTTCTGGATACTCAAATTTGGTTAAAACATTTGTTGACATATCTTGCATGACAGCACTGTAAAAACCAACAAAGTGAAAGACTATTGCCTTATCTACTGGTTGCTCTATTGTTGTGTGGGCTTTGTATAGGGTGACGACTAATTGATGTAATTAATACACAAGAGAGCCTAGTGGAAACAAATGGGCTGTTGCCTTACCTCCAAGCCACACTGAACAAGTGTTTCGCCCTGGTAAATAAATACTAATTTTCAGCCCTCATTTTAATAAACTCTGTTGTCTGCTTTTTGCTCCATTAAACAAAATGAAATATTAGAACAAGTTTTGCCTCAGACCACCTAACAAATGAAGCCACACAGTGATAACACAGGGATTAACCTCACGTTTTTAAGAAAGAAAGACTCCTGCTTTTTTGTGTGTGTTTTTTTTTTTTTTTAGCTACATTCATATGTGGTTTGAAATCCTATTTAAAATGTTCTGGAAATCCATTTCAGTCCATTTCCATTCAGGATTTTACATGATTTATGTGACTTTCTCACACCATGTAAAACATAAACATCAGACGTTGTTATTGGAAACATACTGAAATGACAACCCAAGGCCCATTTCAATAAGGAGGTTCAACCAACTCTGAGTTAAAACTTGAACTCTGAGTTGACTTAAGTGGGGTGCACACTGTGTGATTTATAACAGTCCTTTATGATTGTTGCTTGTCAGACTGTACGGACGACAACAGTTAAGATGGCATTCCAGGGACCAGATTACGACAGGGCCCCTCTCTAACTGCTTGTGGGTATGAAGATGTGCCACACTGTGATTGGATCTTTGGTGAATGAACATGAACAAATGTTCAGCAACATCAGATAAGATGTTAGGACAACTGCCAGACACCGCTTCCAGAGCAGGAAGGGGGACCTTCTGCACCCACCAAAGAGAGAACTTCTCATTGGACGACACATTGACTCTAACCACCAAACTCATTCCTAAGGTTTAGGCAAGGACTGCCATAAAAATTCATTCAGGACTTCCTGGATGGAGCAGCAGCGACTGAAATAAAGAGAGGCCACAGATATATCTAAATCCATTCATACCTATGTTTGGAGGCCTTAATTTGATTTAATTAAGCTGGGTACTTGCTAAAACAGGTCACTCACTTTTGGGAACATGAAAAAAAAATGAGAATGTGAGTTCATAACCATGTAATTTAGTTAAGTTTGATTCAGATCATTCCCACCAGAATGACATATTCAGGTCAATATTTGTGATCGTAATCATAACAGTGATCATAATAGTATTCAGCCAATGTGTAGGAATGCATTCCTCTCATGTGACTCCTTTTTTCACTCATGCTGCTCATGGAACACAATAGAGCCAGTAGCTGTGACATTTACACTTTCATTAGTTACTTTTTTATTGGACTGCTAAAAGTGAATTTAATTTTCTTCAAAACTACATTAAAAAAAACTACTAACTACTCATTAGCATGGAGCAATTAACTTTTTAAAATTAGTACAATGCTGTTTCGCTGTTTTTAAAGTTAAATGCAGTATATCCTGCTCAATCAGCAGTTTGGTAGTAATGCATTCTAAACTTAGATTCTTCCATCCTTTATTTATTCTGTCTTGTTGGGTGTTTGACAGAAATAAAGCCAATGAAAAGGTGATTACATTGTTTAATCATATAAGGCACTTTCTCATATAGCATTGCTGTTGGCTCTAGTAATCCATCTCTCATGCAAATGACTTTTTAATGAACAGTCAGTGGTTCTGAGTAAGTCCTTTGTTCTTCTTTTAGGCAAACGTCACAGAATAATATAAATGTCTTGAATAATATATGAAAGGCGATGGTTCTCAACAATCTAAATGTTGTGCAGTTCAATAACAATAAAAATGGTAAAGGGGTTTTTGTCATGATTTGTCTTTTATTTTGTTATTTATTTATTTATTTATTTATTTATTCATTTGTAAGCTCTTTGTTTGAGTTTGGTTATTTACACCAGTGGTTCTCAACCTTTTTTATTCCAAGGCCCCCCTCCTCTCTGAACCAGTACTGCTAGGGATCTGAAGGCAGGTCGATGTAAACCATTCCTCTGTCAGAACAAGCATTTGTTTCTGTGTTTGGAGCGTCTGATGCCCATGTGTACATAAACACCACTGATTAATTAATTTTGACACATTCATTTTGACAACCATGCAAATATATTGAACTGTGTTCATGCAGAAATACGATGTTATAGTGATCAGTGAGCCAAGAGCACACATACATTATATGGTTTGTCTGCGTATCAATAATAACGGACTCGCGCATACCTAATGTATGAAGAAAGTTTGCGTATTCTATTGTTCATGAAGCGGTTGGGTGTTTTGAGCTGCCGTTCAGTCTATATTTTCTCACAGTGCGGTGAGAAATGGCTTGGATTGCTCTGAAACAATCACAGAATATGTACAACAGAGGTGGTGCTTTGGTAATTTTTTTAATTTAACATATTAATAATATAATTCATTAATTATATTACAGTTTTTTTCTCAATTGCTTAAACACTATAACCAGGCTTTTGAACTAAAATTTAAAAACCATAACGCCATTTATCAAAAAGCACACCAATTTCCCTAAACAATAAACACTATTCCCTTGTTTTGACACGAGTCAGATTTGTTGAACTATCACTGCAAAACTCTACACACAAATCCCTTCATTTCTCATTGTCTACACAATGTTGTCATTTAGAAAGCACTACCATTCAATACTGTTCACTCAAGTCAGCACAACTTCAGCTCAATTAGCACACAATTACCCAGGTGGAAACACAGTAAAAATTTATCACACACCAATCAGAACCTTCAATCGATTTGAAGAACAATGGATCCAAAAAGACATGAAGGAAGAGGTCGAACACACCGGAGAGGAGGGGGAAGAAGAGCAGTAGGGAGTGGAGGGGGAGTGGAGGGAGAGGTGAAGGAAGAGGTGGAGGGGGAGAAGAACAACAAGGAAGAGGAAAAGCAAGGGCAAGGAGACAAGCAGTCTCAGATGAAATTCGTGCCACTCTAGTTGACCATGTCTTTGTCTATGGTATGACTATGAGGGAGGCTGGGCAATGAGTACAGCCTAATTTGAGTCACTTCACTGCTACTTCGATCATAAGAAGCTTCAGGGAGGAAAACAGGTTGGTGTACTTCAGACTGCTCTCTACTGTAACCTGAGTGCTTGTACTCTGTGCTGTTACAGCACAAACATGTACTGTAGCTGATGCACTATACTACTGTAATAATAAAAAATAAAAAAAATCGAATCAAATTGCCTCACAAATAGATAGAGTTTCTGTATTTTTCCATTTTGTAAAAAGGATCTGTTACAGTTACAGTAATCGGTACTTCTGTTTCTGAAGGACACATAAACAACCACCTGGTGGAGGCAGGTTAAGAAGACTCTTGTCGGAGGAGCAAGAGAGGGAGCTGGTAAATATGGTCATTGTCATCAATGTAATCTGCCTGCAAGCGATTCAATGGAGAGTGACTGAAGATAATCACCAATTTTGAGAGATGAATGCCATCAGCCTCTTCACAATTGATTGCATTCTCCGAAAGCACAGGTTCCGGATAAAGCGGGCATACCATGTTCCTATCAAATGAAACTCTGACAGAGTGAACCCTCTTGTTTTAACACTATGCTCCTCGGTTTCCTTGATGGTCTAAGAGAGTGTGTGTTCCAGCTTGACCAGAGGGAGCCAGCACAACCAGAGCAGCCTCACTATGTTGTTGTTTGGAATAATGTCAGCTTCCATTGCACTGTTCTGGTTTGTGACTGATTTACCAATAACCAGAGGTTTTCCAACATATTTCTGCCTGCATACTCTCCCTTTCTTAACCTGATAGAGGAGTTTTTTCGACATGGCAGTGGAAAGTGTATGACCGACAACCTTACATCTGCGTTTACCTCCTCCAGGCCATGGAAGAAGCCTGCCTAGACATTTCAATTGATGCATGCCAGGGGTGGATCAGGCATGAAGAAGGATTTTACCCCCGCTGCCTGGCTAGGGCCAATATAGCCTGTGATGTTGATGAGATTCTCTGGCCTGTTTCTCTGGCCTGTCCCAGACCAAAGACAGGATGCTGGGGCATTATTTTTATTTTTTATTTTGTGTGTGTATTGTTCTGTACTGTACATTAGTTTTTTCAACTGCTTACACACATTTTCAAAACGTTGCCTCTTTTTTTTTTTTTTTTTCAAAATTTTACACACAAATCCAAGAATTGCATACGCAAAATGCCTCACATCTCTTGCAAAATGAAGCAATGCATTCAAAATATCACATACACTTCTCAAAAGCAAACATTTGTCTTATGTTGCAAACACCTTTGCCATAATATTTTATTTTTGGATATATGGTATACACAGTTATTCAAAACCTAAAGCTCTTCTTTCATGAGCTCCTTTGTGTACTTCTGTACTCCATTTCTGTACAAGACAAAGTAATTGGCAGAGAGATGTTGAAAAATACACAGTAAACACAGAAGCAAGATTGAAACCAAACTTTTTTTTTTTTTTTTTTTTTTTTTTTTTTTTTACGTATGCATTTGTGGTTGTGAAAAGAAATACATCAACCATGTGTAGTTAAACAGAAATTATGGTTTTGTTTGAAAAAGGAAATCAAGATCAGAAAAATCTGTTAGATTTTTGTGTGTTACATTGAGAACTGTGTGTTGTGTTTTATTAAATGAAAAACTGAGTCAAAGGCAGAGAATTAATGTATGGTTTTGCAGATTTAGTGTGTGGTTCTGGTGTTTGAGTGTCAGGTTTCAGAAATTGTGTGACAAGTAAGGATTCTGTGTGTAAGTAATAAAAAATGTGCAAATGTATATATTTGTGAGGACTCAAATGCAAATCACAGTAGGGCTTTTATTAGGTGCCAAAACAAACAAAAACACAACAAAAACCACCAATCCAGTCCAAAAGCATGGCAAGACAGAGCAGAGCAGAGCAGGACAGGACAGGACATGTGGTCGGTGTCAGTTCTAGGTAGAGGTCTTCACGTGTCCAAAAATTCATACCCAAACCCGAAGAGACCCATAAATGTGCTACCCGGAACCAACGCGGACCTGTCTATTATTTGAAAACTGGACCTGAACCCAGCCAGGAAGACACAGACCCGACTGGATCCGATCGGCACATAGGTCTATTCCACAGCAAATTGCTATTAAGTCAATAAACAAGTTGTGAAAATAAAAACGTTTTATCTTACCTAACGTTAGTAGCCTTCTCCCTTGTACCTGACTGTGATGCCGAGTCTGACCAAAACTTTAGATATAACAAGATGGTTCATTTATAATATTATTATAAAAATAGGAGAAAGAAAGGGCTCACTTGAGACTGCACATGCGCGTTAGCTGGAGCAACCTAAAACATAAGCTTTTAAACGCATTTTGAGCGTCATAGAAAACGTCTCAGGTTACGCATATAACCATTAGTTCCCTAAGAACAGGGAACGAGACTCTGCGTTTGATCACGCTATGGGGAACCGTCACTCGTGACAGGTGTTCGAAATGCCAAGAATCACAACATTCCAATCCTATTGGCCGGCGACAGCCTATGACGTCATATGGCGCGAACCGTGACGTATAAGGGAGCGCCTGAGGAAGCAGTCAAGACCTTCTCGTCTTTGAGGGACTGTTCAGCAGGCATCCCGAAGCATGGGAGGGAAACGCAGAGTCTCGTTCCCTGTTCTCAGGGAACCATGGTTACATGCATAACCTGAGACGTTCCCTTTCGAAAGGGAACTTCAACTCTGCGTTCAATCGCATTGGGGAACGATATACCCACGCCGCCATGCTAGAGAAGAGTGCATGCCCAAAATGTCTGGACAAACGTCCGTCAGTTCCAGGGAAAAACCAGGAGCAACTCTCCAAGGCTGTCAGTGACAGCATTCTATGGCCAACAGCCCAAGCTGAACCTAAAAGAGGCCTTCCGTGAAAGGCCTGCCAAGGCTGCTCAAGGCATCTGGGACCAACAACCCGTGGTCCCTTAAAGGGAATGTGGCCAGGAGACCAGAAGGAATCCCGGCCAGACACTAGAGGGTATAAAATCACCCCCGACGCCACCAAGGAGGCCGTACTAATCTAGCGAAAGACAAACATAGTCTGGGCCAACCCTGTCTGACATACAGAATCTCCAAGGCGCAAACTCCAAAAGAGGAGAGCAGGTAAGAGCTACTGCGAAAAAGGCAGTAAGCAACTCAAACCCACACGCAGAGATGGGCATCCTGGAGAGCGGAACTCAGCTAAGCGCTATAAACCCTCGTATTGAGGGGAGTAAGACCACTCATCCTAGGATCTACTCAGCTTCTGATAAAGCGCTGAGGAGGCTGTGCGCTAAAAAACCCTGGTACAGGGGAGCACAAACCAGCCTGGGGCCAGTCTGAATGGGAGACTTCACAGAAGTCTACAACCAATGACCGGCTTAGGGAGCTAAGCACAATTACGCAGTCAACCCGAAGGGAAGTACGAAGCTCAACCTAATGGACAGACCATACTGCAAGCACATAGCCATGGAGACTGACCAGAAGGGGCCTACAACATAACTAAGAGTTCTTACATTGAACTAATATCACAACATGAACCCAACACACAGGGTGGTATTCAGGATGGCCCATAAGGCCATTCGACTGAAAACATAGCATGCTGAGCGCATGACCAACCAAGTAATTAGGTAGCTGTGAGTGCCCACAAAACAGCCCATCCAACATAATCCGACGAGCATTGTGTACTCGGTAAAAGCACCCTTCTACTCTTTAAGCAAGAGGAGTACAACGTACGCCATCACGTGCTAAAGAAGGCCCCATGAGCTTATAACCTTAGCAGACACGTGGCATCAGCTCGTGGCAGTGTTATCGAGGTTCAGGCTAGACAGACCAACTACAAAGGGAGGTCATTAGCCAGCCCCAGCCCCGGCCAGCCAGCGACACAAGACCCTTTTACTGTTACAGTAAAATAAAACTCAAAGGGATAAAGCCAGCATGCTCCCAAAGGATGGCCTTAAAGCCTACCCGTCACACGCGGCGTCAGCTAGCGGCCACTAAAGTTCTAGGAGCAAAATAGAACCAAGTAACAGACAGGGTAGCTATTTAGCTTGACTAGAGCTCAAGGAAACCAAGCTCAAGGAAGCAAATAAAACCAGACAAACAGTTGGTTTTAGTACAAAAGCTCACCTCGAGAGACAAGCCACTTCAGAGATGTACTCAGTAAAAGCACCTTTTACTCTCTAAGCGAGAGGAGTACGAAGCCATACTCCAGCGTGATACCTAGGAGGCCTATGGAAGCCTACAACTCGTAAACACACGGCGTCAGCCCGTGGCAATCACAACTCATCCATGGTGATGAGTCACATAGAAGCTCACACAAAGCTGTGCTAACACGCAGACTGAAAGGAGGCCCTAATGGGGCCTACAACCTCCATGAACACATGGCATCAACCAGTGGCAGCTTCATGACTAAAGCCAGCCAGCAGGCCAAATACTCGGGAAACCCCCGTTAGGAGAAGTACAAACTACGCAACAGAACTCAACGAGAGGCCTGACAGGGCCTAAAACACAGAGGTGGGCGTGGCCAATGGTGGTGTGAGTCATAAGACACGACTCAACTATGGAATGAGTCTAGATACAACCAACCCAGCTGGGCCGAAACAGAAGCTATAAAGGAAGCCTGGTAAAGCTTACTACTTTTAGCACCAGGTGGCACCAGCCAGTGGTCATAAACAGGACCCAAGCTCAAAAAGGGACCAGCACTGAACCCCAAAGTTTACTGAGGGTAACTAGCTTACACAATCTGAGCCTAGGTGAACACATTCCAACAGGCAAAGTATAGTATGCAAACATGGTCTAAGGAAGGCCTGGAAGGCCTGTTACCTCAAAAACAACATGCGCATAAGCCTGAGGCAGTGCTAAAGGAAACCAAGCTCAAGGAAGCAAATGTATAAAACAAGGCAGGCCACTCAGAAATGCAAGGCAGGCCACTCAGAAATGTACTCAGTAAAAGCACCTTTTACTTTCTAAGCGAGAGGAGTACAAAGCCGAACTCCAGCATGATACCTAGGAGGCCTGTGAAAGCCTACAACTCGTAAAAACACGTGGCGTCAGCTAGTGGCAATCACGACTCATCCATGGTGATGAGTCACACAGAAACCCACACAAAGCTGTGCCAACATGCAGACTGAAAGGAGGCCCTTATGGGGGCCTACAACCTCCATGAACACATGGCATCAACCAGTGGTAGCTTCATGACTAAGGCCAGCCAGCAGGCCAAGTACTCAAGAAACCCTTAGGTAGGAGAAGTACACACTACGCCACAAAACTCAACGAGAGGCCTGACCTAGGGCCTATTCATACAGAGGTGGCCGTGGCTGATGACAGCGTGAGTCATAAGACACGACTCAACCATGGAATGAGTCTAGATATAACTAACCCAGCTGGGCCAACACAGAGGCTACAAAGGAGGCCTGGTAAGGCCTACTACTTTTAGCACCATGTGGCGCCAGCCCGTGGTCATAACAGGGCCCAAGCTCAAAGGGGACCAGCTCTAGACCCTACACGATAACTGTGGGTAACTAGCTACACAACCTGAGCTTAAGCCTACACATTCCATCAGGCAATGTACCCAGTACACATAAATATGCTATCACGGTCTAAGGAAGGCCTTACAAGGCCTACCACCTCAAACAACGTGAGCATAAGCCTGAGGCAGTGCTAAAATATGTGAGCAAACTCATGACCGTAAACCAACAGCGCCCAAAAAACAAGCTGTATTAAGAAAGAGGCTACAATAAAGAGCCAACAATCTAACAGCAAATGCAAAACAGCTGCTGTGGTCATGATTGACTGGGAGCTAACAGAGATAATACAATTCTAACCAGAATAAGACTCTCTACACTCAACCTGAGTGTGCAATCCAACAGGTGATGCACTCAGTGAAACACAAACCCTAACCGGGGAGTACAACAAAACACCACATTCAGATAGAGGCTAATCACAGCCTGCTATCACAGAAACAGGCATTAACCTGTGGCAGCAATAGAGTAAGCTCACATATGTATGTTGGGCTAAAGCTTAGAACCCCAAAGCAAATGCAAATGCAAATGCTTTGTAATACATGCCATCCAAACAGGATAAATTTTTCACAGAACAGATCTGAGATCTGTAATGAACCCTAGAGAACGAAAACTAAAATATTTAGCATCGTAATCTCAAACTTGAATATAATTCATGTGAAGACATTATAAGCATGACAAAGTTCTAAAAAGTGGGGCCTAGCAGCACTGCATAACTCATCTTTTCGAAGATAAGGGCCTACCACCTGGGAAAAACAGCACCAGGAAGGCTAATAACAGCCTATAACCTTAGCTGTTAACCTTAGCCATAGTACCTACATTTTCACATCGAAGGGGAAATGGTCATGCGGCCCGCAACTCCCTCAGGAGGAGGCTAGAACTAGGAACTATATAACCTCACAGGGATAGTAATAATAAGGGTGAGGTAACAAACACCTAAACCTAGCTCTAGCCTAGCTGCTAGCTAAGGCCTACTGGGCCAAGCAAAGCTTGGGCTTCATTTTGAAACCTTCAAATATGAGGAGAAAATGAAGCACCGCAAGCAAACAGTGTCAGGCAGCCGAAAAGCTGTCCTGCACACAAATGACTGAAGTGACAAGTGCAAACTCAAACCAAAATAACGTATTAGGTGAGAAGCTACTCTAACATAGGAGGCTACAAAATAGTGGCCATAAAGCGGCCTGCATATTTTAAAAACTAGCCAACCTAATGCTACAGTTATTTTGCCCAAAATAACCCCTTCTAACTTTACTGACTACATGCTCAGGAAAGCTATACAGGAAAACCAAGGTCTACACTTTTTATAAACATAAAAATATAGACCCAGCTTACCTTTATATATATATATATATATATATATATATATATATATATATATATATATATATATATATATATATATATATACATATATATATGGGAGGTGAAAGAAGAAGAGGAGAGGGTAGATATAAATCGCCCTTAAACAAGCTGGAGGATTGATTACGAATGCAACGTTGTTTACAATCGATCATCCATTACTCTCATTTCTTCCTCCTCCCGTCTGTCTGGCTCAGATCCAAATCTGAACAGCCAGGGGGTTTTCCCCGATCTCAAACGGGGAGATCAGGAGAGAAAGGAAAGTCTATGGGATCTGCAACATTCATGTACAGAAAGAAACCGTTCGTCGAGCCATCCACGCACGGCCCCTTTCCTTACGCGCTCTCACGGCAGCTGCAGCCCGCCGAAAAGCGCGTCCCAAAAACACAACAGCTCCACATACCCCAGCAGCCAGAGGAGCGCTCGCTATTGGATGCGGTGACATCAAACACGGACGTCACCATCATCCACTCATCCTCGTCAGCTCCGGGGAAGCCGAGAGAGAATATAATTCAACGAGCTCACCTGCGAGCCCTATGATTGCAGCCGCCGTATTGCCTCAGCACACAGGGCTACAATCACGAGGCACAGATGCAGACACCTCCTCCCTCGGGAAGAGTATCAAACGAGAACGGAGCATCCCGACAGGAGAGACGCTCACAGTGAACAATAGACAAACACACATAGATGGCGCCCTCAAGATGAGAAGATGTTGGCTGCGTCCGAAAACTGAAAAATGCTGCCTTCCGAGGACACATTTCAAGGTAGTAAGGCATCAAGGCACGTCCGAATCCAATGTTAGCTTCACTTCCTCTCTCATGAGATACCTTCCTCAGATCGATTTTTGAAGGAAGCATAGATGTATCCTTAGCTGCCTTTGATATCCCACAATCCTTTGCTTTCCATTCTGTGACAGTTGAGCTAGAAAAATAAAGATGGCGTCCGAAGGTTGCGTTTGCTGCTCAGTTTGTGTATAAATGTACGATTTTGATCAACATATTTCAATTTTGATATCATTTCTATCGAGAAATTACTACTGTAGTAATTAAATATTTGTTTAGTTCTCACCAAAGCTCGCGCTATATTACTGTAGATCATTAAACTGTTACGCTGCCTCAGAAGTCTGTCCGAAATCAATTTCGTGAGGTACCTTCATGCACAAATGCTGCCATACAAGTCATTCTCTTATAAGATAGCGAGGCAGCAAGACAGCTACCTAGGTTTTCGGACGCAGCCGTTGACTGCTTCCTCAGTCGCTCCCTCTATACGTCACGGTTCGCTCCATATGACGTCATAGGCTGTCACCAGCCAATAGGATTGGAGTGTTGCACACAATAGGAATAGGAAAACTCGATGATCACCGTTCGCTTTAACTCCGCCCGCTCTGCTTCTGAATGCTGGGGTCGCACGTGTTTTTTTCACCTTATTTCCCAGCTCATACTTTGCAAGTTACAAAACACATGCACAGCACTGACTGACTATATATATATAATTTTATATTACTCCCCCATTTTTTTCTTGCTATATATATATTACTATGTAGTGACCTTTATTTTGGAGCAAGAAAAAAATGGGGGAGTAACTTTATTGCATCAGAGATGTGTCACTTTGCTCACAGCTGATTGGTACAATTTCAGTTTGAGACATAACCTATGATCAAGTTAGCCATGGAACGTAAGTTACTATGGTGATAAACACAGCTAAAAGCCAATCCACTATCATGGTGCCTAAAACCCAGGGTTAGTGCAAACTAAACTGAAACATACCTGGCTATCCACCTAGACCGGCTCCATGGTATAGGCCCCTGCTCCGGAGCATGTTTTATTCTGGGTTAGACATCACAAAGCAAAATATCAGATGTGAGCAAAGTGACATACTGTATATCTGATGCACTAAGCCACTCCCCCTTTCACTTCAAATTAAAACTGTTTATAGTGGGTAAAAAATTAGAAACAAAATTGTCAGTCTTTATTGTATTTGTATTATATTAATTATAATTATGTATAATTCATTATAATAGAATTTGCAGTTACTATTTTGTATGAGATATGTTGAATTTTAGGATAAAATCATACCCTAGTTCATATATTGTATTGACAACATCAATTAAATATTTATTTATATTCTGCGTAACTGTAAAGTTTTGTCTTTATTAAAAAAATAATAATATTATGTATTATGATGACCCTTCTGTTCTACAAAGGGGATGGTTACATCACGTTAAACAAACAAACCATTTTTTCCCCTTACAAAGCAAGTTTAGATTAGATAGATAGATAGATAGATAGATAGATAGATAGATAGATAGATAGATAGATAGATAGATAGATAGATAGATAGATAGATAGATAGATAGATAGATAGATATCCTGTTTCATTAGCCTCTCTAAGCTGTTGTAGATGAGCATCGTTCTGGGTCTGATGGTGTGATTGATTAAGAATAAGTCAATACTGCCCAGAGCTTAAAAAAAAATGATGAAAAAAAGTTTAATGTGCTTGCAATTTTGTTAGTGTCCATGACCTTCACATCACCCAATAAGTCTTGACATATGGTATGGGTCGATAAATAAGACGCTTGCAGAGAGAGTTGGGAAAGACAAAATTAGTATGCACCGACTGAAGATTTGAAAGGGTTGAAAAACACACCATTTCAGTTTTCAGACCTCATTGTCCCTTAGTTGAGGTGAAACTTTGTAAAATCACAAATGCATTTTCATTTAATTTCAAAAGCAACGACCTTGAAGCATTTAGATAGAACCATCTTATCTTCAATGACACAATTCTAGTCAATGAACTGATTTTTATCAAAGTCTTCTCCATTAAATAAAAAAATGATGGTAAAATGATGGCACACTAACTAAAGCATGCAATATTGCTTACCATCAAAATAAACAGAATCCCTCAAACATGAACAAAGATGAATGTAATTTCAGAATTTCTGCCCTGCAAAATGTGAGTGAATATGAAGCTTATGATGACTGACCCTAAAAAGCCTTTAAAAAAAAAAAAAAAAAAAAAAAAAAACCCACAGCTCAGATGCATTTCCACTCTTTTTCATTCCTCAAAAGCCTTCCTGAAATCTCCAGAAAATGCAAACAAGGTCGGCCTTTTGGATTTTTAAGCCCCTTGACAAAAGAAAACTCATTTTTGATCTTTTGTTCGGAGCTAAAGAGCAAGCAGCGTTTTTTTCCAAACTGATTTAAAGGGTGTCTGTCTCATCTCTGGATCACTTTGTAGTTGATGAGACATGTTTTAAAGATTTAGCTACCTGAAAGGGACCCTCAAAAGGCAATTTATTTCCCTGTGATTTGTAATTCTTCTTTTTTATAGCATCAGAATGAGTTTCAATACTTGATGAATGGGAATCACAGTCTAATTTGCCCAAAGCTTGTTAGAAAGAGATAAAACTGTGCTTTGTGCCTTTAACAAACAACACCTCAATAACAGGGCCAGAGGAGAGTTACAAACAGCTTGTGTTAAACTATTTTTCCATTATGTTCTTAAAATTTCATTTAAAAATCCTCTTTTAATGTCCTTAAAAAAACAAAAACATAATGTGCATGCTGTTTGGACGTGCCTTTTCTCACACATTTAAACCTAGAAATGTCTATGTAGGCCTACTTTGTATTTTTTATTCACAAATAAAATAAAGAAATATAATAGGATATACTCCAATAAATGTATGTTTACTTTATTTTATTTTATTTTATCTTGAAGTCCTGAGTACAAAAAAAAAAAAAAAAAAAAAAAAACTAACATTTACACCATCATATCATATGAGGTTGATTTGTAACATAAGTCCACTGGAGGCAAGCTTGAAGTAGAACCCATGTGCAACTTTATTTACATTACATGATCAAACATAAAACAAAGATTTGACTTGACTTGGCATAATAAGGACAAGGACCATGGAGCTTACCAAAAGTGGTACAGGGACAATGCATGACCAAGACTGAGGCAAACATGAGGGCTTAAATACACAGGGACTAATGGCAAGACAAGACACACATGTGCACAATCAACCTAATGAACTAATAGGTGTGTTCGACATCGACTGCGGCTGGATGTAACCAATCGGCGAGAGTAGCCGCGTGCAGGCGGGGAGGAGCTGAAAACGGAGACGTGAAGTCAGACATTTTCTGCTTCCCGTAGTGACGCTCGTGCTGCATTTGCATACTTTTTATCACAGTTAAATAAATGCAATATTTGACTAATACACCGATGTTTCAGAGACATTTTCATTCAATACTTTATGTACTGCTTGCAGCATCTGTTTGTACAAGAATAAAGTTCAATATATGCATATACTATATAAAAACTAATGTAGTGGGGTCTAAGTTTTTTATCAGTTTTATTTTGATAAACATGACACAATATAACATTGCAACTACATGAAAAGAGGTTTAACTCTTATAAAAATACAGATTTGTGAGCATTAGTGAAACTAAAGGCGTGACAATAAACACGAAACACACATGATCGTTGTCATGCAGTGAATCCGGCCAATCATGAAACAGCTGTGTCGTCATCAGCTCATGCAGCTCCTCTTGAGAAACTGTGCTGGCTGACTTAGGTGGCTGATCTCGAATCACTCTCGCGGTACTTTGAAGCCATACGTCACAGTCACATGGCGTCGGCGCTGTCTCAAGTCGGACAAAATTTCTTACCGGCATGCACTGCTTCAAGTCAGCCGCCGATCGGTCTGTGCAGCGCTGCATCAAGTCAACAAGCCTAATGACAACACAACACATGAGGAGCACATGGCCGGATCACATGATACAAACAAGGGAAACACATGGAAACAGGGACATGAAACATGACAATCACTACTTACAAAATAAGAGACACAAATCTATAAACATGAAACAAAACCCAACATCATCTGTGACATGATCGAACCTGCTATACAAAGGCTAATATTTCAATTTAGCAAAAAAATATAATCCCTTGGTTTCAAAGACAAGGCTTAAGCCTAGTCCCAGAATAAATGCATCTTTGAGCTGTTTTAACTGAAAGCAACTTGCACTGACATATCTTAAAATATGTCTAAGCCATTGTTTTGTCTCAAGACAAATTAATTAATTAATTAATTAATTAATTAATAGGCACATTCATAAAAGCTACTTAAATGTCCTAATTGACAAATCTTGGCTTAATCTAAGCCCTCTCTGTGAAACCAGGAAAATATGTATATTATGCACTAAACAACTCATGAAACTATGTAACTCAAAAATATCAAACCTTCCTCAAGCTGACATTTACGAAACATACCTTTTCCAGTTCAAGCTTTCAGTTAAAATCTACCTTTATTTATTTGTATGCACCGTCTGACAGCTCAGTTTCCTACAATATAATCCTACAATAACCATAAAGAAAAAAATACAACACATTAAGAAACAGCAATTCATATAAACACTGAAATTTATTCAACTCACAAAAACAGATACAAACCATACAAAAATATATATCAAGTCACAGAGCTGAAACTTTAAAAATGCCCTCACTAATGGATGTGCAGCAGCTGGCAACTCCTGTTTTAAATAACAATACAATAACAATAAAAAAGAAAAGAATACAAGCATGCAAAGGAACAACATTTTAAATAAAGACTAAAGTTTACACAACTCACAAAAAAAAAAAAAAAAAAAAAAAACAGGACTGAGGTTCCCCACAGAAGAGAAGCTCCTCAAATAAATAAATAAAAAATACACTAAAAGTAAATAGACTATCAAAACATAAACAATTCAATCGCAGTTAGATAGATGGGTTCATACAGCTCTCAATCACCAAACAGATAACACTGATGGGCTAATCACAAAATATTCACAATAAAAGATACACAAAATAAAGTTATATGAAAATGCATAATACACACATGAGTCACATTATCTAATCACTGGGGTGCCCCAAGGTTCTGTTTTCCATTCACGCAATTTCACTGGGAATGATCATAAAGGCACTGCTATGCAGATTACTTGCAGCTCTGTCTGTCATTTCAACCTGATGTTCCCAGTTCTCGACTTGTATCTTTGTCTGCCTCAGACATTTCTGCCTGGATGGAGTGTCATCTACAGCTTAACCTTTCAAAGACGGAGCTCGTAATTCCTGCAGACCTGTCAGTTGACCACAACATCACTGTGTAACTGGGGTCCACAACACTAATGCTAATTAGAACAGCAAGGAACCTTGGGGTTTTGTTCGATGACCAATTGAGTTTTAGACCCATATTTCAACAACGGCCCGGTCATACAGGTTTGCTCTTTACAGCATCCGGAAAATCAGACCCTTCGTGTCAGAGTATGCAACACAACTTCTTGTCCAAGCTCTTGTCAGTCAGCACAACTAAGCTAAGTCACTAATACACTAAGTATTATACTAAGTATACTAAGTAATATACTAACTAAGCTAAGTATAAATGATATAAATCATTATTATTATTATTTTGTACTTTACAGAACAACAGTAAAATTACAATACTAACATTTATGGATGTCTTTATTTTTTGCTTTCAAACATTAAATCATTGAGCTTTTATTTTGACGGAAAACCACAAGGAGATCCAGGAAGACGTTTCTCTTTGACAACAGATTCATAAATGATTGTCATTATGGATGGTTGGTGCACGTTGCTTTCCCAAATGCAAATTATTAGCAGCTCAAACACAGCACTTGCAGAGCTGCATTTTCTATGAATCAAAGTTGAAAGTTGTGTTTTACTCCATGCAGCGCATCAGACTATATATTTATATAAGTACTCTAGCAAATTAGCTCAAAGGGGACATATTAATAATTTTTCATAACTTATGATTAATTATGTATATTTGAATCAGTTAATCTTCAAATATTCTTGTGACTTGATGTAGCTACATTAACATTACAATCAAATAATCAGTTCATCCCGTGAACCCTCAGTATTGATTATTAATTAATTCTAAGAAAAGGGTATTTTCCATGGCCCAAAAAAAAAAAAAAAAAAAAAAATATATATATATATATATATATATATATATATATATATATATATATATTCTTTCTTAGCATTTACAGCGCTTAAAGCATGTAACAAGATCGATCATTTAAGAGACATTTATTTGCAGGCAGGGAGTCAGAACCAAATATGTATTGTGCACAACTTTTATTAACTAAATCACAAACTAATCCAACAAACAGATACGAACACAATCACATGTACATAGGTAAGATGGAAAGTTACAGAATGAAGCTGGAAATAGGAACAGGGAATGAAGCTATGGTCAATAAACCATGAAAACAACCATCAGCTTATTTCAAAACACCTTGTTAAGAGGATTTTACTGCTTATCCTAAAACCTCTGTTTAGTTAAAATATTCTACGCTTGCATGGCTTTGCAGTAGAAGCAGTCTGTTGTTCTGAACAGGTTCTTGGTGATTCAGTGAATCAATGGTGTTGAAGTTGCAATCAATATCTCCTGCATAACTCCTTTAGTGGGGAAAGAGTTCTCCCTCTCTTCTAGGTAAGCACATGGCTGGAGTGCAGGTTAAGGCCTGGCAGCCTGGCAGCCCGGCAGGCCAGCCAGCAACCAGGAGATGTCTAGAGTCAGTTGAAGGAGCAAGAGAAACAGGCGGAGCTGTGTGTGGCTCTTTAAAGTCTGGGAGAAGTTACATTCATATCTTTATTTTTATTAATTTATTTAAAGAAGAAACCAAACCAATGTATAGTTGACATTTGAGGCTTAACAGAAAAACAATACAAATTTTCAGCTTTATTATTATTATTATTATTACATAAAAATATGGCATTCAGTTGCTTCAAACAATGGTATAAAGCAATTCAAAACATCATTCAATGTAAATTGTGATAATCGTAATTAATAATCACAATTACAATTTCAAGGGAATAATCGACAATTATGATTTTTTTTTTTTTTTTTTTTCCATAATCGTTTAGACCTAATACTCACCACGCTGATTTCCGTTCCCTTCTGTTTGGTCCCCTCCTTTTTGCCAACATCACTGCCTGACCTCACAAATGCGCTTCTAAAAGAATGGTCAAACATTCCCATAAACACACTTCTAAACCTTGTGGAAAGCTTTCCCAGAAGAGTTGAAGCTGTTATATAGAGTTGTCCCACCCTTTGCAGCTATTAAACCCTACGGATTAAGAATGGGATGTCATTAAAGTTCATGTGCACATAAAGGCAGACGTCCCAAAACTTTTGACAATATAGTCTAATATATGAGCAATATCACACGAGTAGCCGTGCGATATGGCTGTATATCAGCACGGCTGTGATTTGTCCGATATTGCATTTATACAACAGTTCTAAGCCACGAGTGTGTAAACAAATAAGAACAACAACGGAGGTTCTTTAAAACCCTCTTTTGTGCAGCAGCACTACTTCCTTCCGCCACGGATTCAAATCTCAAGTTGACAGTTGGACCAAGCCTCCATTACTAATTCTAAAACGTCACTTTAGAACTAGTAACGAAGGAACGTTGAGTCGCTTCATTGAAACTCATTGAATTTTGTACAGTATTAGAGAGAGAGAGAGAGATCGCCTGAGATAGTAGGCTATTACCTGTGTCTGATATATTGCATTACATTCATTCTTCAAGTCGATGTCCATAATATTATATCCATTATAAAAGTCTGTTTGAATTTCCGCTGAGGAAAGCGATCTTGTATTTGTCCTTTTTACAGCTATGGCAATTTTCCATAACATCCGTAACACCACAGCACTAAAACAACTTCCTTTGCAAAAGTTCCTTTCAATTTAAAAGTCTCTTGTGACTCACTGACTCGTTCACATGTAAAGTGTTGACACCATCTAATGGCGTATTAATGTAACTTTCACTCAATCCATATTACGCACTAATGGACATATTTATATAAAATAATATTTATTGAACAACAAATAAACACAATTGTACAGTTCAGTCAAATGTAAAGCACTAGTTATTTTTTTTTATTTATTTATTTATTTTTTTAAACCTATAGGTCACCCTTTACGCTTGTATGTGGGTTTTTTACAAATATTTAAAGGTGCCCTAGAATTAAAAATTGAATTTATATTAGTAGTTAAATAACAAGAGTTCAGTCCATGGAAATGACATACAGTGAGTCTCAAACACCATTGTTTCCTCCTTCTTATATAAATCTCATTTGTTTAAAAGACCTCCGACGAACAGGCGAATCTCAACATAACACAGACTGTTACGTAACAGTTGGGGTGTACGCCCCCAATATTTGCATATGCCAGCCCATGATCGAGGCATTACACAAGGGCAGCCAGTATTAAAGTCTGGAGCTGCACAGCTGAATCATCAGACTAGGTAAGCAAGCAAGGACAACAGCGACAAATGGCAGATGGAGCAATAATAACTGACATGATCCATGATATCATGATATTTTTAGTGATATTTGTAAATTGTCTTTCTAAATGTTTTGTTAGCATGTTGCTAATGTACTGTTAAATGTGGTTAAAGTTACCATCATTTCTTACTGTATTCACGAAGACAAGACTGTCGTTATTTTCATTTTTTTTAACACTTGCAGTCTGTATAATTCATAAACACAACTTCATTCTTTATAAATCTCTCCAACAGTGTGTAATGTTAGCTTTAGCCATGGAGCACTATCAAACTCATTCAGAATCAAATGTAAACGTCCAAATAAATACCATACTTACGCGATTAGACATGTTGCATGACGAACACTTTGTAAAGATCCATTTTGAGGGTTATATTAGCTGTGTGAACTTTGTTTATGCTGTTAAAGGCAAGCGTGAGCTCCGTGGGCGGGGAGCATGAGCATTTAAAGGGGCCGCAGCCTAAATCGGCTCATATTTAATGATGCCCCAAAATAGGCAGTTAAAAAAAATAATACAAAAAAAATCTATGGGGTATTTTGAGCTGAAACTTCACAGACACATTCAGGGGACACCTTAGACTTATATTACATCTTTTAAAAAGATGTTCTATGGCACCTTTAATGTATGAAAAGGATTTTAAAGAGCTTGTGACGAAACCTCGTAACTCCATTGGATCCTCAAACTGTCAGTCAAACCCCATAAATCCGCCTCACCTCGTGAATGAAGTGCAAATGTCAAAACAAATTGTAAAATAGGCGCTATTATTAAATATGAGTCACATATTTCAGGTCTAAACAACTACATTCTCATCTAAAAAACTATTAAAACTACAGTTTGTGGTACAACAAGTAGTATTCTCAAAAATTACGGTTGATTTGATCAGCCGCCATGACGGTCACTTCTAGCGGAGTGATACAAACGGTGAAAAGGTAGGAGGGAGTGCTGTTATCACTGAAATATCGCACAGCTATCAGCCAATCAGATTTGAGAACCAGACAGAACTGTTGTATAAATGTTTTTATTTATTTATTTATTTATACATACATATTTATTTATACATACTTATTTATACTTATTTATACAACAGTTCTGTCTGGTTCTCGAATCTGATTGGCTGATAGCCGTGCAATATTCTACTGATAACAGCACTCCTACCTTTTCACTGTTTGTATCACTCCGCTTGAAGTGACTGTCATGGCAGCCTAGCAAATTCACCATAATTTTTGCGAATACTACTTCTTGTACCACAAACTGTTTTAATAGTTTTTTTAGACGAAAATGTAGTTGTTTAAACCTGAAATATGTGACTCATATTTAATCATAGTGCCTATTTTACAGTTTGTTTAGATGTTTTTGGAGATGAGAGCTCCAGGCCATCAGGGGCCATTTAGTGTTCGAGTACCCGCCAAGAACAGCTTCATCTCGGCCAGTGCTTCAGGAATTTTCCGCTGGATCTTATAGTGGTTAAACATGAGACATAATTAATTTTGAGTACATAAAATGAGCAATCTTTGGTCTTATTAATCTATTACTTGTTCCAGAGCAAGTCGAATTGTGCTATGTTAAATTTGATAATAATTAACTTACATCCTTTATATAGCATAGCATATTGGCTACAACTAGACGGGACATATCAGACAAAGACTCTTCTCTGCTCTTCCAAATACATAAAACATTACCTTTTATAGACAGTGTTTTTTGACCAAAGAAAAGGCTTTACAATTTTTTTTTATTTTTTTTTTCCAAACATCAGATCTTTATTTACCTTTGCATTGCATAGACGAGATGTCCAAACTGCGTGCGCACTTCATTCACGAGGTGGAGCGGATTTATGAGGTTTGATTGACTGTTTGAGGATCCAATGGAGTTACTAGGTTTTGTCACAAGTTCTTTAAAATCCTTTTCCTTTGTTAAATATTTGTAAAACCCACATACATGCATAAAGGGTGACCTATATCATTGTTTGTTTGTTTTTTAAATACAATAAAACACAAATTAGGAAATATAGAGATATGAGACGTAGCATTCATTTTATTTTACTTTTTGGCATTTGGAAATTATTCACAGCACACTTGACAACCGTCATGGAGACACTAGTGCTTTACATTTGACTGAACTGTACAATTGTGTTTATTTATTGTTCAATAAATATTATTTTATATAAATATGTTGTATTCGGTATTGAGAAAGGGTCCATTAGTGCGTAATATGGATTGAGTGAAAGGTACATTAATACCCCATTAGATGGTGGCAAAACTTTACAGGTGAATGAGTCAGTGAGTCACAATAGACTTTTAAATTGAAAGGAACTTTTGCAAAGGACGTTGTTTTAGCGTTGTATGTTATGGAAAATTGCCATAGCAGTAAAAAGGACAAATACAAGATCGCTTTCCTCAGCGGAAATTCAAACGGGCTTTTATAATGGATATAATATTATAACTTGAAGAATGAATGTTATGCAGTATATCAGACACAGGTAATAGCCTACTCGCTCAGGCAATCTCTCTCTCTGAGTTTCAATGGAGAGACTCAACGTTCCTTTGTTACTAGTTCTAAAGTGACGTTTTAGAATTAGTAACGGAGGCTTGGTCAAACTGTCAACTTGAGATTTGAATCCGTGGCGGAAGGAAGTAGTGCTGCACAAAAGAGGGTTTTAAAGACACTCCATTGTTGTTTTTATTTGTTTACACACTCGTGCCTTCGATCTGTTGTATAAACGCAATATCACACTCTTAGCCGTGTGATATGGCTGTATATCAGCATGCTGTGATTACCTACGGCCAAATCACAGCCGTGCTGATATACAGCCATATTGCACAGCTACGATTATGATTTTTTTTTTATGAATCAAATGTAAATTCATGTGCATTACTCTTAATGTTGGCACATCTTTCTTGTTAAATGAACATTACATTACATCAACAAAGAAAAAAAGAAACCAAATACAATTCTATTTTGTAATTTTACATTAACAATGTAATGTTCCATTTATCAAAACCAAGTCAATCTCATCAAGTAAGTGTTTTAAGCATTTCTACATTCATTCCAAAATAATAACCAAAGGTTGTAACAATTTAAACAACATATTTTGTTTGTGTATTGTTGTATTTATTATCCCCCCCAACCTCCAATTAATCATACATACTGTGACGAGCAGGGCGGGCGAGAGCCGTGAGGGAACGGCGCGAGGCCGGTGGCGCGAGTGATAATGAGCATCACCTGCGAGGCGCGCCGGCCTTGAGTCCCTCACGGAGGAGCTCCGGAGGCATAAAAGGAGGAGTGACGACCGTGAAGGATGAGAGAGGACCAGGTCTGGACTTTATGTTATGTTTTATTATGTTTGTGTGGCCGGCAGACGTCCGCGAGGGTCTGTCGGCATTACTTTCGTTTTGTTCTTTGCTTATTTTGAATTAAACTTTTGTTGAACGTTCGCCGGTTCCCGCCTCCTTCTTCCCACATCTACTGACCACGTTACATTGGTGCCGAAACCCGGGAGGAAGGAGGGACATGCTGTCGGAAAGCCCTCGCTGCTGAGGGGGATCGCGGTGCTGCGGAGTTCGGGCAGCGCGGGAGTGTGTAGACCGTGAGAGGCTGCCCGAGGCAGTGGTGCTGGAGCCTAGTGACAGGTGGGACGGAGAGCTCGAGGCCGTGCCCCTGGGACGAGGTGGGGTGGCTGCCGTCCAAGAGGGAGCGGAGGAGTCGCCGCCGTTCGCCGTGGGCCGGAGCCTGCTGCCGTCCGCCATAAAGGGGAGGAGCAGGGAACGGGGGACTCGCTGCCGGCTGCCCTCAGTCCGGAGGAGCCATCGCCGGCCGCCAGGAGGCGGTCGAGGATCGGGCCGTCCACCGAGCGTCCAGTGCCACCGCATGGCACCGCGAGGAAGAGCCTCCCGGCTGGCTGAGGACCGAGCGGCAGTGTGTCGGGGAACCGGACCAAGAATTTTTTTTTCTCTTTTTTTCCTCTCTCCCCTCTCTCGTCCTGTCGCTCCCCTTGCTTCCGTCTCCTTTCTCTCGTCTCGTCTGTCCTTACCCCCAGGTGCTGCGGCCGCCGAGACAGGCCCCGGGGGGGAGTAGAGCGCAGTCTCGGGAGTACCCCCCGGCCTGCGAGGGGCGATGGGGGTATGTGACGAGCAGGGCGGGCGAGAGCCGTGAGGGAACGGCGCGAGGCCGGTGGCGCGAGTGATAATGAGCATCACCTGCGAGGCGCGCCGGCCTTGAGTCCCTCACGGAGGAGCTCCGGAGGCATAAAAGGAGGAGTGACGACCGTGAAGGACGAGAGAGGACCAGGCCTGGACTTTATGTTATGTTTTATTATGTTTGTGTGGCCGGCAGACGTCCGCGAGGGTCTGTCGGCATTACTTTCGTTTTGTTCTTTGCTTATTTTGAATTAAACTTTTGTTGAACGTTCGCCGGTTCCCGCCTCCTTCTTCCCACATCTACTGACCACGTTACACATACATTTTTACAATCCTTAACTTCATCATAAGATTTGGTCTTACCAAGGATTGAGGGCGTTGAATGACGTTCAGAGGTTTCAAGGTGGAGTCCACGCCGGCTCAGTCAGGGTCCGGTGGTCTTGAGGCTCGATGGAGTAAAGTAATTGCAGGTTCAGATAATAGTCTTATGTAAAAAGTAATTTCACTCTGAGTCTTGTTTAGAAAAGTTTACGAATCGCCAAATACAATGGCTTCGGTTTAATAACAAGATACAGAAATAAAAAATTACAAAGAACATAAAAGCGAGTAAAGTCTTCACCCGGGGTGTGGCAATCTTCTGTTGTACAACTTCCAATATATAGTCTAATCACATCCTCCTTCCTGACTTAAAAACATCTCCTTGTTTGTCAAAGTACAAGATACAGAGGTCATCTACGGGTTGCACACGTGCAGCACGTCTTAACACATTTTCTAACTTAAACTCAACGACTTTCACACTAAACATTCTAGTTCTGCAAAAAGGCATATAGCTTGCATTAAAAATACACATTTCGGTTAACTTGTAGTAAAAAACATACGTTAGCCTTGCATTAGTTCCTCTTAATACTTCCCCTTTCTGCAACTGAAGCATACATTGTGGTTAGCTCTGCTTATCACTTCTAAGAAAAATAAGAAAATGTAGAAGAAACAAAAATACATATTGGCCATTCTAAATGTTGACCTCTTTGGCCTTTAACTACAATACTCAGACTCAACCGGCGCTGAAGCTTTTGTATTCAAAGCTTCAACCTCGTTTGTAATCTGTTCCAAGTCACACATAAAAGTATTCAACATACATGATTGTTTAATAAGCATGATCAATCTCAAATTAATTCTTTGCTGTTGTCTCAATAATTTAAGCATTTCTTTGGCCTTCGGATCCATCTTCATTCCTTCCACTCTCGTGGTTCTTCTCTTCCTCATCTTGTTTCTTCTTGATTTCATCTTGTTCTTTTTGCAAACCTTGAGTAATCAGATTGACCATATCAACTCTAGGTTTCCCCTGATGAATTAGTTCTTTTGGTAGGAAATTTTCAGCACAGTTCATATTAGTTAGAGCCGTTTCCAAGACTTAGTATTGATGTATTGATGTTTTTCTTTTTAATAGTCAACTTAGGCTATTTTGGATCATCAGTCATGCAGTGTTCCTTTAGAAATATGAGTGACTTTCGCTCTTTTTGTATTTTGTTTTGTATGTAATATGGATTCATATATACATTTTATATATATATATATATAGTAACAAAAAGTATACTAGTAACAAAAATCAACAAACACTATATTTCTAAGCTGATAACACACACACACACACACACACACACACACACACACACACAAATCATTATCTGTCCTTATTGAGCACACTACAGCTAAAGTGCCCTATAGACGGGTTTCTTGTATACAAACAATACTGGATGTGCACACATTCAGGGGGCAAAACTGCTAACAGTTATGCCGAGTACCTCACAGAAGGTAACAGTCATTTATGCTGAGAAAAGAGGTGGATGCAAATCTCTGTAGGTAGCTTACAACATCTGTTCTGCCGAATTATTTATCACCATTAATGAACCTCACAAAGAATTGTATTTGAAGAATTGTACCTCATTTGAAGAATTGTACCTCACAAAATATTGTATCATTTTTAAACAGTACTTGGAGGTACATGCAATTCTTGGCATGTAATGTTATGCAGAACTCGGCATAACACCCGTAAAAAATTGTAACGTTTATCAACCATTTGATTAATCAACCATTAATCAAAATTAGATTTCGCATTGTTTGTAAATTCTTTTGGACATAATATTAAACTGCCATTTCAGAGTTGGATCTGTTTGTTTGTGTTTCATTTGCATATTAATATAACATTATGTAAAAAGTTAGCTAACAACAGTTGACTAGTAGGCTAAGTTAGTCATCAGGTCTCTGAAAGAAATTGTCCAACTATGTTTGCTAATCATAAAAACCTGACATACCCTATGAATTTATGAACTAGGTTTTGTTGGTTGTTGGGCCTTTCTATCCTAAATGTTTACAACAAGGCTACATCACAACCCGCCATATTTTAAAGAAATTTGATACTGTAAATGTACTATACAAGACATGAGATGTGCGACAGCTAGCTAGGTGTGTGAAAGTGAGGAAATGGCTAGCATAAATTACTTTGGAAACTTAGGTAGCGTGGACTCCGCTGATTATATTAAGAAATTAACTCTCAGGAATGGTGAGACATTACCAGATCCCTAAAGAATTTCAGACCACGAATGGATCACAGATATGTCCAAGTGGCCAGCAATTATATGGCCCGATATATACACTTACATATAATAATCTCCTTATATACAATAATATAATACATATTATATATAATAATATAATAATACATTAATATAATAATTAATATAATATAATAATATATTAAATATAATAATATAATATACAATAACATAATCTTGAATATCGGAATATTGAACATTTTAAATCCATCTTTTTGGCAGTTAGTGCAGTTTACAGCACAACAGCTCCGTGTCATCTCTGTTTCTGCTAGATATGCTGTAAAGAGTGCTGCTTTCTCCCACTAGTTGCACGCGCATCTCTGTGATGACGTTGCACGGAAACCCATCTATATAAACACCTAAATAGTGTCAGAGTGCTATTTGCAAGCAGCATTAGCTGATGTGAGCTATGCCTCACAAAAAAAGAGATCTCAGAAGGCCTACAATCAAGAGTTGTTGATATGCACGTAACTGGAAAGGGTTACAGAGTAATCTAAAAGACTTTAGATATTCATCAGTCCACAGTTCACATCACTCCAAAGGCACAATTCAGAATGCTCAATGAGGTGAAAAAGAACCCTAAAGTAACAGCTAAAGACTTGAAGGATTCATTGAAGCTGGTTAACATCTATGTAAACATCTATGTCAACTACATGTAAAACATTGAACAGACATGGTATCCATGGAACAACACCACAAAAGAAGCCATTGCTCTCCAAACAAAACATTGCAGCCCGCCTAAAGTTTGCCAAAGTACACCTTGACACTCCACAACACTACTGGGAAAATGTCCTGTGGACAGATGCAGAACATGCAGCGCTATGTATGGTGTAAAATGAAAACACCATACCAACATGCAAACATTATCCCAACAGTGAAGTATGTTGGAGGGAGCATCATTTTTTGGGGCTGCTTTGCTACCTCTGGACCTGGACAGCTTGCCATTGTGGAGGGATAAATTAATTCCCAAGTTTATCTGGACATCCTACAGGATAATTTCAAGGTGGCTGTCAGCAAGCTAAAGCTCAGAAGAAGCTGGGTGATGCAGCAGGATAACGACCCTAAACATTGGAGTAAATCTACTACAGAAAGGCTTCAGAGACATAAAATCGACCTTTTGGAGTGGCCCAGTCAAAGCCAAGACCTCAACCCAATAGAGATGCTGTGGAATGACATCGAGAGCCATTCACACCAGATGTCCTAAGAATATGGGTGAGCTGAAGCAGTTCTGTAAGGAAGAATGATCCAGCATTACTCCTGGTAATTTTAACTGAAATAGATTAATTCATTGATTTCAGGGCTACAACTCAAGTAGTTGGAGCAAACTAATTTATTTATTTATTTATTTTTAAATATGAAAAACTTAAAATGTGTGTTTGTTACAAATTAATCAACTAGTTTGTTGGTTGAACATAATTAAATTCAAAGATTTTAAAGTGTAGCAAAAGCATTGTAACAATGTTCAAGGCTCAGGGAAGAAGGAGGTGGGAACTGGTGAATGTGCAACATAATTTTAATGAATTTTAAAGCGGCAGCCCCTCATGGACAATTGCTGCTTCAACTAAAACAAAACACCAACATAAATTCCTGGTCCAAAATCTCATATTCTCTTGAGAAGGTACTTATTTTAAATAAGTAATTACTCTGCAACCGCTAAAAAAAAGTATGTTCTATGAATGTGTGTAGTATGAATGTAATATAGATGTACTACAGTATAGGCTTTAGTGGCCTCATGGGATAGTAAAGTATCCATCGTATGCACACTTCAGAATTTTGATAGAAGTAGTAGGTCATCCGGGTACTTTTTACCTACTCTTTTATGAGTATGAATTCAGACGTACTTCTTTTGTCACATACTGTTTTTCACCTACTATATAGTAGGAAAGTATGCGATTTTGGATACAGCCTAAATGTAAATGCTTAACTTTTTAAAGCAGGTGACTAATAAGTCCTTAATAGTCAATTAAAGCCTTTACAGTGCAGTGCCTTTACATAAAAATGCCATCATTAAATTGACAGCTCACAGGATGTTGGGTTGAAGCAGTATATTTAAAGTCTCTTACAGCACCTTTTTTCTTCTTCAAACAACCTTTCAAATACACAATAAGACCCACTAATATTTTGCTGTGATCTGAACTTTCACCTTTTCTTTGTATCTGTGAATTTATATTTGTATATATCAAAAACTTTAAAACAACTCTGACCATTTTTTTTTTCACCCAAGTGATCTATTGTACTCTCACATACACAAATACAAAAAAAAGCAGCTATAGCACCAGTGAAGTTCTTTTAAAGAATGAAAAAACACACTCATTTCTCATCTAAGCTGTCTGAAAGACATTGCCAACCTTTTGTAAGTGTAATCAATATTTCTGCTCTCAGCATGCCTTTGTCACCTCTCTTTTGAGCAGTTCTGCAAAATGTCTGTACCGAAAACATTTGCAATAATGTCAGTTTTGTTAGACAGCACTTCAAGTGATATTTCTTTCTCCAACTTCAGTGACAAATATTTGCAGTGCTGTTTCTTCCCATTGTAGTGACATGCCAAGGTGAGATTGAAGCCGCAGCTGTGCTGCACCACATAATAGCTCAGTAAACAGTGAGCTCCAACTTTGCCTTTCATGGTCCTTCAGACTTGGCTTATTAAAGCAAGGGGATTTCATTTTTGTTGGCAACATCTTGACTCTAAGGCCACAAAGACCAAATAGGGTAATAAAACAGACTGCTCCTTGCCACCTAAAAGAACAAGGAAAGAAGAGTTTCGTCTTAAAAGAGCTGCAAATGTGAATGTGTTGTCTTTGATTTTCACATTTTTTTTAAAGTTGATAACTGTTTTTCAAGGTTTTCTTAAATGTTTATGTTACATAAAACAAGTCTGAAGCATGTTTGCAATCACACCAATTCTATTGACAGATGACAAGGTCAGATGACCTCAAGTGTTACACCATACACCATAAAACATCATAAAATGTCAGCTCCATAATCACGTCCACAGATTTGATATATGTGGATGGAGAAAGTTAGGAATTAAGCAGTTTAGGAGATGTGTGTCACCATCTCGTTCACTTTATTTGGAGTGATGACATGCGCAATCTTTGTGTAATGTGTCTCGGAGTGCAGCACACACAGTCAGCTCTCGAGGGAGCTGCCTGTGTACACTGTGGGAACTTTAAGATGAAGAAACTCCGCTCCTGTTTGTCTCTCTTTTTGAAGGAAGAAAGTCAAGCATCCGCACCCATGGCTCAGGTCCCGTGTTTGCCGAAGCAACACATAGACTGCGGTCATGGGGTTTGAAGGTTATTCGGCAGAACTAGAGTCAGAGCAGACCCCTCTTTCTCTCTCTTTAGAATAATGTGATGTTTCCACAGATAAAGAAACATACACACACTCCTTCAGTCTGCCTCATATGGGGAGTTAAATGATGTTTTAACCTGTGCTTTGGCCAGACTGAGTTTGCATTGGCCCATGAAAGAACAAAAGATGTTCCCTTCTTCTGGGATCTCCATGACGAGTTGGTTTGCAGGTTGCAGTTCAATTTTACAGGTATTCACCATGCTTCAACGATGTGCTCCCCACCCTTGTGAATGCCAGGAGGCTCTTTTTTTTAACACAAGAAAAGCAGTCTCTTTTGGACAAAGGGGCAATAGAGAGAATTCCCCATCCCTTATAAGAGTCCAGCTTTTACAATTCCCAATAAGGATGGAGGTTGTATCTGATTTTGGATTTATGTTACCTGAACCATACTCTGAGTAGATAGAGGTTCAAGATGTTACACACATAATGCTCCAAATCAGCCCAAGAGACAGGTTTGTCACAATAAATTTAAAACACACATATTTTCATATGCAAATTCTACTCAATCACAGAAGATTTCTCAGTTTCGCTTTGTGGGGGTGAAGCATACCTGTTCCTTACTTTTAACCTGGCATTGTCAACTCGCACCTTAATGAAGTGCATGGACGCAGCCCTGGCTCCATTGTGTGATCTCTCATGGCATCCCCGGTTATCATTTATAAATCTCCAAGGTGGCTTGCGTTCATGTTCCCTGTTCAGGCTAGCATAGCATGCCTTACTATGGGCCCAGGCCTCTTTGAGAGTAGCCTATATGCCGGGATGTCTGAATGTGGGAGCAGACTTCCTGTGGAAACGGGGACTGAGACCTGGGGAATGGACACATCTCCTGCATGTGGTGGAGATGATCTGGCACAGGCTTGGAGGAGCGAAGTAGATCTGTTTGCCTTGGTCGAGCTGACACACTGTCTAGTCTGTTTCTCTCTCACAGCACCCTAGGGGTTGGATGTGATGCACAGAAATGGCCGAGGCTGCATCTGTATGCCTTTCCCCAGATAACTCTGCTCCTGGGAGTTCTGGCAAGGGTACGGCAAGACACAGTGTGCCTGTTACTCGTAGCTCCGTTTTGGCCAATTGATGGCACTTCATGAGAGAGATATTCCCTAGTATCTGGTCATGCTGATGGTGTTCCTCTCCATGACGCAGCATCGAAGTTCCACTTTCGAAAGGGAGCTTGTCCAAGATGTAGGACCACAGTTTGAAGTGGTGAAAAGAAACACCATTTTCATAAACGGGCAGAAGGTGTGGGAACAACTCTTCCCTATTTTGGTTTAGGGCTATCTGGTCGGAACAGTTGAGAAAATTGGGAAGTGAGACGGTGAGTTTATACACACATTCAGATGTGAGTGAGAGACACCAGGTATTTGGATACAGGCTGGTGTCTTACCGAAAGCCATCAGATGGTTGGTGATAACTCCACTCCGTTGAGGGGTCAGAGGAACACTAAAAGCCATCAGAGGCAGAAGGTGTTGAAATAACTCCTCCCTATTGAAGGGTAGGAGGTCAGTAGTAAGCTGAAGTTGCTACTAGTGTGTCTCGCAAACCAAAAATCTATGACTCTTCTCATCAGACAGGAGAGCCCTGAATGTAGTGATTCAGGTAGTCAGGAATAGTATTTTAGCCTTTAGTTAAATACGATTGTTATTTTTATTTCTTATGCACAGTATTTTTGTTTCTTACGCACATGTTGTGATTATTTTATTGTTATTTTAATTCATTTTCTATGTAAAACACTTTGAATTACCATTACACATGAAATGTGATATATAAACAAACTAGCCTTGTCTTGCCTAAACGAATGAATGGTAATAATCAGCAATATGCGTTCACATTAGGGATGTGCCTGAAGCAGAATACCTTATTCGGAAAGGCACAGATAATTCCACTGAATAATATAAAAAAATATCTAGCATACACAGTCACTCCTTGTGTTTGCTGGATAACATGTGAGCCAGCAGACAGCACAATATTATAGTTTACATAAATGTCTAACATCACTACACAATGATGAGTGGTAAAGTCAATAAGCATAAATGATATGAATTAATTAAGCAAGACCACAAATCAAATGGCCACGTTGCCATCTCCATGCATCTTTCAGAAATCAGAGCCTGCCAAGAGTAATATCAACTAAAATAGCTTTTATATCTCATCATAGACATCTTCTACTATTTGATATGTATTGAAATGTTTTAAACCTTGTACAATATGATACACAAATGAGTGTAAACTTTATGAATGAAATAATTACAGCACAATTGCAAATCAATAGCCATGTTGCGTCTCTGCAGAGCTTTGATTAGAGTAATATCAACTTAATCTTAATCATACACATTTTCTACTACTTGGAATGTCTAAATATTTTAAATCTTGTACAGTTTGATACATGATTTTTGGTCTCACTCTCTCTTGTATTCTTTATAATTTGTTCAGATTTGCATTTGTAAGCATAGTAAAATCTATTTTCAACCACAGAATGTTTTCTTTCAATGTCCATCTTCTCTAAACAGCTATTTTATTTAGAGTCCTCTTTTTGAGGTTGTGAAAGTTTGTCCTGACATAACTCTGAACAGAAAGTTCCTCTGGAAAACAAAGAACAATTTTATTTAACATTCTGGGCCAGATTTACTTACAGCTTGAGCAATCATAAACCCTCTTTTGGCGTTAAAAAGCTACTGTCGGGATTTACTAAAGACACGCAGTGCAAAATTAGCACTGAAAAGGCGTGGACTGAGTTGTTTTTGTGGCTGTCCTTGCAATTGCATATGCATTTGTACGAGTTTCCCTTTCAGATGCAAAATTTATGGGAGGAGAGCATTTAAATGAATCACGCAACACAATTTACTAATGTTTGTGCTCGTCAATTTACTGGTTTTTGCAGCATTATATAATGTCCAAAAAAAGTCTTAACCCATTTTGCGACATGGCTGCAATTGTTGCTGCTAGGAGGAGACACCGCAGAGAACAGAGAGCACGTGGTAGAATGGAGAAAATATTTTACACTCGTATTCATTTCTTTGGAATACCAGACGGAGAAGTTATCCGAACATATAATTTGCCAAACCATGTTATTTTTAATTTGCTGCAGGAAATAAAAGACAACTTGGAACCCTCAACTATAAGGAGTCACGCAATACCTGGTGCATCAAAACTTCTTGAAACCCTTCATTTTTTGTCCACTGGCTCTTTTCAACATACTGTGGCTTCTTAAGCTGGGATTTCACAGTTCACATTTTCACCTGCGTTATCCGTGGTCCTCAAGTCACTGATGAAAATAGTGCAGAAGCACATAACATCCAAAATGACCAGGAAGCTCTCCAAAAAGTCAAACAGGGTTTTCAGGCCATGTAAGATTTCCCAAAATGATCCTAAAATCCCAAATTCTTCCCAATTGATCCTCCCATCTGAAATAGAGCATGTGTTCCGCAACAGGAAGCACATACACTCCATTAACGTCCAGGTAGTGTGAGACTCCACAAATCTAATTACCAATGTTGTGGCTAAACACCCAGGGCCTGTTCACAATGCATTCATTTTTTGGAATACAGCACACTTTTCCAGAAAATAAGGGATGGAGAGTATGGTGATGGCTGGCTATTACATAAGTCCTACATGGTTTTGCTATTCTTTTTCTTACAACACATTAGGTGTTAATGTTTTATTAAGATCCTCACTCTCTCTTATGCTTAAGGTGATCATGCTTACCTGTTACATCTCTGGATCATGACACCAGTCCAGAACCCAAGGTCGCTGTCAGAGGAGCGCTACAATCAGTTCCACTGCAGTACAAGAAATGTCACTGAGCGCACATTTGGTTTGTTGAAAAGCTGTTTCCGTGTCCTAGACCGAACTGGAGGAGCACTTCTCTAAAGCCCAGAAAAGGTCTTCCAAATTGTTGTGGCATGCTGCATGCTTCACAACATTGCAGTGAGTACTGGTATGCTGGTATGCTGGTTGAGGCAGTTGAAGGGCCAAGGGTTGGAGATGCAGATGTTGGGCCAAACCCTGTACACATGCAGACTGGGGATGGACGACAGAGTCGGGATGTCTTAATAAGAACCCATTTTTTTCCAAAAAGGATGTTAGTAAGTTTTTTTTTTTTTTTTATTATATTCTTTTAGAATTGTTGTTTTCTCTGTGATGTGTGATGTTTGTGTTCACTTTTTGAAATTTTTTGCTGGTCTATTAATTTAGGTTACGATTAAAATATAAAAACACTAGCTTACTTCATTTAATAAACTCTTACATTCACAGAAGCATCATGGCATGTCATCCTTTACACGCAAAAAATAAATAAATAAATAAATAAAATAAATAATAATAATAATAATAATAATAATAATGTTCAGATTTCCCCTTTGATTTCTGGTTCAGGACCATGGACAGCACATGATGTTCCCCCGATTGCGTTTTAAACACACAAACCGTAGAATAAGTCTGGGCTACTGGTCATGTTTGGCCAGAAAAACAGTGTTGTGGAAGCGAGATTTCAATTGTGTGCTATTTCACGAGTTTACACTACACAGAGTAAATAGTATGCATATTTGGCGTGCTGTCCGAGGAGAGGGCTCTGGTATTTGGCCCAAACCCAGAGTACTTCCCCTGTATTTCTGGTTAGGAAAGTAACCAGGCGAGTGTAAGGAGACGGGGTGGTGGAGGGATGCTAAAAACTGTCGAGAAACATAGGTGAGTCGACTGCGTATTGTTGGAGAAGTGGTGTCTTGCTATCAAAAAACTACTTTTGAGGAATTGCAAGAACTGATTTTGCTCGAAGATTTCAAAAACTGTTTACCAGAGGGTATTGTAGAGCATTTAAATGATCAAAAAGTTTCTAAACTGTCCGACAATGCAATTCTAGCAGACAAATTTGTGCTCTTTCACAAAACCGTATTCTCTCCCATATGAACTCCTAAAATTTTCTCCACCGTGGATGTAGGGAAAGAGAAAAGTAACAACTCTCCCCGGCTTGCTAGTGAGTCTAGAAATGCTTCAAAATGGCCCGATAGAAAGAGAGTTTGTTTCTATTGTCTTGATCCTGGCCATTTAATTTCAAACTGCAAAGTTTGGCAGCAGAAAGCTAGTAATAATCCTAAAGGGGTAGTGCTTACATCTGTTTCTGAACATTCAAGTTCGCAATCAAATTCCTTTCAAGTCATTTCTGCGAATGAGTAGAATTTATTATACTTATTTCTGGTCCTGTCAGTATTGTTGTGCATTCACAATTGCCTGTGGATGGTGTGAGTATGATCCTAGGGAATGATTTGGCTGGAACTAAAGTCTTTCCGTTCCCGATTGTATCTGCAGAGCCTGATGTTAACGGCCAAAATGACACTCTTTCACATCTCTCCTCTGTTTTTCCATCATGCACTGTGACACGCACGTAGAAAAAGAAATTCAGCGATGTAGTCTTTCTAGTTCATTTCTGGTTTCATCACCGAATACCGAGAATACCGAATGTAAATTGCTTATTCAGTCGCAAACCGCACCCAAATGACAAGTATTCGAAAGAAAACAAAGCTCCCTTGAAAGTATGTAGAGAACAGTTAATTGCTGCACAGAAATCTGATGTAACATTGAGGAAGTGTATTAATGCTGCAGTTGATAAAGCACAAATTTTAAAGACGTCGGTAGGTTATTTTTGGGACGATGGTGTGCTGATGCGCTGGTGGTAGCCGTCAAACTCTGAACATGATGGGGCTTATCAAATCGTTCTTCCCTTCGGCTACAGGACTCAGATAATGAAGTTGGCCCATGAACATATTTGCTCGGGACATCTTGGTGTTACAAAAACTTACGACCGTATCGCTAGACACTTTTTCTGGCCCAGCATGAAGTGTTCCATGTCTGCATTTGTTCAATCCTGTAGTGTCTGCCAACTTGCTGGTAAACCCAATCAGGTGATTCCCCAAGTCCCGCTGCAACCTATTCCTGTGATGGGAGAGCCTTTTGATAGACTCATACTTGATTGTGTAGGTCCCTTGCCTAAAGCCAAGTCCAGTCACCAATACATTCTTACGATAATGTGTGCAGCAACTTGTTATCTAGAAGCCGCACCCCTGCGTTGACAAAAGCAGTGGTTAAAGAGTTGGTCAAGTTCTTTTCCATGTTCGGGTTACCTAAAATAATTCAAACAGATCGGGGTACAAACTTCACCTTGCATCTATTCAAACAGCTGCTTAAAGAGCTGTGAGTCAAGCATCAAATGTCAAGTACATACCACCCAGAGTCGCAAGGTGCACTCGAGCGCTTTCATCAGACGCTTAAGTCAATGTTGCGCATTTACTGCATCGAAACTGGTAAGGACTGGGTGGATGGCTTACCTCTGTTAACCCATTTTAGCCCACCGGCAACTATAGTTGCCGCAGTGTATGGTTGTCATTTTCCTTTTGTAAGTTTTTTTCTAGATGTTTTCCATGTTTTATTTCTCAATGACATGCAAGAAAACATCCAAATAAAGGATTTCAAGAACAAAAAAAAGGTATTGACTTCCTTCCTGTGACATGAGGCTGTCAACTTCCTACCCCTACTTCCAGGAAGCTTAGCGATGGCAAACCCTCCCAAAGAAAAGTAATTTCATGTTAATATTCGGAATTTTTTGTTGACATATATATATATCTACATAATCATGAGGGTCTCTAGAATCATCCAAACAAAACAAATCTTACAAGAGATCTATAGTTTTTTGTATACTTAGTCAAAAGTCCAAGCGGCAACTATAGTTGCCGGTGGGCAAATGACTTGTAAGTACATATATCATGGGGAAATGGGGTATACTGTGTTTAATGGGTTAATAAATCAAGGTTATTTGTCTTGTTTAGTGCTTTTTGCTTTCATAATATTTTATATTGTTATATATTATATATTGTTATTTGTTAACTTATTTATTTTTTAATTTATTTATTTTTTGTTTGTTTGTTGTATGTGACCCTGGACTACAAAACCAGTAATAATGGTCAATTTTTTTTAAATAAGATTTATACATCATCTGAAAGCTGAATATATATAAGATTTGCATTGATGTATGGTTTGTTATGATATGACATTTGGCCGAGATACAACTATTTGAAAATCTGGAATCTGAAGGTGCAAAAAAAAAAAAAATCGAAATATTGAGAAAATTACCTTAAAGTTGACCAAATGAAGTCCTTAATGTATATCCACTCACAAAAAGAATTTTTTATTACAGTAGAAAATTTACAAAATATCTTAATTAGGATATTAAGTAAAGATCATGTTTAATGATTTTTGGTATTAAAGAAAAAAAATCAATAATTTTGACCCATACAATGTATTGTTGGCTATTGCTACAAATATATCCATGCAACTTATGACTGGGTTTGTGGTCCAGGGTCACATATAGATGTAATTTTTTCTAATGAACAATGTAATTTAACTTTTTAATTCACAATGCTCTGTTGGAGCAACTTAATGGCTGCACTTTGTTCTGCACTATGTTCCACCACTTTAAAATAAACGGATTTGTTGTTTGTTTTGTTTTCATATTCAAGAGATTATACGTTAGATGCAGCTTTTTTGTGTTCACTTCGAATGTTCTTGAACTTTGATTGATCTGTTGATCTGTTGAAAGCAGTTATTTTGAGTTAGATGCATAAATGTTCTCCTCCTATTCAAATTTTACATTGAGGGGTGCATACAACATATCTGCCCACCGGCAACTATAGTTGCCGCACATTCAAACACGTTTTTTAAGAAAAAAAAACAAAAACCTGGGGAAAATAAATGCAGAACATGTTCACATAGGACACTATTAACAGGACTATATGCATGAAACCATTCAGAAAAATTTGGGCACAAATGGGTTAATGTTGGCCTTAAAGGATTAGTCCACTTTCAAATAAAATTTTCCTGATAATTTACTCACCCCCATGTCATCCAAGATGTTCATGTCTTTCTTTCTTCATTCAAAAAGAAATTAAGGTTTTTTATAATTACTTGATTTTCCTGCTAAGACAAAAACTGAGATCAAGCACCCTGCAATAAAGCTATAAAACTCATCTGGAGAGAAGATCTACACCACCTTGCCCAAACTCTCCTCACTTATCTATGCAACCCTCCCCCAAAAACACCCTTCTTCCTTTCCCTCTGACTCAAGTCAGTGAAAGTTCTCCAAGAATGCATATTCTATGAATGATGTATCTATTGCTTTTTCCCTCTCATGTTTGGTATCATTTTAAATGTCTTAGTGCGATTGGTATAATGTTCTCAATTTCACAGCAGTCACTGGTATTATGAAAAAGATTGAAAACTAAGGAGAATTCTGTCCTCCTTTTGGGTGGTGTCTCTTCAAGATATCTAAAAACCCACTCATCTCCTCTCAAAACAGGTGTTGGTGTAGTAAATATTTACAATCCTTTTGTTCTGGTCTGGGTATTTAAGGTAAAGTGCAAAGCAGTCATGTGCGACCAACTTAAAGGTAGATATTTACACTGCATCCAATGTCTAAGGTCAGAACTGACTAGTTTGTGTCCTAGAAGAGCACTCAGTCGGCCAAAGTGACTTTTCTAAAGCAATACCAGGACCACAGTGAACAAATAATTGAAGATATAAGGTAATCAGAATAATCAAAAATCTAAATTAATACATAACCAATAATTAATTTCTAATTGGAAACACCATCTAAGAGCAATAATCATTTGAAATTGGAGTCAGATTAAACGAGCAGCTAAAGTAAAATTGAAACTAAATTCTAGAAATTCTTTAAACGATACCAGACGAGGAATAAGGGTCTTATCTAGTGGAACGATCGGTCATTTTAAAAAAAAAAATCAACTGTATATACTTTATAAACACAAATGATTGCCTTGCACGTGCTTCAGCTTTCCGTATTCTTCAAAAAGCTTACGCTGTATGTCCTTCCCTATTCAACTTAAGGAACGAATGGAGCGCCAGTTCCATCTTTTTTCTTTTTTTTTTAAGTAGAATAGGGAAGGCGTAGGACATAAAAGCCTGGTCCATACAAGCCTATTGTGTAAGGCTTTCAAATTCTGCCATTCTGTGCACTCTGCCATCTCTCAAATCTGTCCGAGGAACAATGCAATGATATCACTGAGCTGATCAACAAATATCCAATGTTGTTTAACAATGTTCCCTCACAAACTAATGTGCTGGTACATGACATCGATGTATGTCAAAGCACGCCCATTAAACAGCATGATTATCGGGTTAACCCATATAAACGTCAAGTTATGAGAGATGAAGTTGAATACTTGGTGTGTAATAGCTTTGCTGTAGCCAGTCAGAGCCCATGAAGTTCGCCCTGCATACTTGTGCCCAAATGTGACGGCTCGCTCCAATTCTGTACTGATTCTGTAGTGTGACTAAGGCTGACTCCTTTCCGCTTCCCAGAATAGAGGATTGCGTTGACCGAGTGGGTTCTTCATGTTATGTTCTCTGCCTTCATGATGCCTGAAGCGTTTATGCAATATTCGGTGATGACATTTGGGATGCGTAACGCACCTGCTACATTCCAAAGATTAATGCAGACTGTGTTATCTGAGGTACAGAATTGTATGGTGTATCTTAATGACATAGTGGTTTATTCCATGTCGTGGAAACACCACTTACGCACCCTTGATTTAGTCCTGAAAAGTTTGGCTGATGCGTCTTTAACGCTTAACCTTAGTAAATGTGAGTTTGCCAAGGCCATTGTTACCTGCCTTGGAAAACTAGCAGGGCCAGGTTAAGCCGGTGAACAGAAAAATTTGAGCCATTGCTGATTTTCCTTCACCTACAAATAAATGTGAACTAAGGTTTTTTGGGAATGGCCGGATATTACAGAGGGTTCTGTAAAAACTTTGCCACAGTGG